>NW_027490094.1:1200000-2400000 GCF_050948175.1 Xylocopa sonorina
TCAGAGTGTGTGCTCTGGAGATGCGTCTCGGACCTCCTCGGTTCGCGTGGTGCTACGGTCGCGGACGCTCGTGGTAGGGAGATCGCGGTACCGCGAGTGGGGGACTCGCGTCTCGTGACGGGGAGCGCGCGGTCCAGCGAGTGGGGATGAGCAAATACAATATGGACTTAGAATTATGTGTGTGTTGTTTGTGTCTTACATTCGTGTCGTGTGTAACTTGGAACTAGGGTTTCTTATATATGCGTCATGATATGGTATGTATGTGCTAGCTTAGAAGTAATATATAGGTTCTAGCAGATTCTGTTCCCGGAATTGGAAAAGTCACCATTCAGGTGATGGGCTGCGGCTACGTCTTCCTGCAGAACGGAATCCTCGGTGCGAGGGAGATAGGGCTGCCCGTGCTTGTTGCGGGCGAGTCAGGTATACTCGGTGGTGCGAATGAGACACTGGTGCCCGTTACGAGCGAGACAGGTATACTCGGCGGTGCGAGTGAGGCAGCGGAACTCGGTGTGAGTGAGCGCGTGCAGGTATGCGCGCGCGAACACTTCTGTTGCTGGTTCTGCAGGCGAGTTTGGCTGGTTGCATGCGTCCAGGGGTTGATGCTGGGGGGTGCGAGGAGGTTGATGGGTGGCAGGCGGTACACCTGACGTCACAAAATGCGACACTTCCTTTCTGGGAAATTACGTCCCCAGATATCTCTGTATCGAAGCTATAGAGTTCTAATTCTCCTTAAAACGCGATATCGCATCTCATTTCTATGTTTTAGGATAAGATATAATACTCATTGTGGAGTGTTATGTATACCTCGTATACACTTCAAACGAAAGTAAATGCGACACTTCCTTGCTAGGAAATAGCGTTGGCAGATGTCTACGTATCGTAGCATTAGATATATAATGCTTCTCAAAACGCGATATCGCATCTCATTTCTATGTTCCATGATAAGATATAATATTCATTGCGAAGTGTCTTGTATACCTCACATACACTTCAAATGAATGTAATTCCGACACTTCCTATCTAGTAGTATTTCCAGATGTCTACGTGTCGAAGAAATAGAGTTCTAATGCTTCTTAAAACGCGATATCAATCCTCATTTCTATGTTTCATGATAAGATGTAATATTCATTGTGGAGTGTTATGTGTACCTCGCATAAACTTCAAATGAATGTAAATGCGACACATCCTTGCTAGGAAGTAGCGTTTGCAGAAGTCTCCGTATCGAAGCAATAGAGTTCTAATGATCCTTAAAACCCGATATCGCTCCGCATTTGTATGTTTCGTGATAAGATGTAATATTCATTGCGAAGTGTCATGTATACCTCGTATTCACATCAGAAGAATGTAAATGCGACTATTGCTTGCTAGGAAATAGCGTTTGCAAATGTCTACGTATCGTAGCAATAGCGTTCGAATGCTACTTAAATAGCGATATCGCATCTCATTTATAGGGTTCATGATAAGATAAAATATTCATTGCGAAGTGTCACGTATACCTCGTATTCACTTCAATAGAATGTAAATGCGACACTTCCTTGCTGGGAAATAGCGTATTCAGATGTCTACGTATCGTAGCAACAGAGTTCTAATGCTACTTAAATCGCGATATCGCATCTCATTTGTATGTTTCGTGATAAGTTATAATATTCATTCCGAAGTGTCATGTATACCTCGAATTCACTTCAAAAGAATGTAAATGCGACACTTCCATGCTAGGAAATAGCGCATGCAGATATCTCCGCATCGAGGAAATAGGGTTCTAATGCTTCTTAGATCGCGATATCGCATCTCATTTCTATGTTTCGTGATAAGTTATAATATTCATTCCGAAGTGTCATGTAAACCTCGTATTCACTTCAAAAGAATGTAAATGCGACGTTTCCATCCTAGGAAATAGCTTTCGCAGATGTCTACGTATCGTAGCAATAGAATTCTAATGCTACTTGAATCGCGATATCGCATCTCATTTATATGTTTCGTGATAAGGTATAATATTCATTCCGAAGTGTCATGTATACCTCGTATTCTCTTCAAAAGAATGTAAATGCGACTATTGCTTGCTAGGACATAGCGTTCGCAGATGTCTACATATCGTAGCAATAGCGTTCTAATGCTACTTATATCGCGATATGACACCTCATTCATATGTTTCGTGATAAGATATAATGTTCATTGCGAAGTGTCATGTACATGTCGTATTCACTTCAAAAGAATGTAAATGCGACACTTCCATGCTAGGAAATAGCGTCTGCAGATGTCTACGTATATTAGCAATTGAGTTCTAATGCTTCTCAAAACGCGATATAGCTCCTCATTCCTATGTTTCATGATAAGATATAATATTCATTGCGAAGTGTCATGTATATCTCGTGTTCACTTCAAATGAAAGTAAATGCGACACTTCCATGCTAGGAAATATTGTTTGCAGATGTCTACGTATCGTAGCAATAGAGTACTAATGCTTATAAAACGAGATGTCGCATTTCATTTCTGTGTTTCGTGATAAGATATAATATTCATTATGGAGTGTTATGTATACCTCGTATTCATTTCAAAAGAATGTAAATGCGACACGTCCTTGCTAGGAAATATTGTTTGCAGATGTCTACGTATCGTAGCAATAGAGTTCTAGTGCATCTTATATCACGATATCGAATGTCATTTCTATGTTTCGTGATAAGGTATAATATTCATTGCGAAGTGTCATGTATACCTCGTATTCACTTCAAAAGAATGTAAATGCGGCACTTCCTTGCTAGGAAATATTGTTTGCAGATGTCTACGCATCGTAGCAATAGAGTTCTAGTGCTTCTTAAATCGCGATATAGCATCTCACTTCTAAGTTTCGAGATAAGATATAATATTTATTGCGAAATGTCATGTATACCTCGTATTAACTTCAAAAGAATGGAAATGCGACACTTCCATGCAAGGCAATAGCGATTGCAGATGTCTACGTATCGTAGCAATAGAGTTCTAATGCTTCTTAAAACGCGATATCGCATCTCACTTCTATGTTTCATGATATGATATAATAATCATTGCGAAGTGTCATGTATACCTCGTATTCACGTCAAATGAATGTATATGCGACACTTCCATGCTCGGAAATATTGTTTGCAGATGTCTACGTAACGTAGCAATAGAGTTCTAATGCTTCTTAAAACGAGAAGTCGTATTTCATTTCTATGTTTCGTAATAAGATATAATATTCATTGTGTAATGTTATGTACACCTCGTATTCACTTCAGTCGAATGTAAGTGCGACATGTCCTTGCTAGTAAATAGAGTTTGCAGATGTCTACGTATATTAGCAATAGAGTTCTATTGCTTCTCAAAACTCGATATAGCACTTCATTCCTATGTTTCATGATAAGATATAATATTCATTGTGGGCTGTTATGTATACCTCGTATTCACTTCAAAAGAATGTAGATGCGACACTTCCATGCTAGGAAATAGTGTTTGCAGATGTCTACGTATCGTAGCAATAGAGTTCTAATGCTTCTTAAATCGAGATATCGCATCTCATTTCTATGTTTCATGATCATATATAATATTCATTGCGAAGTGTCATGTATACCTCGTATTCACTTCCAAAGAATGTAAATGCGTCATTTCCATGCTAGGAAATAACGTTTGCAGATGTCTACGTATCGTAGCAACAGATATCTACTGCTTCTTAAAACGAGATGTCGCATTTCATTTCTATGATTCGTGATAAGATATAATATTCATTTTGGAGTGTTATGTATACCTCGTATTCACTTCAAAAGAATGTAAATGCGACACTTCCTTGCTAGGAAATATTGTTTGCAGATGTCTACGTATCGTAGCATTAGGGTTCTAATGCTTCTTAAAACGCGATATCGCATCTCACTTCTATGTTTCATGATAAGATATAATATTCATTGCGAAGTGTCATGTATACCTCGTATTCACTTCAAAAGAATGTAAATGCGTCACTTGCATGCTAGGAAATAGCGTTTGCAGATGTCTACGAATCGTAGCAATAGAGTTCTAATGCTTCTTAGAACGCGATATCGCATCTCACTTCTATGTTTCATGATAAGATATAACATTCACTATGGAGTGATATGTATACCTCGTACTCACTACAAAAGAATGTAAATGCGACCCTTCCATGCTAGGAAATAGACTTTGCAGATGTCTACGTATCGTAGCAATAGAGATCTAATGCTTCTCAAATCGCGATATAGCACCTCATGCCTATGTTTTGTGATAAGATATAATATTCATTGCGAAGTGTCATGTATATCTCGTATTCACTTCAAAAGAATGTAAAGGCGACACTTCCATGCTAGGAAATAGCGTTTGCAGATGTCTACGTATCGTAGCAATAGAGTTCTAATGCTTCTTAAAACGCGATATCGCATCTCACTGCTATGTTTCATGAGAAGATATAATATACATTGCGAAGTGTCATGTATATCTCGTATTCACTTCAAAAGAATGTAAATGCGACACTTCCGCGCTAGGAAATAGCGTTTGCAGATGTCTACGTATCGCAGCAATAGAGTTTTAATGCTTCTTAAAACGCGATATCGCATCTCACTGCTATGTTTCATGAGAAGATATAATATTCATTGCGAAGTGTCATGTATACCTCGTATTCACTTCAAAAGGATGTAAATGCGACATGTCCATGCTAGGAAATAGAGTTTGCAGATGTCTACGTATATTAGCAATAGAGTTCTAATGCTTCTTAGAACGCGATATCGCATCTCACTTCTATGTTTCACGATAAGATATAATATTCATTGCGAAGTGTCATGTATACCTCGATTTCACTTCAAAAGAATGTAAATGCGACACTTCCTTGCTAGGAAATATTGTTTGCAGATGTCTACGTATCACAGCAATAGAGTACTAATGCTTCTTAAAACGAGATGTCGTATTTCATTTCTATGTTTCGTAATAAGATATAATATTCATTGCGAAGTGTCATGTATACCTCGTTTTCACTTCAAAGAATGTAAATGCGACACTTCCATGCTAGGAAATAGCGTTTGCAGATGTCTACGTATCGTAGCAATAGAGTTCTAATGCTTCTTAAAACGCGATATCGCATCTCACTGCTATGTTTCATGTGAAGATATAATATTCATTGTGGAGTGTTATGTATACCTCGTATTCGCTTCAGTGGAATGTAAGTGCGACATGTCCATGCTAGGAAATAGAGTATGCAGATGTCTACGTATATTAGCAATAGAGTTCTAATGCTTCTCAAAACGTGATATAGCACCTCATTCCTATGTTTCATGATAAGATATAATATTCATTGCGAAGTGTCATGCATATCGCGTATTCACTTCAAAAGAATGTAAATGCGACACTTCCGCGCTAGGAAATAGCGTTTGCAGATGTCTACGTATCGCAGCAATAGAGTTTTAATGCTTCTTAAAACGCGATATCGCATCTCACTGCTATGTTTCATGAGAAAATATAATATTCATTGCGAAGTGTCATGTATACCTCGTATTCACTTCAAAAGGATGTAAATGCGACATGTCCATGAAAGGAAATAGAGTTTGCAGATGTCTACGTATATTAGCAATAGAGTTCTAATGCTTCTTAGAACGCGATATCGCATCTCACTTCTATGTTTCACGATAAGATATAATATTCATTGCGAAGTGTCATGTATACTTCGATTTCACTTCAAAAGAATGTAAATGCGACACTTCCTTGCTAGGAAATATTGTTTGCAGATGTCTACGTATCACAGCAATAGAGTACTAATGCTTCTTAAAACGAGATGTCGTATTTCATTTCTATGTTACGTAATAAGATATAATATTCATTGCGAGTGTCATGTATACCTCGTTTTCACTTCAAAAGAATGTAAATGCGACACTTCCATGCTAGGAAATAGCGTTTGCAGATGTCTACGTATCGTAGCAATAGAGTTATAATGCTTCTTAAAACGCAATATCGCATCTCACTGCTATGTTTCATGAGAAGATATAATATTCATTGTGGAGTGTTATGTATACCTCGTATTCGCTTCAGTGGAATGTAAGTGCGACATGTCCATGCTAGGAAATAGAGTTTGCAGATGTCTACGTATATTAGCAATAGAGTTCTAATGCTTCTCGAAACGCGATATAGCACCTCATTCCTATGTTTCATGATAAGATATAATATTCATTGCGAAGTGTCATGTATATCTCGTATTCACTTCAAAAGAATGTAAATGCGACACTTCCGCGCTAGGAAATAGAGTTTGCAGATGTCTACGTATATTAGCAATAGAGTTCTAATGCTTCTTAGAACGCGATATCGCATCTCACTTCTATGTTTCACGATAAGATATAATATTCATTGCGAAGTGTCATGTATACTTCGATTTCACTTCAAAAGAATGTAAATGCGACACTTCCTTGCTAGGAAATATTGTTTGCAGATGTCTACGTATCACAGCAATAGAGTACTAATGCTTCTTAAAACGAGATGTCGTATTCATTTCTATGTTTCGTAATAAGATATAATATTCATTGCGAAGTGTCATGTATACCTCGTTTTCACTTCAAAAGAATGTAAATGCGACACTTCCATGCTAGGAAATAGCGTTTGCAGATGTCTACGTATCGTAGCAATAGAGTTCTAATGCTTCTTAAAACGCAATATCGCATCTCACTGCTATGTTTCATGAGAAGATATAATATTCATTGTGGAGTGTTATGTATACCTCCTATTCGCTTCAGTGGAATGTAAGTGCGACATGTCCATGCTAGGAAATAGAGTTTGCAGATGTCTACGTATATTAGCAATAGAGTTCTAATGCTTCTCGAAACGCGATATAGCACCTCATTCCTATGTTTCATGATAAGATATAATATTCATTGCAAAGTGTCATGTATATCTCGTATTCACTTCAAAAGAATGTAAACGCGACACTTCCGCGCTAGGAAATAGAGTTTGCAGATGTCTACGTATATTAGCAATAGAGTTCTAATGCTTCTTAGAACGCGATATCGCATCTCACTTCTATGTTTCACGATAAGATATAATATTCATTGCGAAGTGTCATGTATACCTCGATTTCACTTCAAAAGAATGTAAATGCGACACTTCCTTGCTAGGAAATATTGTTTGCAGATGTCTACGTATCACAGCAATAGAGTACCAATGCTTCTTAAAACGAGATGTCGTATTTCATTTCTGTGTTTCGTAATAAGATATAATATTCATTGTGTAATGTTATGTGTACCTCGTATTCACTTCAGTGTAATGTAAGTGCGAAATTTCCTTGCTAGGAAATAGAGTTTTCCCGAGGTATACGTATATTAGCAATAGAGTTCTAATGCTTCTCAAAACGCGATATAGCACCTCATTCCTATGTTTCATGATAAGATATAATATTCATTGCGA
Source organism: Xylocopa sonorina (assembly GCF_050948175.1). Lineage (NCBI taxonomy): Eukaryota > Metazoa > Arthropoda > Insecta > Hymenoptera > Apidae > Xylocopa > Xylocopa sonorina. Next base: position 1,207,396 of record NW_027490094.1, read on the forward strand.
AGTGTCATGTATATCTCGTATTCACTTCAAAAGAATGTAAATGCGACACTTCCATGCTAGGAAATAGCGTTTGCAGATATCTACGTATCGCAACAATAGAGTTCTGATGCTTCCTAAAACGCGATATCGCATCTCTCTTCTATGTTTAAGATATAATATTCATTGCGAAGTGTCATGTATACCTCGTATTCACTTCAAAAGGATGTAAATGCGACATGTCCATGCTAGGAAATAGAGTTTGCAGATGTCTACGTATATTAACAATAGAGTTCTAATGCCTCTTAGAACGCGATATCGCATCTCACTTCTATGTTTCATGATAAGATATAATATTCATTGCGAAGTGTCATGCATACCTCGTATTCACTTCAATGGAATGTAAATGCGTCATTTCCATGCTATGAAATAGCGTTTGCAGATGTCTACGTATCGTAAGATTGGAGTTCTAATGCTTCTTAAATCGCGATATCGCATCTCACTTCAATGTTTCGAGATAAGATATAATATTCATTGCGAAGTGTCATGTATACCTCGTATTCACTTCAAAAAAATGTAAATGCGACACTTCCATGCTAGGAAATAACGTTTGCAGATGTCTACGTATCGTAGCAATAGAGTTCTAATGCTTCTTAAAACGAGATGTCGCATTTCATTTCTATGTTTCGTGATAAGATATAATATTCATTGTGGAGTGTTATGTATACCTCGTATTCACTGCAAAAGAATGTAAATGCGACACTTCCTTGCTATGAAATAACATTTGCAAACGTCTACGCATCGTAGCAATAGAGTTATAGCGCTTCTTAAACTGCGATATCGCATCTCACTTCTATGTTTCGAGATAAGATAAAATATTCATTGCGAGGTGTCATGTATACCTCGTATTCACTTCAGAAGAATGTAAATGCGACACTTCCTAGCTAGGAAATATCGTTTCCAGATGACCACGCATCGTAAGAATGGAGTTCTAATACTTCTTAAAACGAGATATCGCATCTCAATTCTATGTTTCATGATAAGATATAATATCCATTGCGAAGTGTCATGCATACCTCGTATTCACTTCAGGGGAATGTAAATGCGACATTTCCTTGCTAGGAAATAGAGTTTTCAGATGTCTACGTATATTAGCAATAGAGTTCTAATGCTTCTCAAAACGCGATATAGCACCTCATTCCTATGTTTCATGATAAGATATAATATTCATTGCGAAGTGTCATGTATACCTCGATTTCACTTCAAAAGAATGTAAATGCGACACTTCCTTGCTAGGAAATATTGTTTGCAGATGTCTACGTATCACAGCAATAGAGTACTAATGCTTCTTAAAACGAGATGTCGTATTTCATTTCTATGTTTCGTAATAAGATATAATATTCATTGCGAAGTGTCATGTATACCTCGTTTTCACTTCAAAGAATGTAAATGCGACACTTCCATGCTAGGAAATAGCGTTTGCAGATGTCTACGTATCGTAGCAATAGAGTTCTAATGCTTCTTAAAACGCGATATCGCATCTCACTGCTATGTTTCATGTGAAGATATAATATTCATTGTGGAGTGTTATGTATACCTCGTATTCGCGTCAGTGGAATGTAAGTGCGACATGTCCATGCTAGGAAATAGAGTATGCAGATGTCTACGTATATTAGCAATAGAGTTCTAATGCTTCTCAAGACGTGATATAGCACCTCATTCCTATGTTTCATGATAAGATATAATATTCATTGCGAAGTGTCATGCATATCTCGTATTCACTTCAAAAGAATGTAAATGCGACACTTCCGCGCTAGGAAATAGCGTTTGCAGATGTCTACGTATCGCAGCAATAGAGTTTTAATGCTTCTTAAAACGCGATATCGCATCTCACTGCTATGTTTCATGAGAAAATATAATATTCATTGCGAAGTGTCATGTATACCTCGTATTCACTTCAAAAGGATGTAAATGCGACATGTCCATGAAAGGAAATAGAGTTTGCAGATGTCTACGTATATTAGCAATAGAGTTCTAATGCTTCTTAGAACGCGATATCGCATCTCACTTCTATGTTTCACGATAAGATATAATATTCATTGCGAAGTGTCATGTATACTTCGATTTCACTTCAAAAGAATGTAAATGCGACACTTCCTTGCTAGGAAATATTGTTTGCAGATGTCTACGTATCACAGCAATAGAGTACTAATGCTTCTTAAAACGAGATGTCGTATTTCATTTCTATGTTTCGTAATAAGATATAATATTCATTGCGAAGTGTCATGTATACCTCGTTTTCACTTCAAAAGAATGTAAATGCGACACTTCCATGCTAGGAAATAGCGTTTGCAGATGTCTACGTATCGTAGCAATAGAGTTATAATGCTTCTTAAAACGCAATATCGCATCTCACTGCTATGTTTCATGAGAAGATATAATATTCATTGTGGAGTGTTATGTATACCTCGTATTCGCTTCAGTGGAATGTAAGTGCGACATGTCCATGCTAGGAAATAGAGTTTGCAGATGTCTACGTATATTAGCAATAGAGTTCTAATGCTTCTCGAAACGCGATATAGCACCTCATTCCTATGTTTCATGATAAGATATAATATTCATTGCGAAGTGTCATGTATATCTCGTATTCACTTCAATGGAATGTAAATGCGTCATTTCCATGCTATGAAATAGCGTTTGCAGATGTCTACGTATCGTAAGATTGGAGTTCTAATGCTTCTTAAATCGCGATATCGCATCTCACTTCAATGTTTCGAGATAAGATATAATATTCATTGCGAAGTGTCATGTATACCTCGTATTCACTTCAAAAAAATGTAAATGCGACACTTCCATGCTAGGAAATAGCGTTTGCAGATGTCTACGTATCGTAGCAATAGAGTTCTAATGCTTCTTAAAACGAGATGTCGCATTTCATTTCTATGTTTCGTGATAAGATATAATATTCATTATGGAGTGTTATGTATACCTCGTATTCATTTCAAAAGAATGTAAATGCGACACGTGCTTGCTAGGAAATATTGTTTGCAGATGTCTACGTATCGTAGCAATAGATTTCTAGTGCTTCTTATATCACGATATCGAATCTCACTTCTATGTTTCGTGATAAGGTATAATATTCATTGTGTAATGTTATGTATACCTCGTATTCACTTCAAAAGAATGTAAATGCGACACTTCCTTGCTAGGATATAACGTTTGCAGATGTCTACGCATCGTAGCAATAGAGTTCTAGTGCTTCTTAAATCGCGATATAGCATCTCACTTCTAAGTTTCGAGATAAGATATAATATTCATTGCGAAATGTCGTGTATACCTCGTATTAACTTCAAAAGAATGGAAATGCGACACTTCCATGCAAGGAAATATCGTTTCCAGAAGCCCACTTATCGAAGCAATTTTGTTCTACTGCTTCTTAAAACGCGATATCGCATCTCATTTCTGTCTCATGATAACGTATTATATTTATTGCCAAGTGTTATGTATACCTTGTCTAGGCTTCAAAAGAATGTAAATGTCACACGTCCTTTGCTAGGAAATAGCGCTTCCAGATGTCTACGTATCGATGCAATAGAGTTCAAATGCCTCTTAAAACGCGATATCGCATCTCATTTCAATGTTTGATGATAAGGTATAATATTCATTGCGAAGTGTTATGTATACCTCGTTTACACATCAGAAGAGTGTAAATGCCACATCTCCATGCTAGGAGATAGCGATTCCAGATCTCTACGTATCGAAGCAATAGAGTTCTAATGTGTCGTAAAATGCGATATCGCATCTCATTTCTAAGTTTCATGATATGATATACTATTAATTGCGAAGTGTTATGTATACCTCGTCCACACTTCAAAGGAATATGAATTCCACACTTCCTTGCTAGGAAATGCGTTTCCACAAGTCTACGTATCGAAGCAATAGTTTTGTAATGCTTCTTAAAACGCGATATCGCGTCTCATTTCTATGTTTCATGATAAGACATAATATTCATTGCGAAGTGTTATGTACACTTTGTCTACACCTCAAAAGAATGTAAACGTCACACGTCCTTGCTAGGAAATAGCGTTTCCAGATGTCTAGGTATCGAAGCAATAGAGTTCTTATGCTTCTTAAAACGCGATATCGCATCGCAGTTCTATGTTTCATGATAAGATATAATATTAATTGCGCAGTGCTATCTATACCTCGTTGAACTTCAAAAGAATGTAAATGCCACACTTCCTTGCTAGGAAATAGCGTTACCAGATGTCTACGTACCGAAGCAATAGAGTTGTAACGCTTCTTAAAGCGCGATATCGCATCTCATTGCTATGTCTCATGATATGATACAAGATTCATTACGAAGTGTTATTTATACCTCGTCTACAATTCAAAAGAATCTAAATGCCACACTAGCTTGCTAGGAAATGCGTTTCCAGATGTCTACGTATCGAAGGAATAGAGTTCTAATGCTTCTTAAAACGCGATAACGCATCTCATTTCTATGTTTCATGATATGATATATTATTCATTGCGAAGTGCTATGTATACCTCGTCTACACTTCAATAGAATGTAAATTTCGCACGTCCTTGCTAGGAAATAGCGTTTCAATATGTCTACGTATCGAAGCAATAGAGTCGTAACGCTTTTTAAAACGCGATATCGCATCTCATTTCTATGTTTCACGTTAAGATATCATATTCATTGCGAAGTGTTACGTATGCCTCGTCTACACTTCAAAAGAATGTGAAAGCCACACTTCCTTGCTAGGAAATGCGCTTCCTGGAGTCTACGTATCGAAGCAATGGAGTTCTAATGCTTCTTAAAACGCGATAACGCATCTCAGTTCTATGTTTCATGATACAATATAATATTCACTGCGATGTGCTATGTATACCTCGCCTACACTTCAAAGGAATGTGAATGCCACACTTCCTTGCTAGGAAATGCGTTTTCAGATGTCTACGTATCAAAGTAATAGGGTTCTAATGCTTCTTTAAACGCGATATCGCATCTCTATTCTGTGTTTCATGATAAGATATAATGTTCATTGCGAAGTGTTATGCATACGTCGTGTACATTTCAAAAGAATGTAAATTGCACACTTCCTTCCTTGGAAATGCGTTTCCTGTTGTCCACGTATCGAAGCAATGGAGTTCTAATGCTTCTTAAATCGCGATAACGCATCTCATTTCTACGTTTCATGATAAGATATCATATTCATTGCGAAGTGTTAGGTATAGCTCGTCTACACTTCAAAAGAACGTAAATGCCACACTTCCTTGCTAGGAAATGGCGTTTTCAGATGTCTATGTATCGAGGCAATAGAGTTCTAATGCGTCTTAAAACGCGATGTCGCACCTCTTTTCTATGTTTCATGATAAGATGTAACATTCATTGCGAATTGTAATGAATACCTCGTCTACACTTCAAAGGAATGTAATTGTCACTCTTCTTGGCTAGGAAATAGCGTTTCCAGATGTCTACGTATCGAAGCAATAGATTTTTAACTCTTTATTAAACGCGATATCGCATATCAGTTCTGTGTCACATGATAAGATGTAATTTCAATGCAACGCGTTATTTATATCTCCTCTACACTTCAAACGAATGTAAATGCATCACTTCCTTGCTACGGAATATCGTTTCTATATCTGAAGGTTTAGTAGCAATAGAGTTATAATGCTTCGTAAAACGCGGCTGCCCATCTTACTTCTATATTTCATGATAAGATGTAATATTCATAGCATCGTGTTATGTTTATCTGCTTCTGCACATGAATTGAATGTGAACCCTACACTTTCTTGCCCGGGGATAGCGTTTCTAGATGTCCTGGTGCCGAAGCTATTAATTTGTCATGCTTCATGCACCGCAGTATCGCATTTCATGTAAACAGTTTAAAGTAAGTTAGAAGGTTGTAAAGCTCTATGCATCGCAATATGCTTATCTGCTTTTGTGCTTTATAATGCTCTGGGATGTGAGACGGTCCTCAACCATCCTTAACCCCCTAAAGAGAAGTCAAAAGTCCATCGGCCTTGCAGGCGGGCCATGGGAGCACGGCGCGCGAGGCGCTATGCAATTTAAATGATCAGGAGGATCCCCTCAGTGACGCCCAAGCGGGCGAGAAGATGAAATCGCCGAAATCCACTGATCGATGGACCCGAACAATGCCGAAGCCTACAGCCCACTCCACCAAGGAGCCCCGAGGAGGATGCAGGAGACCCGAGGACCACCAGCAAATTCAAGGAACCTGAAGAAGAGAACGTGTGAGCTTATTCGCTAAAGCGTCCCATTTCTTGTGTCGCATATTGTATATTTTATCTTATATCGTGAAGCGAGTTATGATACCCGGTAATTCGCGGCGTGGTGCGTAGTTTCCCGTAGCCCTTGTTAGTTAAACCCACGTCGAGACCATAAATAAACATGCCGTCACTTCAGTATCTCGCGACCTGAGTGTGTGTACTTGGCTAGGCGTAGTCGAGAGGAGGAGCATTTCGAAATTTCAAGGGTTGTTCCGCCCCAGCGTTCCCGGGGTCGTGTAGTCTATCCCTTTGCTACTTTCTGAGCAGCTGGCGCCCAAGAAAAGTTGTACGTGAGCGGATACCTTGGAACGATAGATCGCTTTAGATTAAAGTACGTTTTACACCTTAAAGCATTTGGATAATTAACCCCTTCGAGCTTCCCTGACTTACTATATATAGGTTTCCGTCACAACTAATAGGAACCATCACTTTACATAGATATATAGAACACACATAGTTTTAAACGTAGAACTGAGAATTTGAGAACTTACTTTGAAACGTTAGTAGTGAGGAATTCCATCGGATTTCATAGAAATTCAGAACTTACTTGCTATGAAACATAGGCAGACAAGGGCCATCGCGTTGCTTAGAACTTTAGAACTTGCTTACTTCAACAAAGATTTCTATTGGCTTCGTCCGTTCTTTTAGAAGAGTTTTTGATAAACCACATACTTTTCACACTTCTGATATCTTTGAAAGTTCACGAGATGTAATCGTTTAAGTTTTAAAATGATTACTTAGTGTGGATTATTATTTAGTAACTCGCTCATAAACGAGTCTGCATAGGATTTAATCCATAAGTTTTTAAGCCTGGAATTTATGCAGTTATTTGTTATTCACTTATTGCTCAAACGACAAAGATTCTGACCACTTCAAAATGGTTGACTTTCATCAATTTTCTTAAAAATTGAAATACTGCCCAACTGCTTGCATTAAAGACTGTAATTAAAGCTTTCGAAACATTTTACCTCTTATAGATGAATTCTGGAATTGAAATTGAATGTTTGACTTTTCTTGCTCCTGTTTAGACATCTTTCTATTGGAATGTTCAAGTATTTTTCATATTCGTAATTATTAAAAATGTTTTACTTGCTTCTTTTATCTAATATTTAGAATTTTCTGAGAAATATTTTTTATCGTAATGAACTATATAATTGCAATTATAATTCTTTATGAAATAATAATAACAGAAAGGTATGTATCCATTCTTGTAGTTTTGTAAAGAGTATTTAATCTTACTATCTAAAATGAAACATTGAGATCTGTTTACAATCTAATGGAATTTAATTACCTTTTGATTCAAATTCACAATGATAATCTTCCATAGTTCAACAATTTTGTGAGCTGTCCTCAGGAATCCGCAGCTCAGTACTTATAAAATGAACGACACAAAGAACAGCCTAACCAAACGTATTCGAACCGATTTTTCAATACTAATCTTATCATGTTTAACTTATGCTGCAAACTATTGAAATGCCCTTCGAAAAGTGTTTATTCACAGTGAAGTAAACGGTAAGTATTACGCCTTCCACCACTGTTTACAATACGTATGTTTCATTTACTATCAAAACCGTGAGTATTATCGCCTTTCTTTACTTTTTGTAACCTTCAATGCCTTCATGTTACAGATCGTTAAACTTGCTTTAAAATGCTCTATCGTATTACGGAAGAATGGACATACCAATTCATTTTAAAAAATGAAGGTAACCTTCATATGTCCAACATAACTCCACTTACAAAAAAACTATTTTCATCAACGGATGGCCCCTTTGTACTATGCAATTTTATATTAGCAAAAACTTCTATGAAACTTATAGTTTCGTGGATATCTGAGGTGCTGATTATTACTGCCCCATCCTGTATATTGTTATGGATGTGTCCAACAAGGCAACGATGAACAGAGTTAAATTTAATATTATGATGTTTATTATTTTACTTATAGTATATTTGTTTTTCTGGAATTTTGCCAAAAAACAATGTTCACGCTGTCGACAGATGAATATATTTGCCTTAGAATTACAAGAGCCAACAATTTCGAAAGTAGAATATTACTTTACTTCGCTAACCGAATCATTTCAAACGTTAAGTAAAGTGCGTGCCTTTCAAAACAGTCAGATGCAAATTACGATACAACGATTCCAAGAAATGGTTCGTGCCACTGTTTTTTAATTTCCGTTTATTTAATCAAAGGAAATTTAATTGAAATATGCGCAAAATTTGAGGACAAAAAGTTATTGTAATTTTACGCAACATATATGATGGTGATAAAGGATAAGTATACGGAACTGAAAATGGAAAGTAGCGAGCAGAAAAAGAAACTGATAGAGCTACAAAGTAGATTGATACATCCGTCAAATGATGATTCTAGGTTAATAAAATCTGTTAATTAAAGAACTATTGCAAAAATCAAGTACAATCAATATTACTTCTGCTCAAAGGCTATAATAGAATTGGACCGAAATGGGTAAAAAACAGGCAATTATATCTATACGTTCTATTCTATGCAAAGGCAAATATTTCGAAGAGAAAAGATGTGTTACTTACAAATTACTTATGTTCCTAGATATCTCACTAATTTAGGCTTCTTGTCTTGCAGAACTTATCATTCATGTAACATGTAAAGGGGTCGAAGAATAGTAAAAGATTTTTAAATTTCATAGCTTCACTTGATACGTCGATTGGATCACGTAAAATATCGGACATTAATTGCATCTACATCTTCAGACCTTAAATATATAATTGCAACAACATATTTAATAGCGTTTTAATAACATTTTTCTAATTGTTTATATCTATGTCTGCTAAATATATATTAATCGAATAAGTTGCTTTACCAAAGAATAAAAGTATCTGAGGCTTACAAATCGGAGCATTACATAACAAACGTGCATCACATATATAATATTACATGTAATAAAAGATGAAGACCAAAAAGATCGTACATAAGTTGAATCCACAATGCGGTCATAGAGATACAGAAGCGGCAAAAATTCCAAACAATAATTTAAAAAATTCAAGAAGGGGGGAGTGAAAATCCATCTCCTTGACGATGATAAGGAACAAGTCTGCCTCATGCACTACAATATCCCAAACAGCCAGCGATTGGCACGCCAATGACAACGGATGGAACGAATTCCGTGACAGAACTGTGCTAACAAAGTGCTCCTACTCAGCTTTCGAAATGGCATATTGTTAGTACTGGGGCGGCATTCGTATCACGGCACTATTAAAGCACCGAGATATAGCACACGGGCTACACGGCCGTGACAATGACACTATCAGCTCACCATAGCTACACGCGTGGTTGTGGCGTAGGCTGACATTTACTAATGGGGAAGCTGTTTCCATAAAAATTATAAGCAAATATGAAAAAAGACTAAAGTGTGCAATTTATTTATTTTGATTCCAAAATAGAAACACCGGCACAAAACAAAGATATAAGAACTCGATTTTATTATTTTCTATAAACTAGCTCGATAGGACGATTTTTTCCATAAAGTCGATAACTACTTTGTCATAAAAATATACACACTTATTTTATATATATTTTCTTCAATTTATTGTTGCAAATTCATGCAATTGAGGGTTACATTAAATACGATGACAGCATGTTATTTCAAAAATTATACAAGGCGAAGTTAGGGACGCAACAGCATGAATTTTTATTTTATAAGTAATATTTTTTTGATAAATAATATTTTTAGTCTATGATGGATTGAAAGAAATATATACGACTCGCTCAATAACTATAAATATAGGAAAACGACCATCAAAATGTCTATCAATACTCATATGCTGAACATCTACTGACATCTAACGGTTCAAATTTGTATGAAAGCACAGGTTCCCCATTGCCAAATGTGATCCTGCGTCATTGCTGAGGAGATTCATGAATGGAGCGATGATACGCGTGTCACCATAGTGCTGGTGCTGTGCGATTCGCTTGTCTAGAATGTGCTGGTAACACGTTCTGGCATTTTAGTTAACGAATCCGGTCACAGATGACTACGAATCAGTTGACACTCCTCGGAAGTGGCAATATAGTGCCGGCGTGGTGTCGCTACCATCTTGCCGTTTGTTATCTGGGATGCTTTTTAGTGCATCATTCCGAATTCCCCCCCCCCCCCCCCCCCCCTGCTTCGGTTAGACTAGCTCGCAGATCACCACCCATGCGAGAAGCGCGACACGGACCATTGCGATAGCTGTATTTGCGAGGAGCGTGAAATACACGATGGTAGAACCTTCCTCCCCCCCCCCCCCGTTCGTTTCTCGAACACTCGATCTCGGTATAACGAGACCGGGGCGTCATCCTGCAGTAATCGTATAACGCCTGTTCCGAGATGGTGTAGAGAGGGAATGTGGAGGGTGAAAAGCATAAAATAACAACAATGTAACTAAAGAGAAAGAGAAAGAAAATATGTGGAAGCATTGCATTTATTAAGAGGAAATCCTAGAAATATCAAACAACAGATTATATACCATACTGTAAGGGTAAGGTACAACGAAATAGACGATATCGTGAGAGAAACTAAAAAAATCGAGAAACTTAAAGAGAAAATAATAATTTAGATTGAGCGAATCAATATCACTGATCCCGGCAAGCTTAATGGAAAACGCATAACGATGAATCGGTTAGAGTATAAGATAGATGTTGGTCGCGGTTTGAGTGGCCCTGGGAATCCTTTGCCCGCATCAGGGCAGGCAGTAGGATGGTGGAGGGCCCGCCCTCCTGTTGCTTGGATCTATAGAATTCTCATTCTTTTGTAGAGTAGAAGCAGATAATTATAATGCTTTTCATAGAAGATTAAAGATTACTTAATTCGAAACGTTGAAATGAGATGAGCCATGGCATGGTATGATGCATTAGTACTCTATTCTCTCGACATGTAGACACTACGAAGGGCAATCCTGTTGCATGGAGCTGTGGAATTTACATTCTTATGAAGTTTTAAAGCAGATAAGCATAGAGCTATGCATAAGAGATTACAGCATTCTTACTTTGAAACGATGAAATGGGATGCGCCAGCGCATTGCATGGAGAATTCTAGCTCGATTGCTTTAACAGACAGAAACTACGGAGCGCCATGCCGTTGTATTGAATTATATAGTTCACATTCTATTGAAGACCTCTAACAGTTAAGCATACTGTTATGGATATATGATTACAGATTCTTTGCTTTGAAACGTGTAAATGAGATGCGTCATTGCGCTGCATGAAGTATTAGAAATGTCTTGCTTGGTCACGTAGAGATCTGGAAACGATATTCTGTTGCAAGTAAGTATAGGATTCACATCCTTCTAAGGTCTAGATGCAGACAAATGTAACATATTGCATAGAACATTGCAATTTACCATGAATCAATGAAATGACTTGCGACATCGTGTTGAATGAAGCAATAGAACTCTATTGCTTCGAAAAGTAGACATCTAAGAACGCAATTCCCTTGCAAGGAAGTGTAGAAATCACAGTCTTTTGGCGTGTATATGCAGACAAGCATAACGAGATGTGTAGAGTATTTTTATCTACTTACGTACTTCGAACTGTTGATATCAAATGCGATATCGCATTTTATATAGCATTTGAAATCTATTGCTTCAATACGTGCACATCTAGAAACGCTATCTCCTGGCAAGATATTGTAGGATTTTTATAAAGTAATAGAACTTTATTGCTTTGACAAGTATATATCTAAAAACGCTATTCCCCTGCAAGGGAGTGTAGGGTTCACATTCGCTAGAAGTGTTGAAGAGTTAAACGTAACGCGCTGCATTGAATATTACATCTTACATTACACATTGAAATGTGATGCGAGATCGCGATGAATGATGTATTAGAACTCTATTGCTTCGACATATTTACAACCAGAATCGCTATCCTCTTGTCAGGAAGTGTGGAAACCACACTTTTGGGGCGCAGAAGCAGATGAGCATAATGATATATACAGTGCATCAAAATCTACATACATACTTCGAACTCTTGATGTGAAATGCTATATCGCGTTCCATGAAGCATTAGAACTCCTATGCCTCGATTCGTAGACGTCTAGAAACACTGTTCCGTAGCAAGCAAGTGCGGTATTTGCATTATTTTCAAGTGCAGACGAGATATACGTAACGCTTGAGTTGACGTTGCAACTTAACATGAGACATAGATATGAGATGCGATGTAGCGCTACATGAAGTATTAGAAATCTATTGCATCGATATGTAGACTTCTGGAAACGCTACTCCGAAGCAAGGAAGTGTGGCTCTTACATTATTTTGAAGTCTAGATGAGACATACATAACTTGTTGCAATGAATAGTACATCTTATTTGGAGACATAGAAATGAGATGTGATATCGCGTTTTATGAAGCCTTAGAACTCTAATGCTTTGATACGTAGACATCTAGAAACGCGATTTCGTCGTAAGGAAGCGTGAGATTTACATTCCTTCGAAGTGCTGACGAGATATAATTAACACGATGCATTGATTTACATTTCAACAAAAAACATAGAAATATGATGCAACATCGCACTTTATGTAGCATTAGAACTCTAATGCTTCAATATCTGGTCATCTAGAAGCGCTATTCCGTAGCAAGGAAGTGTGAGATTTACATTCTTCTGAAGCGTTGCCGATATATACATAACGCGTTACATACAAATACATCTTGTCATTTTTCACAGAAATCATCTGCGAAATCGCGTTTAACGAAGCATTACAACTCTACTGCCCCGACACGCAGACATCTGCAAGCTATATTCCGTAGCAAGGAAGTGCGGTGTCTACTTTCATTTGAAGTGTATACGAGGTATACATAACACTTCGCAATGAATATTATATCTTATCATGAAGCATAGAAACGAGATGCGATATCGCGTCTTAAGAAGCATTATAAACCTATTTCTTCGATACGTTGACATCTGCAAACGCTATTTCCTAGCAGGGATGTGTCGCATTAACATTTCTTTGAAGTCAATACGAGGTATACGTAACACTCCACATTGAATATTATATCTTATTATGAAACATAGAATTGAGATGCGATATCGCGCTTTAAGAAGCATTAGAACTCTATTGCTGTGATACATAGACATCTGCAAACGCTATTTCCTAGCAAGGAAGTGTCGCATTTACATTCTTTTGAAGTGTAACGAGGTATACATAACACTCTACAATAAATATTGTATCTTACCACGAAACATAGATGTGAAATGCGACATCTCGTTTTAGGAAACATTACAACTCTATTGCTGCGATACGTAGACATCTGCAAACCCTATTTCCTAGCATGTAAGTGTCGCATTTACATTCTTTTGAAGTGAATACGAGGTATACATGACACTTCGCAATGATTATAATATCTTATCATGAAACATAGAAGTGGGATGCGATATCGCGTTTTAAGAAGCAGTAGAACTCTATTGCTACGATACGTAGACATCTGCAAATGTTATTTCCTAGCAAGGAAGTGTCGCATTTACATTTTTTGGAAGTGAATACGAGGTATACATAACATTCCACAATGAATATTATACCTTATTACGAAACATAGAAATGAAATACGACTTCTCATTTTAAGAAGCATTAGAACTGTATTGCTACGATACGTAGACATCTGCAAACGCTATTCCCTAGCATGGAAGAGTCGCATTTACATTCATTTGAAGTGAATATGAGATATACATGACACTTCGCAATGTATACTATATCTTATCATGAAACATAGAAGTGAGATGCGATATCGCGTTTTAGGAAGCATTAGTACTCTATTGCTACGATACGTAGACATCTGCAAACAATATTTTCTAACAAGGATGAGTCGCATTTACATTCCTTTGAAGTGAATGCGAGGTATACATTACACTCCACAATGAATATTGTATCTTATCACGAAACATAGAAATGAAATGCGACATCTCGTTTTAAGTAGCATTAAAACTCTATTGCTACGATGCGTAGACATCTGCAAACGTTATTTCCTAGCAAGGACGTGTCGCATTTACATTCTTTTGAAGTGAATACGAGGTATACATAACATTCCACAATGAATATTACACCTTATTACGAAATATAGAAATGAAATGCGACCTCTCATTTTAAGAAGCATTAGAACTCTATTGCTACGATACGTAGACATCTGCAAACGCTATTTCCTAGCATGGAAGTGCCGCATTTACATTCTTTTGAAGATAATACGAGGTGTACGTAACACATCACAATGAATATCATATCTTATCTCGAAACATAGAAGTGAGATACGATATCGCGATTTAAGTAGCACTAGAACCTATTGCTACGATGCGTAGACATCTGCAAATGTTATTTCCTAGCAAGGAAGTGTCGCATTTACATTATTTTGAAGTGAATACGATGTATACATAACACTCCACAATGAATATTGTATCTTATCACGACACATAGAAATGAAATGCGACATCTCGTTTTAAGTAGCATTAAAACACTATCGCTACGATACGTAGACATCTGCAAACGCTATTTTCAAGCATGGAAGTGTCGCATTTACATTCTTTTGAAGTGAATACGAGATATACATAACATTCCACAATGAATATTATATCTTATTACGAAACATAGGAATGAGGTGCGATATCGTGTTTTAAGAAGCATTGGAACTCTATTGCTACAATGCGTAGACTTCTGCAAATGTTATTTCCTAGCAAGGAAGTGTCGCATTTACATTCACTTGAAGTGAATACGAAGTATACATAACATTCCACAATGAATATTATATCTTATTACGAAACATAGAAATGAAATACGACTTCTCATTTTAAGAAGCACTAGAACTCTATTGCTACGATACGGGGACATCTGCAAACGCTATTTCCTAGCATGGGAGTGTCGCATTTACATTCTTTTGAGCTGAATACGAGCTATACATAACACTCCACAATGAATATTGTATCTTATCACGAAACATAGAAATGAAATGCGACATCTCGTTTTAAGTAGCATTAAAACTCTATTGTTACGATACGTAGACATCTGCAAACGCTATTTCCTGGTATGGAAGTTTCGCATTTACATTCTTTTGAAGTGAATACGAGATATACATGACACTTCGCAATGGATACTATATCTTATCATGAAACATAGAAGTGAGATGCGATATCGCGTTTTAGGAAGCATTAGTACTCTACTGCTACGATGCGTAGACATCTGCAAACGTTATTTCCTAGCAAGGACGTGTCGCATTTACATTCTTTTGAAGTGTAACGAGGTATACATAACACTCTACAATAAATATTATATCTTACCACGAAACATAGATGTGAAATGCGACATCTCGTTTTAAGAAACATTAGAACTCTATTGCTGCGATACGTAGACATCTGCAAACCCTATTTCCTAGCATGGAAGTGCCGCATATACATTTTTTTGAAGATAATGCGAGGTATACATGACACATCCCAATGAATATATTATATCTTATCATGAAACTTAGAAGTGAGATGCGATATCGCGTTTTAAGAAGCATTAGAACTCTATTGCTGCGATACGTAGACATCTGCAAACCCTATTTCCTAGCATGTAAGTGTCGCATTTACATTCTTTTGAAGTGAATACGAGGTATACGTGACACTTCGCAATGATTATTATATCTTATTACGAAACATAGAAGTGAAATACGACTTCTCATTTTAAGAAGCATTAGAACTCTATTGCTACGATACGTAGACATCTGCAAACGCTATTTCCTAGCATGTAAGTGTCTCATTTACATTCTTATGAAGTGAATACGAGGTATACATGACACTTCGCAATGATTATTATATCTTATCATGAAACATAGAAGTGAGATGCGATATCGCGTTCTAAGAAGCATTAGAACTCTATTGCTACGATACGTAGACATCTGCAAACAATATTTTCTAGCAAGGAAGTTTCGCATTTACATTCTTTTGAAGTGAATACGAGATATACATGACACTTCGCAATGGATACTATATCTTATCATGAAACATAGAAGTGAGATGCGATATCGCGTTTTAGGAAGCATTAGAACTCTACTGCTACGATGCGTAGACATCTGCAAACGTTATTTCCTAGCAAGGACGCGTCGCATTTACATTATTTTGAAGTGTAACGAGGTATACATAACTCTCTACAATAAATATTATATCTTACCACGAAACATAGATGTGAAATACGACATCTCGTTTTAAGAAACATTAGAACTCTATTGCTGCGATACGTAGACATCTGCAAACCCTATTTCCTAGCATGTAAGTGTCGCATTTACATTCTTTTGAAGTGAATACGAGGTATACATGACACTTCGCAATGATTATTATATCTTATCATGAAACATAGAAGTGAGATGCGATATCGCGTTTTAAGAAGCATTAGAACTCTATTGCTACGATACGTAGACATCTGCAAACGTTATTTCCTAGCAAGGAAGTGTGCATTTACATTCTTATGAAGTGAATACGAGGTATACATGACACTTCGCAATGAATATTATATCTTATCACGAAAGATAGAAATGAAATGCGACATCTCGTTTTAAGTAGCATTAAAACACTATCGCTACGATACGTAGACATCTGCAAACGCTATTTCCTAGCATAGAAGTGTCGCATTTACATTCTTTTGAAGTGAATACGAGATATACATAACATTCCACAATGAATATTATATCTTATTACGAAACATAGAAATGAAATGTGACATCTCGTTTTAAGTAGCATTAAAACGCTATTGCTACGATACGTAGACATCTGCAAACGCTATTTCCTAGCATGTAAGTGTCGCATTTACATTCTTATGAAGTGAATACGAGGTATACATGACACTTCGCAATGGATACTATATCTTATCATGAAACATAGAAGTGAGATGTGATATTGCGTTTTAGGAAGCATTAGAACTCTATTGCTACGATGCGTAGACATCTGCAATTGTTATTTCCTAGCAAGGAAGTGTCGTATTTACATTCTTTTGAATTGAATACGAGGTATACATAACATTCCACAATGAATATTATATCTTATTACGAAACATAGAAATGAAATACGACTTCTCATTTTAAGAAGCATTAGAACTCTATTGCTACGATACGTAGACATCTGCAAACGCTATTTCCTAGCATGGAAGTGCCGCATATACATTTTTTTGAAGATAATGCGAGGTATACATGACACATCGCAATGAATATATTATATCTTATCATGAAACTTAGAAGTGAGATGCGATATCGCGTTTTAAGAAGCATTAGAACTCTATTGCTACGATACGTAGACATCTGGAAACGCTATTCCCTAGCATGGAAGTGTCGTATTTACATTCTTTTGAAGTGAATACGAGATATACATGACACTTCGCAATGAATATTATATCTTATCATGAAACATGGGAATGAGGTGCTATATCGCGATTTGAGAAGCATTAGAACTCTATTGCTAATATACGTAGACATCTACAAACGTTATTTCCTAGCAAGGACGTGTCGCATTTACATTCTTTTGAAGTGAATACGAGGTATACATGACACATCGCAATGATTATTATATCTTATCATGAAACATAGAAGTGAGATGCGATATCGCGTTTTAAGAAGCATTAGAACTCTATTGCTACGATACGTAGACATCTGCAAACGTTATTTCCTAGCAAGGAAGTGTGCATTTACATTCTTATGAAGTGAATACGAGGTATACATGACACTTCGCAATGAATATTATATCTTATCACGAAACATAGAAATGAAATGCCATATCTCATTTTAAGTAGCATTAAAACACTATCGCTACGATACGTAGACATCTGCAAACGCTATTTCCTAGCATAGAAGTGTCGCATTTACATTCTTTTGAAGTGAATACGAGATATACATAACATTCCACAATGAATATTATATCTTATTACGAAACATAGAAATGAAATGTGACATCTCGTTTTAAGTAGCATTAAAACTCTATTGCTACGATACGTAGACATCTGCAAACGCTATTTCCTAGCATGTAAGTGTCGCATTTACATTCTTATGAAGTGAATACGAGGTATACATGACACTTCGCAATGAATACTATATCTTATCATGAAACATAGAAGTGAGATGTGATATCGCGTTTTAGGAAGCATTAGAACTCTATTGCTACGATGCGTAGACATCTGCAATTGTTATTTCCTAGCAGGGAAGTGTCGCATTTACATTCTTTTGAATTGAATACGAGGTATACATAACATTCCACAATGAATATTATATCTTATTACGAAACATAGAAATGAAGTACCACTTCTTATTTTAAGAAGCATTAGAACTTTATTGCTACGATAGGTAGACATCTGCAAACGCTATTTCCTAGCATGGAAGTGCCGCATTTACATTCTTTTGAAGATAATACGAGGTATACATAACACATCGCAATGAATATCATATCTTATCTCGAAACATAGAAGTGAGATGCGATATCGCGTTTTAGGAAGCATTAGAACTCTATTGCTTCGATACGTAGACATCTGGAAACGTAATTTCCTAGAAAGGAAGTGTCGCATTTACATTCTCTTGAGAGGAATACGATGTATACATGACACTTCGCAATGAATATTATATCTTATGATGAAACATAGAAATGAGATGCGATATGGCGTTTCGAGAAGCATTAGAACTCTGTTGCTACGATACGTAGACATCTGCAGTCGCTATTTCCTAGCACGTAAGTGTCGCATTTACATTCTTTTGAAGAGAATACGAGCTATACATGACACTTCGCAATGAATATTATATCTTATCATGAAACATAGAATTGAGATGCGATGTCTCGTTTTAAGAAGCATTAGAACTCTATTGCTACGATACGTAGACATCTGCAAACGCTATTTCCTACAATGGAACTGTCGCATTTACATTCTTTTGAAGTGAATACGAGGTATACATGACATTTCGCAAAGTATATTATATCTTATCATGAAATATAGAATTGAGATGCGATATCGCGTTTTAAGAAACATTAGAACTCTGTTGCTACGATACGTAGACATCTGCAGTCGCTATTTCCTAGCACGTAAGTGTCGCATTTACATTCTTTTGAAGAGAATACGAGCTATACATGACACTTCGCTATGAATATTATATCTTATCATGAAACATAGAATTGAGATGCGATGTCTCGTTTTAAGAAGCATTAGAACTCTATTGCTACGATACGTAGACATCTGCAAACTCTATTTCCTAGCATGGAAGTATCGCATTTACATTCTTTTGAAGTAAATACGAGGTATACATGACACTTCGCAATGAAAATTGTATCTTAACATAAAACATAGAAATGAGAAGCGATATCGCGATTTAAGAAGCATTAGAATTCTATTGCTTCTATACGGAGACATCTGCAAACGCTACTTGTTAGCAAGGAAGTGTCGCATTTACAATCTTTTGTAGTGAATACGTGCTATACATAACACTACGCAATGAATAATATATCTTATCATGAAACATAGAAATGAGATGCGATATCGCGTTTTAAGAAACATTAGAACTCTATTGCTTCGATACGTAGACATCTGGAAACGTAATTTCCTAGAAAGGAAGTGTCGCATTTACATTCTCTTGAGAGGAATACGATGTATACATGACACTTCGCAATGAATATTATATCTTATGATGAAACATAGAAATGAGATGCGATATGGCGTTTCGAGAAGCATTAGAGCTCTATTTCTTCGATACGTAGATATCTGCAAACCTTATTTCCTAGCAAGGAAGTGCCGCATTTACATTCTTTTGAGGTGAATACGAGGTATCACGTCCGGTGAAACTATTTTCCGTTGCTCCGGAGGCTTTACCACACGAGCCTATTTTTCGGTAATTCGGTCCGCGGGAACGCGTTAAGACCGGGTCCGACAATTTCGGCTGACGCGACACTAGCGAAAACACTCGTGATAATAAGGGAATGACCCTACCTTTCGATGACTTCTCTCTCGATTTGTACGTAGAAACGGCGTGGAGGATCTTTCGCTGGGATCGTAGCGGATTTCGTTCTGTTGGCTGCTACGGAAATCTCGATCAGTCGCCAGCGGAGTGGAGGACGGCGGTCGGAATTCAGCGGTGATGCTGAATGTGGCAGGATCGGCGTGATGCGTCGTGGTGTCTGGATCGGAAGCGTCGACTGTCGCTTCGGAAAGCGGCGTCTGGGCTGGTGCGAAGATAGGTCGCTGGTATACGAGGACTCTCGGAACGCCCTCCAAATATTCACGCACAAGTGATCGTATGAAATTCTTCCTACTCGCACGTCGCGGTCTTCGCAAACCGGAAGCACGATTCATTCACCAGGTTTTTCTGTAGTTTCGACTAAGATCTGAAGGATAAGCGGCGGTCTCAACGTCACAAAGCCGATTTCTATACTCCTTCAATTTGATTAAGATCAATTCCAGTTGTATGGAAGAACCTGTGGAAGAATTCGTAGTTAAATGTAATGTTAAAAGTAGAACTAGTATTATAAACACTTGATAAAATTAATGGATGTGGAAATAGTAGACTTGCTAAAAGAACTTGTACTGGGATATAGTAAAAGTAAAAATAAACTATATTCTAGGTTTAAAGTATACAAGAACTGGAATTATTCTAAGTCTAAGACTAAGTTAAAATGGAAATAGAAATACGATGCCTGAACCCCACATTGAGGTGGCTAACGATCTAGAACTAGAGGTTTCGACTCCTCGGTAGGAGATCTCGAGTCAGAGTGTGTGCTCTGGAGACGCGTCTCTGACCTCCTCGGTTCGCGGGGCTCTACGGTCGCGGACGCTCGTGGTAGGGCTAGCGGCGCATGCCGCTGGCCGGACGCATCTTACTTAGTGTAACATAGATCTAGGAATTCTTATATATGCGTCATGATATGGTATGTATGTCCTAGCTTAGAAGTAATATATAGGTTCTAGCAGATCCTGTTCCCGGAATTGGAAAAAACCCCATTCAGGTGATGGGCTGCGGCTACGTCTTCCTGCAGGACGGAATCCTCGGTGCGAGGGAGATAGGGCTGCCCGTCCTTGGTGCGGGCGAGACAGGTATACTCCTTGGTGCGAGTGAGACACTGGTGTCCGGTACGAGCGAGAGAGGTATACTCGGAGGTGCGAGTGAGGCAGCGAAACTCGGTGTGAGTGAGCGCGTGCAGGTATGCGCGCGCGAACACTTCTGTTGCTGGTTCTGCAGGCGAGTTTGGCTGGTTGCATGCGTCCAGGGGTTGATGCTGGGGGGTGCGAGGAGGTTGATGGGTGGCAGGCGGTACACCTGACGTTACAAAATGCGACACTTCCTTTCTAGGAAATTACGTCCCCAGATATCTCTGTATCGAAGCTATAGAGTTCTAATTCTCCTTAAAACGCGATATCGCACCTCATCTCTATGTCTCATGATAAGATATAATATTCCTTGCGAGGTGTTATGTATTCCTCGTCTACACTTCAAATGAATGTAAATGCGATACTTCCTTTCTAGGAAATAGCGTCTCCAGATATCTACGTATCGTAGCAATAGAGTTCTAATGCTTCTTATAACGCGACATAGCATCTCATTTCAATGTTTCATGAAAAGATGTAATATTCATTGCGAATTGTCGTGTATACCACGTATTCACATCAAAAGAATGTAAATGCGACACTTCCGTGCTAGGAAATAGCGTCTCCAGATATCTACGAATCGTAGCAATAGAGTTCTAGTGCTTCTTAAAACTCGATATCGCATCTGATTTCTATATTTCCTGATAAGATATAATATCCATTGCGAAGTGTAACTTATTCCTCGTCTGCACTTCAAAAGATTGTAAATGCCACAATTCCTTGCTAGGAAATAGAGTTCCCAGATGTCTACGCATCGAAGCAATAGAGTTCTAATGCTTCTTATATCGCGATATCGCATCGCAGTTCTATGTTTCATGATAAGATATAATGTTCGTTGCGAAGTGTTCAGTATACCACGTCTGCACTTCAAAATAATGTAAATGCCACACATCCTTTCTAGGAAATGCATTTCCAGATGTCTACGTATCGAAGCAATAGAGTTCTAATGCTGCTTGAAACCAAATATCGCATCTCACTTCTCTATTTCATGATAACCCATAACATTCATTGCGAAGTATTATGTATTCCTCGTCTACATTTCAAATGAATGTAAATGCGGCACTTCCTCTCTAGGAAATAGCGTTCTCGGATGTCTACGTATCGAAGCAATAGAGTTCTAATACTTCTTAAAACGCGATATCGCATCTCATTTCTATGTTTCATGATAACCTACAACATTCATTGCGAAGTGTTATGTATTCCTCGACTGCACTTCGAATGAATGTAAATGCGACTCTTCCTTGATAGGAAATAGCGTTTCCACATGTCTACGTATCGAAGCAGTAGAGTTCTAATGCGTCTCAAAACGCGATATCGCATGCCATTTCGATCTTTTATGATAAGATATAATATTCATTGCGAAGTGTCATGTGTACCTCGTATTCACATCAAAAGAATGTAAATGCGACACTTCCTTGCTAGGAAATAGCGTTTGCATATGTCTACGTATCGTAGCAATAGAGATCCAATGCATCTTAGAACGAGATGTCCCATCTCGTTTCTATGTTTCATGATAAGATATAATATTCATTGCGAAGTGTCATGTATAGCTCGTACTCACTTCAAAAGAATGTAAATGCGACACTTCCTTGCTAAGAATTAGCGCTTCCAGATGTCTATGCATCGAAACAATAGAGTTCTAATGCTTCTTAAAACGAGATGTCGCATCTCATTTCTCTGTTTCGTGATAGGATATAATATTTATTGCGAAGTGTCATGTGTACCTCGTATTCACTTCAAAAGAATGTAAGTGCGACACTTCCATGCTAGGAAATAGCGTTTCCAGATGTCCCCGCATCGAGGCCATAGAGTTCTAATGCTTCTTACAACGCGATATCACATCTCATTTCTATGTTACATGATAAGATATAATGTTCATTGCGAAGTGCCATGTATACCCCGTATTCACATCAAAAGAATGTAAATGCGACTATTGCTTGCTAGGAAATAGCGTTTGCTGATGTCTACGTATCGTAGCAATAGCGTTCTAATGCTACTTAAATCGCGATATCGCATCTCATTTATATGTTTCGTGATAAGATATAATATTCATTGCGAAGTGTCATGTATACCTCGTATTCAATTCAAAATAATGTAAGTGCGGCACTTCCATGCTAGGTAATAGCGTTTGCAGATGCCTACGTATCGTAGCAGTAGAGTTCTAATGCTTCTTAAATCGCAATATCGCATCTCATTTCTATGTTACATGATAAGATATAATGTTCATTGCGAAGTGTCATGTATACCTCGTATTCACTTCAAAAGAATGTAAATGCGACCATTGCTTGCTAGGAAATAGCGTTTGCAGATGTCTACGTATCGTAGCAATAGCGTTCTAATGCTACTTAAATCGCGACATCGCATCTCATTTATATGTTTCGTGATAAGATATAATAATCATTGCGAAGTGTCATGTATACCTCGTATTCACTTCAAAAGAATGCAAATGCGACTATTGCTTGCTAGGAAATAGCGTTTGCAGATGTCTACGTATCGTAGCAATGGCGTTCTAATGCTACTTAAATCGCGATATCGCATCTCTCTTCTATGTTTCATGATAAGATATAATATTCATTGCGAAGTGTCATGTATACCTCGTATTCACTTCAAAAGAATGTAAATGAGACACTTCCATGCTAGGAAAAGGGTTTGCAGATGCCTACATATCGTAGCAATAAATTTCTAATGCTACTTTAATCGCGATATCGCATCTCATTTATATGTTTCGTGAAAAGATAATATATTCATTGGGAAGTGTCATGTATACCTCGTATTCACTTCAAAAGAATGTAAATGCGACGTTTCCATCCTTGGAAATAGCGTTTGCAGATGTCTACGTATAGTAGCAAAAGAGTCCTAATGCTTCTTAGAACGAGATGTCGCATTTCACTTCTATGTTTCGTGATAAGATATAATATTCATTGCGAAGTGTCATGTACACCTCGTATTCACTTCAAAAGAACGTAAATGCGACACTTCCATGCTAGGAAATAGCGTCTGCAGATGTCTACGCGTCGAGGCAATGGAGTTCTAATGCTTCTTAAAACGCGATATCGCAACTCACTTCTATGTTTGGTGATAAGATATAATATTCAATGCGAAGTGTCATGTATACCTCGTATTCACTTCAAATGAATGTAAATGCGACACTTCCATGCTAGGAAATAGCGTTTGCAGATGTCTACGTATCGTAGCAATAGAGTTCCAATGCTTCTTAAAACGCGATATCGCATCCTACTACTACGTTTCATGATAAGATATAATATTCATTGCGAAGTGTCATGTATACCTCGTATTTACTTCAAAAGAATGTAAATGTGACACTCCCTTGCAAGGAAATAGCGTTTGCAGATATCTGCGTATCGTAGCAATAGAGTTCTAATGCTTCTTAAAACGCGATATCACATCTCACCTCCATGTTTCATGATAAGATCTAATATCCATTGCGAAGCGTCATGTATACATCGTATTCAGTTCAAAAGAATGTAAATGCGACACTTCCTTGCTAGGAAATAACGTTTGCAGATTCTACGTATCGTAGCAATAGAGTTCTAATGCTTCCTAATGCGTGACGTCGCATCTCATTTCTATGTTTCATGATAACATATAATATTCATTGCGAAGTGTTATGTTTTCCTTGTCTACACTTCAAATAAATGTAAATGCGCCACTTCCTATCTAGGAAATAGCGTTTGCAGATGTCTACGATTCGTAGCAATGGAGATCTAACGCTTCTTAAAACGAGATGCCGCATTCCATTTCTATGTTTCGTGATAAGTTATAATATTCATTGTGGAGTGTTATGTATACCTCGTATTCACTTCACAAGAATGTAAATGCGACACTTACTTGCTAGGAAATAGAATTTGCAGATGTCTACGTATATTAGCAATAGAGTTCTAATGCTTCTCAAGACGCGATATAGCACCTCATTCCTATGTTTCATGATAAGATATAATATTCATTGCGAAGTGTCACGTATATCTCTTATTCTCATCAAAAGAATGTAAATGCGATACTTCCATGCTAGGAAATAGCGTTTCCAGATGACTACGTGTCGAAACAATAGAGTTCTAATGGTTCTTAAAATGCCATATAGCATCTCACTTCTATGTTTCATGATAAGATGTAATATTCATTGCGAAGTGTCATGTATACCTCGTATTCACTTCAACAGAATGTAAATGCGACACTTCCATGCTAGGAAGTAGCGTTTGCAGATGTCTACGTATCGTAGCAATAGATTTCTAATGCTTCTTAAAACGAGTTGTCGCATTTCATTTCTATGTTTCGTGATAAGATATAATATTCATTGTGGAGTGTTGTGTATACCTCGTATTCACTTCAAAAGAATGTAAATGCGACACTTCCTTGCTATGAAATAACATTTGCAGACGTCTACGCATAGTAGCAACAGAGTTATAGCGCTTCTTAAACCGCGATGTCGCATCTCACTTCTATGTTTCGAGATAAGATAAAATATTCATTGCGAGGTGTCATGTATACCTCGTATTCACTTCAAAAGAATGTAAATGCGACACTTCCTTGGTAGGAAATATCATTTCCAGATGACCACGTATCGTAAGAATGGAGTTCTAATACTTCTTATAACGAGATATCGCATCTCAATTCTATATTTCATTATAAGATATAATATCCATTGCGAAGTGTCATGCATACCTCGTATTCACTTCAGTGGAATGTAAATGCGACATTTCCTTGCTAGGAAATTACGTTTCCAGATGTCTACGTATCGAAGCAATAGAGTTCTAATGCTTCCTAAAACGCGATATCGCATCTCACTTCTATGTTTCATGATAAGATATAATATTCATTGCGAAGTGTCATGTATACCTCGTATTCACTTCAAAAGGATGTAAATGCGACATGTCCATGCTAGGAAATAGAGTTTGCAGATGTCTACGTATCACAGCAATAGAGTACTAATGCTTCTTAAAACGAGATGTCGTATCTCATTTCTATGTTCCGTAATAAGATATAATATTCATTGTGTAATGTTATGTACACCTCGTATTTACTTCAGTGGAATGTAAGTGCGACATGTCCTTGCTAGGAAATAGAGTTTGTAGATGTCTACGTATATTAGCAATAGAGTTCTAGTGCTTCTCAAAACGCGATATAGCACCACATTCCTATGTTTCATGATAAGATATAATATTCATTGTGGAGTGTTATATATACCTATTACTCACTTCAAAAGAATGTAGATGCGACACTTCCTTGCTAGGAAATAACATTTCCAGATGTCTACGCATCGTAGCACTAGGTTTCTACTGCTTCTTAGAACCAGATGTCGCATTTCATTTCTATGCTTCGTGATAAGATATAATATTCATTTTGGAGTGTTATGTGTACCTCGTATTCACTTCAAAAGAATGTAAATGCAACACTTCCTTGCTAGGAAATATTGTTTGCAGATGTCTACGTATCGTAGCAATAGAGTTCTAATGCTTCTTAGAACGCGATATCGCATCTCACTTCTATGTTTCATGATAAGATATAATATCCATTGCGAAGTGTCATGCATACCTCGTATTCACTTCAATGGAATATAAATGCGACACTTCCATGCTAGGAAATAGGGTTTGCAGATGTCTACGTATCGTAGCAAGAGAGTTCTAATGCTTCTTAAAACGAGATGTCGCATTTCATTTCTATGTTTCGTGATAAGATATAATATTCATTGTGGAGTGTTATGTATACCTCGTATTCACTTTAAAAGAATGTAAATGCGACACTTGCATGCTAGGAAATAGCGTTTTCAGATGTCTACGTATCAAAGTAATAGGGTTCTAATGCTTCTTTAAACGCGATATCGCATCTCAATTCTGTGTTTCATGATAAGATATAATGTTCATTGCGAAGTGTTATGCATACGTCGTGTACACTTCGAAAGAATGTAAATTGCACACTTCCATCCTTGGAAATGCGTTTCCTGTTGTCCACGTATCGAAGCAATGGAGTTCCAATGCTTCCTAAAACGCCATATCGCAACTCATTTCTATGTGTCAGGATAAGATATAATATTCATTGGGAAGTGTTATGTATACCTCGTCTACAATACCAATGAATGTAAATGCGACACTTCCTTCTTTGGAAATAGCGTTTCCAGATGTCCACGTATCGAAGCATTAGAGATCTAGTGCTTCTAAAACGCAATATCGCATCTCATTTCTGGGTTTCAAGATAAGTTATAATATTCATTGCGAAGTATTATGTATACCTCGACTACACTTCCAAAGATACTACCCGGTAATTTGCGGCGTGTTGCGTAGTTTCCCGTAGCCCTTGTTAGTTAAACCCACGTCGAGACCATAAATAAACATGCCGTGACTTCAGTATCTCGCGACCTGAGTGTGTGTACTTGGCTAGGCGTAGTCGAGAGGAGGAGCATTTCGATGTTTCATGGGTTGTTCCGCCCCAGGGTTCCCGGGGTCGTGTAGTCTATCCCTTTGCTACTTTCTAAGCAGCTGGCGCCCAAGAAAAGTTGTACGTGAGCGGATACCTTGGAACGATAGATCGCTTTAGATTAAAATGCGTTTTACACCTTAAAGCATTTAGATAATTAACCCCTTCGAGCTTCCCTGACTTACTATATATAGGTTTCCGTCACAACTAATAGGAACCAACACTTTACATAGATATATAGAACACACATAGTTTTAAACGTAGAACTGAGAATTTTGAGAACTTACTTTGAAACGTTAGTAGTGATAAATTCCATCGGATTTCATAGAAATTCAGAACTTACTTGCTATGAAACATAGGCCGATAAGGGCCATCGCGTTGCTTAGAACTTTAGAACTTGCTTACTTCAACAAAGATTTCTATTGGCTTCGTCCGTTCTTTTAGAAGAGTTTTTGATAAACCACATACTTTTCACGCTTCTGATATCTTTGATAGTTCGCGAGATGTAATCGTTTAAGTTTTAAAATGATTACTTAGTGTGGATTATTATTTAGTATCTCGCTCATAAACGAGTCTGCATAGGATTTAATCCATAAGTTTTTAAGCCTGGAATTTATGCAGTTATTTGTTATTCACTTATTGCTCAAACGACAAAGATTCTGACCACTTCAAAATGGTTGACTTTCATCAATTTTCTTAAAAATTGAAATACTGCCCAACTGCTTGCATTAAAGACCGTAATTAAAGCTTTCGAAACATTTTACCTCTTATAGATGAATTCTGGAATTGAAATTGAATGTTTGACTTTTCTAGCTCCTGTTTAGACATCTTTCTATTGGAATGTTCAAGTATTTTTCATATTCGTAATTATTAAAAATGTTTTACTTGATTCTTTTATTTAATATTTAGAATTTTCTGAGAAATATTTTTTATCGTAATGAACTATATAATTGCAATTATAATTCTTTATGAAGTAATAATAACAGAAAGGTATGTATCCATTCTTGTAGTTTTGTAAAGAGTATTTAATCTTACTATCTAAAATGAAACATTGAGATCTGTTTACAATCTAATGGAATTTAATTACCTTTTGATTCAAATTCACAATGATAATCTTCCATAGTTCAACAATTTTGTGAACTGTCCTCAGGAATCCGCAGCTCAGTACTTATAAAATGAACGACACAAAGAACAGCCTAACCAAACGTATTCGAACCGATTTTTCAATACTAATCTTATCATGTTTAACTTATGCTGCAAACTATTGAAATGCCCTTCGAAAAGTGTTTATTCACAGTGAAGTAAACGGTAAGTATTACGCCTTCCACCACTGTTTACAATACGTATGTTTCATTTACTATCAAAACCGTGAGTATTATCGCCTTTCTTTACTTTTTGTAACCTTCAATGCCTTCATGTTACAGATCGTTAAACTTGCTTTAAAATGCTTTATCGTATTACGGAAGAATGGACATACCAATTCATTTTAAAAGATGAAGGTAACCTTCATATGTCCAACAAAACTCCACTTACAAAAAAACTATTTTCATCAACGGATGGCCCCTTTGTACTATGCAATTTTATATTAGCAAAAACTTCTATGAAACTTATAGTTTCGTGGATATCTGAGGTGCTAATTATTACTGCCCCATCCTGTATATTGTTATGGATGTGCCCAACAAGGCAACGATAAACAGAGTTAAATTTAATATTATGATGTTTATTATTTTACTTATAGTATATTTGTTTTTCTGGAATTTTGCCAAAAAACAATGCTCACGCTGTCGACAGATGAATATATTTGCCTTAGAATTACAAGAGCCAACAATTTCGAAAGTAGAATATTACTTTACTTCGCTAACCGAATCATTTCAAACGTTAAGTAAAGTGCGTGCCTTTCAAAACAGTCAGATGCAAATTACGATACAACGTTTCCAAGAAATGGTACGTGCCACTGTTTTTTAATTTCCGTTTATTTAATCAAAGGAAATTTAATTGAAATATCCGCAAAATTTGAGGACAAAAAGTTATTGTAATTTTACGCAACATATATGATGGTGATAAAGGATAAGTATACGGAACTGAAAATGGAAAGTAGCGAGCAGAAAAAGAAACTGATGGAGCTACAAAGTAGATTGATACATCCGTCAAATGATGATTCTAGGTTAATAAAATCTGTTAATTAAAGAACTATTGCAAAAATCAAGTATAATCAATATTACTTCTGCTCAAAGGCTATAATAGAATTGGACCGAAATGGGTACAAACAGGCAATTATATCTATACGTTCTATTCTATGCAAAGGCAAATATTTCAAAGAGAAAAGATGTGTTACTTACAAATTACTTATGTTCCTAGATATCTCACTAATTCAGGCTTCTTGTCTTGCAGAACTTATCATTCATGTAACATGTAAAGGGGTCGAAGAATAGTAAAAGATTTTTATATTTCATAGCCTCACTTGATACGTCGATTGGATCACGTAAAATATCGGACATTAATTGCATCTACATCTTCAGACCTTAAATATATAATTGCAACAACATATTTAATAGCGTTTTAATAACATTTTTCTAATTGTTTATATCTATGTCTAATAAATATATATTAATCGAATAAGTTGCTTTACCAAAGAATAAAAGTATCTGAGGCTTACAAATCGGAGCATTACATAACAAACGTGCATCACATATATAATATTACATGTAACAAAAGATGAAGACCAAAAAGATCGTACATAAGTTGAATCCACAATGCGGTCATAGAGATACAGAAACGGCAAAAACTCCAAACAATAATTAAAAAATTCAAAAAGGGGGGAGTGAAAATCCATCTCCTTGACGATGATAAGGAACAAGTCTGCCTCATGCACTACAATATCCCAAACAGCCAGCGATTGGCACGCCAATGACAACGGATGGAACGAATTCCGTGACAGAACTGTGCTAACAAAGTGCTCCTACTCAGCTTTCGAAATGGCATACTGTTAGTACTGGGGCGGCATTCGTATCACGGCACTATTGAAGCACCGAGATATAGCACACGGGCTACACGGCCGTGACAATGACACTATCAGCTCACCATAGCTACACGCGTGGTTGTGGCGTAGGCTGACATTTACTAATGGGAAAGCTGTTTCCATTAAAATTATAAGCAAATATGAAAAATGACTAAACTGAGCAATTTATTTATTTTGATTCCAAAATAGATACACCGGCACAAAACAAAGATATAAGAACTCGATTTTATTATTTTCTATAAACTAGCTCGATAGGACGATTTTTTCCATAAAGTCGATAATTACTTTGTCATAAAAATATACAAACTTATTTTATATATATTTTCTTCAATTTATTGTTGCAAATTCATGCAATTGAGGGTTACATTAAATACGATGACAGCATGTTATTTCAAAAATTACAGGAGGCGAAGTTAGGGACGCAACAGCATGAATTTTTATTTTATAAGTAATATTTTTTTGATAAATAATATTTTTAGTCTATGATGGATTGAAAGAAATATATACGACTCGCTCAATAACTATAAATATAGGAAAACGACCATCAAAATGTCTATCAATACTCATATGCTGAACATCTACTGACATCTAACGGTTCTAATTTGTATGAAAGCACAGGTTCCCCATTGCCAAATGTGATCCTGCGTCATTGCTGAGGAGATTCATGAATGGAGCGATGATACGCGTGTCACCATAGTGCTGGTGCTGCGCGATTCGCTTGTCTAGAATGTGCTGGTAACACGTTCTGGCATTTTAGTTAACGAATCCGGTCACAGATGACTACGAATCAGTTGACACTCCTCGGAAGTGGCTATATAGTGCCGGCGTGGTGTCGCTACCATCTTGCCGTTTGTTATCTGGGATGCTTTTTAGTGCATTATTCCGAATTGAATTTGAACACATAGCTACTTAATCGCAAATTTGTATGTACTGTGACGTGGTGACGTCACAAGGCTCGCTCACCCCCCCCCCCTGCTTCGGTTGGACTAGCTCGCAGATCACCACCCATGCGAGAAGCGCGACACGGACCATTGCGATAGCTGTATTTGCGAGGAGCGTGAAATACACAATGGTAGAACCTTCCCCCCCCCCCCCCCCCCCCGTTCGATTCTCTCTCTCCGTTCGACTGGCGAGCTGATGGAAGAAGCGACCTATAAGACGCCTCTTCGGCGGATAATAAGACCGCAGGTTCGCGGAAGGGCTGTGCGCCGAGGTAGCGTGACGGACTCGACGGTGGAGGAGTCGGGAAGTGAGCAAGAAGAGACCCTGAAGCCCGAAGGATACGATCCAGAGCTCTGCAACGATAAGACCGCTGCCATAGTCCATGGAGACAAACAGGATGGTTCTCGGGTGTGAGAAGTACCTCTACCACTCCCTTGAGCCCATGAAGAGGAAAACTCAAGATGCACAGCGGAATTGCAGGTGAGCCGTGGAAAGCGCGGCGCGCGACACGCGCCGCAGTTCAAATAATCCAGAGGACCCCCTCTAGACACACCAGAGGGGGCGATCAGGGAAGATCGCCGAAATCCACCGATCGATGCCCCGAACAATACCGAAGCGTATGGCCCTACCCCATCAAGGAGCCCTAAGGAGGATCTAAGGGGATCCGAAGACCCCCAGCAAACCTATATAATGAGCTAGCCAGCACGAAGACAGCCTCTTATTCTTCTGAACGACATAGCGACTACTTAGCGAGCAACCGAGCAAGCGATTATACGGAGCGATTCGGAGGAGAGAGAGAGAGAGAGAGAGAGAGGGAGAGAGAGGTAGACGGACTGAACGAGATCCATACTTGTTGGAAACGAGAACGTGAGTCCTTATACGCTAAAGCGTCCCATTTGTTCCCTGCCGCAATTGTGATATCGCGTATTGTAATTTGTATTGTATAACGGGTGGTGATCCACGGTCATTCGCGGCGTGTCGTATACCCTTTTGTAATACCGCGTCGAGGCAATCTAGGAAGAAGCCGTGAGTTCAGTATCCCGCGACCCTAATTTGCGCACTCGGCTAGAAGCAGTCGAGCGAAAGAGTATTTCGAAATTTCGAGGGTTATCTTGAACCGGGTTTCCCCGGGTTGCGTGGTTTACTAGTTTTTGCTACTTTTTGAGTAGCTGGCGCCCAAAAAGTCCCAGCCTCGCAGCTTCGAAATACTCGCTGGATAGGAAATTTATTGTTCTGTACTTCGCGTTGCCGAATCACGCGGATATTCTGTACCCCGATATAACCCCGGATTAAACTTCTGGATACCCCGTTATTATTGGTTCTATATACCCTTTTCTTGAGGATTGAAACGGGAAAAACCGTCACAGTACATAATTATACATGACTGCATAAGAAGGATATCATATACTTTTATAATGAATGCGATATAAGAATATAAAACGAAGAACTATCCACTCCCATCAGGAGTAAAAACAATGTTTGGTACGCAAAGTTCATTGCAAAATATAATCAAGCAGTTAATATATCAAATCACAGCACACAATAAATCACTGAATGTATAATGATATGAATAGTAAGAAAAACATATTTACCTGTTAGATGTTTATAAATTCAAATTTAAAGGTCCAAGTCACATTTAATATATTATTGTTTAACAAGGTGATTTAATGTTGTTTCAAATAGACGTGCAGAACTAGCTCGTACCTCTGTCTATGTAATTTCATTGGAAGAATACAAAGGATAAAAGGAAATATTCTCCAATATATAACATATATAAATCAACGGATGCAAGAGAGAACACTCGATCTCGGTGTAACGAGACCGGCGCGTCATCCTGCAGTAATCGTATAAAGCCTGTTCCGAGATGGTGTAGAGAGGGAATGTGGAGGGTGAAAAGCATAAAATAACAACAATGTAACTAAAGAGAAAGAGAAAGAAAATATGTGGAAGCATTGCATTTATTAAGAGGAAATCCTAGAAATATCAAACAACAGATTATATACCATACTGTAAGGGTAAGGTATAACGAAATAGACGATATCGTGAGAGAAACTAAAAAAATCGAGAAACTTAAAAAGAAAATAATAATTTAGATTGAGCGAATCAATATCACTGATCCCGGCAAGCTTAATGGAAAACGCATAACGATGAATCGGTTAGGGTATAAGATAGATGTTGGTCGCGGTTTGAGTGGCCCTGGGAATCCTTTGCTCGCATCAGGGCAGGCAGTAGGATGGTGGAGGGCCTGCCCTCCTGTTGCTTGGATCTATAGAATTCACATTCTATTGTAGAATAGAAGCAGATAATTATAATGCTTTTCATAGAAGATTAAAGATTACTTAATTCGAAACGTTGAAATGAGATGAGTCATGGCATGGTATGATGCATTAGTACTTTATTCTCTCGACATGTAGACACTACGAAGGGCAATCCTGTTGCATGGAGCTGTAGAATTTACATTCTTATGAAGCTTTAAAGCAGATAAGCATAGAGCTATGCATAAGAGATTACAGCATTCTTACTTTAAAACGATGAAATGGGATGCGCCAGCGCATTGCATGGAGAATTTTAGCTCGATTGCTTTAACAGACAGACACTACGGAGCGCCATGCCGTTGCATGGAATTATATAGTTCACATTCTATTGAAGACCTCTAACAGTTAAGCACAATGTTATGGACATATGATTACAGATTCTTTGCATTGAAACGTTGAAATGAGATGCGCCATCGCGCTGCATGAAGTATTAGAAATGTCTTACTTGGACACGTAGAGATCTGGAAACGATATTCTGTTGCAAGTAAGTATAGGATTCACATCCTTCTAAGGTCTAGATGCAGACAAATGTAACATATTGCAAAGAACATTGCAATTTACCATGAATCATTGAAATGACTTGCGACATCGTGTTGAATGAAGCAATAGAACTCTATTGCTCCGATAAGTAAACAAATGGAAACGTTACTTCCTCCTAAGGAAGTGTCGCGTTTACATTCTTTTGAAGCGAATACGAGGTATACATGACACTTTGCAATGAATATTATATCTTATCATGAAACATAGAAATGAGATGCGATTTCGCGTATTAAGAAGAATTAGAACTCTATTGCTACGATACGTTGACATCTGCAAACACTATTTCCTAGCATGTAAGTGTCGCATTTACATTCTTATGAAGTGAGTACGAGGTATACATGACACTTCGCAATGAATATTATATCTTATCATGAAACATAGAAGTGAGATGCGTTATCGCGTTTTAAGAAGCATTAGAGCTCTATTGCTACGATACGCAGACATCTGCAAACAATACTTCCTAGCATGTAAGTGTCGCATTTACATTCTTATGAAGTGAGTACGAGGTATACATGACACTTCGCAATGAATATTATATCTTATCATGAAACATAGAAGTGAGATGCGTTATCGCGTTTTAAGAAGCATTAGAGCTCTATTGCTACGATACGCAGACATCTGCAAACAATACTTCCTAGCATGGAAGCTTCGCATTTACATTCTTTTGAAGTGAATACGAGCTATACATAACGCTCCACAATGAATATTGTATCTTATCACGAAACATTGGAATGAAATGCGACATCTCGTTTTAAGTAGCATTAAAACACTATCGCTACGATAGGTGGACATCTGCAAACGCTATTTCCTAGCATGGAAGTGCAG
Source organism: Xylocopa sonorina (assembly GCF_050948175.1). Classification (NCBI taxonomy): domain Eukaryota; kingdom Metazoa; phylum Arthropoda; class Insecta; order Hymenoptera; family Apidae; genus Xylocopa; species Xylocopa sonorina. The sequence goes on from NW_027490094.1 coordinate 1,242,813, forward strand.
CATTTACATTCTTTTGATGATAATATGAGGTATCCATAACACTTCGCAATGAATATTATATTTTATCATAAAACATAGAAGTGAGATGCGATATCGCGTTTTAGGAAGCATTAGAACTATATTGCTACGATACGTAGACATCTGCAAACGCTATTTCCTAGCATGGAAGTGTCGCATTTACATTCTTTTGAAGTGAATACGAGACATACATGACACTTCGCGATGAATATTATATCTTATCATGAAGCTTAGAAATGAGATGCGACATCTCGTTTTAAGAAGCATTAGAACTCTATTGCTACGATACGTAGACATCTGCAAACACTATTTCCTAGCATGTAAGTGTCGCTTTTACATTCTTATGAAGTGAGTACGAGGTATACATGACACTTCGCAATGAATATTATATCTTATCATGAAACATAGAAGTGAGATGCGTTATCGCGTTTTAAGAAGCATTAGAGCTCTATTGCTACGATACGCAGACATCTGCAAACAATACTTCCTAGCATGTAAGTGTCGCATTTACATTCTTATGAAGTGAGTACGAGGTATACATGACACTTCGCAATGAATATTATATCTTATCATGAAACATAGAAGTGAGATGCGTTATCGCGTTTTAAGAAGCATTAGAGCTATATTGCTACGATACGCAGACATCTGCAAACAATAATTCCTAGCATGGAAGCTTCGCATTTACATTCTTTTGAAGTGAATACGAGCTATACATAACGCTCCACAATGAATATTGTATCTTATCACGAAACATTGGAATGAAATGCGACATCTCGTTTTAAGTAGCATTAAAACACTATCGCTACGATAGGTGGACATCTGCAAACGCTATTTCCTAGCATGGAAGTGCAGCATTTACATTCTTTTGATGATAATATGAGGTATCCATAACACTTCGCAATGAATATTATATTTTATCATAAAACATAGAAGTGAGATGCGATATCGCGTTTTAGGAAGCATTAGAACTATATTGCTACGATACGTAGACATCTGCAAACGCTATTTCCTAGCATGGAAGTGTCGCATTTACATTCTTTTGAAGTGAATACGAGACATACATGACACTTCGCGATGAATATTATATCTTATCATGAAACATAGGTGTGAGATGCGATATCGTGTTTTAAGAAGCATTAGATCTCTCTTGCTACGATACGTAGACTTCTGCAAACGCTATTTCCTAGCATGGAAGTGTCGCATTTACATTCTTTTGAAGTGATTACGAGGTATACATAACACTCTACAATGAATATTATATCTTACCACGAAACATAAATATGAAATGCGACATCTCGTTTTAAGAGACATTAGAACTCTACTGCTGCGATACGTAGACATCTGCAAACGCTATTTCCTAGCATGGAAGTTTCGCATTTACATTCTTTTGTAGTGAATACGAGATATACATGACACTTCGCAATGAATATTGTATCTTATCATGAAACATAGGAATAAGGTGCGATATCGCGCTTTAAGAAGCATTAGAACTCTATTGCTACAATGCGTAGGCATCTGCAAATGTTATTCCCTAGCAAGGAAGTGTCGCATTTACATTCATTTGAAGTGAATACGAGGTATACATAACATTCCACAATGAATATTATATCTTATTACGAAACATAGAAATGAAATACGACTTCTCATTTTAAGAAGCATTAGAACTCTATTGCTACGATACGTAGGCATCTGCAAACGCTATTTCCTAGCATGGAAGTGTCGCATTTACATTCTTTTGAGGTGAATACGAGCTATACATAACACTCCACAATGAATATTGTATCTTATCACGAAACATAGGAATGAAATGCGACATCTCGTCTTAAGAAGCATTAGAACTCTATTGCTACGATACGTAGACATCTGCAAACGCTATTTCCTAGCATGCAAGTGTCGCATTTACATTCTTTTGAAGTGAATACGAGGTATACATGACACATCGCAATGATTATTATATCTTATCATGAAACATAGGTGTGAGATGCGATATCGTGTTTTAAGAAGCATTAGATCTCTCTTGCTACGATACGTAGACTTCTGCAAACGCTATTTCCTAGCATGGAAGTGTCGTATTTACATTCTTTTGAAGTGATTACGAGGTATACATAACACTCTACAATGAATATTATATCTTACCACGAAACATAAATATGAAATGCGACATCTCGTTTTAAAAGACATTAGAACTCTACTGCTGCGATACGTAGACATCTGCAAACGCTATTTCCTAGCATGGAAGCTTCGCATTTACATTCTTTTGTAGTGAATACGAGATATACATGACACTTCGCAATGAATATTGTATCTTATCATGAAACATAGGAATGAGGTGCGATATCGCGCTTTAAGAAGCATTAGAACTCTATTGCTACAATGCGTAGACATCTGCAAACGCTATTTCCTAGCATGTAAGTGCCGCATTTAAATTCTTTTGAAGTGAATACGAGGTATACATGTCACTTCGCAACGATTATTATATCTTATCATGAAACATAGAAGTGAGATGCGATATCGCGTTTTAAGAAGCATTAGAACCCTATTGCTACGATACGTAGACATCTGTAAACGCTATTTCCTAGCATGGAAGTGTCGCAATTACATGCTTTTGAAGTGAATACGAGGTGTACATAACACTTCGCAATGAATATTATATTTTATCATGAAACATAGATATGAAATGCGACATCTCGTTTTAAGAAACATTAGAACTCTATTGCTGCGATACGTAGACATCTGCAAACGCTATTTCCTAGCATGTAAGTGTCGCATTTACATTCATCTGAAGTGAATACGAGGTATACATGACACATCGCAATGAATATTATATCTTACCACGAAACATAGATATGAAATGCGATATCTCGTTTTAAGAAACATTAGAACTCTACTGCTGCGATACGTAGACATCTGCAAACGCTATTTCCTAGCATGTGAGTGTCGCATTTACATTCTTATGAAGTGAATACGAGGTATACATGACACTCCACAATGAATATTATATCTTATCACGAAACATAGGAATGAAATGCGACATCTCGTTTTATGGAGCATCAGAACTCTATTGCTACGGTACTTAGACATCTGCAAACGTTATTTCCTAGCATGTAAGTGTCGCATTTACATTCTTTTGAAGTGAATACGAGGTATACATGACACTTCGCAATGGATATTATATCTTATCATGAAACATAGAAATGAGATGCGATTTCGCGTTTTAATAAGCATTAGAACTCTATTGCTACGATACGTAAACATCTGCAAACAATATTTCCTAGCAAGGAAGTTCCGCATTTACAATCTTTTGAAGATAATACGATGTACACATAACACATGGCAATGAATATTATATCTTATCTCGAAACATAGAAGTGAGATGCGATATCGCGATTTAAGTAGCACTAGAACCTATTGCTACGATGCGTAGACATCTGCAGATGTTATTTCCTAGCAAGGAAGTGTCGCATTTACATTATTTTGAAGTGAATACGAGGTATACATAACACTCTACAATGAAAATTGTATCTTATCACGAAACATAGTATTGAAATGCGACATCTCGTTTTAAGTAGCATTAAAACACTATCGCTACGATACGTAGACATCTGCAAACGCTATTTCCCAGCATGGAAGTGTCGCATTTACATTCTTTTGAGGTGAATACGAGCTATACATAACACTCCACAATGAATATTGTATCTTATCACGAAACATAGGAATGAAATGCGACATCTCGTTTTAAGAAGCATTAGAACTCTATTGCTACGATATGTAGACATCTGCAAACACTATTTCCTAGCATGTAAGTGTCGCATTTACATTCTTATGAAGTGAGTACGAGGTATACATGACACTTCGCAATGAATATTATATCTTATCATGAAACATAGAAGTGAGATGCGTTATCGCGTTTTAAGAAGCATTAGAACTCTATTGCTACGATACGTAGACATCTGCAAACAATACTTCCTAGCATGGAAGCTTCGCATTTACATTCTTTTGAAGTGAATACGAGCTATACATAACACTCCACAATGAATATTGTATCTTATCACGAAACATTGGAATGAAATGCGACATCTCGTTTTAAGTAGCATTAAAACACTATCGCTACGATAGGTGGACATCTGCAAACGCTATTTCCTAGCATGGAAGTGCAGCATTTACATTCTTTTGATGATAATATGAGGTGTCCATAACACTTCGCAATGAATATTATATTTTATCATGAAACATAGAAGTGAGATGCGATATCGCGTTTTAAGAAGCATTAGAACTATATTGCTACGATACGTAGACATCTGCAAACGCTATTTCCTAGCATGGAAGTGTCGCATTTACATTCTTCTGAAGTGAATACGAGGTATACATGACACATCGCAATGAATATTATATCTTACCACGAAACATAGATATGAAATGCGACATCTCGTTTTAAGAAACATTAGAACTCTATTTCTGCGATACGTAGACATCTGCAAACGCTATTTCCTAGCATGTAAGTGTCGCATTTACATTCTTATGACGTGAATACGAGGTATACATGACACTTCGCAATGAATATTATATCTTATCATGAAACATAGAAGTGAGATGCGATATCGCGTTTTAAGAAGCATTAGAACTCTAATGCTACGATACGTAGACATCTGCAAACGCTATTTCCTAGCATGGAAGTGTCGCATTTACATTCTTTTGAAGTGAATACGAGGTATACATACCAATCTACAATGAATATTATATCTTATCACGAAACATAGGAATGAAATGCGACATCTCGTTTTAAGAAGTATTAGTACCTTATTGCTACGATACGTAGACATCTGCAAACGCTATTTCCTAGCATGTAAGTGTCGCATTTACATTCTTTTGAAGTGAATACGAGGTATATATGACACTTCGCAATGAATATTATATCTTATCATGAAACATAGAAATGAGATGCGATATCGCGTTTTAAGAAGCATTAGAACTCGATTGCTACGATACGTAAACATCTGCAAACAATATTTCCTAGCAAGGAAGTGCCGCATTTACATTCTTTTGAAGATAATACGAGGTACACATAACACATGGCAATGAATATTATATCTTATCTCGAAACATAGAAGTGAGATGCGATATCGCGATTTAAGTAGCACTAGAACCAATTGCTACGATGCGTAGACATCTGCAAATGTTACTTCCTAGCAAGGAAGTGTCGCATTTACATTATTTTGAAGTGAATACGAGGTATACATAACACTCTACAATGAAAATTGTATCTTATCACGAAACATAGAATTGAAATGCGACATCTCGTTTTAAGTAGCATTAAAACACTATCGCTACGATACGTAGACATCTGCAAACGCTATTTCCTAGCAAGGAAGTGTCGCATTTACATTCTTTTCAAGTGAATACGAGGTATACATAACACTCTACAATGAATATTATATCTTGTCAAGAAACATAGAAATGAAATGCGACATCTCGTTTTGAGAAGCATTAGTACTCTGTTGCTACGATACGTAGACATCTGCAAACGCTATTCCCTAGCATGTAAGTGTCGCATTTACATTCTTTTGAAGTGAATACGAGATATACATGACACTTCGCAATGAATATTGTATCTTATCACGAAACATTGGAATGAAATGCGACATCTCGTTTTAAGTAGCATTAAAACACTATCGCTACGATAGGTGGACATCTGCAAACGCTATTTCCTAGCATGGAAGTGCAGCATTTACATTCTTTTGATGATAATATGAGGTGTCCATAACACTTCGCAATGAATATTATATTTTATCATGAAACATAGAAGTGAGATGCGATATCGCGTTTTAAGAAGCATTAGAACTATATTGCTACGATACGTAGACATCTGCAAACGCTATTTCCTAGCATGGAAGTGTCGCATTTACATTCTTCTGAAGTGAATACGAGGTATACATGACACATCGCAATGAATATTATATCTTACCACGAAACATAGATATGAAATGCGACATCTCGTTTTAAGAAACATTAGAACTCTATTTCTGCGATACGTAGACATCTGCAAACGCTATTTCCTAGCATGTAAGTGTCGCATTTACATTCTTATGACGTGAATACGAGGTATACATGACACTTCGCAATGAATATTATATCTTATCATGAAACATAGAAGTGAGATGCGATATCGCGTTTTAAGAAGCATTAGAACTCTAATGCTACGATACGTAGACATCTGCAAACGCTATTTCCTAGCATGGAAGTGTCGCATTTACATTCTTTTGAAGTGAATACGAGGTATACATACCAATCTACAATGAATATTATATCTTATCACGAAACATAGGAATGAAATGCGACATCTCGTTTTAAGAAGTATTAGTACCTTATTGCTACGATACGTAGACATCTGCAAACGCTATTTCCTAGCATGTAAGTGTCGCATTTACATTCTTTTGAAGTGAATACGAGGTATATATGACACTTCGCAATGAATATTATATCTTATCATGAAACATAGAAATGAGATGCGATATCGCGTTTTAAGAAGCATTAGAACTCGATTGCTACGATACGTAAACATCTGCAAACAATATTTCCTAGCAAGGAAGTGCCGCATTTACATTCTTTTGAAGATAATACGAGGTACACATAACACATGGCAATGAATATTATATCTTATCTCGAAACATAGAAGTGAGATGCGATATCGCGATTTAAGTAGCACTAGAACCAATTGCTACGATGCGTAGACATCTGCAAATGTTACTTCCTAGCAAGGAAGTGTCGCATTTACATTATTTTGAAGTGAATACGAGGTATACATAACACTCTACAATGAAAATTGTATCTTATCACGAAACATAGAATTGAAATGCGACATCTCGTTTTAAGTAGCATTAAAACACTATCGCTACGATACGTAGACATCTGCAAACGCTATTTCCTAGCAAGGAAGTGTCGCATTTACATTCTTTTCAAGTGAATACGAGGTATACATAACACTCTACAATGAATATTATATCTTGTCAAGAAACATAGAAATGAAATGCGACATCTCGTTTTGAGAAGCATTAGTACTCTGTTGCTACGATACGTAGACATCTGCAAACGCTATTCCCTAGCATGTAAGTGTCGCATTTACATTCTTTTGAAGTGAATACGAGATATACATGACACTTCGCAATGAATATTGTATCTTATCACGAAACATTGGAATGAAATGCGACATCTCGTTTTAAGTAGCATTAAAACACTATCGCTACGATAGGTGGACATCTGCAAACGCTATTTCCTAGCATGGAAGTGCAGCATTTACATTCTTTTGATGATAATATGAGGTGTCCATAACACTTCGCAATGAATATTATATTTTATCATGAAACATAGAAGTGAGATGCGATATCGCGTTTTAAGAAGCATTAGAACTATATTGCTACGATACGTAGACATCTGCAAACGCTATTTCCTAGCATGGAAGTGTCGCATTTACATTCTTCTGAAGTGAATACGAGGTATACATGACACATCGCAATGAATATTATATCTTACCACGAAACATAGATATGAAATGCGACATCTCGTTTTAAGAAACATTAGAACTCTATTTCTGCGATACGTAGACATCTGCAAACGCTATTTCCTAGCATGTAAGTGTCGCATTTACATTCTTATGACGTGAATACGAGGTATACATGACACTTCGCAATGAATATTATATCTTATCATGAAACATAGAAGTGAGATGCGATATCGCGTTTTAAGAAGCATTAGAACTCTAATGCTACGATACGTAGACATCTGCAAACGCTATTTCCTAGCATGGAAGTGTCGCATTTACATTCTTTTGAAGTGAATACGAGGTATACATACCAATCTACAATGAATATTATATCTTATCACGAAACATAGGAATGAAATGCGACATCTCGTTTTAAGAAGTATTAGTACCTTATTGCTACGATACGTAGACATCTGCAAACGCTATTTCCTAGCATGTAAGTGTCGCATTTACATTCTTTTGAAGTGAATACGAGGTATATATGACACTTCGCAATGAATATTATATCTTATCATGAAACATAGAAATGAGATGCGATATCGCGTTTTAAGAAGCATTAGAACTCGATTGCTACGATACGTAAACATCTGCAAACAATATTTCCTAGCAAGGAAGTGCCGCATTTACATTCTTTTGAAGATAATACGAGGTACACATAACACATGGCAATGAATATTATATCTTATCTCGAAACATAGAAGTGAGATGCGATATCGCGATTTAAGTAGCACTAGAACCTATTGCTACGATGCGTAGACATCTGCAAATGTTACTTCCTAGCAAGGAAGTGTCGCATTTACATTATTTTGAAGTGAATACGAGGTATACATAACACTCTACAATGAAAATTGTATCTTATCACGAAACATAGAATTGAAATGCGACATCTCGTTTTAAGTAGCATTAAAACACTATCGCTACGATACGTAGACATCTGCAAACGCTATTTCCTAGCAAGGAAGTGTCGCATTTACATTCTTTTCAAGTGAATACGAGGTATACATAACACTCTACAATGAATATTATATCTTGTCAAGAAACATAGAAATGAAATGCGACATCTCGTTTTGAGAAGCATTAGTACTCTGTTGCTACGATACGTAGACATCTGCAAACGCTATTCCCTAGCATGTAAGTGTCGCATTTACATTCTTTTGAAGTGAATACGAGATATACATGACACTTCGCAATGAATATTGTATCTTATCACGAAACATTGGAATGAAATGCGACATCTCGTTTTAAGTAGCATTAAAACACTATCGCTACGATAGGTGGACATCTGCAAACGCTATTTCCTAGCATGGAAGTGCAGCATTTACATTCTTTTGATGATAATATGAGGTGTCCATAACACTTCGCAATGAATATTATATTTTATCATGAAACATAGAAGTGAGATGCGATATCGCGTTTTAAGAAGCATTAGAACTATATTGCTACGATACGTAGACATCTGCAAACGCTATTTCCTAGCATGGAAGTGTCGCATTTACATTCTTCTGAAGTGAATACGAGGTATACATGACACATCGCAATGAATATTATATCTTACCACGAAACATAGATATGAAATGCGACATCTCGTTTTAAGAAACATTAGAACTCTATTTCTGCGATACGTAGACATCTGCAAACGCTATTTCCTAGCATGTAAGTGTCGCATTTACATTCTTATGACGTGAATACGAGGTATACATGACACTTCGCAATGAATATTATATCTTATCATGAAACATAGAAGTGAGATGCGATATCGCGTTTTAAGAAGCATTAGAACTCTAATGCTACGATACGTAGACATCTGCAAACGCTATTTCCTAGCATGGAAGTGTCGCATTTACATTCTTTTGAAGTGAATACGAGGTATACATACCAATCTACAATGAATATTATATCTTATCACGAAACATAGGAATGAAATGCGACATCTCGTTTTAAGAAGTATTAGTACCTTATTGCTACGATACGTAGACATCTGCAAACGCTATTTCCTAGCATGTAAGTGTCGCATTTACATTCTTTTGAAGTGAATACGAGGTATATATGACACTTCGCAATGAATATTATATCTTATCATGAAACATAGAAATGAGATGCGATATCGCGTTTTAAGAAGCATTAGAACTCGATTGCTACGATACGTAAACATCTGCAAACAATATTTCCTAGCAAGGAAGTGCCGCATTTACATTCTTTTGAAGATAATACGAGGTACACATAACACATGGCAATGAATATTATATCTTATCTCGAAACATAGAAGTGAGATGCGATATCGCGATTTAAGTAGCACTAGAACCTATTGCTACGATGCGTAGACATCTGCAAATGTTACTTCCTAGCAAGGAAGTGTCGCATTTACATTATTTTGAAGTGAATACGAGGTATACATAACACTCTACAATGAAAATTGTATCTTATCACGAAACATAGAATTGAAATGCGACATCTCGTTTTAAGTAGCATTAAAACACTATCGCTACGATACGTAGACATCTGCAAACGCTATTTCCTAGCAAGGAAGTGTCGCATTTACATTCTTTTCAAGTGAATACGAGGTATACATAACACTCCACAATGAATATTATATCTTGTCAAGAAACATAGAAATGAAATGCGACATCTCGTTTTGAGAAGCATTAGTACTCTGTTGCTACGATACGTAGACATCTGCAAACGCTATTCCCTAGCATGTAAGTGTCGCATTTACATTCTTTTGAAGTGAATACGAGATATACATGACACTTCGCAATGAATATTATATCTTATCATGAAACATAGGAATGAGGTGCTATATCGCGTTTTGAGAAGCATTAGAACTCTATTGCTACGATACGTAGACATCTGCAAACGCTATTTCCTAGCATGGAAGTGTCGCATTTACATTCCTTTGAAGTGAATACGAGGTATACATAACATTACACAATGAATATTATATCTTATCACGAAACATAGACATGAAATGCGACATCTCGTTTTATGGAACATTAGAACTCTATTGCTGCGATACGTAGACACCTGCAAACGCTATTTCCTAGCATGTAAGTGCCGCATTTAAAGTCTTTTGAAGTGAATACGAGGTATACATGTCACTTCGCAACGATTATTATATCTTATCATGAAACACAGAAGTGAGATGCGATATCGCGTTTTAAGAAGCATTAGAACCCTATTGCTACGATACGTAGACATCTGTAAACGTTATTTCCTAGCATGGAAGTGTCGCAATTACATGCTTTTGAAGTGAATACGAGGTATACATAACAATCTACAATGAATATTATATCTCTTCACGAAACATAGGAATGAAATGCGACATCTCGTTTTAAGAAGCATCAGAACTCTATTGCTACGATACTTAGACATCTGCAAACGCTATTTCCTAGCATGTAAGTGTCGCATTTACATTCTTTTGAAGTGAATACGAGGTATGCATGACACTTCGCAATGGATACTATATCTTATCATGAAACATAGGAATGAGGTGCGATATCGCGTTTTAAGAAGCATTAGATCTCCATTGCTACGATGCGTAGACATCTGCAAATGTTATTTCCTAGCAAGGAAGTGTCGCATTTACATTCTTTTGAAGTGAATACGAGGTATACATAACATTCCACACTGAATATTATATCTTATTACGAAACATAGAAATGAAATACGACCTCTCATTTTAAGAAGCATTAGAACCCTATTGCTACGATACGTAGACATCTGCAAACGCTATTTCCTAGCATGTAAGTGTCGCATTTACATTCATCTGAAGTGAATACGAGGTATACATGACACTTCGCAATGAGTATTATATCTTATCATGAAACATAGGAATGAGTTACGATATCGCGTTTTGAGATGAATTAGAACTCTATTGCTACGATACGTAGACATCTGTAAACGCTATTTCCTAGCATGGAAGTGTCGCATTTACATTCTTTTGAAGTGAATACGAGGTATACATAATATTACACAATGAATATTATATCTTATTACGAAACATAGAAATGAAATACGACTTCTCATTTTAAGAAGCATTAGAACTCTATTGCTACGATGCGTAGACATCTGCAAATGTTATTTCCTAGCTAGGAAGTGTCGCATTTACATTCTTTTGAAGTGAATACGAGGTATACATGACACTTCGCAATGAATATTATATCTTATCATGAAACATAGGAGTGAGATGCGATATCGCGTTTTAAGAAGCACTAGAACTCTATTGCTACGATACGTAGACATCTGCAAACGCTATTTCCTAGCATGGAAGTGTCGCATTTACATTCTTTTGAAGTGAATACGAGACATACATGACACTTCGCGATGAATATTATATCTTATCATGAAACATAGGTGTGAGATGCGATATCGTGTTTTAAGAAGCATTAGATCTCTCTTGCTACGATACGTAGACTTCTGCAAACGCTATTTCCTAGCATGGAAGTGTCGCATTTACATTCTTTTGAAGTGATTACGAGGTATACATAACACTCTACAATGAATATTATATCTTACCACGAAACATAAATATGAAATGCGACATCTCGTTTTAAGAGACATTAGAACTCTACTGCTGCGATACGTAGACATCTGCAAACGCTATTTCCTAGCATGGAAGTTTCGCATTTACATTCTTTTGTAGTGAATACGAGATATACATGACACTTCGCAATGAATATTGTATCTTATCATGAAACATAGGAATAAGGTGCGATATCGCGCTTTAAGAAGCATTAGAACTCTATTGCTACAATGCGTAGGCATCTGCAAATGTTATTCCCTAGCAAGGAAGTGTCGCATTTACATTCATTTGAAGTGAATACGAGGTATACATAACATTCCACAATGAATATTATATCTTATTACGAAACATAGAAATGAAATACGACTTCTCATTTTAAGAAGCATTAGAACTCTATTGCTACGATACGTAGACATCTGCAAACGCTATTTCCTAGCATGGAAGTGTCGCATTTACATTCTTTTGAGGTGAATACGAGCTATACATAACACTCCACAATGAATATTGTATCTTATCACGAAACATAGGAATGAAATGCGACATCTCGTCTTAAGAAGCATTAGAACTCTATTGCTACGATACGTAGACATCTGCAAACGCTATTTCCTAGCATGCAAGTGTCGCATTTACATTCTTTTGAAGTGAATACGAGGTATACATGACACATCGCAATGATTATTATATCTTATCATGAAACATAGGTGTGAGATGCGATATCGTGTTTTAAGAAGCATTAGATCTCTCTTGCTACGATACGTAGACTTCTGCAAACGCTATTTCCTAGCATGGAAGTGTCCTATTTACATTCTTTTGAAGTGATTACGAGGTATACATAACACTCTACAATGAATATTATATCTTACCACGAAACATAAATATGAAATGCGACATCTCGTTTTAAGAGACATTAGAACTCTACTGCTGCGATACGTAGACATCTGCAAACGCTATTTCCTAGCATGGAAGCTTCGCATTTACATTCTTTTGTAGTGAATACGAGATATACATGACACTTCGCAATGAATATTGTATCTTATCATGAAACATAGGAATGAGGTGCGATATCGCGCTTTAAGAAGCATTAGAACTCTATTGCTACAATGCGTAGACATCTGCAAACGCTATTTCCTAGCATGTAAGTGCCGCATTTAAATTCTTTTGAAGTGAATACGAGGTATACATGTCACTTCGCAACGATTATTATATCTTATCATGAAACATAGAAGTGAGATGCGATATCGCGTTTTAAGAAGCATTAGAACCCTATTGCTACGATACGTAGACATCTGTAAACGCTATTTCCTAGCATGGAAGTGTCGCAATTACATGCTTTTGAAGTGAATACGAGGTGTACATAACACTTCGCAATGAATATTATATTTTATCATGAAACATAGATATGAAATGCGACATCTCGTTTTAAGAAACATTAGAACTCTATTGCTGCGATACGTAGACATCTGCAAACGCTATTTCCTAGCATGTAAGTGTCGCATTTACATTCATCTGAAGTGAATACGAGGTATACATGACACATCGCAATGAATATTATATCTTACCACGAAACATAGATATGAAATGCGATATCTCGTTTTAAGAAACATTAGAACTCTACTGCTGCGATACGTAGACATCTGCAAACGCTATTTCCTAGCATGTGAGTGTCGCATTTACATTCTTATGAAGTGAATACGAGGTATACATGACACTCCACAATGAATATTATATCTTATCACGAAACATAGGAATGAAATGCGACATCTCGTTTTATGGAGCATCAGAACTCTATTGCTACGGTACTTAGACATCTGCAAACGTTATTTCCTAGCATGTAAGTGTCGCATTTACATTCTTTTGAAGTGAATACGAGGTATACATGACACTTCGCAATGGATATTATATCTTATCATGAAACATAGAAATGAGATGCGATTTCGCGTTTTAAGAAGCATTAGAACTCTATTGCTACGATACGTAAACATCTGCAAACAATATTTCCTAGCAAGGAAGTGCCGCATTTACAATCTTTTGAAGATAATACGATGTACACATAACACATGGCAATGAATATTATATCTTATCTCGAAACATAGAAGTGAGATGCGATATCGCGATTTAAGTAGCACTAGAACCTATTGCTACGATGCGTAGACATCTGCAGATGTTATTTCCTAGCAAGGAAGTGTCGCATTTACATTATTTTGAAGTGAATACGAGGTATACATAACACTCTACAATGAAAATTGTATCTTATCACGAAACATAGTATTGAAATGCGACATCTCGTTTTAAGTAGCATTAAAACACTATCGCTACGATACGTAGACATCTGCAAACGCTATTTCCCAGCATGGAAGTGTCGCATTTACATTCTTTTGAGGTGAATACGAGCTATACATAACACTCCACAATGAATATTGTATCTTATCACGAAACATAGGAATGAAATGCGACATCTCGTTTTAAGAAGCATTAGAACTCTATTGCTACGATATGTAGACATCTGCAAACACTATTTCCTAGCATGTAAGTGTCGCATTTACATTCTTATGAAGTGAGTACGAGGTATACATGACACTTCGCAATGAATATTATATCTTATCATGAAACATAGAAGTGAGATGCGTTATCGCGTTTTAAGAAGCATTAGAACTCTATTGCTACGATACGTAGACATCTGCAAACAATACTTCCTAGCATGGAAGCTTCGCATTTACATTCTTTTGAAGTGAATACGAGCTATACATAACACTCCACAATGAATATTGTATCTTATCACGAAACATTGGAATGAAATGCGACATCTCGTTTTAAGTAGCATTAAAACACTATCGCTACGATAGGTGGACATCTGCAAACGCTATTTCCTAGCATGGAAGTGCAGCATTTACATTCTTTTGATGATAATATGAGGTGTCCATAACACTTCGCAATGAATATTATATTTTATCATGAAACATAGAAGTGAGATGCGATATCGCGTTTTAAGAAGCATTAGAACTATATTGCTACGATACGTAGACATCTGCAAACGCTATTTCCTAGCATGGAAGTGTCGCATTTACATTCTTCTGAAGTGAATACGAGGTATACATGACACATCGCAATGAATATTATATCTTACCACGAAACATAGATATGAAATGCGACATCTCGTTTTAAGAAACATTAGAACTCTATTTCTGCGATACGTAGACATCTGCAAACGCTATTTCCTAGCATGTAAGTGTCGCATTTACATTCTTATGACGTGAATACGAGGTATACATGACACTTCGCAATGAATATTATATCTTATCATGAAACATAGAAGTGAGATGCGATATCGCGTTTTAAGAAGCATTAGAACTCTAATGCTACGATACGTAGACATCTGCAAACGCTATTTCCTAGCATGGAAGTGTCGCATTTACATTCTTTTGAAGTGAATACGAGGTATACATACCAATCTACAATGAATATTATATCTTATCACGAAACATAGGAATGAAATGCGACATCTCGTTTTAAGAAGTATTAGTACCTTATTGCTACGATACGTAGACATCTGCAAACGCTATTTCCTAGCATGTAAGTGTCGCATTTACATTCTTTTGAAGTGAATACGAGGTATATATGACACTTCGCAATGAATATTATATCTTATCATGAAACATAGAAATGAGATGCGATATCGCGTTTTAAGAAGCATTAGAACTCGATTGCTACGATACGTAAACATCTGCAAACAATATTTCCTAGCAAGGAAGTGCCGCATTTACATTCTTTTGAAGATAATACGAGGTACACATAACACATGGCAATGAATATTATATCTTATCTCGAAACATAGAAGTGAGATGCGATATCGCGATTTAAGTAGCACTAGAACCTATTGCTACGATGCGTAGACATCTGCAAATGTTACTTCCTAGCAAGGAAGTGTCGCATTTACATTATTTTGAAGTGAATACGAGGTATACATAACACTCTACAATGAAAATTGTATCTTATCACGAAACATAGAATTGAAATGCGACATCTCGTTTTAAGTAGCATTAAAACACTATCGCTACGATACGTAGACATCTGCAAACGCTATTTCCTAGCAAGGAAGTGTCGCATTTACATTCTTTTCAAGTGAATACGAGGTATACATAACACTCTACAATGAATATTATATCTTGTCAAGAAACATAGAAATGAAATGCGACATCTCGTTTTGAGAAGCATTAGTACTCTGTTGCTACGATACGTAGACATCTGCAAACGCTATTCCCTAGCATGTAAGTGTCGCATTTACATTCTTTTGAAGTGAATACGAGATATACATGACACTTCGCAATGAATATTGTATCTTATCACGAAACATTGGAATGAAATGCGACATCTCGTTTTAAGTAGCATTAAAACACTATCGCTACGATAGGTGGACATCTGCAAACGCTATTTCCTAGCATGGAAGTGCAGCATTTACATTCTTTTGATGATAATATGAGGTGTCCATAACACTTCGCAATGAATATTATATTTTATCATGAAACATAGAAGTGAGATGCGATATCGCGTTTTAAGAAGCATTAGAACTATATTGCTACGATACGTAGACATCTGCAAACGCTATTTCCTAGCATGGAAGTGTCGCATTTACATTCTTCTGAAGTGAATACGAGGTATACATGACACATCGCAATGAATATTATATCTTACCACGAAACATAGATATGAAATGCGACATCTCGTTTTAAGAAACATTAGAACTCTATTTCTGCGATACGTAGACATCTGCAAACGCTATTTCCTAGCATGTAAGTGTCGCATTTACATTCTTATGACGTGAATACGAGGTATACATGACACTTCGCAATGAATATTATATCTTATCATGAAACATAGAAGTGAGATGCGATATCGCGTTTTAAGAAGCATTAGAACTCTAATGCTACGATACGTAGACATCTGCAAACGCTATTTCCTAGCATGGAAGTGTCGCATTTACATTCTTTTGAAGTGAATACGAGGTATACATACCAATCTACAATGAATATTATATCTTATCACGAAACATAGGAATGAAATGCGACATCTCGTTTTAAGAAGTATTAGTACCTTATTGCTACGATACGTAGACATCTGCAAACGCTATTTCCTAGCATGTAAGTGTCGCATTTACATTCTTTTGAAGTGAATACGAGGTATATATGACACTTCGCAATGAATATTATATCTTATCATGAAACATAGAAATGAGATGCGATATCGCGTTTTAAGAAGCATTAGAACTCGATTGCTACGATACGTAAACATCTGCAAACAATATTTCCTAGCAAGGAAGTGCCGCATTTACATTCTTTTGAAGATAATACGAGGTACACATAACACATGGCAATGAATATTATATCTTATCTCGAAACATAGAAGTGAGATGCGATATCGCGATTTAAGTAGCACTAGAACCTATTGCTACGATGCGTAGACATCTGCAAATGTTACTTCCTAGCAAGGAAGTGTCGCATTTACATTATTTTGAAGTGAATACGAGGTACACATAACACTCTACAATGAAAATTGTATCTTATCACGAAACATAGAATTGAAATGCGACATCTCGTTTTAAGTAGCATTAAAACACTATCGCTACGATACGTAGACATCTGCAAACGCTATTTCCTAGCAAGGAAGTGTCGCATTTACATTCTTTTCAAGTGAATACGAGGTATACATAACACTCCACAATGAATATTATATCTTGTCAAGAAACATAGAAATGAAATGCGACATCTCGTTTTGAGAAGCATTAGTACTCTGTTGCTACGATACGTAGACATCTGCAAACGCTATTCCCTAGCATGTAAGTGTCGCATTTACATTCTTTTGAAGTGAATACGAGATATACATGACACTTCGCAATGAATATTGTATCTTATCACGAAACATTGGAATGAAATGCGACATCTCGTTTTAAGTAGCATTAAAACACTATCGCTACGATAGGTGGACATCTGCAAACGCTATTTCCTAGCATGGAAGTGCAGCATTTACATTCTTTTGATGATAATATGAGGTGTCCATAACACTTCGCAATGAATATTATATTTTATCATGAAACATAGAAGTGAGATGCGATATCGCGTTTTAAGAAGCATTAGAACTATATTGCTACGATACGTAGACATCTGCAAACGCTATTTCCTAGCATGGAAGTGTCGCATTTACATTCTTCTGAAGTGAATACGAGGTATACATGACACATCGCAATGAATATTATATCTTACCACGAAACATAGATATGAAATGCGACATCTCGTTTTAAGAAACATTAGAACTCTATTTCTGCGATACGTAGACATCTGCAAACGCTATTTCCTAGCATGTAAGTGTCGCATTTACATTCTTATGACGTGAATACGAGGTATACATGACACTTCGCAATGAATATTATATCTTATCATGAAACATAGAAGTGAGATGCGATATCGCGTTTTAAGAAGCATTAGAACTCTAATGCTACGATACGTAGACATCTGCAAACGCTATTTCCTAGCATGGAAGTGTCGCATTTACATTCTTTTGAAGTGAATACGAGGTATACATACCAATCTACAATGAATATTATATCTTATCACGAAACATAGGAATGAAATGCGACATCTCGTTTTAAGAAGTATTAGTACATTATTGCTACGATACGTAGACATCTGCAAACGCTATTTCCTAGCATGTAAGTGTCGCATTTACATTCTTTTGAAGTGAATACGAGGTATATATGACACTTCGCAATGAATATTATATCTTATCATGAAACATAGAAATGAGATGCGATATCGCGTTTTAAGAAGCATTAGAACTCGATTGCTACGATACGTAAACATCTGCAAACAATATTTCCTAGCAAGGAAGTGCCGCATTTACATTCTTTTGAAGATAATACGAGGTACACATAACACATGGCAATGAATATTATATCTTATCTCGAAACATAGAAGTGAGATGCGATATCGCGATTTAAGTAGCACTAGAACCTATTGCTACGATGCGTAGACATCTGCAAATGTTACTTCCTAGCAAGGAAGTGTCGCATTTACATTATTTTGAAGTGAATACGAGGTATACATAACACTCTACAATGAAAATTGTATCTTATCACGAAACATAGAATTGAAATGCGACATCTCGTTTTAAGTAGCATTAAAACACTATCGCTACGATACGTAGACATCTGCAAACGCTATTTCCTAGCAAGGAAGTGTCGCATTTACATTCTTTTCAAGTGAATACGAGGTATACATAACACTCCACAATGAATATTATATCTTGTCAAGAAACATAGAAATGAAATGCGACATCTCGTTTTGAGAAGCATTAGTACTCTGTTGCTACGATACGTAGACATCTGCAAACGCTATTCCCTAGCATGTAAGTGTCGCATTTACATTCTTTTGAAGTGAATACGAGATATACATGACACTTCGCAATGAATATTATATCTTATCATGAAACATAGGAATGAGGTGCTATATCGCGTTTTGAGAAGCATTAGAACTCTATTGCTACGATACGTAGACATCTGCAAACGCTATTTCCTAGCATGGAAGTGTCGCATTTACATTCCTTTGAAGTGAATACGAGGTATACATAACATTACACAATGAATATTATATCTTATCACGAAACATAGACATGAAATGCGACATCTCGTTTTATGGAACATTAGAACTCTATTGCTGCGATACGTAGACACCTGCAAACGCTATTTCCTAGCATGTAAGTGCCGCATTTAAAGTCTTTTGAAGTGAATACGAGGTATACATGTCACTTCGCAACGATTATTATATCTTATCATGAAACACAGAAGTGAGATGCGATATCGCGTTTTAAGAAGCATTAGAACCCTATTGCTACGATACGTAGACATCTGTAAACGTTATTTCCTAGCATGGAAGTGTCGCAATTACATGCTTTTGAAGTGAATACGAGGTATACATAACAATCTACAATGAATATTATATCTCTTCACGAAACATAGGAATGAAATGCGACATCTCGTTTTAAGAAGCATCAGAACTCTATTGCTACGATACTTAGACATCTGCAAACGCTATTTCCTAGCATGTAAGTGTCGCATTTACATTCTTTTGAAGTGAATACGAGGTATGCATGACACTTCGCAATGGATACTATATCTTATCATGAAACATAGGAATGAGGTGCGATATCGCGTTTTAAGAAGCATTAGATCTCCATTGCTACGATGCGTAGACATCTGCAAATGTTATTTCCTAGCAAGGAAGTGTCGCATTTACATTCTTTTGAAGTGAATACGAGGTATACATAACATTCCACACTGAATATTATATCTTATTACGAAACATAGAAATGAAATACGACCTCTCATTTTAAGAAGCATTAGAACCCTATTGCTACGATACGTAGACATCTGCAAACGCTATTTCCTAGCATGTAAGTGTCGCATTTACATTCATCTGAAGTGAATACGAGGTATACATGACACTTCGCAATGAGTATTATATCTTATCATGAAACATAGGAATGAGTTACGATATCGCGTTTTGAGATGAATTAGAACTCTATTGCTACGATACGTAGACATCTGTAAACGCTATTTCCTAGCATGGAAGTGTCGCATTTACATTCTTTTGAAGTGAATACGAGGTATACATAATATTACACAATGAATATTATATCTTATTACGAAACATAGAAATGAAATACGACTTCTCATTTTAAGAAGCATTAGAACTCTATTGCTACGATGCGTAGACATCTGCAAATGTTATTTCCTAGCTAGGAAGTGTCGCATTTACATTCTTTTGAAGTGAATACGAGGTATACATGACACTTCGCAATGAATATTATATCTTATCATGAAACATAGGAGTGAGATGCGATATCGCGTTTTAAGAAGCACTAGAACTCTATTGCTACGATACGTAGACATCTGCAAACGCTATTTCCTAGCATGGAAGTTTCGCGTTTACACTCATTTGAAGTGAATACGAGGTATACATAACACTTCACAATGAATATTACATCTTATCTCGAAACATAGAAGTGAGATGCGATATCGCGATTTAAGGAGCACTAGAACTCTATTGCTACGATGCGTAGACATCTGCAAATGTTATTTCCTAGCAAGGAAGTGTCGCATTTACATTCTTTTGAAGTGAATACGAGGTATACGTAACACTCCACAATGAATATTATATCTTATCACGAAACATAGAAATGAAATGGGACATCTCGATTTAAGTGGCATTAGAACTCTATTGCAACGATACGTAGACATCTGCAAACGCAATTTCCTAGCATGGAAATGTCGCACTTACATTCCATTAAAGTGAATACGAGGTATACATAACATTACACAATGAATATTATATCTTATTACGAAACATAGAAACGAAATACAACATCTCGTTTTAAGAAGCATTAGTACTCTATTGCTGTGATACGTAGACGTCTGCAAACAATATTTCCTAGAATGGAAGTGTCGCGTTTACATTCTTTTGAAGTGAATACGAGATATACATGACACTTCGCAATGGATACTATATCTTATCATGAAACATAGAAGTGAGATGCGATATCGCGTTTTAGGAAGCATTAGAACTCTATTGTTACGATACGTAGATATCTGCGAAGGCTATTTCCTAGCATGGAAGTGCCGCATTTACATTCTTTTGAAGTGAATACGAGGTATACATGGCACTTCACAATGAATATTATATCTTATCATGAAACATAGAAGTGAGATGCGATATCGCGTTTTGAGATGAATTAGAACTCTATTGCTACGATACGTAGACATCTGTAAACGCTATTTCCTAGCATGGAAGTGTCGCATTTACATTCTTTTGAAGTGAATACGAGGTATACATAATATTCCACAATGAATATTATATCTTATTACGAAACATAGAAATGAAATACGACTTCTCATTTTAAGAAGCATTAGAACTCTATTGCTACGATGCGTAGACATCTGCAAATGTTATTTCCTAGCTAGGAAGTGTCGCATTTACATTCTTTTGAAGTGAATACGAGGTATACATAACATTCCACAATGAATATTATATCTTATCACGAAATATAGGAATGAAATGCGACATCTCGTTTTAAGAAGCATTAGTACTCTATTGCTGTGATACGTAGACGTCTGCAAACAATATTTCCTAGCATGGAAGTGTCGCATTTATATTCTTTTGAAGTGACTACGAGGTATACATAACACCGTACAATGAATATTATATCTTATCACGAAACATAGAAGTGAGATGCGATATCGCGTTTTGAGATGAATTAGAACTCTATTGCTACGATACGTAGACATCTGTAAACGCTATTTCCTAGCATGGAAGTGTCGCATTTACATTCTTTTGAAGTGAATACGAGGTATACATAATATTCCGCAATGAATATTATATCTTATTACGAAACATAGAAATGAAATACGACTTCTCATTTTAAGAAGCATTAGAACTCTATTGCTACGATGCGTAGACATCTGCAAATGTTATTTCCTAGCTAGGAAGTGTCGCATTTACATTCTTTTGAAGTGAATACGAGGTATACATAACATTCCACAATGAATATTATATCTTATCACGAAATATAGGAATGAAATGCGACATCTCGTTTTAAGAAGCATTAGTACTCTATTGCTACGATACGTAGACATCTGCAAACGCTATTTCCTAGCATGGAAGTTTCGCATTTACACTCATTTGAAGTGAATACGAGGTATACATAACACTTCGCAATGAATATTACATCTTATCTCGAAACATAGAAGTGAGATGCGATATCGCGATTTAAGGAGCACTAGAACTCTATTGCTACGATGCGTAGACATCTGCAAATGTTATTTCCTAGCAACGAAGTGTCGCATTTACATTCTTTTGAAGTGAATATGAGGTATACGTAACACTCCACAATGAATATTATATCTTATCACGAAACATAGAAATGAAATGCGATATCTCGATTTAAGTAGCATTAGAACTCTATTGCAACGATACGTAGACATCTGCAAACGAAATTTCCTAGCATGGAAATGTCGCACTTACATTCCATTAAAGTGAATACGAGGTATACATAACATTACACAATGAATATTATATCTTATTACGAAACATAGAAATGAAATACAACATCTCGTTTTAGGAAGCATTAGTACTCTATTGCTGTGATACGTAGACGTCTGCAAACAATATTTCCTAGCATGGAAGTGTCGCATTTACATTCTTTTGAAGTGACTACGAGGTATACATAACACCGTACAATGAATATTATATCTTATCACGAAACATAGGAATGAAATGCGACATCTCGTTCTAAGTAGCATTAAAACTCTATTTCTACGATACGTAGACATCTGCAAGCGCTATTTCCTAGCATGGAAGTGTCACGTTTACATTCTTTTGAAGTGAATACGAGATATACATGACACTTCGCAATGGATACTATATCTTATCACGAAACATAGGAATGAAATGCGACATCTCGTTTTAAGAAGCATTAGTACTCTATTGCTACGATACGTAGACATCTGCAAACGCTATTTCCTAGCATGTAAGTGTCGCATTTACATTCTTTTGAAGTGAATACGAGATATACATGACACATCGCAATGGATACTATATCTTATCATGAAACATAGAAGTGAGATGCGATATCGCGTTTTAAGAAGCATTAGAACTCTATTGCTACGATACGCAGTCATCTGCAAACAATATTTCCTAGCAAGGAAGTGTCGCATTTACATTCTTTTCAAGTGAATACGAGGTATACATAACACTCCACAATGAATATTATATCTTATCACGAAACATAGAAATGAAATGCGACATCTCGTTTTAAGAAGCATTAGAACTCTGTTGCTACGATTCGTAGACATCTGCAAACGCTATTTCCTAGCATGGAAGTGTCGCATTTACATTCATTTGAAGTGAATACGAGGTATACATAACATTCCACAATGAATATTATATCTTATCATGAAACTTAGAAGTGAGATGCGATATCGCGTTTTAAGAAGCATTAGAACTCTATTGCTACGATACGTAGACATCTGGAAACGCTATTCCCTAGCATGGAAGTGTCGTATTTACATTCTTTTGAAGTGAATACGAGATATACATGACACATCGCAATGGATACTATATCTTATCATGAAACATAGAAGTGAGATGCGATATCGCGTTTTAGGTAGCATTAGAACTCTATTGCTACGATACGTAGACATCTGCAAACTCTATTTCCTAGCATGCAAGTGTCGCATTTACATTCTTTTGAAGTTAATACGAGGTATACATGACACATCGCAATGAATATATTATGTCTTATCATGAAACATAGGAATGAGTTGCGATATCGCGTTTTGAGAAGCATTAAAGTTCTATTGCTACGATAAGTAGACATCTGCAAACGCTATTTCCTAGGATGGAAGTGTCGCATTTACATTCTTTTGGAGCGAATACGAGGTATACATGACACTTCGCAATGAGTATTATATCTTATCATGAAACATAGGAATGAGTTACGATATCGCGTTTTGAGATGAATTAGAACTCTATTGCTACGATACGTAGACATCTGGAAACGCTATTCCCTAGCATGTAAGTGTCGCATTTACATTCTTTTGAAGTGAATACGAGATATACATGACACTTCGCAATGAATATTATATCTTATCATGAAACATAGGAATGAGGTGCTTTATCGCGTTTTGAGAAGCATTAGAACTCTATTGCTAATATACGTAGACGTCTGCAAACAATATTTCCTAGCAAGGAAATGTCGCACTTACATTCCATTGAGTGAATACGAGGTAAACATAACATTACACAATGAATATTATATCTTATTACGAAACGTAGAAATGAAATACGACATCTCGTTTTAAGAAGGATTAGTACCTTATTGCTAATATACGTAGACATCTGCAAACAATATATCCTAGCAAGGAAATGTCGCAGTTACATTCCATTGAAGTGAATACGAGGTATACATAACATTACACAATGAATATTATATCTTATTACGAAACATAGAAATGAAATACGACATCTCGTTTTAAGAAGCATTAGTACTCTATTGCTGTGAAACGTACACATCTGCAAACAATATTTCCTAGCATGTGAGTTTCGCATTTACATTCTTTTGAAGTGAATACGAGGTATACATGACACTTCGCAATGAATATTATATCTTATCACGAAACATAGAAGTGAGATGCGATATCGCGTTTTAAGAAGCATTAGAACTCTATTCCTACGATGCGTAGACATCTGCAAACGCTATTTCCTAGCATGGAAGTGTCGCATTTACATTCTTTTGAAGATAATATGAGCTATCCATAACACTTCGCAATGAATATTATATTTTATCATGAAACATAGATATGAAATGCGACATCTCGTTTTAAGAAACATTAGAACTCTATTGCTGCGATACGTAGACATCTGCAAACGCTATTTCCTAGCATGTAAGTGCCGCATTTAAATTCTTTTGAAGTGAATACGAGGTATACATGTCACTTCGCAACGATTATTATATCTTATCATGAAACATAGAAGTGAGATGCGATATCGCGTTTTAAGAAGCATTAGAACCCTATTGCTACGATACGTAGACATCTGTAAACGCTATTTCCTAGCATGGAAGTGTCGCAATTACATGCTTTTGAAGTGAATACGAGGTGTACATAACACTTCGCAATGAATATTATATTTTATCATGAAACATAGATATGAAATGCGACATCTCGTTTTAAGAAACATTAGAACTCTATTGCTGCGATACGTAGACATCTGCAAACGCTATTTCCTAGCATGTAAGTGTCGCATTTACATTCATCTGAAGTGAATACGAGGTATACATGACACATCGCAATGAATATTATATCTTACCACGAAACATAGATATGAAATGCGATATCTCGTTTTAAGAAACATTAGAACTCTACTGCTGCGATACGTAGACATCTGCAAACGCTATTTCCTAGCATGTGAGTGTCGCATTTACATTCTTATGAAGTGAATACGAGGTATACATGACACTCCACAATGAATATTATATCTTATCACGAAACATAGGAATGAAATGCGACATCTCGTTTTATGGAGCATCAGAACTCTATTGCTACGGTACTTAGACATCTGCAAACGTTATTTCCTAGCATGTAAGTGTCGCATTTACATTCTTTTGAAGTGAATACGAGGTATACATGACACTTCGCAATGGATATTATATCTTATCATGAAACATAGAAATGAGATGCGATTTCGCGTTTTAAGAAGCATTAGAACTCTATTGCTACGATACGTAAACATCTGCAAACAATATTTCCTAGCAAGGAAGTGCCGCATTTACAATCTTTTGAAGATAATACGATGTACACATAACACATGGCAATGAATATTATATCTTATCTCGAAACATAGAAGTGAGATGCGATATCGCGATTTAAGTAGCACTAGAACCTATTGCTACGATGCGTAGACATCTGCAGATGTTATTTCCTAGCAAGGAAGTGTCGCATTTACATTATTTTGAAGTGAATACGAGGTATACATAACACTCTACAATGAAAATTGTATCTTATCACGAAACATAGTATTGAAATGCGACATCTCGTTTTAAGTAGCATTAAAACACTATCGCTACGATACGTAGACATCTGCAAACGCTATTTCCCAGCATGGAAGTGTCGCATTTACATTCTTTTGAGGTGAATACGAGCTATACATAACACTCCACAATGAATATTGTATCTTATCACGAAACATAGGAATGAAATGCGACATCTCGTTTTAAGAAGCATTAGAACTCTATTGCTACGATATGTAGACATCTGCAAACACTATTTCCTAGCATGTAAGTGTCGCATTTACATTCTTATGAAGTGAGTACGAGGTATACATGACACTTCGCAATGAATATTATATCTTATCATGAAACATAGAAGTGAGATGCGTTATCGCGTTTTAAGAAGCATTAGAACTCTATTGCTACGATACGTAGACATCTGCAAACAATACTTCCTAGCATGGAAGCTTCGCATTTACATTCTTTTGAAGTGAATACGAGCTATACATAACACTCCACAATGAATATTGTATCTTATCACGAAACATTGGAATGAAATGCGACATCTCGTTTTAAGTAGCATTAAAACACTATCGCTACGATAGGTGGACATCTGCAAACGCTATTTCCTAGCATGGAAGTGCAGCATTTACATTCTTTTGATGATAATATGAGGTGTCCATAACACTTCGCAATGAATATTATATTTTATCATGAAACATAGAAGTGAGATGCGATATCGCGTTTTAAGAAGCATTAGAACTATATTGCTACGATACGTAGACATCTGCAAACGCTATTTCCTAGCATGGAAGTGTCGCATTTACATTCTTCTGAAGTGAATACGAGGTATACATGACACATCGCAATGAATATTATATCTTACCACGAAACATAGATATGAAATGCGACATCTCGTTTTAAGAAACATTAGAACTCTATTTCTGCGATACGTAGACATCTGCAAACGCTATTTCCTAGCATGTAAGTGTCGCATTTACATTCTTATGACGTGAATACGAGGTATACATGACACTTCGCAATGAATATTATATCTTATCATGAAACATAGAAGTGAGATGCGATATCGCGTTTTAAGAAGCATTAGAACTCTAATGCTACGATACGTAGACATCTGCAAACGCTATTTCCTAGCATGGAAGTGTCGCATTTACATTCTTTTGAAGTGAATACGAGGTATACATACCAATCTACAATGAATATTATATCTTATCACGAAACATAGGAATGAAATGCGACATCTCGTTTTAAGAAGTATTAGTACCTTATTGCTACGATACGTAGACATCTGCAAACGCTATTTCCTAGCATGTAAGTGTCGCATTTACATTCTTTTGAAGTGAATACGAGGTATATATGACACTTCGCAATGAATATTATATCTTATCATGAAACATAGAAATGAGATGCGATATCGCGTTTTAAGAAGCATTAGAACTCGATTGCTACGATACGTAAACATCTGCAAACAATATTTCCTAGCAAGGAAGTGCCGCATTTACATTCTTTTGAAGATAATACGAGGTACACATAACACATGGCAATGAATATTATATCTTATCTCGAAACATAGAAGTGAGATGCGATATCGCGATTTAAGTAGCACTAGAACCTATTGCTACGATGCGTAGACATCTGCAAATGTTACTTCCTAGCAAGGAAGTGTCGCATTTACATTATTTTGAAGTGAATACGAGGTATACATAACACTCTACAATGAAAATTGTATCTTATCACGAAACATAGAATTGAAATGCGACATCTCGTTTTAAGTAGCATTAAAACACTATCGCTACGATACGTAGACATCTGCAAACGCTATTTCCTAGCAAGGAAGTGTCGCATTTACATTCTTTTCAAGTGAATACGAGGTATACATAACACTCCACAATGAATATTATATCTTGTCAAGAAACATAGAAATGAAATGCGACATCTCGTTTTGAGAAGCATTAGTACTCTGTTGCTACGATACGTAGACATCTGCATACGCTATTCCCTAGCATGTAAGTGTCGCATTTACATTCTTTTGAAGTGAATACGAGATATACATGACACTTCGCAATGAATATTGTATCTTATCACGAAACATTGGAATGAAATGCGACATCTCGTTTTAAGTAGCATTAAAACACTATCGCTACGATAGGTGGACATCTGCAAACGCTATTTCCTAGCATGGAAGTGCAGCATCTACATTCTTTTGATGATAATATGAGGTGTCCATAACACTTCGCAATGAATATTATATTTTATCATGAAACATAGAAGTGAGATGCGATATCGCGTTTTAAGAAGCATTAGAACTATATTGCTACGATACGTAGACATCTGCAAACGCTATTTCCTAGCATGGAAGTGTCGCATTTACATTCTTCTGAAGTGAATACGAGGTATACATGACACATCGCAATGAATATTATATCTTACCACGAAACATAGATATGAAATGCGACATCTCGTTTTAAGAAACATTAGAACTCTATTTCTGCGATACGTAGACATCTGCAAACGCTATTTCCTAGCATGTAAGTGTCGCATTTACATTCTTATCACGTGAATACGAGGTATACATGACACTTCGCAATGAATATTATATCTTATCATGAAACATAGAAGTGAGATGCGATATCGCGTTTTAAGAAGCATTAGAACTCTAATGCTACGATACGTAGACATCTGCAAACGCTATTTCCTAGCATGGAAGTGTCGCATTTACATTCTTTTGAAGTGAATACGAGGTATACATACCAATCTACAATGAATATTATATCTTATCACGAAACATAGGAATGAAATGCGACATCTCGTTTTAAGAAGTATTAGTACCTTATTGCTACGATACGTAGACATCTGCAAACGCTATTTCCTAGCATGTAAGTGTCGCATTTACATTCTTTTGAAGTGAATACGAGGTATATATGACACTTCGCAATGAATATTATATCTTATCATGAAACATAGAAATGAGATGCGATATCGCGTTTTAAGAAGCATTAGAACTCGATTGCTACGATACGTAAACATCTGCAAACAATATTTCCTAGCAAGGAAGTGCCGCATTTACATTCTTTTGAAGATAATACGAGGTACACATAACACATGGCAATGAATATTATATCTTATCTCGAAACATAGAAGTGAGATGCGATATCGCGATTTAAGTAGCACTAGAACCTATTGCTACGATGCGTAGACATCTGCAAATGTTACTTCCTAGCAAGGAAGTGTCGCATTTACATTATTTTGAAGTGAATACGAGGTATACATAACACTCTACAATGAAAATTGTATCTTATCACGAAACATAGAATTGAAATGCGACATCTCGTTTTAAGTAGCATTAAAACACTATCGCTACGATACGTAGACATCTGCAAACGCTATTTCCTAGCAAGGAAGTGTCGCATTTACATTCTTTTCAAGTGAATACGAGGTATACATAACACTCCACAATGAATATTATATCTTGTCAAGAAACATAGAAATGAAATGCGACATCTCGTTTTGAGAAGCATTAGTACTCTGTTGCTACGATACGTAGACATCTGCAAACGCTATTCCCTAGCATGTAAGTGTCGCATTTACATTCTTTTGAAGTGAATACGAGATATACATGACACTTCGCAATGAATATTATATCTTATCATGAAACATAGGAATG
This sequence comes from Xylocopa sonorina, assembly GCF_050948175.1. Lineage (NCBI taxonomy): Eukaryota > Metazoa > Arthropoda > Insecta > Hymenoptera > Apidae > Xylocopa > Xylocopa sonorina. The sequence goes on from NW_027490094.1 coordinate 1,273,161, forward strand.
AGGTGCTATATCGCGTTTTGAGAAGCATTAGAACTCTATTGCTACGATACGTAGACATCTGCAAACGCTATTTCCTAGCATGGAAGTGTCGCATTTACATTCCTTTGAAGTGAATACGAGGTATACATAACATTACACAATGAATATTATATCTTATCACGAAACATAGAAATGAAATACGACTTCTCATTTTAAGAAGCATTAGAACTCTATTGCTACGATACGTAGACATCTGCAAACGCTATTTCCTAGCATGGAAGTGCCGCAATTACATTCATTTGAAGATAATACGAGGTATACATAACACATCGCAATGAATATTATATCCTATCATGAAACATAGAGGTGAGATGCGATATCGCGTTTTAAGAAGCATTAGAACTCCATTGCTACGATACGTAGACATCTGCAGACAATATTTCCTAGCAAGGAAGTGTCGCATTTACATTCTTTTCAAGTGAATATGAGGTATACATAAAACTCCACAATGAATATTATATCTTATCACGAAACATAGAAGTGAAATGCGACATCTCGTTTTAAGAAGCATTAGAACCCTGTTGCTACGATACGTAGACATCTGCAAACGTTATTTCCTATCATGGAAGTGTCGCATTTACATTCATTTGAAGTGAATACGAGGTATACATGGCACTTCACAATGAATATTATATCTTATCATGAAACATAGAAGTGAGATGCGATATCGCGTTTTAGGAAGCATTAGAACTCTATTGCTACGATGCGTAGAGATCTGCAAATGTTATTTCCTAGCAAGTAAGTGTCGCATTTACATCCTTTTGAAGTGAATGCGAGGTATACATAACACTCCACAATGAATATTGTATCTTATCACGAAACATAGAAATGAAATGCGACATCTCGTTTTAAGTAGCATTAAAACTCTATTGCTACGATACGTAGACATCTGCAAACGCCATTTCCTAGCATGGAAGCTTCGCATTTACATTCTTTTGAAGTGAATACGAGCTATACATAACACTCCACAATGAATATTGTATCTTATCACGAAACATAGGAATGAAATGCGACATCTCGTTTATGAAGCATTAGAACTCTATTGCTACGATACGTAGACATCTGCAAACGCTATTTCCTAGCATGGAAGTGTCGCATTTACATACTTTTGAAGTGATTACGAGGTATACATAACACTCTACAATGAATATTATATCTTATTACGAAACATAGAAATGAAATACGACTTCTCATTTTAAGAAGCATTAGAACTCTATTGCTACGATACGTAGACATCTGCAAACGCTATTTCCTAGCATGGAAGTGCCGCATTTACATTCTTTTGAAGATGATATGAGGTATCCATAACACTTCGCAATGAATATTATATTTTATCATGAAACATAGACATGAAATGCGACATCTCGTTTTATGGAACATTAGAACTCTATTGCTGCGATACGTAGACACCTGCAAACGCTATTTCCTAGCATGTAAGTGCCGCATTTAAAGTCTTTTGAAGTGAATACGAGGTATACATGTCACTTCGCAACGATTATTATATCTTATCATGAAACACAGAAGTGAGATGCGATATCGCGTTTTAAGAAGCATTAGAACCCTATTGCTACGATACGTAGACATCTGTAAACGTTATTTCCTAGCATGGAAGTGCCGCAATTACATGCTTTTGAAGTGAATACGAGGTATACATAACAATCTACAATGAATATTATATCTTATTACGAAACATAGAAATGAAATACGACCTCTCATTTTAAGAAGCATTAGAACTCTATTGCTACGATACGTAGACATCTGCAAACGCTATTTCCTAGCATGTAAGTGTCGCATTTACATTCATCTGAAGTGAATACGAGGTATACATGACACTTCGCAATGAGTATTATATCTTATCATGAAACATAGGAATGAGTTACGATATCGCGTTTTGAGATGAATTAGAACTCTATTGCTACGATACGTAGACATCTGTAAACGCTATTTCCTAGCATGGAAGTGTCGCATTTACATTCTTTTGAAGTGAATACGAGGTATACATAATATTCCACAATGAATATTATATCTTATTACGAAACATAGAAATGAAATACGACTTCTCATTTTAAGAAGCATTAGAACTCTATTGCTACGATGCGTAGACATCTGCAAATGTTATTTCCTAGCAAGGAAGTGTCGCATTTACATTCTTTTGAAGTGAATACGAGGTATTCAGAACACTGCACAATGAACATTATATCTTATCATGAAACATAGGATTGAGATGCGATATCGCGATTTAAGAAGCATTAGAACTCTATTTCTTCGATACGTAGACATCTGCAAACGCTATTTCCAAGCAAGGCAGTGTCGCCTTAACATTCTTTTGAAGTGAATACGAGGTATACATAACACACCACAATGAATATTATATATTATCATGAAACATAGTAAAGAGTAGCGATATCGCGTTTTGAGAAGCATTAGAGCTCTAATGCTACGATACGTAGACATCTGCAAACGCTATTTCCAAGCAAGGAAGTGTCGCAATTACATTCATTTGAAGTGTATGCGAGGTATACATGACACTAAGCAATGAATATTATATCTTATCATGAAGCATAGAAATGCGATACGGTATCTCGTTTTAAGAAGCATGAGAACTCTATTGTTACGACGCGTAGACATCTGAAAACCCTATTTCCTAGCCAGGATGTGTCGCAATTACATTCATTTGAAGTGTAGACGAGGAATAGATAACACTTCGCAATGAAAATTATACCATATCATGAATCATAGAAATGAGATGCAACATCTCGTTTTAAGAACCATTAGATCTCTATTGCTACGATACGTAGACATCTGCAAACGCTATTTCCTAGCATGGAAGTGACGCATTAACATTCTTTTCAAGTGAATACAAGGTATACATGACACTTCGCAATGAATATTATATCTTATCGTGAAACGTAGGAGTGAGATCCGATATCGCGTCTTAACAAGCATTAGAACTTCATGGCTTCTATTGTCACGTCACGAGGGTGGAAAATTTCCGCTTTTCTCGGAGACGACACGCAGCCAATTCGCGGAAACGGCTCGCTTAATTTCGCCTAATGCCGGGTTCTTTCCGTGGGACAACGAACGCTTTTAGGAACACGCTAACGCTGTAAATGTGGAAAAATCTTGTCCGTCTTGATAGCGAACAAATCAATATTCTTTCTTGAGATATCTCTGCTTCCGTGGATCGTAGTCTGGTATCGATGCTGCGTAAGGACTGCGAGGCTGAATGGCCAAAGGGATGAGCGCCCAGCGTTGCTGGGATTCAGCAATGTTCGGCTTCCCTGGATCGGATAATGTTGTCGGCGTGGAACGTTGAGAAGCCACGAGGACGGTGGCGGATGCACTGATCGACGGTAAGGCTTTGGTGCCCACGTATTCACGTACGAGACGGCGTAGGAAGTTCTTCCTTCCCGCACGTCGAGCCTTTCGCTTCGAATTACTGCACATTCGCGTCTAATTTCAGCAGACTAGATACGACTCGTGTAAGCGGCGGTCCGCTCTAGCCTGTCGGTCCAGAGAGTGAAATGTCGGCGTTATCTGCACGCAGTCTCACGTATGGGTCAGCGAAGCTAAGCGGCTGTCCGCTCTAACCAGCTGATTACCAATGATCGACTAACGATTGGATTGAATGTAAAATATCCACGCGTTGGCTCGTGGAAGAACTCGCAGGACAAGAATGAAGTTAATGGAAATTATCAATAACTGAACTAGTAGTTAGGAGGTAAAATCAAAGTATATTCTAAGTTAATCCTAAGCTTACACTGTACCTTCCCTAAGACTAAGTTAAAATTAGACTTAATTGTTTAGAATTGGAATTAGAACTAGACTCGATGATTGGAATTGAACTTGAATTTAGAATAGAATTACGAACACCTCTGACTAAGGTGGATAATAGCCCGTAGGCATTAGAGCTGTCTAATGAAGAAAGCTTGGAACGAGGCTCGGAGAAGACTGACTCTCCGATCGCGGGTCCGCGACCTCCTTAGGTCGCGTGGCGCGTGAGTCGCTGGAGCCCGGAATGGGGTGGCCGCTCGGCCCGCGCAGTGGGGCGGCCGGTCGGAGTGGGGCGCGGCTCGCGTTACGCGTGAGCCGCGCGCGTCGGACGCCCCCTCGAGCGTATCGCAACTTATAATTATAGATATTTACGTTGATCTTAGAAGCTATGTGTGTGTTGTCTGCGTATGTACAATGTATGTGTCGAGTACTTAGATCTAGAGTACGATTTACGAATATATACTTTGGAAATAGGAATAACGCTGTAATGGTGTAGGTGATTCGCTGCTGTGCCCAGTGGTCCAGTCGTCTGGTTGGATGCTGCATATTTCCTGGCTTTGGAAATGCTGCACGTTGTCACAGGGTCGATCGGTCGAACTCCTAGGTCTTCGTACCTTGATAGCAGCCTTGGCTCGGCGGACGTGGTGTATGTTTGGTTGTGGTGGCGCTCGTCCCCTGTGCTTAGGTGCAGCTGACGGTGAGTACGTCGCAGCCGGATGCTGTGGGAGGCGCTGGGGGATGGAAGGCAGTACGCGAGACGTTACACTATACGTAGACATCTGCAATCGCTATTTCGTATCAAGGAAGTGTCGCATTTACATTCATTGGAAGTGTATGTGAGGTATACATAACACATCGCAATGAATATTACATCTTATCATGAAACTTAGAAATGAGATGCGATATCCTGTTTTAAGAAGCATTAGAACTCTATTGCTTCGACACGTAGACAGCTGTAAACGCTACTTCCTAGCAAGGAAGTGTCGCATTTACATTCTTTTGAAGTGAATACGAGGTATACATGACACTTCGCAATGAATATTATATATTATCATGAAACATAGGTATGAGGTGCGATGTCGCGTATTAGCAAGCTTTAGGAATCTATTGCTTCGATACGTAGACACCTGCAAACGCTATTTCCTAGCAAGGAAGTGTCGCATTTACATACTATTGAAGTGAATACCAGGTATTCATAACACTGCACAATGAATATTGTGTCTTATCATGAAACATAGAAATGAGATGCGATATCGCGATCTGAGAAGCATTAGAACTCTATTGCTTCGATACGTAGAAATCTGCAAACACTATTTCCTAGCAAGGAACTGTCGCATTCACATTCATTTGAAGTGTATGCGAGGTATACATAACGCTGCACAGTGAATATTATATCTTATCATGAAACATAGAAATGAGATGCGATATGGCGATTTAAGAAGCATTAGAACTCTAATGCTTCGATACGTAGACATCTGCAAACGCTCCTCTCTAGCAAGGAAGTGTCGCATTTACATTCTTTTGAAAGGAATACGAGCTATACATGACACTTCGCAATGAATGTTATATCAACTCATGAAACATAGAACTGAGATGCGATATGGCGATTTATGAAGCATTGGAATTCTATTGCTTGGATACGTAGAGATCTGCAAATGCTATTTCCTAGCAAGGAAGTGTCGCACGTACATTCAATTGAAGTGTATGCGAGGTATACATCACACTTCGCAATGAATATTATATATTATCATGAAACATAGAAATGAGAAGCGATATCGCGTTTTGAGAAGTATTAGTACTCTAATGCCACCATACGTAGACATCTGCAAACGCTATTTCCTATCAAGGAAGTGTCGCATTTACATTCATTTGAAGTATAGACGAGATATACATAACACTGCACAATGAATATTATATCTTATCATGAAACATAGAAATGAGATGCGATATCGCGATTTAAAAAGCGTTAGAACTCTAATGCCACGATACGTAGACACCTACAAACGCTATTTCCTAGCAAGGAAGTGTCGCATTTACATTATTCTGATGTGAATATGAGGTATACATAATACTGCACAGTGAATATTATATGTAATCATGAAACACAGAAATGAGATGCGATATCGCGATTTAAGAAGCATTAGAACACTATTGCTTCGGTACGTAGACATCTGCAAACCAGATTTCCTAGCAAGGAAGTGTCGCATTTACATTCTTCTGAAGTGAATACGAGGTATACATAACACTCCACAATGAATATTACATATTATCATGAAACATAGTAATGAGATGCGATATCGCGATTTAAGAAGCATTAGAATTCTATTGCTACGATACGTAGACATCTGCAAACGCCATTTCCTAGGAAGGAAGTGTCGCATTTTCATTCCTTTGAAGGGAATACGATGTATACATGACAGTTCGCAATGAATATTGCATTTTATCATTAAACATGGAAATGAGATGCGATATCTCATTTTAAGAAGCATTACAACTCTATTTCTTCGATACGTAGGCATCTGCAAACGCTGTTTCCTAGAAAGGAAGTGTCGCATTTACATTCTTCTGAAGTGAATACGAGGTAAACATAACAATTCGCAATTAATATTATATCTTATCATGAAACATAGAAATGAAATGCGATATCCCGTTTTAGGATGCATTAGAACTATACTGCTTCGATACGTAGACATCTGGAAACGTAACTTCCTAGCAAGGAAGTGTCGCATTTACATTCTTTTGAGGTGAATACGAGGTATACATAACACTGCACAATGAATATTATATCTTATCATGAAACATAGAAATGAGATGCGATATCGCGATTTAAGAAGCTTTATAACTCTTTTGCATCGATACGTAGATATCTGCAAACGCTATTTCCTAGCAAGGAAGTATCGCATTTACATTCTTTTGAGGTGAATACGAGGTATACATAACACTGCACAATGAATATTATATCTTATCACGAAACATAGAAATGAGATGCGATATCGCGATTTAAGAAGTTTTAGAAGTCTATTGCTTCGATACTAGATATCTACAAACACTATTTCCTGGCAAGGAGCTGTCGCATTCACATTCATTTGAAGTGTATGCGAGGTATACATGACATTTCGCAATGAATATTATATATTATCATGAAAAATAGAAATGAGATGCGATATGGCGATTTAAGAAGCATTTGAATACTATTGCTTCGACACGTAGACATCTGCAAACGCCAGTTCCAAGCAAGAAAGTGTCGCATTTACATTCTTTTGAAGTGAATACGAGGTATAAATAACACTCCACAATGAATATTATATATTATAATGAAACATGGTAATGAGTAGCGATATCGCGTTTTGAGAAGCATTAGAACTCTAATGGTACGATACGTAGACATATGCAAACGCTATTTCCTAGCAAGGAAATGTCGCATTTACATTCTTTTGAGGTGAATACGAGGCATACATGACACTTCGCAATGAATATTATATCTTTTCATGAGACATAGGATTGAGATGCGATATCGTGTTTTAAGATGCATTAGAACTCTATGCCTTCGATACTTAGTCATCTGCCAACGCTCTTCCTAGCAAGGAAGTGCCGCATTGACAGTCTTCTGAAGTCAATACGAGGTATACATGACACTTCACAATGACTATTATATCTTATCATGAAACATAGGAATTATATGCGATTTCGCGTTTTAAGAAGCACTAGAAATCTATTGCGTCGGTACGTAGACATCTGGTAACTTAATTTCCTAGGAAGGAAGTGTCGCATTTACATTCTTTTGAGACGAATACGACTTATTCATAACACTCCACAATGAATATTATACCTTATAATGAAACATAGAAATGAGATACGATATCGCGTTTTAAGAAGCATTAGAACTCAATTGCTTCGATAGGTAGGTATCTGCAAACGCTATTTCCTAAGAAGGAAGTGTCGCATTTACATTCTTTTGAAGTGAGTACGAGGTATACATGATTCTTCGCAATAAATATTATACCTTATCATGAAACATTGAAAATAGATGCGATATTCCGTTTTAAGAAGCACTAGAACTGTATTGCTTCAATACGTAGACATCTGCAGTCGCTATTTCCTAGCAAGGTAGTGTCGCATTTGCATTCATTTGAGACGAATACGAGGTATACATGACACTTCGCAATGAATAATATATCTTATCATGAAACATAGAAATAAGATGCGATATCGCGTTTTAAGAAGCACTAGAACTCAATTGTTTCGATACGTAGGTATCTGCAAACGCTATTTTCTAGCATGGAAGTGTCGCATTTACATTCTTTTGAAGTGAATACGAGGTATTCATAACACTGCACAAGGAAAATTATATCTTGTCATGAAACATAGAAATGAGATGCGATATCGCGATTTAAGAAGCATTAGAAAACTATTGCTGCGATACGTAGACATCTGCAAACGCTATTGCCTAGCAAGGAAGTGTCGCAATTACATTCAGTTGAAGTAGATGAGAGGTATACGTGACACTTCGCAATGAACATTACATCTTATCATGAAACATAGAAATGAGATGCGATATCGTGATTTAAGAAGCATTCGAACTCTATTGCTTCGATGCGTAGACATCTGCAAACGCTATATCCGTGCAAGGAAGTGACGCTTTTACATTCATTTGAAGTGTATGCGAGCTATACATGACACTTCGCAATGCATATTATATCTTATAATGAAACATAGAAGTGTGATGCGATATCGCGTCATAAGAATCATTAGAACTCTATTGCTTCGATACGTAGACACCTGCAAACGCTATTTTCTAGCAAGGAAGTCGCGCATGTACATTATTTTGAATTGAATTCGAGGTATATATAACACTCCACCATGAATATTACATCTTATCATGAAACATTGAAATGAGGAGCGATATCGCGTTTTAAGAAGCATTAGGAATCTATTGCTTCGATACGTAGACATCTGCAAACGCTATTTAATAGCACAGAAGTGCCGCATTCACATTCTTTTGAAGTGAATACGTGTTACACATGACACTTCGCAATGAATATAATTTCTTACCATGAATCATAGAAGTGTGGTGCGATATCTCGATTCAAGAAGCATTAGAAATCTGTTGCTTCGATACGCAGACATCTGCAAACGCTATTTCCTGGTAAGGAAGAGTCGTATTTGCATTCACTTGAAGTATGCGAGGTATACATAACACTTCGCAATGAATATTACATATTATCATGAAACACAGAAATGAGACGCGATATCCCATTTTAAGAAGCATTAGAACTCCACTGCTTCGATATATAGACATTTGCAAACGCAATTTCCTGGAAAGGAAGTGTTGCATTTACATTCATTTGAAGTGTAAACGAGGGATACATATCACATCTCAATGAATATTATGTCTTATCATGAAAAATAGAAATGATATGCGATATGTCGATTTAAGAAGCATTTGAACACTATTGCTCCTATACTTAGATATCTGGAATCGCTATTTCCTAGCAAGGAAGAGTCGCATTTAAATTCTTTTCAAGTGAATACGAGGTATACATGACACTTCGCAATGAGTATTATATATTGTCATGAAACATAGAAATGAGAAGCGATATGGCGATTTAAGAAGCATTAGATCCCTATTGCTACGATACGTAGGCATCTGCAAACGCTATTCCCTGGCAAGGAAGTGTCGCGTTTACATTCTTTTGAAATGAATACGAGGTATACGTAATACTCCACAATGAATATTATATATTATCATGAAACATAGTAATGATTAGCGATATGGCGATTTAAGAAGCATTAGATCCCTATTGCTACGATACGTAGGCACCTGCAAACGCTATTTCCTAGCAAGGAATAGTCGCAAATACATTCTTTTGACGTGAATACGAGGTATACATGACACTTCGCAATGAATATTATATCTTATCATGAAACATAGAAGTGAGATGCAATATCGGGTTTTAAGAAGCATTAGAACCCTATGGCCTCGTTGCGGAGACATCTGCAAACGCTATTTCCTAGCATGGAAGTTTCGCACTTACATTATTTTGAAGTGAATACGAGGTATACATGACACTTGGCAATAAATATTGTATCTTATCATGAAACATAGAAGAGTGATGCCATATCGCGTTTTAAGAAGCATTAGAACTCTATGGCCTCGATGCGGAGACATCTGCAAACGCCATTTCCTAGCATGGAAGTGTCGCACTTACATTCTTTTGAAGTGAATAGGAGGTATACATGACACTTCGCAATGAATATTATATCTTATCACGAAACATATAAATGGGATGCGAAATCGGGACTTAAGCAGCATTAGAACTCTATTGCTACGATATGAGGGCACCTGCAAACGCTATTTCCTAGCAAGGAATAGTCGCAATTACATTCTTTTGAAGTGAATACGAGGTATACATGACACTTCGCAATGAATATTATATCTTATAATGAAGCATAGAAATGAGATGCGATATCGCGTTTTGAGAAGCAGTAGAACTCTATTGCCTCGACGCGGAGACATCTGCAAACGCTATTTCCTAGCATGGAAGTTTAGCACTTACATTCTTTTGAAGTGACTAGGAGGTATACATGACACTTCGCAATGAATATTATATCTTATCACGAAACGTATAAATGGGATGCGATATCGGGATTTAAGCAGCATTGGAACTCTATTGCTACGATACATAGACTTCTGCAAACGCTATATCCTAGCAAGCAATAGTCGCATTTACTTTCATTTGAATTGAATACGAGGTGTACATGACACTTCGCAATGAATATTATATCTTATCACGAAACATAGAAATGACATGCGATATCGCTATTTAAGTTGCATTAGAACCCATCTGCTACGATACGTAGACATCTGAATACGCTATTTCCTAGCAAGGAAGTGTCGCATTTACATTCGTTTGGAGAGAAGACGAGGTATACATGACACTTCCCAATGAATATTATATCTTATCATGAAACATAGAAGAGAGATGCGATATCACGTTTTAAGAAGCATTAGAACACTATTGCCTCGAAGCGTAGACATCTGCGGACGCTATTTCCTAGCATGGAAGTGTCCCATTTACATTCTTTTGTAGTGAATACCAGGTGTACATGACACTTCGCAATGAATATTATATCTTTTAACGAAACATAGAAATGAGATGCGATATCGCATTTTAAGAAGCATTAGAACTTCATGGCCTCGATGCGGAGACATCTGAAAACGCTATTTCCTAGCATGGAAGTGTAGCACTTACATTCTTTTGAAGTAAATACGAGGTATACATGACACTTCGCAATGAATATCATATCTTATCATGAAACATAGAAATGAGATGCGATATCGCGATTTAAGTAGCATTAGAACTCTATTGCTGCGATACGTAGACATCTGAATACGCTATTTCCTAGCAAGGAAGTGTGGCATTTGCTTTCTTATGAAGTTCTGACGAGGTATACACAACACTTCGCAATGAATATTATACCTTATCATGAAACATAGGAGTGAGATGCGATATCGCGTTTTAAGAAGCACTAGAACTCTATTGCTACGATACGTAAACATCTGCAAACGCTATTTCCTTGCAAGGATGTGTCGCAACTGCATTCATTTAATGTGAATTCAAGGTATACATAACACTGCACAATGAATATTATATCTTATCATGAAACATAGAAATGAGATACGATATCCTGCGTTAAGAAGCATTAGAACTCTATTGTTTCGATACGTAGACATCTGGAAACGCTATTTCCTAGAAAGGAAGTGTCGCATTTACATTCTTTTGATGTGAATACGAGGTGTACATAACACTCCAAAATGAATATTATATCTTATCATGAAACATAGAAATAGGAAGCGATATCCCGTTCTAAGAAGCATTAGATATCTGTTGCTTCGATACGGAGACATCTGCAAACGCTATTTCCTAGCATGGAAGTGACGCATTAACATTCTTTTCAAGTGAATACAAGGTATACATGACACTTCGCAATGAATATTATATCTTATCGTGAAACGTAGGAGTGAGATCCGATATCGCGTCTTAACAAGCATTAGAACTTCATGGCTTCTATTGTCACGTCACGAGGGTGGAAAATTTCCGCTTTTCTCGGAGACGACACGCAGCCAATTCGCGGAAACGGCTCGCTTAATTTCGCCTAATGCCGGGTTCTTTCCGTGGGACAACGAACGCTTTTAGGAACACGCTAACGCTGTAAATGTGGAAAAATCTTGTCCGTCTTGATAGCGAACAAATCAATATTCTTTCTTGAGATATCTCTGCTTCCGTGGATCGTAGTCTGGTATCGATGCTGCGTAAGGACTGCGAGGCTGAATGGCCAAAGGGATGAGCGCCCAGCGTTGCTGGGATTCAGCAATGTTCGGCTTCCCTGGATCGGATAATGTTGTCGGCGTGGAACGTTGAGAAGCCACGAGGACGGTGGCGGATGCACTGATCGACGGTAAGGCTTTGGTGCCCACGTATTCACGTACGAGACGGCGTAGGAAGTTCTTCCTTCCCGCACGTCGAGCCTTTCGCTTCGAATTACTGCACATTCGCGTCTAATTTCAGCAGACTAGATACGACTCGTGTAAGCGGCGGTCCGCTCTAGCCTGTCGGTCCAGAGAGTGAAATGTCGGCGTTATCTGCACGCAGTCTCACGTATGGGTCAGCGAAGCTAAGCGGCTGTCCGCTCTAACCAGCTGATTACCAATGATCGACTAACGATTGGATTGAATGTAAAATATCCACGCGTTGGCTCGTGGAAGAACTCGCAGGATAAGAATGAAGTTAATGGAAATTATCAATAACTGAACTAGTAGTTAGGAGGTAAAATCAAAGTATATTCTAAGTTAATCCTAAGCTTACACTGTACCTTCCCTAAGACTAAGTTAAAATTAGACTTAATTGTTTAGAATTGGAATTAGAACTAGACTCGATGATTGGAATTGAACTTGAATTTAGAATAGAATTACGAACACCTCTGACTAAGGTGGATAATAGCCCGTAGGCATTAGAGCTGTCTAATGAAGAAAGCTTGGAACGAGGCTCGGAGAAGACTGACTCTCCGATCGCGGGTCCGCGACCTCCTTAGGTCGCGTGGCGCGTGAGTCGCTGGAGCCCGGAATGGGGTGGCCGCTCGGCCCGCGCAGTGGGGCGGCCGGTCGGAGTGGGGCGCGGCTCGCGTTACGCGTGAGCCGCGCGCGTCGGACGCCCCCTCGAGCGTATCGCAACTTATAATTATAGATATTTACGTTGATCTTAGAAGCTATGTGTGTGTTGTCTGCGTATGTACAATGTATGTGTCGAGTACTTAGATCTAGAGTACGATTTACGAATATATACTTTGGAAATAGGAATAACGCTGTAATGGTGTAGGTGATTCGCTGCTGTGCCCAGTGGTCCAGTCGTCTGGTTGGATGCTGCATATTTCCTGGCTTTGGAAATGCTGCACGTTGTCACAGGGTCGATCGGTCGAACTCCTAGGTCTTCGTACCTTGATAGCAGCCTTGGCTCGGCGGACGTGGTGTATGTTTGGTTGTGGTGGCGCTCGTCCCCTGTGCTTAGGTGCAGCTGACGGTGAGTACGTCGCAGCCGGATGCTGTGGGAGGCGCTGGGGGATGGAAGGCAGTACGCGAGACGTTACACTATACGTAGACATCTGCAATCGCTATTTCGTATCAAGGAAGTGTCGCATTTACATTCATTGGAAGTGTATGTGAGGTATACATAACACATCGCAATGAATATTACATCTTATCATGAAACTTAGAAATGAGATGCGATATCCTGTTTTAAGAAGCATTAGAACTCTATTGCTTCGACACGTAGACAGCTGTAAACGCTACTTCCTAGCAAGGAAGTGTCGCATTTACATTCTTTTGAAGTGAATACGAGGTATACATGACACTTCGCAATGAATATTATATATTATCATGAAACATAGGTATGAGGTGCGATGTCGCGTATTAGCAAGCTTTAGGAATCTATTGCTTCGATACGTAGACACCTGCAAACGCTATTTCCTAGCAAGGAAGTGTCGCATTTACATACTATTGAAGTGAATACCAGGTATTCATAACACTGCACAATGAATATTGTGTCTTATCATGAAACATAGAAATGAGATGCGATATCGCGATCTGAGAAGCATTAGAACTCTATTGCTTCGATACGTAGAAATCTGCAAACACTATTTCCTAGCAAGGAACTGTCGCATTCACATTCATTTGAAGTGTATGCGAGGTATACATAACGCTGCACAGTGAATATTATATCTTATCATGAAACATAGAAATGAGATGCGATATGGCGATTTAAGAAGCATTAGAACTCTAATGCTTCGATACGTAGACATCTGCAAACGCTCCTCTCTAGCAAGGAAGTGTCGCATTTACATTCTTTTGAAAGGAATACGAGCTATACATGACACTTCGCAATGAATGTTATATCAACTCATGAAACATAGAACTGAGATGCGATATGGCGATTTATGAAGCATTGGAATTCTATTGCTTGGATACGTAGAGATCTGCAAATGCTATTTCCTAGCAAGGAAGTGTCGCACGTACATTCAATTGAAGTGTATGCGAGGTATACATCACACTTCGCAATGAATATTATATATTATCATGAAACATAGAAATGAGAAGCGATATCGCGTTTTGAGAAGTATTAGTACTCTAATGCCACCATACGTAGACATCTGCAAACGCTATTTCCTATCAAGGAAGTGTCGCATTTACATTCATTTGAAGTATAGACGAGATATACATAACACTGCACAATGAATATTATATCTTATCATGAAACATAGAAATGAGATGCGATATCGCGATTTAAAAAGCGTTAGAACTCTAATGCCACGATACGTAGACACCTACAAACGCTATTTCCTAGCAAGGAAGTGTCGCATTTACATTATTCTGATGTGAATATGAGGTATACATAATACTGCACAGTGAATATTATATGTAATCATGAAACACAGAAATGAGATGCGATATCGCGATTTAAGAAGCATTAGAACACTATTGCTTCGGTACGTAGACATCTGCAAACCAGATTTCCTAGCAAGGAAGTGTCGCATTTACATTCTTCTGAAGTGAATACGAGGTATACATAACACTCCACAATGAATATTACATATTATCATGAAACATAGTAATGAGATGCGATATCGCGATTTAAGAAGCATTAGAATTCTATTGCTACGATACGTAGACATCTGCAAACGCCATTTCCTAGGAAGGAAGTGTCGCATTTTCATTCCTTTGAAGGGAATACGATGT
This sequence comes from Xylocopa sonorina, assembly GCF_050948175.1. Taxonomy (NCBI): domain Eukaryota; kingdom Metazoa; phylum Arthropoda; class Insecta; order Hymenoptera; family Apidae; genus Xylocopa; species Xylocopa sonorina. The sequence continues at coordinate 1,288,264 of NW_027490094.1, forward strand.
ATACATGACAGTTCGCAATGAATATTGCATTTTATCATTAAACATGGAAATGAGATGCGATATCTCATTTTAAGAAGCATTACAACTCTATTTCTTCGATACGTAGGCATCTGCAAACGCTGTTTCCTAGAAAGGAAGTGTCGCATTTACATTCTTCTGAAGTGAATACGAGGTAAACATAACAATTCGCAATTAATATTATATCTTATCATGAAACATAGAAATGAAATGCGATATCCCGTTTTAGGATGCATTAGAACTATACTGCTTCGATACGTAGACATCTGGAAACGTAACTTCCTAGCAAGGAAGTGTCGCATTTACATTCTTTTGAGGTGAATACGAGGTATACATAACACTGCACAATGAATATTATATCTTATCATGAAACATAGAAATGAGATGCGATATCGCGATTTAAGAAGCTTTATAACTCTTTTGCATCGATACGTAGATATCTGCAAACGCTATTTCCTAGCAAGGAAGTATCGCATTTACATTCTTTTGAGGTGAATACGAGGTATACATAACACTGCACAATGAATATTATATCTTATCACGAAACATAGAAATGAGATGCGATATCGCGATTTAAGAAGTTTTAGAAGTCTATTGCTTCGATACTAGATATCTACAAACACTATTTCCTGGCAAGGAGCTGTCGCATTCACATTCATTTGAAGTGTATGCGAGGTATACATGACATTTCGCAATGAATATTATATATTATCATGAAAAATAGAAATGAGATGCGATATGGCGATTTAAGAAGCATTTGAATACTATTGCTTCGACACGTAGACATCTGCAAACGCCAGTTCCAAGCAAGAAAGTGTCGCATTTACATTCTTTTGAAGTGAATACGAGGTATAAATAACACTCCACAATGAATATTATATATTATAATGAAACATGGTAATGAGTAGCGATATCGCGTTTTGAGAAGCATTAGAACTCTAATGGTACGATACGTAGACATATGCAAACGCTATTTCCTAGCAAGGAAATGTCGCATTTACATTCTTTTGAGGTGAATACGAGGCATACATGACACTTCGCAATGAATATTATATCTTTTCATGAGACATAGGATTGAGATGCGATATCGTGTTTTAAGATGCATTAAAACTCTATGCCTTCGATACTTAGTCATCTGCCAACGCTCTTCCTAGCAAGGAAGTGCCGCATTGACAGTCTTCTGAAGTCAATACGAGGTATACATGACACTTCACAATGACTATTATATCTTATCATGAAACATAGGAATTATATGCGATTTCGCGTTTTAAGAAGCACTAGAAATCTATTGCGTCGGTACGTAGACATCTGGTAACTTAATTTCCTAGGAAGGAAGTGTCGCATTTACATTCTTTTGAGACGAATACGACTTATTCATAACACTCCACAATGAATATTATACCTTATAATGAAACATAGAAATGAGATACGATATCGCGTTTTAAGAAGCATTAGAACTCAATTGCTTCGATAGGTAGGTATCTGCAAACGCTATTTCCTAAGAAGGAAGTGTCGCATTTACATTCTTTTGAAGTGAGTACGAGGTATACATGATTCTTCGCAATAAATATTATACCTTATCATGAAACATTGAAAATAGATGCGATATTCCGTTTTAAGAAGCACTAGAACTGTATTGCTTCAATACGTAGACATCTGCAGTCGCTATTTCCTAGCAAGGTAGTGTCGCATTTGCATTCATTTGAGACGAATACGAGGTATACATGACACTTCGCAATGAATAATATATCTTATCATGAAACATAGAAATAAGATGCGATATCGCGTTTTAAGAAGCACTAGAACTCAATTGTTTCGATACGTAGGTATCTGCAAACGCTATTTTCTAGCATGGAAGTGTCGCATTTACATTCTTTTGAAGTGAATACGAGGTATTCATAACACTGCACAAGGAAAATTATATCTTGTCATGAAACATAGAAATGAGATGCGATATCGCGATTTAAGAAGCATTAGAAAACTATTGCTGCGATAAGTAGACATCTGCAAACGCTATTGCCTAGCAAGGAAGTGTCGCAATTACATTCAGTTGAAGTAGATGAGAGGTATACGTGACACTTCGCAATGAACATTACATCTTATCATGAAACATAGAAATGAGATGCGATATCGTGATTTAAGAAGCATTCGAACTCTATTGCTTCGATGCGTAGACATCTGCAAACGCTATATCCGTGCAAGGAAGTGACGCTTTTACATTCATTTGAAGTGTATGCGAGCTATACATGACACTTCGCAATGCATATTATATCTTATAATGAAACATAGAAGTGTGATGCGATATCGCGTCATAAGAATCATTAGAACTCTATTGCTTCGATACGTAGACACCTGCAAACGCTATTTTCTAGCACGGAAGTCGCGCATGTACATTATTTTGAATTGAATTCGAGGTATATATAACACTCCACCATGAATATTACATCTTATCATGAAACATTGAAATGAGGAGCGATATCGCGTTTTAAGAAGCATTAGGAATCTATTGCTTCGATACGTAGACATCTGCAAACGCTATTTAATAGCACAGAAGTGCCGCATTCACATTCTTTTGAAGTGAATACGTGTTACACATGACACTTCGCAATGAATATAATTTCTTACCATGAATCATAGAAGTGTGGTGCGATATCTCGATTCAAGAAGCATTAGAAATCTGTTGCTTCGATACGCAGACATCTGCAAACGCTATTTCCTGGTAAGGAAGAGTCGTATTTGCATTCACTTGAAGTATGCGAGGTATACATAACACTTCGCAATGAATATTACATATTATCATGAAACACAGAAATGAGACGCGATATCCCATTTTAAGAAGCATTAGAACTCCACTGCTTCGATATATAGACATTTGCAAACGCAATTTCCTGGAAAGGAAGTGTTGCATTTACATTCATTTGAAGTGTAAACGAGGGATACATATCACATCTCAATGAATATTATGTCTTATCATGAAAAATAGAAATGATATGCGATATGTCGATTTAAGAAGCATTTGAACACTATTGCTCCTATACTTAGATATCTGGAATCGCTATTTCCTAGCAAGGAAGAGTCGCATTTAAATTCTTTTCAAGTGAATACGAGGTATACATGACACTTCGCAATGAGTATTATATATTGTCATGAAACATAGAAATGAGAAGCGATATGGCGATTTAAGAAGCATTAGATCCCTATTGCTACGATACGTAGGCATCTGCAAACGCTATTCCCTGGCAAGGAAGTGTCGCGTTTACATTCTTTTGAAATGAATACGAGGTATACGTAATACTCCACAATGAATATTATATATTATCATGAAACATAGTAATGATTAGCGATATGGCGATTTAAGAAGCATTAGATCCCTATTGCTACGATACGTAGGCACCTGCAAACGCTATTTCCTAGCAAGGAATAGTCGCAAATACATTCTTTTGACGTGAATACGAGGTATACATGACACTTCGCAATGAATATTATATCTTATCATGAAACATAGAAGTGAGATGCAATATCGGGTTTTAAGAAGCATTAGAACCCTATGGCCTCGTTGCGGAGACATCTGCAAACGCTATTTCCTAGCATGGAAGTTTCGCACTTACATTATTTTGAAGTGAATACGAGGTATACATGACACTTGGCAATAAATATTGTATCTTATCATGAAACATAGAAGAGTGATGCCATATCGCGTTTTAAGAAGCATTAGAACTCTATGGCCTCGATGCGGAGACATCTGCAAACGCCATTTCCTAGCATGGAAGTGTCGCACTTACATTCTTTTGAAGTGAATAGGAGGTATACATGACACTTCGCAATGAATATTATATCTTATCACGAAACATATAAATGGGATGCGAAATCGGGACTTAAGCAGCATTAGAACTCTATTGCTACGATATGAGGGCACCTGCAAACGCTATTTCCTAGCAAGGAATAGTCGCAATTACATTCTTTTGAAGTGAATACGAGGTATACATGACACTTCGCAATGAATATTATATCTTATAATGAAGCATAGAAATGAGATGCGATATCGCGTTTTGAGAAGCAGTAGAACTCTATTGCCTCGACGCGGAGACATCTGCAAACGCTATTTCCTAGCATGGAAGTTTAGCACTTACATTCTTTTGAAGTGACTAGGAGGTATACATGACACTTCGCAATGAATATTATATCTTATCACGAAACGTATAAATGGGATGCGATATCGGGATTTAAGCAGCATTGGAACTCTATTGCTACGATACATAGACTTCTGCAAACGCTATATCCTAGCAAGCAATAGTCGCATTTACTTTCATTTGAATTGAATACGAGGTGTACATGACACTTCGCAATGAATATTATATCTTATCACGAAACATAGAAATGACATGCGATATCGCTATTTAAGTTGCATTAGAACCCATCTGCTACGATACGTAGACATCTGAATACGCTATTTCCTAGCAAGGAAGTGTCGCATTTACATTCGTTTGGAGAGAAGACGAGGTATACATGACACTTCCCAATGAATATTATATCTTATCATGAAACATAGAAGAGAGATGCGATATCACGTTTTAAGAAGCATTAGAACACTATTGCCTCGAAGCGTAGACATCTGCGGACGCTATTTCCTAGCATGGAAGTGTCCCATTTACATTCTTTTGTAGTGAATACCAGGTGTACATGACACTTCGCAATGAATATTATATCTTTTAACGAAACATAGAAATGAGATGCGATATCGCATTTTAAGAAGCATTAGAACTTCATGGCCTCGATGCGGAGACATCTGAAAACGCTATTTCCTAGCATGGAAGTGTAGCACTTACATTCTTTTGAAGTAAATACGAGGTATACATGACACTTCGCAATGAATATCATATCTTATCATGGAACATAGAAATGAGATGCGATATCGCGATTTAAGTAGCATTAGAACTCTATTGCTGCGATACGTAGACATCTGAATACGCTATTTCCTAGCAAGGAAGTGTGGCATTTGCTTTCTTATGAAGTTCTGACGAGGTATACACAACACTTCGCAATGAATATTATACCTTATCATGAAACATAGGAGTGAGATGCGATATCGCGTTTTAAGAAGCACTAGAACTCTATTGCTACGATACGTAAACATCTGCAAACGCTATTTCCTTGCAAGGATGTGTCGCAACTGCATTCATTTAATGTGAATTCAAGGTATACATAACACTGCACAATGAATATTATATCTTATCATGAAACATAGAAATGAGATACGATATCCTGCGTTAAGAAGCATTAGAACTCTATTGTTTCGATACGTAGACATCTGGAAACGCTATTTCCTAGAAAGGAAGTGTCGCATTTACATTCTTTTGATGTGAATACGAGGTGTACATAACACTCCACAATGAATATTATATCGTATCATGAAACATAGAAATAGGAAGCGATATCCCGTTCTAAGAAGCATTAGATATCTGTTGCTTCGATACGGAGACATCTGCAGTCGCTATTTCCTAGTAAGGAAGTGTCGCATTTACATTCTTTTGAAGTGAATACGAGGTGTCATGTCGGGCGAAACTATTTTCCGTTGCTCCGGAGGCTTTACGACACGAGCCTATTTTTCGGTAATTCGGTCCGCGGGAACGCGTTTAGCCCGGGTCCGACAATTTCGGCTGACGCGACACTAGCGAAAACACTCGCGATAATAAGGGAATGACCCTACCTTTCGATGACTTCTCTCTCAATTTGTACTTAGAAACGGCGTGGAGGATCGTTCGCTGGGATCGTAGCGGATTTCGTTCTGTTGGCTGCTACGGAAATCTCGATCAGTCGCCAGCGAAGAGGAGGACGGCAGTCGGAATTCAGCGATGATGCTGAATGTGGCATAATCGGCGTGATGCGTCGTGGTGTCTGGATCGGAAGCGTCGACGGTCGCTTCGAAAGGCGGCGTCTGGACTGGTGCGAAGGCAGGTCGCTGGTATACGAGGACTCTCGGGACGCCCTCCAAATATTCACGCACAAGTGATCGTATGAAATTCTTCCTACTCGCACGTCGCGTTCTTCGCAAACCGGAAGCACGATTCATTCACCAGGTTTTTCTGTACTTTCGACTAAGGTCTGAAGGATAGGCGGCGGTCTCAACGTCACAAAGCCGATTTCTATACTCCTTCAATTTGATGAGGAGCAACACCAGTTGTATGGAGAACCCGTGGAAGAATTCGTAGTTAAATGTAATGTTAAAAGTAGAACTAGTATTGTAAACACTTGATAAAATTAATGGATGTGGAAATAGTAGACTTGGTAAAAGAACTTGTACTTGGATATAGTAAAAGTAAAAATAAAATATATTCTAGGTTTAAAGTATACAAGAACTGGAATTATTCTAAGACTAAGACTAAGTTAAAATGGAAATAGAAATACGATGCCTGAACCCCACATTGAGGTGGCTAACGATCTAGAACTAGAGGTTTCGACTCCTCGGTAGGAGTTCTCGAGTCAGAGTGTGTGCTCTGGGGACGCGTCTCTGACCTCCTCGGTTCGCGGGGCGCTACGGTCGCGGAGGCTCGCGGTAGGGAGATCGCGGTCCCGCGAGTGGGGGACTCGAGTCTCGAGGCGGAGAGCGCGCGGTCCAGCGAGTGGGGACTCGCGGCTCGTGGTGGGGCTAGCGGCGCATGCCGCTGGCCGGACGCATCTTACTTAGTGTAACTTAGATCTAGGAATTCTTATATATGCGTCATGATATGGTATGTATGTCCTAGCTTAGAAGTAATATATAGGATCTAGCAGATCCTGTTCCTGGAATTGGAAAAGACCCCATTCAGGTTATGGGCTGCGGCTACGTCTTCCTGCAGGATGGAATCCTCGGTGCGAGGGAGATAGGGCTGCCCGTCCTTGGTGCGGGCGAGACAGGTATACTCGGTGGTGCGAGTGAGACACTGGTGCCCGGTACGAGCGAGACAGGTATACTCGGCCGTGCGAGTGAGGCAGCCGAACTCGGTGTGAGTGAACGCGTGCAGGTATGCGCTCGCGAACACTTCCAGTTGCTGGTTCTGCAGGCGAGTTTGGCTGGTTGCATGAGTCCAGGGGTTGATGCTAGGGGGTTGGAGGAGGTTCCTATCTAGGAAATTACGTTCCCAGATATCTCTGTATCGAAGCTATAGAGTACTAATGCCCCTTAAAACGCCATATCGCAACTCATTTCTATGATTCATGATAAGATATAATATTCATTGCGAAGTGTTATGTATTCCTCGCCTACACTTGAAATGTATGCAAATGCCACACTTACTTTCTAGGAAATAGCGTCTGCAGATGTCTACGTACCGTAGCAATATAGATCTAATGCTTTTTAAAACGCGATATAGCATCTCAATTCTATGTTTCGTGAAAAGATATAATATTCATTGCGAAGTGTCATGCTTACCTCGTACTCACTTCAAAAGAATGTAAATGCGACACTTCAGTGCTAGGGTATAGCGCTTGCAGATGTCTAGCTATCTTAGCAATAGAGATCTAATGCCCCTTAAATCGCGATATTGTATCTCATTTCTATTTTTCGTGATAAGATATAATATTCATTGCGAAGTGTCATGTATACCTCGTATTCCGTTCAACAGAATGTAAATGCGACACTTCCTTGCTAGGAAATAGCGTTTTCAGATGTCTACGTATCGTAGCAATAGAGTTCCAATGTATCTGACAACACGATATCGCATCCCAATTCTATGTTTCATGATAAGATATAATATTCATTGCGAAGTGTCATGTATACCTCGTATTCCGTTCAACAGAATGTAAATGCGACACTTCCTTGCTAGGAAATATCGTTTGCACATGTCTACGTATCGTAGGAATAGATTTCAAATGCTTTTTAAATCTCGATATCGCATCTCATTTCTATGTTTCATGATAAGGTATAATATTCATTGTGGATTGTTATGTATACCTCGTATTCACTACAAAAGAATGTAAATGCAACTCTTTCTTGCTAGGAAATAGCGTTTCCAGATATCTACGTATCGAAGCAATAGGGGTCTAATGCTTCATAAAACGCGACATCGCATCTCATTTCTATGATTCATGATAAAATGTATTATTCATTGCGAAGTGTTATGTATACCTCGTATTTATTTCAAAAGTATGTAAATGCGCCACATCCTAGCTAGAAAATAGCGTTTGCAGATTTCTACCTATCGAAGCAGTAGAGTTCAAATGCTTTTTAAATCTCGATATCGCATCTCATTTCTATGTTTCATGATAAGGTATAATATTCATTGTGGATTGTTATGTATACCTCGTATTCACTACAAAAGAATGTAAATGCAACTCTTTCTTGCTAGGAAATAGCGTTTCCAGATATCAACGTATCGAAGCAATAGGGGTCTAATGCTTCATAAAACGCGACATCGCATCTCATTTCTATGATTCATGATAAAATGTATTATTCATTGCGAAGTGTTATGTATACCTCGTATTTATTTCAAAAGTATGTAAATGCGCCACATCCTAGCTAGAAAATAGCCTTTGCAGATTTCTACCTATCGAAGCAGTAGAGTTCAAATGCTTCTTAAAGCGCGATATCGCATCTCATTTCTATGTTTCATGATAAGATATAACATTCATTGTGCAGTGTTGTGTATACCTCGTATTCACTTGAAAAGAATGTAAATGTGACACAACCTTCCTAGGAAATAGTGTTTCCAGATGTCTACGCATCGCAGCAATAGAGTTCTAATGCTCCTTAAAACGCGATTCCGCATCTCATTACTATGTTTCATGATAGGATATAATAAACATTGCGAAGTGTCATGTATACCTCGTATTCACAACAGCTGAATGTAAATGCGACACTTCCTTGCTAGGAAATAGCGTTTCCATATGTCTACGCATCGTAGCAATAGAGTTCTAATCCTTCTCAAATCGCGATATCGCATCTCATTTCTATGTTTCGCGATAAGATATAATATTCATTGTGGAGTGTTATGTATACCTTGTATTCACTTCTAAAGAATGTAAATGCGACACTTCCTTCCTAGGAAATAGCGTTTTCAGATGTCTCCGTATCGATGCAATAGAGTTCTAATGCTTGTTAAAACGCGATATCGTAACTCACTTCTATGCTTCATGATAAGATATAATATTCACTGCGAAGTGTCATGTATACCTGGCATACACTTCAAATGAATGGAAATGCAACACATCCTTGCTAGGAAATAGCCTTTGCAGATGTCTACGTATCGAAGCAAGAGTGTTCTAATGCTTTTTAAATTGCGATTTCGCATGTAATTTCTATGTTTCGTGATAAGATATAATATTCATTGTGCAGAGTTATGTATACCTCGAATTCACGTCAAATGAAAGTAATTGCGATAATACTTGCTAGGAAATAGCGTTTGCATATGTCTACGTATCGTAGCAATACAGATCTAATGCATCTTAAAACGAGATGTCGCATCTCATTTCTCTGTTTCATGATAAGATATAATATTCATTGCGAAGTGTCATGTATGCCTCGTATTCACTTCAAATGAATGTAAATGCGACACATCCTTTCTAGGAAATAGCGTTTGCTGATATCTTCGTATCGTAGCAACAGCGTTCTGGCACTACTTAAAACGCGATATCGCATCTCATTTCTATGTTTCATGACAAGATATAATATTCATTGCAAAGTGTCATGTATGCCTCGCATTCGCTTCAAAAGAATGTAAATGCGACACTTCCTTGCTAGGAAGTAGCGTTTCCAGGTGTCTACGTATCGAAACAATAGGGATCTAATGCATCTTAGACCGAGATGTCGCATCTCGTTTCTCTGTTTCATGATAAGATATAATATTCATTGCGAAATGTCATGTTTTCCTCGTATTCACTTCAAAAGAATGTAAATGCGACACTCCCTTCCTAGGAAATAGCGTTTGCATATGTCTACGTATCGTAGCAATAGGGATCTAAGCATCCTAATACGAGATGTCGTATCTCGTTTCTATGTTTCATGATAAGATATAATATTCATTGCGAAGTGTCATGTATAGCTCGTATGTACTTCATAAGAATGTAAATGCAACTATTCCTTGCTATGAAATAGCGATTGCAGATATCTACGTATCGTAGCAATAGAGTACTTATGCTGCTTAAATCGCGATATCGCAACTCATTTCTATGTTTCGTGATAAGTTATAATATTCATTGCGAAATGTCACACATACCTCGCATTTACTTCAAAAGAAAGTAAATGCGGCACATCCATGCTAGGAAATAGCGTTTGCATATGTCTACGTACCGTAGCAATAGAGTCCTAATACTGCTTAAAACGCGATATCGCGTCACACTCCTATGTATCATGATAAGGTATAATATTCATTGCGAAGTGTCATGTATACCTCGTATTCCCTTCAAAAGAATGTAAATGCGACACTTCCTTGCTAGGAAGTAGCGTTTGCAGATGTCTACGTATCGTTGCAATAGAGTTCTAATGCTTCTAAAAACGGGAAATCGCATCTCATTTCTATGTTTCATGATAAGATATAATATCCATTGCGAAATGTGATGTATACCTCGTACTCACTTCAAATAAATGTAAATGCGACACTTCCTTACTAGGAAATAGCGACTGCAGATGTCTCCGTATCGAAGCAATAGAGTTCTAATGCTTCTTAAAACGCGATATCGCATCTCATTTCTATGTTTCATGATGAGATATAATATTCATTGCGAAGTTTCACTTATACCTCGTATTCACTTCAAATAAATGTAAATGTGACACTTCCATTCTAGGAAATAGCGTTTGCAGATATCTTCGTATCGCAGCAATAGCGTTCTGAAACTTCTTAAAACGCGATATCGCATCTCATTTCTATGTTTCATGATGGGATATAATATTCATTGCGAATTGTCGTGTATGCCTCGTATTCGCTTCAAAAGAATGTAAATGCGACACTTCCTTGCTAGGAAATAGCGTTTGCAGAGGTCTACGTATCGGAGCAAAAGAGTTCTAACGATTCTTAAAACGCGATATTGCATTTCATTTCGATGTTTCATGATAAGATATAATATTCATTGCGAAGTGTCATGTATACCTCGTATTCACTTCAAATAAATGCAAATGCGACACTTCCTTACTAGGAAATAGCGACTGCAGATGTCTCCGTATCGAAGCAATAGAGTTCTAATGCTTCTTAAATCGCTATATCGCATCTCAATCCTATGTTTCGTGATAAGGTATAATATTCATTGCAAAGTGTCATGTATGCCTCTTATTCGTTTCAAAAGAATGTAAATGAGACACTTCCTTGCTAGGAAAGAGCGTTTCCAGATATCTACGTACCGTAGCAATATATTTCTTCTGCTTCTTAAAACTGGATATTGCATCTCAATTCTATGTTTCATGATAAGGTATAATATTCATTGCGAAGTGTCATGTATACCTCGTATTCACTTCAAAAGAATGTAAATGCGACACTTCCTTGCTAGGAAATAGCGTTTGCAGATGTCTACGTATCGGAGCAATAGGTTTCTAATTCTTCATAAAACGCGATATCGCATCTCATTTCTATGTTTCATGATAAGCCATAATATCCATTGCGAAATGTGATGTATACCTCGTATTCGCTTCAAAAGAATGTAAATGCGACAGTTACTTGCTAGGAAATAGCGTTTCCAGATGTCTACGTACGGTAGCAATAGTCTTCTAATACTGCTTAATACGCCATATCGCATCACACTTCTATGTTTCATGATAAGGTATAATATTCATTGCGAAGTGTCACGTATACCTCCTATTCACTTCAAAAGAATGTAAATGCGACACTTACTTGCTAGGAAATAGCGTTTCCAGATGTCTAAGTATCGAAACAATAGAGTTCCAATGCATCTTAAAACGTGATGTCGCACCTCATTTCGCTGTTTCATGATAAGATATAATATTCATTGCGAAGTGTCATGTATAGCTCGTATGTACTTCAAAAGAATGTAAATGCGAGACTTCCTTGCTAGGAAATAGCGTTTGCAGATGTCTACGTATCGTAGCAATAGAGATCTAATGCATCTTAAAACGGGATGTCGCATCTCGTTTCTATGTTTCATGATAAGATGTATCGCATCTCAATTCTATGTTCCATGATAAAACATAATATCCATTGCGAAATGTGATGTATGCCTCGTATTCGCTTCAAGAGAATGTAAGTGCGACACTTACTTGCTAGGAAATAGCGTTTCCAGATGACTAAGTATCGAAACAAAAGAGTTCCAATGCTTCTTAAAACGTGATGCCGCACCTCATTTCCCTGTTTCATGATAAGATATAATATTCATTCCGGAGTGTCATGTATACCTCGTATTCACTTCAAAAGAATGTAAATGCGACACTTCCTTGTTAGGAAATAGCGTTTGCAAATGTCTACGTATCGCAGAAATAGGGTTCTAATGCTTCATAAAACGCGATATCGCATCTCAATTCTATATTTCATGAAAAGTTGTAATATCCATTTCGAAGTGTCATGTATACCACGTATTCACTTCAAATGAATGTAAATGCGACACTTCCTTGCTTGGAAGTAGCGTTTGCAGATGTCTACGTATCGTAGCAATAGAGTTCTAACGCTTCTTAAAACGCGACATCGCATCTCATTTCTATGTTTCATGATGAGATATAATATTCATTGCGAAGTGTCATGTATGCCTCGTATTCACTTCAGAAGAATGTAAAAGCGACACTTCCTTGCTAGGGAATAGCGTCTCCAGATATCTACGTATCGTAGCAATAGAGTTCTAATACTGCTTAAAACGCGATATCCCATCACATTTCTATGTTTTACGATAAGATCTATTATTCATTGCGAAGTGTCACTTAAACCTCGTATCCACTTCAAAAGAATGTAAATGCGACTATTGCTTGCTAGGAAGTAGTGTTTGCAGATATATACGTATCGTAGCAATAGAGTTCTAATGCTACTTAAATCGCGGTTTCGCATCTCATTTATGTTTCCTGATAAGATATAATATTCATTGCGAAGTGTCATGTACACCTCGTATTCACTTCAAATGAATGTAAGTGCGAAACTTCCATGCTAGGAAATAGCGTTTGCAGATGTCTTCGCGTCGAGGCAATAGAGTTCTACTGCTTCTCAAAACGCGATATCGCATCTCATTTCTATGTTTCATGACATGATATAATATTCATTGCGAAGTGTCATGTATTCCTCGTATTCACTCCAAAGAATGTAAATGCGACACTTCCTTGCTAGGAAATAGCGTTTGCAGATGTCTCCGTACCGAAGCAATAGAGTTCTATTACTTCTTAAAACGGGATATCGCATCTCATTTGTATGTTTCATGACAAGATATAATATTCATTGCGAAGTGTCATGTATTCCTCGTATTCACATCTAAAGAATGTAAATGCGATACTTCCTTCCAAGGTAATAGCGTTTGCAAATATCTACGTATCGAAGCAATAGAGTTCTAAAGCTTCTTAAAACACGATATCCCATCACATTTCTATGTTTGATGATAAGATATAATATTCATTGCGAAGCGTCATGTATACCCCGTATTCCTTTTAAAAGAATGTAAATGCGACACTTGCTTGCTAGGAAATAGCGTTTGCAGATGCCTACGTATCGTAGCAATAGATTTCTAATCCTTCTTAGATCGCGATATCGCATCTCATTTCTATGTTTCGTGATAAGTTACAATATTCATTCCGAAGTGACATGTATACCTCGAATTCACTTCAAAAGAAAGTAAACGCGACACTTCCATGCAAGGAAATAGCGTTTGCAGATACCTGCGCGTCGAGGCAATAGGGTTCTAATGCATCTTAAAACGCGATATCGCATCTCACTTCTATGTTTCTCGATAAGATATAATGTTCTTTGCGAATTGTCATGTACACCTCGTATTCACTTCAAAAGATTGTAAATGCGAATCTTCCTTGCTAGGAAATAGCGTTTGTAGATGCCTACGTATCGTAGCAATAGAGTTCTAATGCTTCTTAGATCGCGATATCGCACCTCATTTCTATGTTTCGTGATAAGTTATAATATTCATTCCGAAGTGACATGTATACCTCGAATTCACTTCAAAAGAATGTAAATGCGACACTTCCATGCAAGGAAATAGCGTTTGCTGATATCTCCGCATCGAGGCAATAGGTTTCTAATGCTTCTTAAAACGCGATATCGCATATTCATTTCTATGTTTCGTGATAAGTTATAATATTCATTCCGAAGTGACATGTATACCTCGAATTCACTTCAAAAGAATGCAAATGCGACACTTCCATGCAAGGAAATAGCGTTTGCAGATATCTGCGCGTCGAGGCAATAGGGTTCTAATGCTTCTTAAAACGCAATATCGCATCTCAATTCTATGTCACATGATAAGATATAATGTTGATTGCGAAGTGTCATGTATACCTCGTATTCACTTCAAAAGAATGTAAGTGCGACACTTCCATGCTAGGAAATAGCGTCTGCAGATCTCTACGCGTCGAGGCAATAGAGTTCTAATGCTTCTTAAAACGCGATATCGCATCTCACTTCTGTTTCTCGAGAAGATATAATGTTCTTTGCGAAGTGTCATGTATACCTCGTATTCACTTCAAAAGAATGTAAATGTGAATCTTCCTTGCTAGGAAATAGCGTTTGCAGCTGCCTACGTATCGTAGCAATAGAGTTCTAATGCTTCTTAAAACGCGATATCGCATCTCATTTCTGTGCTTCATGATATGATATAATATTCATTGCGAAGTGTCATGTGTACCTCGTATTCACTTCAAAAGAATGTAAATGCGACTATTCCTTGCTAGGAAATAGCGTTTGGAGATGCCTACGTATCGTAGCAATAGAGTTCTAATGCTTCTTAAAACGCGATAACGCATCTCATCTATACGTTTCGTGATAAGATATAATATTCATTGCGCAGTGTCATGTATACCTCGTATTCACCTCAAAAGAATGTAAGTGCGAAACTTCCATGCTAGGAAATAACGTTTGCAGATATCTCCGCATCGAGGCAATAGAGTTCTAATGCTTCTTAAAACGCGATATCGCATCTCACATCTATGTTTCATGATAAGATATAATATTCATTGCGAAGTGTCATGTATACCTCGTATTCACTGCAAAAGAATGTTAATGCGACTATTCCTTGCTAGGAAATAGCGTTTGCTGATGCCTACGTATCGTAGCAATAGAGTTCTAATGCTTCTCAAAACGCGATATCGCATCTCATTTCTATGCTTCATGATATGACATAATATTCATTGCGAAGTGTCATGTGTACCTCGTATTCACTTCAAAAGAATGTAGATGCGACTATTCCTTGCTAGGAAATAGCGTTTGGAGATGCCTACGTATCGTAGCAATAGAGTTCTAATGCTTCTTAAAACGCGATAACGCATCTCATCTATACGTTTCGTGATAAGATATAATGTTGATTGCGAAGTGTCATGTATACCTCGTATTCACTTCAAAAGAATGTAAGTGCGACACTTCCATGCTCGGAAATAGCGTCTGCAGATCTCTACGCGTCTAGGCAATAGAGTTCTAATGCTTCTTAAAACGCGATATCGCATCTCACTTCTATGTTTCACGATAAGATATAATGTTCTTTGCGAAGTGACATGTATACCTCGTATTCACTTCAAAATAATGTAAATGCGAATTTTTCTTGCTAGGAAGTAGCGTTTGCTGATGCCCACGTATTGTAGCAATAGAGTCCTAATGCTTCTTAAAACGAGATGTCGCATTTCATTTCTATGTTTCGTGATAAGATATGATATTCATTGCGGAGTGTCATGTATACCTCCTATTCACTCCAAACGAATGTAAATGCGCCACTTCCGTGCTAGGAAATAGCGTCTGCAGATCTCTACGCGTCGTGGCAATAGAGATCTAATGCTTCTTAAAACGCGATATCGCATCTCACTTCTATGTTTCACGATAAGATATAATGTTCTTTGCGAAGAGTCATGAATACCTCGTATTCACTTCAAAAGAATGTAAATGCTTCACTTCCATGCAAGGAAATAGCGTTTGCAGATATCTGCGCTTCGAGGCAATAGGGTTCTAATGCTTCTTAAAACGCGATATCGCATCTGAATTCTATGTCACATGATAAGATATAATGTTGATGGCGAAGTGTCATGTATACCTCGTATTCACTTCAAAAGAATGTAAGTGCGACACTTCCATGCTAGGAAATAGCGTCTGCAGATCTCTACGCGTCGAGGCAATAGAGTTCTAATGCTTCTTAAAACGCGATATCGCATCTCACTTCTGTTTCTCGAGAAGATATAATGTTCTTTGCGAAGTATCATGTATACCTCGTATTCACTTCAAAAGAATGTAAATGAGAATCTTCCTTGCTAGGAAATAGCGTTTGCAGCTGCCTACGTATCGTAGCAATAGAGTACTAATGCTTCTTAAAACGCGATATCGCATCTCATTTCTATGCTTCATGATATGATATAATATTCATTGCGAAGTGTCATGTGTACCTCTTATTCACTTCTAAAGAATGTAAATGCGAATCTTCCTTGCTAGGAAATAGCGTTTGTAGATGACTACGTACCGTAGCAATAGAGTTCTAATGCTTCTTAGATCGCGATATCGCATCCCATTTCTATGTTTCGTGATAAGTTATAATATTCATTCCGAAGTGACATGTATACCTCGAATTCACTTCAAAAGAATGTAAATGCGACACTTCCATTCCAGGGAATAGCGTTTGCAGATATCTCCGCATCGAGGCAATAGGTTTCTAGTGCTTCTTAAAACGCGATATCGCATCTCATTTCTATGTTTCGTGATAAGTTATAATATTCATTCCGAAGTGACATGTATACCTCGAATTCACTTCAAAGGATTGTAAATGCGACACTTCCATGCAAGGAAACAGCGTTTGCAGATATCTCCGCATCGAGCCAATAGAGTTCTAATGCTTCTTAAAACGCGATATCGCATCTCACATCTATCTTTCATGATAAGATATAATATTCATTGCGAAGTGTCATGTATACCTCGTATTAACTTCAAAAGAGTGTAAATGCGACTCTTCCTTGCAAGGAAATAGCGTTTGCAGATGCCTACATATCGTAGCAATAGAATTCTAATGCTTCTTAGATCGCGATATCGCATCTCATTTCTATGCTTCATGATAAGATATAATATTCATTGCGAAGTGTCACGCTTACCTCGTATTCACTCCAAACGAATGTAAATGCGACACTTCCTAGATAGGAAATAGCGTATTCAGATGTCTACGTATCGTAGCAATAGAGTTCTAATGCTACACAAATCGCGATTTCGCATCTCATTTCTATGTTTCGTGATAAGATATAATATTCATTGCGATGTGTCATGTATACCTCGTATTCACTTCAAAAGAATGCAAATGCGACACTTCCATGCAAGGAAATAGCGTTTGCAGATATCTGCGCGTCGAGGCAATAGTGTTCTAATGCTTCTTAAAACGCAATATCGCATCTCAATTCTATGTCACATGATAAGATATAATGTTGATTGCGAAGTGTCATGTATACCTCGTATTCACTTCAAAAGAATGTAAGTGCGACACTTCCATGCTAGGAAATAGCGTCTGCAGATCTCTACGCGTCGAGGCAATAGAGTTCTAATGCTTCTTAAAACGCGATATCGCATCTCACTTCTGTTTCTCGAGAAGATATAATGTTCTTTGCGAAGTGTCATGTATACCTCGTATTCACTTCAAAAGAATGTAAATGTGAATCTTCCTTGCTAGGAAATAGCGTTTGCAGCTGCCTACGTATCGTAGCAATAGAGTTCTAATGCTTCTTAGAACGCGATATCGCATCTCATTTCTATGCTTCATGATATGATATAATATTCTTTGCGAAGTGTCATGTGTACCTCGTATTCACTTCAAAAGAATGTAAATGCGACTATTCCTTGCTAGGAAATAGCGTTTGGAGATGCCTACGTATCGTAGCAATAGAGTTCTAATGCTTCTTAAAACGCGATAACGCATCTCATCTATACGTTTCGTGATAAGATATAATATTCATTGCGAAGTGTCATGTATACCTCGTATTCACTTCAAAAGAATGTAAGTGCGAAACTTCCATGCTAGGAAATAACGTTTGCAGATATCTCCGCATCGAGGCAATAGAGTTCTAATGCTTCTTAAAACGCGATATCGCATCTCACATCTATGTTTCACGATAAGATATAATATTCATTGCGAAGTGTCATGTATACCTCGTATTCACTTCAAAAGAATGTTAATGCGACTATTCCTTGCTAGGAAGTAGCGTTTGCTGATGCCTACGTATCGTAGCAATAGAGTTCTAATGCTTCTCAAAACGCGATATCGCATTTCATTTCTATGCTTCATGATATGACATAATATTCATTGCGAAGTGTCATGTGTACCTCGTATTCACTTCAAAAGAATGTAAATGCGACTATTCCTTGCTAGGAAATAGCGTTTGGAGATGCCTACGTATCGTAGCAATAGAGTTCTAATGCTTCTTAAAACGCGATAACGCATCTCATCTATACGTTTCGTGATAAGATATAATGTTGATTGCGAAGTGTCATGTATACCTCGTATTCACTTCAAAAGAATGTAAGTGCGACACTTCCATGCTCGGAAATAGCGTCTGCAGATCTCTACGCGTCTAGGCAATAGAGTTCTAATGCTTCTTAAAACGCGATATCGCATCTCACTTCTATGTTTCACGATAAGATATAATGTTCTTTGCGAAGTGTCATGTATACCTCGTATTCACTTCAAAATAATGTAAATGCGAATTTTTCTTGCTAGGAAGTAGCGTTTGCTGATGCCCACGTATTGTAGCAATAGAGTCCTAATGCTTCTTAAAACGAGATGTCGCATTTCATTTCTATGTTTCGTGATAAGATATGATATTCATTGCGGAGTGTCATGTATACCTCCTATTCACTCCAAACGAATGTAAATGCGCCACTTCCGTGCTAGGAAATAGCGTCTGCAGATCTCTACGCGTCGTGGCAATAGAGATCTAATGCTTCTTAAAACGCGATATCGCATCTCATTTCTATGCTTCATAATATGATATAATATTCATTGCGAAGTGTCATGTGTACCTCTTATTCACTTCTAAAGAATGTAAATGCGAATCTTCCTTGCTAGGAAATAGCGTTTGTAGATGACTACGTACCGTAGCAATAGAGTTCTAATGCTTCTTAGATCGCGATATCGCATCTCATTTCTATGTTTCGTGATAAGTTATAATATTCATTCCGAAGTGACATGTATACCTCGAATTCACTTCAAAAGAATGTAAATGCGACACTTCCATTCCAGGGAATAGCGTTTGCAGATATCTCCGCATCGAGGCAATAGGTTTCTAGTGCTTCTTAAAACGCGATATCGCATCTCATTTCTATGTTTCGTGATAAGTTATAATATTCATTCCGAAGTGACATGTATACCTCGAATTCACTTCAAAGGATTGTAAATGCGACACTTCCATGCAAGGAAATAGCGTTTGCAGATATCTCCGCATCGAGCCAATAGAGTTCTAATGCTTCTTAAAACGCGATATCGCATCTCACATCTATGTTTCATGATAAGATATAATATTCATTGCGAAGTGTCATGTATACCTCGTATTAACTTCAAAAGAGTGTAAATGCGACTCTTCCTTGCAAGGAAATAGCGTTTGCAGATGCCTACATATCGTAGCAATAGAATTCTAATGCTTCTTAGATCGCGATATCGCATCTCATTTCTATGCTTCATGATAAGATATAATATTCATTGAGAAGTGTCACGCTTACCTCGTATTCACTCCAAACGAATGTAAATGCGACACTTCCTAAATAGGAAATAGCGTATTCAGATGTCTACGTATCGTAGCAATAGAGTTCTAATGCTACACAAATCGCGATTTCGCATCTCATTTCTATGTTTCGTGATAAGATATAATATTCATTGCGAAGTGTCATGTATACCTCGTATTCACTTCAAAAGAATGTAAATGCGACTATTGCTTGCTAGGAAATAGCGTTTGCAGAAGTCTACGTATCGTAGCAATAGCGTTCTAATGCTTCTTAAAACGCGATATCGCATCTCTCTTCTATGTTTCATGATAAGATATAATTTTCATTGCGAAGTGTCATGTATACCTCGTATTCACTTCAAAAGATTGTAAATGCGACTATTGCTTGCTAGGAAATAGCGTTTGCAGATGAATACGTATCGTAGCAATAGAGTTCTAATGCTTCTTAAACCGCGATATAGCATCTCATTTCAGTGTTTCGTGATAAGATATAATGTTCTTTGCGAAGTGTCATGTATACCTCGTATTCACTTCAAAAGAATGGAAATGCGAATCTTCCTTGCTAGGAAATAGCGTTTGTAGATGCCTACGTATCGTAGCAATAGAATTCTAATGCGTCTTAGATCGCGATATCGCATCTCATTTCTATGTTTCGTGATAAGTTATAATATTCATTCCGAAGTGACATGTATACCTCTAATTCACTTCAAAAGAATGTAAATGCGACACTTCCATTCCAGGGAATAGCGTTTGCAGATATCTCCGCATCGAGGCAATAGGTTTCTAGTGCTTCTTAAAACGCGATATCGCATCTCATTTCTATGTTTCGTGATAAATTATAATATTCATTCCGAAGTGACATGTATACCTCGTATTCACTTCAAAAGAATGTAAGTGCGAAACTTCCATGCTAGGAAATAGCGTTTTGCAGATATCTCCGCATCGAGGCAATAGAGTTCTAATGCTTCTTAAAACGCGATATCGCATCTCACATCTATGTTTCATGATAAGATATAATATTCATTGCGAAGTGTCACGTTTACCTCGTATTCACTCCAAACGAATGTAAATGCGACACTTCCTAGCTAGGAAATAGCGTATTCAGATGTCTACGTATCGTAGCAATAGAGTTCTAATGCTACATAAATCGCGATTTCGCATCTCATTTCTATGTTTCGTGATAAGATATAATATTCATTGCGAAGTGTCATGTATACCTCGTATTCACTTCAAAGGAATGTAAATGCGACTATTGCTTGCTAGGAAATAGCGTTTGCAGAAGTCTACGTATCGTAGCAATAGCGTTCTAATGCTTCTTAAAACGCGATATCGCATCTCTCTTCTATGTTTCATGATAAGATATAATTTTCATTGCGAAGTGTCATGTATACCTCGTACTCACTTCAAAAGAATGTAAATGCGACACTTCCATACTAGGAAATAGCGTTTGCAGATGCCTACGCATCGTAGCAATAGAGTTGTAGTGCTTCTCAAAACGCGATATTGCATCCCATTTCTATGCTTCATGATAAGATGTAATATTCATTGCGAAGTGTCATGTATACCTCGTATTCACTCCAAACGAATGTAAATGCGACACTTCCTAGCTAGGAAATAGCGTATTCAGATGTCTACGTATCGCAGCAATAGAGTTCTAATGCATCATAAATCGCGATTTCGCATCTCATTCCTATGTTTCGTGATAAGATATAATATTCATCGAGAAGTGTCATGTATACCTCGTATTCACGTCAAAAGAATGCAAATGCGACTATTGCTTGCTAGGAAATAGCGTTTGCAGATGTCTACGTATCGTAGCAAAAGCGTTTTAATGCTACTTAAATCGCGATATCACATCTCGTTTATATGTTTCGTGATAAGATATAATATTCATTGAGAAGTGTCATGTATACCTCGTATTCACGTCAAAAGAATGTAAATGCGACTATTGGTTGCTAGGAAATAGCGTTTGCAGATGTCTACGTATCGTAGCAATAGCGTTCTAATGCTTCTTAAAACGCGATATCGCATCTCTCTTCTATGTTTCGTGATAAGATATAATTTTCATTGCGAAGTGTCATGTATACCTCGTATTCACTTCAAAAGATTGTAAATGCGACTATTGCTTGCTAGGATATAGCGTTTGCAGATATCTGCGCAACGAGGCAATAGGAACCTAATGCTTCTTAAAACGCGATATCGCATCACACTACTATGTTGCATGATAAGATATAATATTCATTGCGAAGTGTCATGTATACCTCGTATTCACTTCAAAAGAGTGTAAATGCGACTCTTCCTTGCAAGGAAATAGCGTTTGCAGATGCCTACATATCGTAGCAATAGAATTCTAATGCTTCTTAGATCGCGATATCGCATCTCATTTCTATGCTTCATGATAAGATATAATATTCATTGCGAAGTGTCACGTTTACCTCGTATTCACTCCAAACGAATGAAAATGCGACACTTCCTAGCTAGGAAATAGCGTATTCAGATGTCTACGTATCGTAGCTATAGAGTTCTAATGCTACATAAATCGCGATTTCGCATCTCATTTCTATGTCTCGTGATAAGATATAATATTCATTGCGATGTGTCATGTATACCTCGTATTCACTTCAAAAGAATGTAAATGCGACTATTGCTTGCTAGGAAATAGCGTTTGCAGAAGTCTACGTAACGTAGCAATAGCGTTCTAATGCTTCTTAAAACGCGATATCGCATCTCACTTCTATGTTTCATGATAAGATATAATATTCATTGCAAAGTGTCATGTATACCTCGTATTCGCTTCAAAAGAATGTAAATCCGACTATTCCTTGCTAGGAAAGAGCGTTTGCAGATATCTCCGCATCGAGGCAATAGTGTTCTAAAGCTTCTTAAAACGCGATATCTCATCTCACTTCTATGTTTCATGATGAGATACAATATTCATTGCAAAGTGTCATGTATACCTCGTATTCACTTCAAAGGAATGTAAATGCGACACTTCCATACTAGAAAATAGCGTTTGCAGATGCCTACGCATCGTAGCAATAGAGTTGTTGTGCTTCTCAAAACGCGATATTGCATACCATTTCTATGCATCATGATAAGATATAATATTCATTGCGAAGGGTCATGTATACCTCGTATTCACTCCAAACGAATGTAAATGCGACACTTCCTAGCTAGGAAATAGCGTATTCAGATGACTACGTATCGTAGCAATAGAGTTCTAATGCTACATAAATCGCGATTTCGCATCTCATTTCTATGTCTCGTGATAAGATATAATATTCATTGCGAAGTGTCATGTATACCTCGTATTCACTTCAAAAGAATGTAAATGCGACTATTGCTTGCTAGGAAATAGCGTTTGCAGAAGTCTACGTAACGTAGCAATAGCGTTCTAATGCTTCTTAAAACGCGATATCGCATCTCTCTTCTATGTTTCATGATAAGATATAATTTTCATTGCGAAGTGTCATGTATACCTCGTATTCACTTCAAAAGATTGTAAATGCGACTATTGCTTGCTAGGAAATAGCGTTTGCAGATGTCTACGTATCGTGGCAATAGAGTTCTAATGCTACTTAAATCGCGATATCGCATCTCATTTATATGTTTCGTGATAAGATTTAATATTCATTGCGAAGTGTCATGTATACCTCGTATTCACTTCAAAAGAATGGAAATGCGAATCTCCCTTGCTAGGAAATTGCGTTTGCAGATGCCTACGTATCGTAGCAATAGAGTTCTAATGCTTCTTAGATCGCGATATCGCATCTCATTTCTATGTTTCGTGATAAGTTATAATATTCATTCCGAAGTGACACGTATACCTCGTATTCACTTCAAAAGAATGTAAATGCGACTATTCCTTGCTAGGAAATAGCGTTTGCAGATATCTGCGCAACGAGGCAATAGGAACCTAATGCTTCTTAAAACGCGATATCGCATCACACTACTATGTTGCATGATAAGATATAATGTTCATTGCGAAGTGCCATGCATACCTCGTATTCACTTCAAAAGAATGTAAATTCGAATGTTCCTTGTTAGGAAATAGCGTTTGCAGATATCTCCGCATCGAGCCAATAGAGTTCTAATGCTTCTTAAAACGCGATATCGCATCTCACATCTATGTTTCATGATAAGATATAATATTCATTGCGAAGTGTCATGTATACCTCGTGTTCACTTCAAAAGAGTGTAAATGCGACTCTTCCTTGCAAGGAAATAGCGTTTGCAGATGCCTACATATCGTAGCAATAGAATTCTAATGCTTCTTAGATCGCGATATCGCATCTCATTTCTATGCTTCATGATAAGATATAATATTCATTGCGAAGTGTCACGTTTACCTCGTATTCACTCCAAAGGAATGAAAATGCGACACTTCCTAGCTAGGAAATAGCGTATTCAGCTGTCTACGTATCGTAGCAATAGAGTTCTAATGCTACATAAATCGCGATTTTGGCATCTCATTTCTATGTCTCGTGATAAGATATAATATTCATTGCGAAGTGTCATGTATACCTCGTATTCACTTCAAAAGAATGTAAATGCGACTATTGCTTGCTAGGAAATAGCGTTTGCAGAAGTCTACGTATCGTAGCAATAGCGTTCTAATGCTTCTTAAAACGCGATTTCGCATCTCTCTTCTATGTTTCATGATAAGATATAATATTCCTTAAGAAGTGTCGTGTATACCCCGTATTCACTTGAAAAGAATGTAAGTGCGACACTTCCATGCTAGGAAATAGCGTTTGCAGATGTCTACGTATCGTAGCGATAGAGTTCTAATGCTACTTAAATCGCGATATCGCCTCTCATTTCTATGTTTCGTGATGAGATATAATATTAATTGCGAAGTGTCATGTACACCTCGTATTCACTCCAAAGGAATGTAAATGCGACACTTCCATGCTAGGAAATAGCGTCTGCAGATGTCTACTCGTCGAGGCAATAGAGTTCTAATTCTTCTTAAAACGCGATATCGCATCTCACATCTATGTTTCATGATAAGATATAATATTCATTGCAAAGTGTCATGTATACCTCGTATTCGCTTCAAAAGAATGTAAATCCGACTATTCCTTGCTAGGAAATAGCGTTTGCAGATATCTCCGCATCGAGGCAATAGTGTTCTAATGCTTCTTAAAACGCGATATCGCATCTCTCTTCTATGTTTCATGATAAGATATAATATTCATTGCGAAGTGTCATGTATACCTCGTATTCACTTCAAAGGAATGTAAATGCGACTATTGCTTGCTAGGAAATAGCGTTTGCAGAAGTCTACGAATCGTAGCAATAGTGTTCTAATGCCTCTCAAAACGCGATATCGCATCTCATTTCTATGCTTCATGATAAGATATAATATTCATTGCGAAGTGTCACGTTTACCTCGTATTCACTCCAAACGAATGTAAATGCGACACTTCCTTGCTAGGAAATGGCGTATTCAGATGTCTACGTATTGTAGCAATAGAGTTCTAATGCTACTTAAATCGCTATATCGCATCTCATTTCTATGTTTCGTGATAAGATATAATATTCATAGAGATGTGTCATGTGTACCTCGTATTCACGTCAAAAGAATTTAAATGCTACTATTGCTTGCTAGGAAATAGCGTTTGCAGATGTCTACGTATCGTAGCAAAAGCGTTCTAATGCTACTTAAATCGCAATATCACATCTCGTTTATATGTTTCGTGATAAGATATAATATTCATTGCGAAGTGTCATGTATACCTCGTATTCACTTCAAAAGAATGTAAATGCGACTATTGCTTGCTAGGAAATAGCGTTTGCAGAAGTCAACGTATCGTAGCAATAGCGTTCTAATGCTTCTTAAAACGCGATATCGCATCTCTCTTCTATGTTTCATGATACCCATTGCGAAATGTGATGTATATCTCGCATTCGCATCAAAAGAATTTAATGCGACACTTACTTACTAGGAAATAGCGTTTCGACATGTTTCGAGTGTCGAAACAATAGTGTTCCAACGCTTCTTAAAACGTGATGTCACACCTCATTCCCGGTTTCATGATAAAATATAATATTCATTGCGAAGTGTCATGTATACCTCGTATTCACTTCATAAGAATGTAAATGCGGCACTTCCTTTCTAGGAAATAGCGTTTGCAGATATCTTCGTATCGTAGCAATAGCGTTCTGACACTTCTTAAAACGCGATATCGCATCTCATTTCTATGTTTCATGATAAGACATAATATTCATTGCGAAGTAACTTGTATGCCTCGTATTCGCTTCAAAAGAAGGTAAATGCGACACTTCCTTGCTAGGAAATAGCGTTTCCATATGTCTAAGTATCGAAACAATAGAGTTCTAATGCTTCTTAAAACGTGATATCGCACCTCATTTCCCTGTTTCATGATAAGATATTATATTCATTGCGAAGTGTCATGTATACCTCGTACTCACTCCAAACGAATGTAAATGCGACACTTCCTTGCTGGGAAATAGCGTATTCAGATGTCTACGTATTGTAGCAATAGAGTTCTAATGCTACTTAAATCGGTATATCGCATCACATTTCTATATTTCGTGATAAGATATAATATTCATTGCGATGTGTCATGTATACCTCGTATTCACTTCAAAAGAATGTAAATGCGACTATTACTTGCTAGGAAATAGCGTTTGCAGATATCTACGTATCGTATCAATAGAGTTGTAGTGCTTCACAAAGCGCGATATCGCATCTCATTCCTATGTTTCATGGTAAGAAATAATATTCATTACGAAGGGTTATGTATACCTCGTCTGCACTTCAAATGAATGTAAATGCCACACTTCCTTGCATAGGAAATGCGTTTGGAGGTGTCTACGTATCGAAGCAATATGGTTCTAATGCTTCTTAAGGCGCGATATCGCATCGCATTTCTACGCTTCATGATAAGATTTAATATTGATTGCGAAATGTTATGTATACCTCGTCTACAGAATAAAAAAATATAAATGCCACACATCCTTGCTAGGAAATAGCGTTTCCAGATGCCTACGTTTCGAAGCAATAGAGTACTAATGCTTCTCAAACCGCGATATCGCATCGCAGTTCTATGTTTCATGATAAGATGTAATATTCATTGCGAAGTGTTATGTGCACCTCATCTGCACTTCAAAAGATTGTAAATGCCACACATCGTTGTATACCTCGTCTGCACTTCGAAAGATTGTAAATGCCACAATTCCATGCTAAGAAGTAGCGTTTCCAGCTGTCTACGTATCGAAGCAATAGAGTTCTAATGCTTCTTAGAACGCGATATCGCATCTCATTTCAATGTATCATGAGAAGATATAATATTCATTGCGAAGTGTCATGTATACCTCGCATACACTTCAAATGAACGTAACTGCGACACTTCCTTGTTAGGAAATAGCGTTTGCAGATGTCGACGTATCGTAGCACTAGAGTTCTAATGCTTCATAAAACGCGATATCGCATCTCATTTCTATGTTTCATGATAAAATATAATATTCATTGCGAAGTATCATGTATGCCTCGTATTCGCTTCAACAGAAGGTAAATGCGACAATTCCTTGCTAGGAAATAGCGTTTGCAGATGTCTACGTATCGTACTAATAGGTATCTAACGCTTCTTAAAACGCGATATCGCATCCCATTTCTATGTTTCATGATAAGATATAATAGTCATTGCGAACTTTCACTTATAGCTCGTATTCACTTCAAATGAATGTAAATGCGACACTTCCTTTCTAGGAAATAGCGTTTGCAGATGTCTTCGTATCGTAGCAACAGCGTTCCGACACTCCTTAAAACGCGATATCGCATCTCATTTCTATGTTTCGTGATAAGTTATAATATTCATTCCTAACTATCATGTATACTTCGAATTCACTTCAAAAGAATGTAAGTGCGACACTTCCTTCCTTGGAAATAGTGTTTGCAGATGTCTACGTATCGTAGCAATAGAGATCTAATGCATCTTAAAACGAGATATCGCTTCCCATTTCTATGTTTCATGATAGGATATACTATTCATTGCGAGGTGTCTAGTATACCTCGTATTAACTTCAAAAGAATGTAAATGCGACACTTCTATGCTAGGAAATAGCGTTTGCAGATGTCTACGTATCGTAGCAATAGATTTCTAACGCTTCCTAAAGCGCGATATCGCTTCCCATTTCTATGTTTCATGATAGGATATACTATTCATTGCGAGGTGTCTAGTATACCTCGTATTAACTTCAAAAGAATGT
This sequence comes from Xylocopa sonorina, assembly GCF_050948175.1. NCBI lineage: Eukaryota > Metazoa > Arthropoda > Insecta > Hymenoptera > Apidae > Xylocopa > Xylocopa sonorina. The sequence continues at coordinate 1,316,309 of NW_027490094.1, forward strand.
AAATGCGACACTTCTATGCTAGGAAATAGCGTTTGCAGATGTCTACGTATCGTAGCAATAGATTTCTAACGCTTCCTAAAGCGCGATATCGCATCTCATTTCTATGTTACATGATAAGATATAGTATTCATTGCGAAGTGATATGTATACCTCGAATACACTTCAAAATAATGTAAATGCCACACTTCCTTGCTAGGAGATGCGATTCCAGATCTCTACCAACGAAGCAATGGAGTTCTAATGCTTCTTGAAATGCGATATGGTATCTCAGTTCTATGTTGCATGATAAGATGTAATATTTATTGCGAAGTGTTATGTATACCTCGTATACACTTCGAATGAATTTAAATGCCACACTTCCTTTCTAGGGAATAGCGTTCCCAGATTTCTACGTATCGAAGATATAGGGTTGTAATGCTTCTTAAAACGCGATATCGCCTCTCAATTCTATGTATCACGATAAGATATAATAATCATAGCGAAGTGTTATGTATACCTCGTCTACATTTCCAAAGAATGTAAATGCCACACCTCCTTTCTAGGAAATGCGTTTCCAGATTTCTACGTATCGAAGATATATGGTTGTAATGCTTCTTAAAACGCGACATCGCATCTCAATTCTATGTATCACGATAAGATATAATATTCATTGCGAACTGTTACGTACACCTCGAGTACACATCAAAAGAATGTAAATGCCACAATTCCTTGCCAGGAAATGCGTTTCCAGATGTCTACGTTTCGAAGCAGTGGAGTTCCAATGCTTATTCAAGCGCGATATCGCATCTCATTTGTATGTTTCATGATGAGATATAATATTCATAGCGAAGTGTTATGTATACCTCGTCTACAATTCAAAAGAATGTAAATGCCACACTTACTTGCTAGGAAATATCGTTTCCAGATGCCTACATATCGAACCAATAGAGTTGTAATGCTGCTTAAAACGTGATAGCGCGTTTCACTTTTGTTTCACGATAAAATATAATATTCATTGCGAAGTGTTAGGTATACCTCGAATACGCTTCAAAAGAATGTAAATGCCACACTTCCTTTCTAGGAAATGCGTTTCCAGATGTCTACGTATCGAAGCAATAGAGTTGTAATGATGCTTAAAACGCGATATCGTGTCTCATTTCTATGTTTCACGATATGATATAAAATTCATTGTGAAGTGTTATGCCTACCTCGTTTACACGTCAAAAGAATGTAAATGCCACATTTCCTTCCTAGGAAATAGCGTTTCCAGATTGCTACGTATCGAAGCAATACAGTTCTAATGCTCCTTTAATCGCGATATCGCATCTCAATTTTATGTTGCATGATAAGTTATAATATTCACAGCGAAGTGTTATGTATAAGACGTATACACTTCAAATGAATATAAATGCCACACTTCCTTGCTAGGGAATAGCGTTTCCAGATTTCTGCGTATAGAAGCAATAGCGTTTTAATGCTTCTTAAAGCGCGATATCGCACCTCAGTTTTATGTTGTACGATAAGACATAATATTCATTGCGAAATGTTACGTATACCACGTCTACACTTCAAGTGAATGTGAATGCCACACATTCTTGCCAGGAAATGCGTTTCCAGATGACTACGTATCGAAGCAATGTAGTTCTAATGCTTCCTCAAGCGCGATATCGCATCTCATTTGTATGTTTCATGATAAGATATAATATTCATAGCGAAGTGATATGTATAGCTCGTCTACACTTCAAAAGATAGTAAATGCCACACTTCCATGCTAGGAAATAGCGTTTCCTGGTCTCCACGTATCGAAGCAATAGAGTTCTAATGCTACTTGAAACGCAATATCTTATCTCATTTCTATGTTTCATGATAAGATATAGCAGTCATTGCGAAGTGTTATGTATACCTCGTCCACACTTCAACAGAATGTAAATGCTACACTTCCTTGCTAGGAAATGCGTTTCCAGATGTCTATGTATCGAAGCAATAGAGATCTAATGCTTCCTAAAACGCGATAACGTATATCAGTTCTATGTTTTATGATAAGATATAATAATCATTGCGATGTGTTATGTATACCTCCTCTACACTTCAAAAGAATGTAAATGCCACACTTTCTTGCCAGAAAGTAGCGTATGCAGATATCTACCTATCGAAGCAGTGGAGTTCTATTGCTTCTTAAAACGCGATGTCGCATCGCAATTCTATGTTTCATGATATAATACAAGATTCATTACGAAGTGTTATTTATACCTCGTCTACACTTCAAAAGAATGTAAATGCACACTTCCTTGCTAGGAAATGCATTTCCAGATGTCTACATATCGAAGAAATGGAGATCTAATGCTTCTTAAAACTCGATACCGCATCTCATTTCTATGTTTCATGGTAAGATATAATATTCATCGGGACGTGTTGCATACATCGTCTACACTTCAAAGGAATGAAAATGCCACGCATCCTTGCTAGGAAATGCGTTTCCAGATGTCTACGTATCGAAGCAATGTATTTCTATTGCTTCTTAAAACCCGATATCGGATCTTATTTCTATGTTTCATGATAAGATATAATATTCATTGCGAAGTATTATGTATACCTCGTCTACACTTCAAAAGATTGTAAATGCCACACATCCTTGCTAGGAAATGCGTTTCCAGATATGTACGTATCGAAGCACTAGCATCTCATTTCTGTGTTTCATGATAAGATATAATATTCATTGCGAAGTGTCATGTATACCTCGTCTACACTTCAAAAGAATGCAAATGCCACACTTCTTGGCTAGGAAATTGCGTTTCTAGATGTCTACGCATCGAAGCAATAGATTTCTAACTCTTTATAAAACGCGATATCGCATATCAGTTCTAAGTCACATGATAAGATGTAATTTCAATGCAACGCGTTATGTATATCTCCCCTACACTTCAAATGAATGTAAATGCATCACTTCCTTGCTACGGAATTTTGTTTCTATATCTGAAGGTTTTGAAGCAATAGAGTTCTAATGCTTCGTAAAACGCGGCTGCGCATCTTACTTCTATATTTCATGATAAGATGTAATATTCATAGCATCGCGTTATGTTTATCTGCTTCTGCACATGAACTGAGTGTGAACCCTACACTTTCTTGCCCGGGGATAGCGTTTCTAGATGTCCAGATGCCGAAGCATTTAGTTTGCCATGCTTCATGCACCTCAATATCGCATTTCATATAAACAGTTCAAAGTAAGTTAGAAGGTTGTAAAGCTCTATGCATCGCATTATGCTTATCTGCTTTTGTGCTTTATAATGCTCTGGGATGTGAGAAGGTCCTCAACCATCCTTAACCCCCTGAAGAGAAGTCAAAAGTCCAGCGGCCTTGCAGGTGGGCCATGGGAGCGCGGCGCGCGAGGCGCTACGCAATTTAAATTGTCAGGAGGATCCCCACGGGGACACCCAAGGGGGCGAGAAGAGGAAATCGCCGAAATCCACTGATCGATGGACCCGAACAATACCGAATCCTACAGCCCACTCCACCAAGGAGCCCCGAGGAGGATGCAGGAGACCCGAGGACCACCAGCGAATTCAAGGAACCTGAAGAAGAGAACGTGAGAGCTTATTCACTAAAGCGTCCCATTTCTTGTGTCGCATATTGTATATTGTATCTTATATCGTGAAGCGAGTTATGATACCCGGTAATTTGCGGCGTGTTGCGTAGTTTCCCGTAGCCCTTGTTAGTTAAACCCACGTCGAGACCATAAATAAACATGCCGTGACTTCAGTATCTCGCGACCTGAGTGTGTGTACTTGGCTAGGCGTAGTCGAGAAGAGGAGCATTTCGAAGTTTCAAGGGTTGTTCCGCTACAGGGTTCTCGGGGTCGTGTAGTCTATCCCTTTGCTACTTTCTGAGCAGCTGGCGCCCAAGAAAAGTTGTACGTGAGCGGATACCTTGGAACCATAGATTGCTTTAGATTAAAGTACGTTTTACACCTTAAAGCATTTTGATAATTAACCCCTTCGAGTTTCCCTGACTTACTATATATAGGTTTCCGTCACAACTAATAGGAACCATCACTTTACATAGATATATAGAACACACACAGTTTTAAACGTAGAATTGAGAATTTGAGAACTTACTTTGAAACGTTAGTAGTGAGGAATTCCATCGGATTTCATAGAAATTCAGAACTTACTTGCTATGAGACATAGGCAGATAAGGGCCATCGCGTTGCTTAGAACTTTAGAACTTGCTTACTTCAACAAAGATTTCTATTGGCTTCGTCCGTTCTTTTAGAAGAGTTTTTGATAAACCACATACTTTTCACGCTTCTGATATCTTTGAAAGTTCGCGAGATGTAATCGTTTAAGTTTTAAAATGATTACTTAGTGTGGATTATTATTTAGTAACTCGCTCATAAACGAGTCTGCATAGGATTTAATCCATAAGTTTTTAAGCCTGGAATTTATGCAGTTATTTGTTATTCACTTATTGCTCAAACGACAAAGATTCTGACCACTTCAAAATGGTTGACTTTCATCAATTTTCTTAAAAATTGAAAAACTGCCCAACTGCTTGCATTAAAGACTGTAATTAAAGCTTTCGAAACATTTTACCTCTTATAGATGAATTCTGGAATTGAAATTGAATGTTTGACTTTTCTAGCTCCTGTTTAGACATCTTTCTATTGGAATGTTCAAGTATTTTTCATATTCGTAATTATTAAAAATGTTTTACTTGATTCTTTTATTTAATATTTAGAATTTTCTGAGAAATATTTTTTATCGTAATGAACTATATAATTGCAATTATAATTCTTTATGAAGTAATAATAACAGAAAGGTATGTATCCATTCTTGTAGTTTTGTAGAGAGTATTTAATCTTAATATCTAAAATGAAACATTGAGATCTGTTTACAATCTAATGGAATTTAATTACCTTTTGATTCAAATTCACAATGATAATCTTCCATAGTTCAACAATTTCGTGAGCTGTCCTCAGGAATCCGCAGCTCAGTACTTATAAAATGAACGACACAAAGAACAGCCTAACCAAACGTATACGAACCGATTTTTCAATACTAATCTTATCATGTTTAACTTATGCTGCAAACTATTGAAATGCCCTTCGAAAAGTATTTATTCACAGTGAAGTAAACGGTAAGTATTACGCCTTCCACCACTGTTTACAATACGTATGTTTCATTTACTATCAAAACCGTGAGTATTATCGCCTTTCTTTACTTTTTGCAACCTTCAATGCCTTCATGTTACAGATCGTTAAACTTGCTTTAAAATGCTCTATCGTATTACGGAAGAATGGACATACCAATTCATTTTAAAAAATGAAGGTAACCTTCATATGTCCAACATAACTCCACTTACAAAAAAACTATTTTCATCAACGGATGGCCCCTTTGTACTATGCAATTTTATATTAGCAAAAACTTCTATGAAACTTATAGTTTCGTGGTTATCTGAGGTGCTACTTATTACTGCCCCACCCTGTATATTGTTATGGATGTGTCCAACAAGGCAACGATGAACAGAGTTAAATTTAATATTATGATGCTTATTATTTTACTCATAGTATATTTGTTTTTCTGGAATTTTGCCAAAAAACAATGTTCACGATGTCGACAGATGAATATATTTGCCTTAGAATTACAAGAGCCAACAATTTCGAAAGTAGAATATTTCTTTATTTCGCTAACCGAATCATTGCAAACGTTAAGTAAAGTGCGTGCCTTTCAAAACAGTCAGATGCAAATTACGATACAACGTTTCCAAGAAATGGTACGTGCCACTGTTCTTTAATTTCAGTTTATTTAATCAAAGGAAATTTAATTGAAATATCCGCAAAATTTGAGGACAAAAAGTTATTGTAATTTTACGCAACATATATGATGGTGATAAAGGATAACTATACGGAACTGAAAATGGAAAGTAGCGAGCAGAAAAAGAAACTGATGGAGCTACAAAGTAGATTGATACATCCGTCAAACGATGATTCTAGGTTAATAAAATCTGTTAATCAAAGAACTATTGCAAAAATCAAGTATAATCAATATTACTTCTGCTCAAAGGCTATAATAAAATTGGACCGAAATGGGTACAAAACAGGCCATTATATCTATACGTTCTACTCTATGCAAAGGCAAATATTTCAAAGAGAAAAGATGTGTTACTTACAAATTACTTATGTTCCTAGATATCTCTATTAAAGCACCGAGATATAGCACACGGGCAACACGGCCGTGACAATGACACTATCAGCTCACCATAGCTACACGCATGGTTGTGGCGTAGGCTGACATTTACTAATGGGGAAGCTGTTTCCATAAAAATTATAAGCAAATATGAAAAATAACTAAACTGTGCAATTTACTTATTTTGATTCCAAAATAGATACACCGGCACAAAACAAAGATATAAGAACTCGATTTTATTATTTTCTATAAACTAGCTCGATAGGGCGATTTTTTCCATAAAGTCGATAATTACTTTGTCATATACACACTTATTTTATATATATTTTCTTCAATTTATTGTTGCAAATTCAAGCAATTGAGGGGTTACATTAAATACGATGACAGCATGTTATTTCAAAAATTACACAAGGCGAAGTTAGGGACGCAACAGCATGAATTTTTATTTTATAAGTAATATTTTTTTATAATTAATATTTTTAGTCTATGATGGATTGAAAGAAATATATACGACTCGCTCAATAACTATAAATATAGGAAAACGACCATCAAAATGTCTATCAATACTCATATGCTGAACATCTACTGACATCTAACGGTTCTAATTTGTATGAAAGCACAGGTTCCCCATTGCCAAATGTGATCCTGCGTCATTGCTGAAGAGATTCATGAATGGAGCGATGATACGCGTGTCACCATGGTGCTGGTGCTGCGCGATTCGCTTGTCTAGAACGTGCTGGTAACACGTTCTGGCATTTTAGTCAACGAATCCGGTCACAGATGACTACGAATCAGTTGACACTCCTCGGAAGTGGCAATATAGTGCCGGCATGGTGTCGATACTATCTTGCCGTTTGTTATCTGGGATGCTTTTTAGTGCATTATTCGGAATTGAATTTGAACACATAGCTACTTAATCGCAAATTTGTATGTACTGTGACGTGGTGAAGTCACAAGGCTCGCTCCCCCCCACCTGCTTCGGTTAGACTAGCTTGCAGATCACCACCCATACGAGAAGCGCGACACGGACCATCGCGATAGCTGTATTTGCGAGGAGCGTGAAATACACGATGGTAGAACCTTTCCCCCCCCCCCCCCCCCCCCCCCCCCGTTCGTTCCTCTCTCTCCGTTCGACGGATAAGACTGGCGAGCTGATGGAAGAAGCGACCCATAAGACGCCTCTTCGGCGGATAATAAGACCGCAGGTTCGCGGAAGGGCTGTGCGCCGAGGTAGCGCGACGGGCTCGAAGGTGGAGGAGTCGGGAAGTGAGCAAGAAGAGACCCTGAAGCCCGAAGGATACGACCCAGAGCTCTGCAACGATAAGACCGCTGCCATAGTCCATGGAGACAAACAGGATGGTTCTCGGGTGTGAGAAGGACCTCTACCCCTCCCTTGAGCCCATGGAGAGGAAAACTCAAGATGCGCAGCGGAATTGCAGGTGAGCCGTGGAAAGCGCGGCGCGCGACACGCGCCGCAGTTCAAATAATCCAGAGGACCCCCTCTAGACACACCAGAGGGGGTGATCAGGGAAGATCGCCGAAATCCACCGATCGATGCCCCGAACAATACCAAAGCGTATGGCCCTACCCCATCAAGGAGCCCTAAGGAGGATCTAAGGGGATCCGAAGACCCCCAGCAAACCTATATAATGAGCTAGCCAGCACGAAGACAGCCTCTTATTCTTCTGAACGACTTAGCGACTACTTAGCGAGAGAGAGAGAGAGAGAGAGAGAGAGAGAGAGAGAGAGAGAGAGAGAGAGAGAGAGAGAGAGAGAGAGAGAGAGAGAGAGAGAGAGAGAGGTAGACGGACTGAACGAGATCCATACTTGTTGGAAACGAGAACGTGAGTCCTTATACGCTAAAGCGTCCCATTTGTTCCCTGCCGCAATTGTGATATCGCGTATTGTAATTTGTATTGTATAACGGGTGGTGATCCCCTGTCATTCGCGGCGTGTCGTATACCCTTTTGTAATACCGCGTCGAGGCAATCTAGAAAGAAGCCGTGAGTTCAGTATCCCGCGACCCTAATTTGCGCACTCGGCTAGAAGCAGTCGAGCGAAAGAGTATTTCGAAATTTCGAGGGTTATCTTGCACCGGGTTTCCCCGGGTTGCGTGGTTTATTAGTTTTTGCTACTTCTTGAGTAGCTGGCGCCCAAAAAGTCCCAACCTCGCAGCTTCGAAATACTTGCTGGATAGGAAATTTATTGCTCTGTACTTCGCGTTGCCGAAGCACGCGGATATTCTGTACTCCGATATAACCCCGGACTAAACTTCTGGATACCCCGTTATTATTGGTTCTATATACCCTTTTCTTGCGGATTGTAACGGGAAAAACCGTCACAGTACATAATTATACATGACTGTATAAAAAGGATGTCATATACTTTTATAATCAATGCCATATAAGAATATAAAACGATGAAATATCCACTCCCATCAGGAGTAAAAACAATGTTTGGTACGCAAAGTTCATTGCAAAATATGATCAAGCAGTTAATATATCAAATCACTGCACACAATAAATCACTGAATGTATAATGATATGAATAGTAAGAAAAACATATTTACCTGTTAGATGTTTATAAATTCAAATTTAAAAGTCCAAGTCACATTTAATATATTATTGTTTAACAAGGTGATTTAATGTTGTTTCAAATAGGCGTGCAGAACTAGCTCGTACTTCTGTCAATGTAATTTCAATCGAAAAATACAAAGGATAAGAGGAAATATTCTCCAAAATATAACATATATAAATCAACGGATGCAAGAGAGAACACTCGATCTCGGTGTAACGAGACCGGGGCGTCATCCTGCAGTAATCGTATAACGCCTGTTCCGAGATGGTGTAGAGAGTTAATGTGGAGGGTGAAAAGCATAAAATAACAACAATGTAACTAAAGAGAAAGAGAAAGAGAATATGTGGCAGCATTGCATTTATTAAGAGGAAATCCTAGAAATATAAAACAACAGATTATATACCATACTGTAAGGGTAAGGTTTAACGAAATAGACGATATCGTGAGAGAAACTAAAAAAATCGAGAAACTTAAAAAGAAAATAATAATTTAGATTGAGCGAATCAATATCACTGATCCCGGCAAGCTTAATGGAAAACGCATAACGATGAATCGGTTAGAGTATAAGATAGATGTTGGTCGCGGTTTGAGTGGCCCTGGGGCAGGCTGTAGGATGGTGGAGGGCCTGCCCTCCTGTTGCTTGGATCTATAGAATTCACATTCTTTTGTAGAGTAGAAGCAGATAATTATAATGCTTTTCATAGAAGATTACAGCTTACTTAATTCGAAACGTTGAAATGAGATGAGTCTTGGCATTGTATGATGCATTAGTACTCGATTGTCTCGACATGTAGACACTACGAAGGGCAATCCTGTTGCATGGAGCTGTAGAATTTACATTCTTACGAAGTTTTAAAGCAGATAAGCATAGAGCTATGCATAAGAGATTACAGCATTCTTACTTTGAAACGATGAAATGGGATGCGCCAGCGCATTGCATGGAGAATTCTAGCTCGATTGCTTTAACAGATAGACACTACGGAGCGCCATACCGTTGCATGGAATTATATAGTTCACATTCTATTGAAGACCTCTAACAGCTAAGCACAATGTTATGGATATATGATTACAGATTCTTTGCATTGAAACGTTGAAATGAGATGCGACATCGCGCTGATTGAAGTATTAGAAATGTCTTGCTTGGACACGTAGAGATCTGGAAACGATATTCTGTTGCAAGTAACTATAGGATTCACATCCTTCTAAGGTCCAGATGCAGATAAATGTAACATATTGCATAGAACATTGCAATTTACCATGAATCATTGAAATGACTTGCGACATCGTGTTGAATGAAGCAATAGAACTCTATTGCTCCGATAAGTAAGCAAATGGAAACGCTATTTCCTAGCAAGGAAGTGTCGCACTTACGTTTACTTATGGTGTAGACGAGGTATACATAACACTTCGCAATGACTATTATATATTGTCATGAAACATAGAAATGAGATGCGGTATCACGATTTAAGAAGCACTAGAACTCTATTGCTTCGATACGTAGGCATCTGGAAACGCATATCCTAGCAAGAATGTGTGGCATTTACATACCTTTGAAGTGCAGACGAGGCATACCTAAAATTACCCAATGAATATTATATCTTGTCATGAAACATAGAAATGTGATGCGATATCGCGTTTTAAGAAGCTTTAGAACTCCATTGCTTCGATACCTAGAAACATGGAAACGCATTGCCTAGCAAGGATGTGTGACATTTACATTCTTTTGAAGTGTGGACGAGGTATACATAACACTTCGCAATGAATAATACATCTTAGCATGCAACATAGAAATGAGATGCGATATCGCGTTTTAAGAAGCATTAGAACAATACTGCCCCGGTACGTAAACAACTGCAAACGCTATTCCCTAGCAAGGAAGTGTGGCATTTATATTCTTTTGAAGTGAATACGAGGTATACATGACACTTCGCAATGAATATTATATCATATCATGAAACATAGAAACGAGATGCGATAGCGCAATTTAAGAAGCATTAGAACTCTATTGCTACGTTAGGTAGACATCTGCAAACGCTATATCCTAGCAAGGAAGTGTCGCATCTATATTCTTTTGAGGTGAATACGAGCTATACATAACACCTCCCTATGAATATTATATCTTATCATGAAGCATACTAATGAGATGCGATATCTCGTTTTAAGAAGCATTAGAACTATATTGCTTCAACACGTAGACATCTGCCATCGCTATTTCCCAGCAAGGAAGTGTCGCATTTACATTCATTTGTAGTATATGCGAGATATACATGACAGTCCACAATGAATATCATATCTTATCATGAGACACAGAAATGAGATGCGATATCGCGTTTTAAGAAGCATTAGAACACTATCGCTTCGATACGTAGGCATCTGGAAACGCATTTCCTCGCAAGGATGTGTGCCATTTACATTCCTTTGAGGTGTAGACGAGGCATACTTAACAATTCGCAATGAATATTATATCTTATCGTGAAACACAGAAGTGAGATGCGATATCGGGTTTTAACAAGCATTAGAACTCTATTGCTACGATAGGTAGTCATCTGCAAACGCTATTTCCTAGCAAGGGAGAGTCGCCTTTACATTCCTTTGAAGCGTAGACGAGAATACATGACAATCCGCAATGAATATTATATCTTATCATGAGACATCGAAATGAGATGCGATATCCCGTTTTAAGAAGCATTAGAACCCTATTGCCTCGATGCGGAGATATTTGCAAACGCTATTTCCTAGCATGGAAGTGTCGCATTTACATTCTTTTGAAGTGAATTCGAAGTATACATGATAGTTAGGAATGAATATTATAACTTATCACGAAACATAGAAATGAGATGCGATATCGCGATCTAAAAAGCATTAGTATTCTATTTCTACGAAACGTAGGCATCTGCAGACGTCATTTCCTAGCAAGGAATAGTCGCATTTACATTCTTTTGAAGTGAATACGAGGTATACATGACTTTTCGCAATTAATATTATATCTTATCGTGAAACGTAGAAGTGAGATGCGATATCGCATTTAAGAAGCATTAGAACTCTATTGCCTCGATGCGTAGACATCTGAATACGCTATTTCTTAGCTAGGAAATGTCGCATTTACATTCTTTTGAAGTGAATACGAGGTGTACATGACGCTTCGCAATGAATATTATATCTTATCACGAAACATATAAATGAGATGCGATATCGCGATTTAAGTAGCATTAAAACTCTATTGCTACGATACGTAGACATCTGCAAACGCTATATCCTAGGAAGGAAGATTCGCATTTACATTCTTTTGAAGTGAATACGAGGTATACATGACTTTTCGCAATTAATATTATATCTTATCGTGAAACATAGAAATGAGATGCGATATCGCGTTTTGAGAAGCATTAGAACTCTATTGCTATGATACGTAGACATCTGCAAACGCTATTTCCTAGCAAGCAATAGTCGCATTTACATTCTTTTGAAGTGAATTCGAGGTTTACATGACACTTCGGAATGAATATTATAACTTATCACGAAACATGGAAATGAGATGCGATATCGCGATCTAAGAAGCATTAGAACTCCATTGCTACGATACGTAGACATCTGAAAACGCCATTTCCTAGCAAGGAAGTGTCGCATTTACATTCGTTTGGAGAGAATACGAGGTATACATGACACTTCGCAATGAATATTATATCTTATCATGAAACATAGAAGAGAGATGCGATATCGCGTTTTAGGAAGCATTAGAACTCTATGGCCTCGATGCGGAGACATCTGCAGACGCTATTTCCTAGCATCAAAGTGTCGCATTTACATTCTTTTGAAGTGAATACGAGGTGTACATGACACTTCGCAATGAATATTATATCTTATCACTAAACGTAGAAATGAGTTGCGATATCGCGATTTAAGTTGCATTAGAACTCTATTGCTACGATACGTGGACATCTGAATACGCTATGCCCTAGCAAGGAATAGTCGCATTTACATTCTTTTGATGTGTATACGACGTATACAATGACACTTCGCAATGAATATTATATCTTATAATGAATCATAGAAATGAGATGCGATATCGTGATCTAAGAAGCATTAGAACTCTATTAGCTCGACGCGTAGACATCTGCAGACGCTATTTCCTAGCATGGAACTGTCGCATTTTCATTCTTTTGTAGTGAATGCGAGGTATAGATGACACTTCGCAATGAATATTATATCTTATCATGAAACATAGAAGAGAGATTCGATATCGCGATCTAAGGAGCATTAGAACTCTATTGCTACGATACGTAGGCATCTGCAAACGCTATTTCCTAGCAAGGAAGATTCGCATTTACTTTCTCTTGAAGTGAATACGAAGTATACATGACACTTCGCCAAGAACATTATATCTTATCACGAAACACGGAAGAGTGATGCGATATCGCGTTTTAAGTAGCATTAGAACTCTATTGCTGCGAAACGTGGACATCTGAATACGCTATTTCCTAGCATGGAAGTGTCGCATTTACATTCGTTTGGAGTGAATGCGAGGTATACATGACACTTCGCAATGAATATTATATCTTATCATGAAACATAGAAGTGAGATGCGATATCGCGTTTAAAGAAGCATTAGATCCCTATTGCCTCGATGCGCAGATATCTGCAAACGCTATTTCCTAGCATGGAAGTATCGCATTTACATTCTTTTGAAGGGAATTCGAGGTATACATGACACTTCGGAATGAATATTATAACTTATCACGAAACATGGAAATGAGATGCGATATCGCGATCTAAGAAGCATTAGAACTCCATTGCTACGATACGTAGACATCTGAAAACGCCATTTCCTAGCAAGGAAGTGTCGCATTTACATTCGTTTGGAGAGAATACGAGGTATACATGACACTTCGCAATGAATATTATATCTTATCATGAAACATAGAAGAGAGATTCGATATCGCGATCTAAGGAGCATTAGAACTCTATTGCTACGATACGTAGGCATCTGCAAACGCTATTTCCTAGCAAGGAAGATTCGCATTTACTTTCTCTTGAAGTGAATACGAAGTATACATGACACTTCGCCAAGAACATTATATCTTATCACGAAACACGGAAGAGTGATGCGATATCGCGTTTTAAGTAGCATTAGAACTCTATTGCTGCGAAACGTGGACATCTGAATACGCTATTTCCTAGCATGGAAGTGTCGCATTTACATTCGTTTGGAGTGAATGCGAGGTATACATGACACTTCGCAATGAATATTATATCTTATCATGAAACATAGAAGTGAGATGCGATATCGCGTTTAAAGAAGCATTAGATCCCTATTGCCTCGATGCGCAGATATCTGCAAACGCTATTTCCTAGCATGGAAGTATCGCATTTACATTCTTTTGAAGGGAATTCGAGGTATACATGACACTTCGGAATGAATATTATAACTTATCACGAAACATAGAAATGAGATGCGATATCGCGATTTAAGTAGCATTAGAACCCTATTGCTACGATGCGTGGACATCTGAATGCGATATTTCCTAGCAAGGAAGTGTCGCATTTACATTCGTTTGGAGTGAATGCGTGGTATACATGACACTTCGCAATGAATATTATATCTTTACATGAAACATAGAAATGAGATGCGGTATCGCGTTTTGAGAAGCATTAGGACTCTATTGCCCCAATGCGGTGATATCTGCAAGGGCTATTTCCTAGCATGGAAATGTCGCATTTAGATTCCTTTGAAGTGAATTCGAGGTATACATGACACTTCGGAATGAATATTATAACTTATCACGAAACATAAAAATGAGTTGCAATATCGCGATCTAAGAAGCATTAGAACTCCATTGCTACGATACGTAGGCATTTGCAAACGCTATGCCCTAGCAAGGAATAGTCGCATTTACATTCTTTTGTTGTGAATACGAGGTATACATGACACTTCGCAATGAATATTATATCTTATCATGAAACATAGAAGAGAGATGCGATATCGCGTTTTAAGAAGCATTAGAACTCTATGGCATCGATGCGGAGACATCAGCAAACGCTATTTCCTAGCATGGAAGTGTCGCACTTACATTCCTTTGAAGTGAATTCGAGGTTTACATGACACTTCGGAATGAATATTATAACTTATCACGAAACATATAAATGAGATGCGATATCGAGATTTAAGTAGCGTTAGAACTATATTGCTACGATACGTAGACATCTGAATATGCCATTTCCTAGCAAGGAAGTGTCGCATTTACATTCGTTTGGAGAGAATACGAGGTATACATGACACTTCGCAATGAATATTATATCTTATCAGGAAACATAGAAATGAGATGCGATATCGCGATTTAAGTAGCATTAGAACTCTAATGCCACGATACGTAGACATCTGAATACGCTATTTCCTAACAAGGATGTGTCGCATTTACATTCTTTTGAAGTGAATACGAGGTGTACATGACACCTCGCAGTGAATATTATATCTTATCACGAAACATAGAAATGAGATGCGATATCGCGATTTAAGTAGCATTAGAACTCTATTGCTACGATGCGTAGACATCTGAATACGCTATTTCCTAGCAAGCAATAGTCGCATTTACATTCTTTTGATATGAATTCGAGGTTTACATGACACTTCGGAATGAATATTATAACTTATCACGAAACATAAAAATGAGATGCGATATCGCGATCTAAGAAGCATTAGAGCTCTATTGCAACGATACGTAGGCATCCGCAAACGCTATGCCCTAGCAAGGAATAGTCGCATTTACATTCTTTTGAAGTGAATACGAGGTATACATGACACTTCGCAATGAATATTATATCTTATAATGAAACATAGAAATGCGATGCGATATCGCCTTTTAAGAAGCAATAGAACTCTATTGCCTCGATGCGTAGACATCTGCAGACGCTATTTCCTAGCAAGGAAGTGTTGCATTTACATTAGTTTGGAGCGAATAGGAGGTATGCATGACACTTCGCAATGAATATTATATCTTATCACGAAACATAGAAATGAAATGCGACATCTCGTTTTAAGAAGCATTAGGACTCTATTGCCTCAATGCGGTGATATCTGCAAGGGCTATTTCCTAGCATGGAAATGTCGCATTTAGATTCCTTTGAAGTGAATTCGAGGTATACATGACACTTCGGAATGAATATTATAACTTATCACGAAACATAAAAATGAGTTGCGATATCGCGTTCTAAGAAGCATTAGAACTCTATTGCTACGATACGTAGACATCTGCAAACGCTATTTCCTAGCATGGAAGTGTCGCACTTACATACTTTTGAAGTGAATACGAGATATACATGACACTTCGCAATGAATATTATATCTTATCATTAAACATAGAAGTGAGATGCGATATCGCGTTTTAAGGAGCATTAGAACTCTCTTGCTACGATACGTAGACATCAGTAAACAGTATTTCCTAGCATGGAAGTGTCGCATTTACATTCTTTTGAAGTGAATACGAGGTATAAATGACACTTCGCAATGAATACTGTATCTTATCATGAAACATAGAAGTGAGATGCGATATCGCGTTTTAAGAAGCATTAGAACTCTATTTCTACGATACGTAGACATCTGCAAACAATATTTCCTAGCAAGGAAGTGTCGCATTTACATTCTTTTGAAGTGAATACGAAGTATACATAACACTCCACAATGAATATTATATCTTATCACGAAACATAGAGATGAAATGCGACATCTCGTTTTAAGAAGCATTAGAACTCTATGGCTACGATACGTAGACATCTGCAAACGCTATTTTCTAGCATATAAGTGTCGCATTTACATTCATTTGAAGTGAATACGAGGTATACATGACACTTCGCAATGAATATTATATCTTATCACAAATCATAGAAATGAAATGCTGCATCTCGTTTTAAGAAGCATTAGATCTCTATTGCTGTGATACGTAGACATCTGCAAACAATATTTCCTAGCAAGGAAGTGTCGCATTTACATTCTTTTGAAGTGAATACGAGGTATACATGACACTTCGCAATGAATATTGTATCTTATCATGAAACATAGAAGTGAGATGCGATATCGCGTTTTAAGAATCATTAGAACTCTATTGCTACGATACGTAGACATCTGCAAACCCTATTTCCTAGAATGGAAGTGTCGCATTTACATTCTTTTGAAGTGAATACGAGGTATACATAACACTCCACAATGAATATTATATCTTATTACGAAACATAGAGATGAAATGCGACATCTCGTTTTAAGAAGCATTAGAAATCTATTGCTACGATACGTAGACATCTGAATACGCTATTTCCTAGTAAGAAAGTGTCGCATTTACATTCTTTTGAAGTGAATACGAGGCATACATGACACTTCGCAATGAATATTATATCTTATCATGAAGCATAGAAATGAGATGCGATATCGCGTTTTGAGAAGCATTAGAACTCCATTGCTCCGATACGTAGACATCTGCAAACGCTATTTCCTAGCAAGGAAGATTCGCATTTACATTCTTTTGAAGTGAATATGAGGTACACATGACACTTCGCAATGAATATTATATCTTATCATGAAGCATAGAAGTGAGATGCGATATCGCGTTTTTAGAAGCATTAGAACACTATTGCTTCCAAACGTAGACATCTGCAAGCGCTTTTTCCTAGCAAGGAAGATTCGCATTTACATTCTTTTGAAATGAATTCGAGGTTTACATGACACTTCGGAATGAATATTATAACTTATCACGAAACATATAAATGAGATGCGATATCGAGATTTAAGTAGCATAAGAACTCTATTGCTACGATACGTAGGCATCCGCAAACGCTATGCCCTAGCAAGGAATAGTCGCATTTACATTCTTTTGATGTGAATACGAGGTATACATGACACTTCCCAATGAATATTATATCTTATCATGAAACATAGAAGAGAGATGCGATATCGCGTTTTAAGAAGCATTAGGACACTATTGCCTCGACGCGTAGACATCTGCAGACGCTATTTCCTAGCATGTAAGTGTCGCATTTACATTCTTTTGAAGTGAATTCGAGGTATACATAACACTCTACAATAAATATTATATCTTATCACGAAACATAGAAGTGAGATGCGATATCGCGATTTAAGAAGCGCTATAACTCTATAGCTACGATGCGTAGACATCTGGAAATGTTATTTCCTAGCAAGGAAGTGTCGCATTTACATTCTTTTGAAGTGAATACGAGATATACATGACACTCCACAATGAATATTATATCTTATCACGAAACATAGAAATGAAATGCGGCATCTCGTTTTAAGAAGCATTAGAACTCTATTGCTACGATACGTAGACATCTGCAAACGCTATTTCCTAGCATGGAAGTGTCTTATTTACATTCTTTTGAAGTGAATACGAGGTATACATGACACTTCGCAATGAATATTATATCTCATCAGGAAACATAGAAGTGAGATGCGATATCGCGTTCTAAGAAGCATCAGAACTCTAACGTTACGATACGTAGACATCTGCAAACGCTATTTTCTAGCATGGAAATGTCGCATTTACATTCATTTGAAGTGAATACGAGGTATACATGACACTTCGCAATGAATATTATATCTTATCATTAAACATAGAAGTGAGATGCGATATCGCGTTTTAAGGAGCATTAGTACTCTCTTGCTACGATACGTAGACATCAGTAAACAGTATTTCCTAGCATGGAAGTGTCGCATTTACATTCTTTTGAAGTGAATACGAGGTATACATGACACTTCGCAATGAATACTGTATCTTATCATGAAACATAGAAGTGAGATGCGATATCGCGTTTTAAGAAGCATTAGAACTCTATTTCTACGATACGTAGACATCTGCAAACAATATTTCCTAGCAAGGAAGTGTCGCATTTACATTCTTTTGAAGTGAATACGAAGTATACATAACACTCCACAATGAATATTATATCTTATCACGAAACATAGAGATGAAATGCGACATCTCGTTTTAAGAAGCATTAGAACTCTATGGCTACGATACGTAGACATCTGCAAACGCTATTTTCTAGCATATAAGTGTCGCATTTACATTCATTTGAAGTGAATACGAGGTATACATGACACTTCGCAATGAATATTATATCTTATCACAAATCATAGAAATGAAATGCTGCATCTCGTTTTAAGAAGCATTAGATCTCTATTGCTGTGATACGTAGACATCTGCAAACAATATTTCCTAGCAAGGAAGTGTCGCATTTACATTCTTTTGAAGTGAATACGAGGTATACATGACACTTCGCAATGAATATTGTATCTTATCATGAAACATAGAAGTGAGATGCGATATCGCGTTTTAAGAATCATTAGAACTCTATTGCTACGATACGTAGACATCTGCAAACCCTATTTCCTAGAATGGAAGTGTCGCATTTACATTCTTTTGAAGTGAATACGAGGTATACATAACACTCCACAATGAATATTATATCTTATTACGAAACATAGAGATGAAATGCGACATCTCGTTTTAAGAAGCATTAGAAATCTATTGCTACGATACGTAGACATCTGAATACGCTATTTCCTAGTAAGAAAGTGTCGCATTTACATTCTTTTGAAGTGAATACGAGGCATACATGACACTTCGCAATGAATATTATATCTTATCATGAAGCATAGAAATGAGATGCGATATCGCGTTTTGAGAAGCATTAGAACTCCATTGCTCCGATACGTAGACATCTGCAAACGCTATTTCCTAGCAAGGAAGATTCGCATTTACATTCTTTTGAAGTGAATATGAGGTACACATGACACTTCGCAATGAATATTATATCTTATCATGAAGCATAGAAGTGAGATGCGATATCGCGTTTTTAGAAGCATTAGAACACTATTGCTTCGAAACGTAGACATCTGCAAGCGCTTTTTCCTAGCAAGGAAGATTCGCATTTACATTCTTTTGAAATGAATTCGAGGTTTACATGACACTTCGGAATGAATATTATAACTTATCACGAAACATATAAATGAGATGCGATATCGAGATTTAAGTAGCATTAGAACTCTATTGCTACGATACGTAGGCATCTGCAAACGCTATGCCCTAGCAAGGAATAGTCGCATTTACATTCTTTTGATGTAAATACGAGGTATACATGACACTTCCCAATGAATATTATATCTTATCATGAAACATAGAAGAGAGATGCGATATCGCGTTTTAAGAAGCATTAGGACACTATTGCCTCGACGCGTAGACATCTGCAGACGCTATTTCCTAGCATGTAAGTGTCGCATTTACATTCTTTTGAAGTGAATTCGAGGTATACATAACACTCTACAATAAATATTATATCTTATCACGAAACATAGAAGTGAGATGCGATATCGCGATTTAAGAAGCGCTATAACTCTATAGCTACGATGCGTAGACATCTGGAAATGTTATTTCCTAGCAAGGAAGTGTCGCATTTACATTCTTTTGAAGTGAATACGAGGTATACCTACGTCTCCACAATGAATATTATATCTGATCATGAAACATAGAAATGAGATGCGATATCGCTATTTAAGAAGCATTAGAGCTCTATTGCTTCGATACGGAGACATCTGCAAACGCTATTTCCTAGCAAGGAAGTGTCGCATTTACATTCTTTTGAAGGGAATTCGAGGTATACATGACACTTCGCAATGAATGTTATATCTTATCATGAAGCATAGAAGTGAGGTGCGATATCGCGTTTTAGGAAGCATTAGAACTCTATTGCTTCGATACGCAGACATCTGCAAACGCTATTTCCTAGCAAGGAAGTGTCGCATTTACATTCTTTTGAAGTGAATACGAGGTATACCTACGTCTCCACAATGAATATTATATCTGATCATGAAACATAGAAATGAGATGCGATATCGCTATTTAAGAAGCATTAGAGCTCTATTGCTTCGATACGGAGACATCTGCAAACGCTATTTCCTAGCAAGGAAGTGTCGCATTTACATTCTTTTGAAGGGAATTCGAGGTATACATGACACTTCGGAATGAATATTATAACTTATCACGAAACATGGAAATGAGATGCGATATCGCGATCTAAGAAGCATTAGAACTCCATTGCTACGATACGTAGACATCTGAAAACGCCATTTCCTAGCAAGGAAGTGTCGCATTTACATTCGTTTGGAGAGAATACGAGGTATACATGACACTTCGCAATGAATATTATATCTTATCATGAAACATAGAAGAGAGATGCGATATCGCGTTTTAGGAAGCATTAGAACTCTATGGCCTCGATGCGGAGACATCTGCAGACGCTATTTCCTAGCATCAAAGTGTCGCATTTACATTCTTTTGAAGTGAATACGAGGTGTACATGACACTTCGCAATGAATATTATATCTTATCACTAAACGTAGAAATGAGTTGCGATATCGCGATTTAAGTTGCATTAGAACTCTATTGCTACGATACGTGGACATCTGAATACGCTATGCCCTAGCAAGGAATAGTCGCATTTACATTCTTTTGATGTGTATACGACGTATACAATGACACTTCGCAATGAATATTATATCTTATAATGAATCATAGAAATGAGATGCGATATCGTGATCTAAGAAGCATTAGAACTCTATTAGCTCGACGCGTAGACATCTGCAGACGCTATTTCCTAGCATGGAACTGTCGCATTTTCATTCTTTTGTAGTGAATGCGAGGTATACATGACACTTCGCAATGAATATTATATCTTATCATGAAACATAGAAGAGAGATTCGATATCGCGATCTAAGGAGCATTAGAACTCTATTGCTACGATACGTAGGCATCTGCAAACGCTATTTCCTAGCAAGGAAGATTCGCATTTACTTTCTCTTGAAGTGAATACGAAGTATACATGACACTTCGCCAAGAACATTATATCTTATCACGAAACACGGAAGAGTGATGCGATATCGCGTTTTAAGTAGCATTAGAACTCTATTGCTGCGAAACGTGGACATCTGAATACGCTATTTCCTAGCATGGAAGTGTCGCATTTACATTCGTTTGGAGTGAATGCGAGGTATACATGACACTTCGCAATGAATATTATATCTTATCATGAAACATAGAAGTGAGATGCGATATCGCGTTTAAAGAAGCATTAGATCCCTATTGCCTCGATGCGCAGATATCTGCAAACGCTATTTCCTAGCATGGAAGTATCGCATTTACATTCTTTTGAAGGGAATTCGAGGTATACATGACACTTCGGAATGAATATTATAACTTATCACGAAACATAGAAATGAGATGCGATATCGCGATTTAAGTAGCATTAGAACCCTATTGCTACGATGCGTGGACATCTGAATGCGATATTTCCTAGCAAGGAAGTGTCGCATTTACATTCGTTTGGAGTGAATGCGTGGTATACATGACACTTCGCAATGAATATTATATCTTTACATGAAACATAGAAATGAGATGCGGTATCGCGTTTTGAGAAGCATTAGGACTCTATTGCCCCAATGCGGTGATATCTGCAAGGGCTATTTCCTAGCATGGAAATGTCGCATTTAGATTCCTTTGAAGTGAATTCGAGGTATACATGACACTTCGGAATGAATATTATAACTTATCACGAAACATAAAAATGAGTTGCAATATCGCGATCTAAGAAGCATTAGAACTCCATTGCTACGATACGTAGGCATTTGCAAACGCTATGCCCTAGCAAGGAATAGTCGCATTTACATTCTTTTGTTGTGAATACGAGGTATACATGACACTTCGCAATGAATATTATATCTTATCATGAAACATAGAAGAGAGATGCGATATCGCGTTTTAAGAAGCATTAGAACTCTATGGCATCGATGCGGAGACATCAGCAAACGCTATTTCCTAGCATGGAAGTGTCGCACTTACATTCCTTTGAAGTGAATTCGAGGTTTACATGACACTTCGGAATGAATATTATAACTTATCACGAAACATATAAATGAGATGCGATATCGAGATTTAAGTAGCGTTAGAACTATATTGCTACGATACGTAGACATCTGAATATGCCATTTCCTAGCAAGGAAGTGTCGCATTTACATTCGTTTGGAGAGAATACGAGGTATACATGACACTTCGCAATGAATATTATATCTTATCAGGAAACATAGAAATGAGATGCGATATCGCGATTTAAGTAGCATTAGAACTCTAATGCCACGATACGTAGACATCTGAATACGCTATTTCCTAACAAGGATGTGTCGCATTTACATTCTTTTGAAGTGAATACGAGGTGTACATGACACCTCGCAGTGAATATTATATCTTATCACGAAACATAGAAATGAGATGCGATATCGCGATTTAAGTAGCATTAGAACTCTATTGCTACGATGCGTAGACATCTGAATACGCTATTTCCTAGCAAGCAATAGTCGCATTTACATTCTTTTGATATGAATTCGAGGTTTACATGACACTTCGGAATGAATATTATAACTTATCACGAAACATAAAAATGAGATGCGATATCGCGATCTAAGAAGCATTAGAGCTCTATTGCAACGATACGTAGGCATCCGCAAACGCTATGCCCTAGCAAGGAATAGTCGCATTTACATTCTTTTGAAGTGAATACGAGGTATACATGACACTTCGCAATGAATATTATATCTTATAATGAAACATAGAAATGCGATGCGATATCGCCTTTTAAGAAGCAATAGAACTCTATTGCCTCGATGCGTAGACATCTGCAGACGCTATTTCCTAGCAAGGAAGTGTTGCATTTACATTAGTTTGGAGCGAATAGGAGGTATGCATGACACTTCGCAATGAATATTATATCTTATCACGAAACATAGAAATGAAATGCGACATCTCGTTTTAAGAAGCATTAGGGCTCTATTGCCTCAATGCGGTGATATCTGCAAGGGCTATTTCCTAGCATGGAAATGTCGCATTTAGATTCCTTTGAAGTGAATTCGAGGTATACATGACACTTCGGAATGAATATTGTAACTTATCACGAAACATAAAAATGAGTTGCGATATCGCGTTCTAAGAAGCATTAGAACTCTATTGTTACGATACGTAGACATCTGCAAACGCTATTTTCTAGCATGGAAGTGTCGCATTTACATTCATTTGAAGTGAATACGAGGTATACATGACACTTCGCAATGAATGTTATATCGTATCATGAAGCATAGAAGTGAGGTGCGATATCGCGTTTTAGGAAGCATTAGAACTCTATTGCTACGATACGTAGACATCTGCAAACGCTATTTCCTAGCATGGAAGTGTCGCACTTACATACTTTTGAAGTGAATACGAGATATACATGACACTTCGCAATGAATATTATATCTTATCATTAAACATAGAAGTGAGATGCGATATCGCGTTTTAAGGAGCATTAGAACTCTCTTGCTACGATACGTAGACATCAGTAAACAGTATTTCCTAGCATGGAAGTGTCGCATTTACATTCTTTTGAAGTGAATACGAGGTATAAATGACACTTCGCAATGAATACTGTATCTTATCATGAAACATAGAAGTGAGATGCGATATCGCGTTTTAAGAAGCATTAGAACTCTATTTCTACGATACGTAGACATCTGCAAACAATATTTCCTAGCAAGGAAGTGTCGCATTTACATTCTTTTGAAGTGAATACGAAGTATACATAACACTCCACAATGAATATTATATCTTATCACGAAACATAGAGATGAAATGCGACATCTCGTTTTAAGAAGCATTAGAACTCTATGGCTACGATACGTAGACATCTGCAAACGCTATGTTCTAGCATATAAGTGTCGCATTTACATTCATTTGAAGTGAATACGAGGTATACATGACACTTCGCAATGAATATTATATCTTATCACAAATCATAGAAATGAAATGCTGCATCTCGTTTTAAGAAGCATTAGATCTCTATTGCTGTGATACGTAGACATCTGCAAACAATATTTCCTAGCAAGGAAGTGTCGCATTTACATTCTTTTGAAGTGAATACGAGGTATACATGACACTTCGCAATGAATATTGTATCTTATCATGAAACATAGAAGTGAGATGCGATATCGCGTTTTAAGAATCATTAGAACTCTATTGCTACGATACGTAGACATCTGCAAACCCTATTTCCTAGAATGGAAGTGTCGCATTTACATTCTTTTGAAGTGAATACGAGGTATACATAACACTCCACAATGAATATTATATCTTATTACGAAACATAGAGATGAAATGCGACATCTCGTTTTAAGAAGCATTAGAAATCTATTGCTACGATACGTAGACATCTGAATACGCTATTTCCTAGTAAGAAAGTGTCGCATTTACATTCTTTTGAAGTGAATACGAGGCATACATGACACTTCGCAATGAATATTATATCTTATCATGAAGCATAGAAATGAGATGCGATATCGCGTTTTGAGAAGCATTAGAACTCCATTGCTCCGATACGTAGACATCTGCAAACGCTATTTCCTAGCAAGGAAGATTCGCATTTACATTCTTTTGAAGTGAATATGAGGTACACATGACACTTCGCAATGAATATTATATCTTATCATGAAGCATAGAAGTGAGATGCGATATCGCGTTTTTAGAAGCATTAGAACACTATTGCTTCGAAACGTAGACATCTGCAAGCGCTTTTTCCTAGCAAGGAAGATTCGCATTTACATTCTTTTGAAATGAATTCGAGGTTTACATGACACTTCGGAATGAATATTATAACTTATCACGAAACATATAAATGAGATGCGATATCGAGATTTAAGTAGCATTAGAACTCTATTGCTACGATACGTAGGCATCCGCAAACGCTATGCCCTAGCAAGGAATAGTCGCATTTACATTCTTTTGATGTGAATACGAGGTATACATGACACTTCCCAATGAATATTATATCTTATCATGAAACATAGAAGAGAGATGCGATATCGCGTTTTAAGAAGCATTAGGACACTATTGCCTCGACGCGTAGACATCTGCAGACGCTATTTCCTAGCATGTAAGTGTCGCATTTACATTCTTTTGAAGTGAATTCGAGGTATACATAACACTCTACAATAAATATTATATCTTATCACGAAACATAGAAGTGAGATGCGATATCGCGATTTAAGAAGCGCTATAACTCTATAGCTACGATGCGTAGACATCTGGAAATGTTATTTCCTAGCAAGGAAGTGTCGCATTTACATTCTTTTGAAGTGAATACGAGATATACATGACACTCCACAATGAATATTATATCTTATCACGAAACATAGAAATGAAATGCGGCATCTCGTTTTAAGAAGCATTAGAACTCTATTGCTACGATACATAGACATCTGCAAACGCTATTTCCTAGCATGGAAGTGTCTTATTTACATTCTTTTGAAGTGAATACGAGGTATACATGACACTTCGCAATGAATATTATATCTCATCAGGAAACATAGAAGTGAGATGCGATATCGCGTTCTAAGAAGCATTAGAACTCTATCGTTACGATACGTAGACATCTGCAAACGCTATTTTCTAGCATGGAAGTGTCGCATTTACATTCATTTGAAGTGAATACGAGGTATACATGACACTTCGCAATGAATATTATATCTTATCATTAAACATAGAAGTGAGATGCGATATCGCGTTTTAAGGAGCATTAGTACTCTCTTGCTACGATACGTAGACATCAGTAAACAGTATTTCCTAGCATGGAAGTGTCGCATTTACATTCTTTTGAAGTGAATACGAGGTATACATGACACTTCGCAATGAATACTGTATCTTATCATGAAACATAGAAGTGAGATGCGATATCGCGTTTTAAGAAGCATTAGAACTCTATTTCTACGATACGTAGACATCTGCAAACAATATTTCCTAGCAAGGAAGTGTCGCATTTACATTCTTTTGAAGTGAATACGAAGTATACATAACACTCCACAATGAATATTATATCTTATCACGAAACATAGAGATGAAATGCGACATCTCGTTTTAAGAAGCATTAGAACTCTATGGCTACGATACGTAGACATCTGCAAACGCTATTTTCTAGCATATAAGTGTCGCATTTACATTCATTTGAAGTGAATACGAGGTATACATGACACTTCGCAATGAATATTATATCTTATCACAAATCATAGAAATGAAATGCTGCATCTCGTTTTAAGAAGCATTGGATCTCTATTGCTGTGATACGTAGACATCTGCAAACAATATTTCCTAGCAAGGAAGTGTCGCATTTACATTCTTTTGAAGTGAATACGAGGTATACATGACACTTCGCAATGAATATTGTATCTTATCATGAAACATAGAAGTGAGATGCGATATCGCGTTTTAAGAATCATTAGAACTCTATTGCTACGATACGTAGACATCTGCAAACCCTATTTCCTAGAATGGAAGTGTCGCATTTACATTCTTTTGAAGTGAATACGAGGTATACATAACACTACACAATGAATATTATATCTTATTACGAAACATAGAGATGAAATGCGACATCTCGTTTTAAGAAGCATTAGAAATCTATTGCTACGATACGTAGACATCTGAATACGCTATTTCCTAGTAAGAAAGTGTCGCATTTACATTCTTTTGAAGTGAATACGAGGCATACATGACACTTCGCAATGAATATTATATCTTATCATGAAGCATAGAAATGAGATGCGATATCGCGTTTTGAGAAGCATTAGAACTCCATTGCTCCGATACGTAGACATCTGCAAACGCTATTTCCTAGCAAGGAAGATTCGCATTTACATTCTTTTGATGTGAATATGAGGTACACATGACACTTCGCAATGAATATTATATCTTATCATGAAGCATAGAAGTGAGATGCGATATCGCGTTTTTAGAAGCATTAGAACACTATTGCTTCGAAACGTAGACATCTGCAAGCGCTTTTTCCTAGCAAGGAAGATTCGCATTTACATTCTTTTGAAATGAATTCGAGGTTTACATGACACTTCGGAATGAATATTATAACTTATCACGAAACATATAAATGAGATGCGATATCGAGATTTAAGTAGCATTAGAACTCTATTGCTACGATACGTAGGCATCTGCAAACGCTATGCCCTAGCAAGGAATAGTCGCATTTACATTCTTTTGATGTGAATACGAGGTATACATGACACTTCCCAATGAATATTATATCTTATCATGAAACATAGAAGAGAGATGCGATATCGCGTTTTAAGAAGCATTAGGACACTATTGCCTCGACGCGTAGACATCTGCAGACGCTATTTCCTAGCATGTAAGTGTCGCATTTACATTCTTTTGAAGTGAATTCGAGGTATACATAACACTCTACAATAAATATTATATCTTATCACGAAACATAGAAGTGAGATGCGATATCGCGATTTAAGAAGCGCTATAACTCTATAGCTACGATGCGTAGACATCTGGAAATGTTATTTCCTAGCAAGGAAGTGTCGCATTTACATTCTTTTGAAGTGAATACGAGATATACATGACACTCCACAATGAATATTATATCTTATCACGAAACATAGAAATGAAATGCGGCATCTCGTTTCAAGAAGCATTAGAACTCTATTGCTACGATACGTAGACATCTGCAAACGCTATTTCCTAGCATGGAAGTGTCTTATTTACATTCTTTTGAAGTGAGTGCGAGGTATACATGACACTTCGCAATGAATATTATATCTTATCAGGAAACATAGAAGTGAGATGCGATATCGCGTTCTAAGAAGCATTAGAACTCTATCGTTACGATACGTAGACATCTGCAAACGCTATTTTCTAGCATGGAAGTGTCGCATTTACATTCATTTGAAGTGAATACGAGGTATACATGACACTTCGCAATGAATGTTATATCTTATCATGAAGCATAGAAGTGAGGTGCGATATCGCGTTTTAGGAAGCATTAGAACTCTATTGCTTCGATACGCAGACATCTGCAAACGCTATTTCCTAGCAAGGAAGTGTCGCATTTACATTCTTTTGAAGTGAATACGAGGTATACCTACGTCTCCACAATGAATATTATATCTGATCATGAAACATAGAAATGAGATGCGATATCGCTATTTAAGAAGCATTAGAGCTCTATTGCTTCGATACGGAGACATCTGCAAACGCTATTTCCTAGCAAGGAAGTGTCGCATTTACATTCTTTTGAATTGAATACGAGGTTTACATGACACTTCGCAATGAATATTATACCTTATCATGAAACTAAGAATGAGATGCGATATCGCGTTTTAAGAAGCAATAGAACTCTATTGCTACGATACGTAGACATCTGTAAACGCTATTTCCTAGCAAGGATGTGTCGTATTTACATACTTTTGAAGTGAATACGAGGTATGCATGACACTTCGCAATGAGTATTATATCTTATCATGAAACATAGAAATGAGATGTGATATCGCGTTTTAAGAAGAGTTAGAACTCTATTGCTTCGATACGGAGGCATCTGCAAACGCTATTTGATAGGAAGGAAGTGTCGCATTTACATTCTTTTGAAGTGAATACGAGGTATACCTACGTCTCCACAATGAATATTATATCTTATCATGAAACATAGAAATGAGATGCGATATCGCGATTTAAAATGCATTAGAACTTTATTGCTACGATACGTAGACATCTGGAAACGCTATTTCCTAGCAAAGAAGTGTCGCATTTACATTCTTTTGAAGTGAATACGAGGTATACGTAACACTGCACAATGAATACTAAATCTTGCCATGAAACATAGAAATGAGATGCGATATGGCGATTTAGGAAGCATTAGAACACTATTGCTTGGATATGTAGACATATGCCAACACAACTATTTCCTAGCAAGGAAGTGTCGCAATTACATTCATTTGAAGTGTATGCGATGTATACATGAAACTTCGCAATGAATATTATATCTTAACATGAAACATAGAAATGAGATGCGATATCGCGTTTAAAGAAGCATTAGAACTCTATTGCTTCGTTACGTAGACATCTGCAAACCCTATTTCCTAGAATGGAAGTGTCGCATTTACATTCTTTTGAAGTGAATACGAGGTATACATAACACTCCACAATGAATATTATATCTTATTACGAAACATAGAGATGAAATGCGACATCTCGTTTTAAGAAGCATTAGAAATCTATTGCTACGATACGTAGACATCTGAATACGCTATTTCCTAGTAAGAAAGTGTCGCATTTACATTCTTTTGAAGTGAATACGAGGCATACATGACACTTCGCAATGAATATTATATCTTATCATGAAGCATAGAAATGAGATGCGATATCGCGTTTCAAGAAGCATTAGAACTCTATTGCTACGATACGTAGACATCTGCAAACGCTATTTCCTAGCATGGAAGTGTCTTATTTACATTCTTTTGAAGTGAATACGAGGTATACATGACACTTCGCAATGAATATTATATCTTATCAGGAAACATAGAAGTGAGATGCGATATCGCGTTCTAAGAAGCATTAGAACTCTATCGTTACGATACGTAGACATCTGCAAACGCTATTTTCTAGCATGGAAGTGTCGCATTTACATTCATTTGAAGTGAATACGAGGTATACATGACACTTCGCAATGAATGTTATATCTTATCATGAAGCATAGAAGTGAGGTGCGATATCGCGTTTTAGGAAGCATTAGAACTCTATTGCTTCGATACGCAGACATCTGCAAACGCTATTTCCTAGCAAGGAAGTGTCGCATTTACATTCTTTTGAAGTGAATACGAGGTATACCTACGTCTCCACAATGAATATTATATCTGATCATGAAACATAGAAATGAGATGCGATATCGCTATTTAAGAAGCATTAGAGCTCTATTGCTTCGATACGGAGACATCTGCAAACGCTATTTCCTAGCAAGGAAGTGTCGCATTTACATTCTTTTGAATTGAATACGAGGTTTACATGACACTTCGCAATGAATATTATACCTTATCATGAAACTTAGGAATGAGATGCGATATCGCGTTTTAAGAAGCAATAGAACTCTATTGCTACGATACGTAGACATCTGTAAACGCTATTTCCTAGCAAGGATGTGTCGTATTTACATACTTTTGAAGTGAATACGAGGTATGCATGACACTTCGCAATGAGTATTATATCTTATCATGAAACATAGAAATGAGATGTGATATCGCGTTTTAAGAAGAGTTAGAACTCTATTGCTTCGATACGGAGGCATCTGCAAACGCTATTTGATAGGAAGGAAGTGTCGCATTTACATTCTTTTGAAGTGAATACGAGGTATACCTACGTCTCCACAATGAATATTATATCTTATCATGAAACATAGAAATGAGATGCGATATCGCGATTTAAAATGCATTAGAACTTTATTGCTACGATACGTAGACATCTGGAAACGCTATTTCCTAGCAAAGAAGTGTCGCATTTACATTCTTTTGAAGTGAATACGAGGTATACGTAACACTGCACAATGAATACTAAATCTTGCCATGAAACATAGAAATGAGATGCGATATGGCGATTTAGGAAGCATTAGAACACTATTGCTTGGATATGTAGACATATGCCAACACAACTATTTCCTAGCAAGGAAGTGTCGCAATTACATTCATTTGAAGTGTATGCGATGTATACATGAAACTTCGCAATGAATATTATATCTTAACATGAAACATAGAAATGAGATGCGATATCGCGTTTAAAGAAGCATTAGAACTCTATTGCTTCGTTACGTAGACATCTGCAAACGCTACTTCCTGGCAAGGAAGTGTCGCAATTACATTCATTTGAAGTGTATGCGTGGTATACATGACACTTCACGATGAATATTATATCCTATCATGAAACATGGAAATGAGATGCGATATCGCGTTTTAAGTAGCATTAGAACTCTATTGCTACGACACGTAGACATCTGCAGACGATATTTCCTAGGAAGGAAGAGTCGCATTCACATTCTTTTGAAGTGAATACGAGGTATACATAACACTCCACAATGAATACTATATTGAGTTGGCAACAAAGTAATTGCGGATTTCACTCGTAGATGGCTTCAGTTGAATTTTTGGGTTTGCGTTACAAATGTAAAACACATTTTGTTGTTTGATAGTTGCCAAATCAACTGTCAATCAGTAAAAAAAGTTTTTTTATCGGTTGCGTAGTTTTCGTTTGGCCTTCGTTGAAAAATGGAGAATCAAAAGAATCATTTTCATCATATTTTGCCTTTTTATTTTCGCAAAGGGAAAAACGCATCGCAAGCTCATAAAAAGTTATGTGCTGTTTATGGTGACGAAGCCTTAAAAGCACGGCAGTGTCAAAATTGCTTTGCCAAATTTCGTTCTGGTGATTTTTCACTCATAGATGAAAAACGCTCTGGTCGGCCAGTTGAAGTTGATGACGCCCTAATCAAAGCAATAATCAATTCGGATCGTCACAGTACAACACGTGAGATTGCAGAGAAGCTTCATGTATCACATACATGTATTGAAAATCACTTAGAACAACTTGGCTATGTTCAAAAACTTGATACATGGGTTCCTCACGAACTGAAAGAAACGCATTTAACGCAATGCTTTAACGGCTACGATTTGCTAAAGAAACGTAATGAAAATGATCCATTTTTAAAACGACTGATAACTGGCGATGAAAAGTGGGTTGTTTGCAACAATATCAAGCGAAAAAGATCATGGAGCAGGCCAGGTGAACCAACTCAAACAACATCAAATGCTGATATAAATAAACGCTATTTCCTAGCAAGGAAGTGTCGCATTTACATTCATTTGAAGTGAATACGAGGTATACAAGACACTTGGAATGAATATTATATCTTATCATGAAACACAGAAGTGAGATGCGATATCGCGTTTTAAGAATCATTAGAACTCTATTGTTTAGACACGTAGTCATCTGGAAACGCTATTTCCTAGCAAGGAAGTGTCGCATTTACATCCTTTTGAAGTGAATACGAGGTATACATGACACTTCGCAATGAATATTATATCTTATCATGAAACATAGACGTGAGATGCGATATCGCGTTTTAAGAAGCATTAGAACTCTATTGCTACGATACGTAGACATCTGCAAACGCTATTTCCTAGCATGGAAGTGTCACATTTACATTCTTTTGAACTGAATACGAGATATACATGACACTTCGCAATGAATATTATATCTTATCATGAAACATAGGTATCAGGTGCTATATCGCGTTATGAGAAGCATTAGAACTCTATTGCTAATATACGTAGACATCTGCAAACTCTATTTCCTAGGTAGGAAATGTCGCATTTACATTCCATTGAAGTGAACACGAGGTATACATGACACTTCGCAATGAATATTATATCTTATCATGAAACATAGAAATGAGAAGCGACATCTCGTTTTAAGATGCATTAGAACTCTACTGCTACGATACGTAGACATTTGC
The DNA here is from genome assembly GCF_050948175.1 of Xylocopa sonorina. Lineage (NCBI taxonomy): Eukaryota > Metazoa > Arthropoda > Insecta > Hymenoptera > Apidae > Xylocopa > Xylocopa sonorina. The sequence continues at coordinate 1,349,474 of NW_027490094.1, forward strand.
AAACGCTATTTCCTAGCATGGCAGTGTCGCATTTACATTCCTGTGATGTGAATACGAGATATACATGACACTTCGCAATGAATATTATATCTTATCATGAAACATAGAAGTGAGATGTGATATCGCGTTTTAAGAAGCATTAGAACTCTACTGCTACGATACGAAGACATCTGCAAACGCTATTTCCTAGCATGGAGGTTTCGCATTTACATTCATTTGAAGTGAATACGAGATATACATGACACTTCGCCATGAACATTATATCTTATCACGAAACATAGAAGTGAGATGCGATATCGCGTTTTAAGAATCATTAGAACACTATTGTTTCGACACGTAGTCATCTGGAAACGCTATTTCCTAGCAAGGAAGAGTCGCATTTACATTCTTCTGAAGTGAATACGAGGTATACATAACACTGCACAATGAATATCATACCTTATCATGAAACATAGAAGTGAGATGCGATATTGCGTTTTAAGAAGCATAAGAACTCTAATGCTACGATACGTAGACATCTGCAGAAGCTATTTCCTAGCATGGAAGTGTCGCATTTACATTCTTTTGAAGTGAATACGAGATATACATAACACTTCGCAATGGATATTATATCTTATCATGAAACATATAAATGAGATTCGATATCGCGTTTTAAGAAGCATTAGAACTCTATTGCTACGATACGTAGACATCTGCAAAGGCTATTTCCTAGCATGGAAGGGTCGTATTTACATTCTTTTGAAGTGAATACGAGGTACATATAACACTCCATAATAAATATTATATCTTATCATGAAACATAGCAGTGAGATGCGATATTGCGTTATAGGAAGCAGTAAAACTCTATTGCTACGATACGTAGACATCTGCAAAAGCTATTTCCTAGCATGGAAGGGTCGTATTTACATTCTTTTGAAGAGAATACGAGGTATATATAACTCTCCATAATAAATATTATATCTTATCATGAAACATAGCAGTGAGATTCGATATTGCGTTTTGAGAAGCATTAGAACCCTATTGCTTCGATATGTAGACATCTGCAAACGCTATTTCCTAGCAAGGAAGTGTCGCATTTACATTCTTTTGAAGTGAATACGAGGTATACATGACACTTCGCAATGAATATTATATCTTATCATGAAACATAGAAGTAGGTTGCGATATCGCGTTCTAAGAAGCATTAGAACTCTATTGCTACGATACGTAGACATCTGCAAAGGCTATTTCCTAGCATGGAAGTGTCGCATTTACATTCTTTTGAAGTGAATACGAGATATACATGACACTTCGCAATGAATATTATATCTTATCATGAAACATAGAAGTGAGATGCGATATCGCGTTCGAAGAAGCATTAGAACTCTATTGCTACGATACGTAGACATCTGCAAAGGCTATTTCCTAGCATGGAAGGGTCGTATTTACATTCTTTTGAAGAGAATACGAGGTATATATAACTCTCCATAATAAATATTATATCTTATCATGAAACATAGCAGTGAGATGCGATATCGCGTTTTAAGAAGCATTAGAACTCTATTGCTACGATACGTAGACACCTGCGAACGCTATTTCCTAGCATGGAAGTGTCGCATTTACATTCTTTTGAAGTGAATACGAGATATACATAACACTTCGCAATGGATATTATATCTTATCATGAAACATATAAATTAGATTCGATAGCGCGTTTTAAGAAGCATTAGAACTCTATTGCTACGATACGTAGACATCTGCAAACGCTATTTCCTAGCATGCAAGTGTCGCATTTACATTCTTTTGAAGTGAGTACGAGGTATACATGACTCTTGGCAATGAATATTATATCTTGTCATGAAACATAGCAGTGAGATTCGATATTGCGTTTTGAGAAGCATTAGAACTCTATTGCTAATATACGTAGACACCTGGAACCTCTATTTCCTAGCAAGGAAGTGTCGTACTTACATTCTTTTGAACTGAATACGAGGTATACATGACACTTCGCAATGAATATTATATCTTATGATAAAACATAGAAATGAGATACGATATGGCGTTTCAAGAAGCATTGGAGCTCTATTTCTTCGACACGTAGATATCTGCTAGCCTTATTTCCTAGGAAGGTAGTGTCGCATTTACATTCTTTTGAGGTGAATACGAGGTATCACGTCCGGTGAAACTATTTTCCGTTGCTCCGGAGGCTTTAAGACACGAGCCTATTTTTCGGAAATAGAAATAAGATGCCTGAACTTCACATTGAGGTGGCTAACGATCTAGAAGTGGAGGTTTCGACTCCTCGGTAGGAGATCTCGAGTCAGAGTGTGTGCTCTGGAGACGCGTCTCTGACCTCCTCGGTTCGCGGGACGCTACGGTCGAGAACGCTCGTGGTAGGGAGATCGCGGTCCCGCGAGTGGGGGACTCGCGTCTCGAGGCGGAGAGCGCCCGGCCCAGCGAGTGGGGACCCGCGGCTCGTGGTGGGGCTAGCGGCGCATGCCGCATGCCGGACGCATCTTACTTAGTGTAACTTAGATCTAGGAATTCTTATATATGCGTCATGATATGGTATGTATGTCCTAGCTTAGAAGTAATATATAGGTTCTAGCAGATCCTGTTCCCCGAATTGGAAAAGACCCCATTCAGGTGATGGGCTGCGGCTACGACTTCCTGCTGGACGGAATCCTCGGTGCGAGGGAGATAGGGCTGCCCGTCCTTGGTGCGGGCGAGACAGGTATACTCGGTGGTGCGAGTGAGGCAGCGGAACTCGGTGTGAGTGAGCGCGTGCAGGTATGCGCGTGCGAACACTTACAGTTGCTGGTTCTGCAGGCGAGTTTGGCTGGTTGCATGCGTCCAGGGGTTGATGCTGGTGGGTGCGAGAAGGTTGATGGGTGGCAGGTGGTACGCCTGACGTCACAAAATGCGACACATCCTCTCTAGGAAATTCAGTTCCCAATATTACTCTGTATCGAAGCTATAGAGTTCTAATTCTCCTTAAAACGCGATATCGCACCTCATCTCTATGTCTCATTATAAGATATAATATTCATTGCGAAGTGTCATGTATACCTCGTATTCACTTCAAAAGAATGTAAATGCGACACTTCCTTGCTAGGACGTAGCGTTTGCACATGTCTACGTATCGAAGCAAGAGAGTTCTAATGCTTTTTAAATCGCGATTTCGCATGTCATTTCTATGTTTCGAGATAAGATATAATATTCATTGCGAAGTGTCATGTATACCTCGTATTCACTTCAAAAGAATGTAAATGCGCCACTTCCTTGCTAGGAAATAGCGTTTGCAGATATCTACGTATCGATTCAATAGGGTTCCAATGCTTCTTTAAACGCGATATCGCATCCCGTTTCTATGTTTCGTGATAAGATACAATATTCATTGCAAAGTGTCATGTACACCTCGTATTCGCTTCAAAAGAATGTAAACGCGACTATTCCTTGCTAGGAAATAGCGTTTGCAGATGTCTACGTATGATAGCAATAGAGTTCCAACGCTTCTTAAAACGTGATATCGCATTTCATTCCTATGTTTCGTGATAAGATATAATATTCATTGCGAAGTGTCATGTATGCCTCGTATTTACTTCAAAAGAATATAAATGCGCTACTTCCTTGCTAGGACATAGCGTTTGCAGATTTCTACGTATCGTAGCAATGGAGTTCTAATGCTTCTTAAAACGCGATATCGCACCTCATTTCTATGTTTCATGATAAGTAATAATATTCATTGCGAAGTGTCATGTATACCTCGCATACACTTCAAATGAATGTAAATACGACATTTCCTTGCTAGGAAATAGCGTTTGCAGATGTCTACGTATCGAAGCTATGGAGTTCTAATGCTTCTTATATTGCGATTTCGCATCTCATTTCTATGTCTCATGATAAGATATAATATCCATTGCGAAGTGTCATGTATACCTTGCATTCACTTCAGAAGAATTTAAGTGAGACTATTCCTTGCTAGGAAAAAGCGTTTGCAGATGTCTACGTATGATAGCCATAAAGTTCTAACGCTTCTTAAAACGCGATATCGCATTTCATTTCTGTTTCGTGATAAGATATAGTATTCATTGCGAATTGTCATGTATACCTCGTACTCACTTCAATAGAATGTAAATGCGACGTTTCCATCGCATGAAATAGCGTTTGAAGGTATCTGCGTATCGTAGCAATAGAGTTCTAGTGCTACTTAAATCGCGATATCGCATCTCATTTCTATGTTTTGTGATAAGATATAATATTCATTGCGAAGTGTCATGTATACCTCGTATTCACTTCAAAAGAATGTAAATGCGTCTATTGCTTGCTAGGAGATAGCGTTTGCACATGTCTACGCATTGTAGGAATAGAGTTCTAATGCTGTTTAAATCGCGATATCGCATCGCATTTATATGTTTCGTTATAAGATATAATTTTCATTGCGAAGTGTCATGTATACCTCGTATTCACATCAGAAGAATGTAAATGCCCCACTTCTTTGCTGGGAAATAGCGATTGCAGATTTCTACGTATCGTAGCAATGGAGTTCTAATGCTTCTTAAAACGCGATAGCGAACCTCATTTCTATGTTTCGTGGTAAGTTATAATATTCCTTGCGATGTGTCATGTATACTTCGCATACACTTCAAATGAATGCAAGTGAGACATTTCCTTGCTAGGAAATAGCGTTTGCAAATGTCTACGTATCGAAGCTATAGAGTTCTAATGCTTCGTATAACGCGATTTCGCATCTCATTTCTATGTCTCATGATAAGATATTTTATTCATTGCGAAGTGTCATGTATACCTCGTATTAACTTCAAAAGAATGTAAATACGATACTTCCATGCTAGGAAATAACTTTTGCAGATGACTACGTATTGTAGAAATAGAGTTCTAATGCTTCTTAAAACGGGATACAGCATCTCGTTCCTACGTTTCATGATAAGATATAATATTCATTGCGAAGAGTCATGTATACCTCGCATTCACTTCAAAAGAATGTAAATGCGACGTTTCCATCCTAGGAAATAGCGTTTGCAGATGTCTACGTACCGCAGCAATAGAGTCCTAATGCTTCTTAAAACGCGATATCGCATCACATTTCAATGTTTTATGATAATATATAATATTCACCGCGATGTGTCATGTATACCTCGTATTCACTTTAAGCGAATGTAAATGCAACGCCTGCTAGTAAGGAAATAGCGTTTGCAGATGTCTACGTATCGTAGCAATAGATTTCTAATGCTTTTTAAATCGCGATATCGCATCTCATTACTATGCTTCATGATAAGATATTTTATTCATTGCGAAGTGTCATGTATACATCGTATTCACATCAATTGAATGTAAATGCTATACTTCCTTGCTAGGAAATAGCGTTTGTATATGTCTACGTATTGTAGCAAGAGAGTTCTAATGCTTTTTAAATCGCGATTTCGCATCTCATTTCTATGTTTCATGATAAGATATAATATTCATTGCGGAGTGTCATGTACACCTCGTACTCACTTCAAAAGAATGTAAATGCAACACTTCCATGTTAGGAAATAGCGTCTGCAGATGTCTACGCGTCGAGGCAATAGAGTTCTAATGCTTCTTAAAACGCGATATCGCATCTCACTGCTATGTTTCGTGATACGATATAATATTCATTGCGAAGTGTTATGTATACCTCGTATTCACTCCAAACAAATGTAAATGCGACACTTCCATGCTAGGAAATAGCGATTGCAGATGTCTCCGCATCGAGGCCATAGAGTTCTAATGCTTCTTAAAACGCGATATCGCATCTCTCTTCTATGTTTCTTGATAAGATATAATATTCATTGCGAAGTGTTATGTATACCTCGTATTCACTCCAAACAAATGTAAATGCGACACTTCCATGCTAGGAAATAGCGTTTGCAGATGTCTACGTATCGCAGCAATAGTTTTCTAATGCTTCTTAAATCGCGATATCGCATCTCATTTCTATGTTTCGTGATAAGTTATAATATTCATTCCGAAGTGTCATGTAAACCTCGAATTCACTTCAAAAGAATGTAAATGCGACCATTGCTTGCTAGGAAATAGCGTTTGCAGATGTCTACGTATCGTAGCAATAGAGTTCTGATGCTTCTCAAAACGCGATATCGCATCTCATTTCTATGTTTCCTGATAAGATATAGTATTCATTGCGACGTGTCATGTACACCTCGTATTCACTTCAAAACAATGTAAATGCGACACTTCCATGCTGGGGAATAGCCTCTGCAGATGTCTGCGCGTCGAGGCAAAAGAGTTCTAATGCTTCTTAAGACGCGATATCGCCTCTCACTTCTATGTTTCATGATAAGATATAATATTCATTGCGAAGTGTCATGTATACCTCGTACTCACTCCAAAAGAATGTAAATGCAACTATTCCTTGCTAGGAAATAGCGTTTGCAGGTGCCTACGTATCGTAGCAATAGAGTTCTAATGCTTCTTAGATCGCGATATGGCATCTCATTTCCATGTTTCGTGATAAGTCATAATTATCCTTCCGAAGTGTCATGTATACTTCGTATTCACTTCAAAAGGATGTAAGAGCGACACTTCCATGCTAGGAAATAGCGTTTGCAGATATCATCGCATCGAAGCAATAGAGTTCTAATGCTTCTTAAATCGCCATATCGCATCTCATTTCTATGTTTCATGATAAGATGTAGTATTCATTGCGAAGTGTCATGTATACCTCGTATTCCTTTCAAAAGAATGTAAATGCGACTCTTCCTTGCTAGGAAATAGCGTTTGCAGATGTCTACGTATCGAGGAAGTAGAATTCTAATGCTTCATAAATCGCCATATCGCATCTCATTTCTATGTTTCATGATAAGATGTAATATTCATTGCGAAGTGTCATGTATACCTCGTTTTCCTTTCAAAAGATTGTAAATGCGACTCTTCCTTGCTAGGAAATAGCGTTTGCAGATGTCTACGTGTCGAAGCAATAGGCATCTAATGTTTCATAAATCGCCATATCGCATTTCATCAATATGTTTCATGATAAGATATAATATTCATTGTGGAGTGTTATGTATACCTCGTATTCACTTCAAAAGAATGTAAACGCGACACTTCCTTGCAAGGAAATAGCGTTTGCAGATGTCTACGTATCGTACCATTAGTTCTCTAATGCTTCTCAAAACGCGACATCGTTTCTCATTTCTATGTTTCGTGATAATGTATAATATTCATTGTGGAGTGTTATGTATACCTCGTATTCACTTCAAAAGAATGTAAATGCGACCCTTCCATGCTAGGAAACAGCGTTTGCGGATGTCTACGTATCGAAGCAATAGTTTTCTAATGCTTCTTAAATCGTTATATCGAATCTCATATCTACGTTTCATGATAAGATACAATATTCATTGCGAAGTGTCATGTATACCTCGTATTCCTTTCAAAAGAATGTAAATGCGACACTTCCTTGCTAGGGAGTAGCGTTTGCAGATGTCTACGTATCGAAGCAATAGAATTCTAAAGCTTGCTAATTCGCGATATCGCATCTCATATCTATGTTTCATGATAATATATAATATTCATTGCGCAGTGTCATGTATATCTCGTCTATACTTCAAATGGATGTAAATGCGACACTTCCTTGGTAGGAAACGGCGTTTGCAGATGTCTACGTATCGAAGCAATAGATTCCTAAAGCATGCTAATTCGCCATATCGCATCTCATATCTATGTTTCATGTTAATATCTAATATTCATTGCGAAGTTTAATGTACACCTCGCATACAATTCAAACGAATGTGAATGCGACAGTTCCTTGCTCGGAAATAGTGTTTGCATATGTCTACGTATCGAAGCAATTGTGTTCTAATGCTTCTTAAATCGCGATATCGCATCTGATTTCTATGTTTCATGATAAGATATAATATTCATTGTGCAGTGTTATGCTTACCTCGTATTCACTTCAAAAGAATGCAAATGCGACACTTCCTTGTCAGAATGTAGCGTTTGCAGATGTCTAGGTATCGAAGCAATAGAGTTCTAATGCTTCTTAAATCGTCATGTTGCATCTCATTTCTATGTTTCATGATAAGATATAATATTCATGGCGAAGTGTCATGTATACCTCGTATTCCTTTCAGAAGAATGTAAATGCGACACTTCCATGCTAGGAAGTAGCGTTTGCAGATGTCTGCGTATCGAAGCAATAGAGTTCTAATGCTTCTTAAATCGTCATATAGCATCTCAATTCTATGTTTCATGATAAGATATAATATTCATTGCGAAGTGCCATGTGTACCTCGTATTCCTTTCATAAGAATGTAAATGCGACAGTTCCTTGCTAGGAAGTAGCGTTTGCAGATGTCTACGTATCGAACCAATAGATTTCTAATGCTTCTTAAATCGCCATATCGCATCTCATTTCTATGTTTCATGATAGTATATAATATTCATTGCGAAGTGTCATGTGTACCTCGTATTCCTTTCATAAGAATGTAAATGCGACACTTCCTTGCTAGGAAGTAGCGTTTGCAGAAGTCTACGTATCGAACCACTAGATTTCTAATGCTTCTTAAATCGCCATATCTCATCTCATTTCTATGTTTCATGATAGGATATAATATTCATTGTGCAGTGTTATGTATATCTCGTCTATACTTCAAATGAATGTAAATGCGACACTTCCTTGCTAGGAAATAGCGTTTGCAGATGTCTACGTATCGTGGCATTAGTGTTCTAATGCTCCACAAGACGCGAAATCGCTTCTCATTTCTATGTTTCATGATAATATAGAATATTCATTGCGAAGTGTCATGTATACCTCGTATTCCTTTCAAAAGATTGTAAATGCGACTCTTCCTTGCTAGGAAATAGCGTTTGCAGATGTCTACGTATCCAAGCAATAGAATTCTAATGCTTCACAAATCGCCATATAGCATCTCATTTCTATGTTTCATGATAAGATGTAATATTCATTGCGAAGTGTCATGAATTCCTCGTATTCCTTTCAAAAGAATGTAAATGCGACACTTCCTTTATAGGAAATAGCGTTTGCAGATGTCTACGTGTCGAAGCAATAGGCATCTAATGTTTCATAAATCGCCATATCGCATTTCATCAATATGTTTCATGATAAGATATAATATTCATTGTGGAGTGTTATGTATACCTCGTATTCACTTCAAAAGAATGTAAACGCGACACTTCCTTGCAAGGAAATAGCGTTTGCAGATGTCTACGTATCGTAGCATTAGTTCTCTAATGCTTCTCAAAACGCGACATCGTTTCTCATTTCTATGTTTCGTGATAATGTATAATATTCATTGTGGAGTGTTATGTATACCTCGCATTCACTTCAAAAGAATGTAAATGCGACCCTTCCATGCTAGGAAACAGCGTTTGCGGATGTCTACGTATCGAAGCAATAGTTTTCTAATGCTTCTTAAATCGTCATATCGAATCTCATATCTACGTTTCATGATAAGATACAATATTCATTGCGAAGTGTCATGTATACCTCGTATTCCTTTCAAAAGAATGTAAATGCGACACTTCCTTGCTAGGGAGTAGCGTTTGCAGATGTCTACGTATCGAAGCAATAGAATTCTAAAGCTTGCTAATTCGCGATATCGCATCTCATATCTATGTTTCATGATAATATATAATATTCATTGCGCAGTGTCATGTATATCTCGTCTATACTTCAAATGGATGGAAATGCGACACTTCCTTGGTAGGAAATGGCGTTTGCAGATGTCTACGTATCGAAGCAATAGATTCCTAAAGCATGCTAATTCGCCATATCGCATCTCATATCTATGTTTCATGTTAATATCTAATATTCATTGCGAAGTTTAATGTACACCTCGCATACAATTCAAACGAATGTGAATGCGACAGTTCCTTGCTCGGAAATAGTGTTTGCATATGTCTACGTATCGAAGCAATTGTGTTCTAATGCTTCTTAAATCGCGATATCGCATCTGATTTCTATGTTTCATGATAAGATATAATATTCATTGTGCAGTGTTATGCTTACCTCGTATTCACTTCAAAAGAATGCAAATGCGACACTGCCTTGTCAGAATGTAGCGTTTGCAGATGTCTAGGTATCGAAGCAATAGAGTTCTAATGCTTCTTAAATCGTCATGTTGCATCTCATTTCTATGTTTCATGATAAGATATAATATTCATGGCGAAGTGTCATGTATACCTCGTATTCCTTTCAGAAGAATGTAAATGCGACACTTCCATGCTAGGAAGTAGCGTTTGCAGATGTCTGCGTATCGAAGCAATAGAGTTCTAATGCTTCTTAAATCGTCATATAGCATCTCAATTCTATGTTTCATGATAAGATATAATATTCATTGCGAAGTGCCATGTGTACCTCGTATTCCTTTCATAAGAATGTAAATGCGACAGTTCCTTGCTAGGAAGTAGCGTTTGCAGATGTCTACGTATCGAACCAATAGATTTCTAATGCTTCTTAAATCGCCATATCGCATCTCATTTCTATGTTTCATGATAGTATATAATATTCATTGCGAAGTGTCATGTGTACCTCGTATTCCTTTCATAAGAATGTAAATGCGACACTTCCTTGCTAGGAAGTAGCGTTTGCAGAAGTCTACGTATCGAACCAATAGATTTCTAATGCTTCTTAAATCGCCATATCTCATCTCATTTCTATGTTTCATGATAGGATATAATATTCATTGTGCAGTGTTATGTATATCTCGTCTATACTTCAAATGAATGTAAATGCGACACTTCCTTGCTAGGAAATAGCGTTTGCAGATGTCTACGTATCGTGGCATTAGTGTTCTAATGCTCCACAAGACGCGAAATCGCTTCTCATTTCTATGTTTCATGATAATATAGAATATTCATTGCGAAGTGTCATGTATACCTCGTATTCCTTTCAAAAGATTGTAAATGCGACTCTTCCTTGCTAGGAAATAGCGTTTGCAGATGTCTACGTATCCAAGCAATAGAATTCTAATGCTTCACAAATCGCCATATAGCATCTCATTTCTATGTTTCATGATAAGATGTAATATTCATTGCGAAGTGTCATGAATTCCTCGTATTCCTTTCAAAAGAATGTAAATGCGACACTTCCTTTATAGGAAATAGCGTTTGCAGATGTCTACGTGTCGAAGCAATAGGCATCTAATGTTTCATAAATCGCCATATCGCACTTCATCAATATGTTTCATGATAAGATATAATATTCATTGTGGAGTGTTATGTATACCTCGTATTCACTTCAAAAGAATGTAAACGCGACACTTCCTTGCAAGGAAATAGCGTTTGCAGATGTCTACGTATCGTAGCATTAGTTCTCTAATGCTTCTCAAAACGCGACATCGTTTCTCATTTCTATGTTTCGTGATAATGTATAATATTCATTGTGGAGTGTTATGTATACCTCGTATTCACTTCAAAAGAATGTAAATGCGACCCTTCCATGCTAGGAAACAGCGTTTGCGGATGTCTACGTATCGAAGCAATAGTTTTCTAATGCTTCTTAAATCGTCATATCGAATCTCATATCTACGTTTCATGATAAGATACAATATTCATTGCGAAGTGTCATGTATACCTCGTATTCCTTTCAAAAGAATGTAAATGCGACACTTCCTTGCTAGGGAGTAGCGTTTGCAGATGTCTACGTATCGAAGCAATAGAATTCTAAAGCTTGCTAATTCGCGATATCGCATCTCATATCTATGTTTCATGATAATATATAATATTCATTGCGATGTGTCATGTATACCTCGCATACACTTAAAATGAATGTAAATGCGGCACTTCCATGGTAGGATGTAGCGTTTGCAGATGTCTACGTATCGAACCGATAGACATCTAATGCTTCATAAATCGCCAATCGCATCTCATTTCTATGTTTCATGATAAGATATAATATTCATTGCGAAGTGCCATGTATACCTCGCATACACTTCAATTGAATGTACATGCGACACTTCTTTGCTAGGAAATAGCGTTTGCAGATGTCTACGTATCGAAGCAATAGAATTCTAATGCTTCTTATATCGTCATATCGCATCTCATTTCTATGTTTCATTATAAGATATAATTTTCATTGTGGAGTGTTATGTATACCTCGTATTCACTTCAAAAGAATGTAAACGCGACACTTCCTTGCCAGGAAATAGCGTTGGCAGATGTCTACGTATCGTAGCATTAGTCCTCCAATGCTTCTCAAAACGCGACATCGTTTCTCATTTCTATGTTTCATGATAGTATATAATATTCATTGCCTAGTGTCATGTACACCTCGCATACACTTCAAGTGAATGTAAATGCGACACTTCCTTGCTAGGAAATAGCGTTTGCAGATGTCTACGTATCGAAGCAATAGGTTTCTAAAGCTTTCTAATTCCCAATATCGCATTTGATATCTATGTTTCATGATAATATATAATATTCATTGCGAAGTTTAATGTACACCTCGCATACAATTCAAAAGAATGTGAATGCGACAGTTCCCTGCTAGGAAATAGTGTTTGCAGATGTCTACGTATCGAAGCAATTGTGTTCTAATGCTTTTCAAATCGCGATATCGAATCTCATTTCTATGTTTCATGATAAGAAATAATATTCATTGTGCAGTGATATGTATACCTCGTATTCACATCAAAAGAATGTAAATGCGACACTTCCTTGCTAGGAAATGGCGTCTGCAGATGTCTACGTATCGAAGCAATAGAATTCTAATGCTTCTCAAATCGTCATATCGCATCTCATTTCTATGTTTCATGATAAGATATAATATTCATTGCGATGTGTCATGTATACTTCGTATTCCTTTCAAAAGAATGTAAATGCGACACTTCCTTGCTAGGAAGTAGCGCTAGCAGATGTCTACGTATCGTAGCATTAGTGTTATAATGCTTCTCAGAACGCGATATCGCTACTCATTTCTATGTTTCATGATAAGATATAATATTCATTGCGAAGTGTCATGTATACCTCGTATTCACTTCAACAGAATGTAAATGCGACACTTCCTTGTTAGGAATTAGCGTTTGAAGATGTCTCCGTATCGAAGCAATAGTGTTCTAATGCTTCTCAAAAAGCGATGTCGCATCTCATTTCTGTGTTTCATGATTACATATAATATTCATTGTGCAGTGTTATGTATACCTCGTATTCACATCAAAAGAATGTAAATGCGACACTTCCTTGCCAGGAAATAGCGTCTGCAGATGTCTACGTATCGAAGCAATAGATTCCTAAAGCATGCTAATTCGCGATATCGCATCTCATATCTATGTTTCATGTTAATATATAATATTCATTGCGAAGTTTAATGTACACCTCGCATACAATTCAAACGAATGTGAATGCTACAGTTCCTTGCTAGGAAATAGTGTTTGCAGATGTCTATCAAAGCAATTGTGTTCTAATGCTTCCTAAATCGCGATATCGCATCTCATTTCTATGTTTCATGATAAGATATAATATTCATTGTGCAGTGTTATGCTTACCTCGTATTCACTTCAAAAGAATGCAAATGCGACACTTCCTTGATAGGACGTAGCGTTTGCAGATGTCTACGTATCGAAGCAATAAAGTTCTAATGCTTCTTAAATCGTCATATCGCACCTCATTTCCATGTTTCATGATAAGATATAATATTCATTGCGAAGTGTCATGTGTACCTCGTATTCCTTTCATAAGAATGTAAATGCGACACTTCCTTGCTAGGAAGTAGCGTTTGCAGAAGTCTACGTATCGAACCAATAGAGTTCTAATGCTTCTTAAATCGCCATATCTCATCTCATTTCTATGTTTCATGATAGGATATAATATTCATTGTGCAGTGTTATGTATATCTCGTCTATACTTCAAATGAATGTAAATGCGACACTTCCTTGCTAGGAAATAGCGTTTGCAGATGTCTACGTATCGTGGCATTAGTGTTCTAATGCTCCTCAAGACGCGAAATCGCTTCTCATTTCTATGTTTCATGATAATATATAATATTCATTGCGAAGTGTCATGTATACCTCGTATTCCTTTCAAAAGATTGTAAATGCGACTCTTCCTTGCTAGGATATAGCGTTTGCAGATGTCTACGTATCCAAGCAATAGAATTCTAATGCTTCACAAATCGCCATATAGCATCTCATTTCTATGTTTCATGATAAGATGTAATATTCATTGCGAAGTGTCATGAATTCCTCGTATTCCTTTCAAAAGAATGTAAATGCGACACTTCCTTTATAGGAAATAGCGTTTGCAGATGTCTACGTGTCGAAGCAATAGGCATCTAATGTTTCATAAATCGCCATATCGCATTTCATCAATATGTTTCATGATAAGATATAATATTCATTGTGGAGTGTTATGTATACCTCGTATTCACTTCAAAAGAATGTAAACGCGACACTTCCTTGCAAGGAAATAGCGTTTGCAGATGTCTACGTATCGTACCATTAGTTCTCTAATGCTTCTCAAAACGCGACATCGTTTCTCATTTCTATGTTTCGTGATGATGTATAATATTCATTGTGGAGTGTTATGTATACCTCGTATTCACTTCAAAAGAATGTAAATGCGACCCTTCCATGCTAGGAAACAGCGTTTGCGGATGTCTACGTATCGAAGCAATAGTTTTCTAATGCTTCTTAAATCGTCATATCGAATCTCATATCTACGTTTCATGATAAGATACAATATTCATTGCGAAGTGTCATGTATACCTCGTATTCCTTTCAAAAGAATGTAAATGCGACACTTCCTTGCTAGGGAGTAGCGTTTGCAGATGTCTACGTATCGAAGCAATAGAATTCTAAAGCTTGCTAATTCGCGATATCGCATCTCATATCTATGTTTCATGATAATATATAATATTCATTGCGATGTGTCATGTATACCTCGCATACACTTAAAATGAATGTAAATGCGGCACTTCCCTGGTAGGATGTAGCGTTTGCAGATGTCTACGTATCGAACCGATAGACATCTAATGTTTCATAAATCGCCAATCGCATCTCATTTCTATGTTTCATGATAAGATATAATATTCATTGCGAAGTGCCATGTATACCTCGCATACACTTCAATTGAATGTACATGCGACACTTCTTTGCTAGGAAATAGCGTTTGCAGATGTCTACGTATCGAAGCAATAGAATTCTAATGCTTCTTATATCGTCATATCGCATCTCATTTCTATGCTTCATTATAAGATATAATTTTCATTGTGGAGTGTTATGTATACCTCGTATTCACTTCAAAAGAATGTAAACGCGACACTTCCTTGCCAGGAAATAGCGTTGGCAGATGTCTACGTATCGTAGCATTAGTCCTCCAATGCTTCTCAAAACGCGACATCGTTTCTCATTTCTATGTTTCATGATAGTATATAATATTCATTGCCTAGTGTCATGTACACCTCGCATACACTTCAAGTGAATGTAAATGCGACACTTCCTTGCTAGGAAATAGCGTTTGCAGATGTCTACGTATCGAAGCAATAGGTTTCTAAAGCTTTCTAATTCCCAATATCCCATTTGATATCCATGTTTCATGATAATATATAATATTCATTGCGAAGTTTAATGTACACCTCGCATACAATTCAAAAGAATGTGAATGCGACAGTTCCCTGCTAGGAAATAGTGTTTGCAGATGTCTACGTATCGAAGCAATTGTGTTCTAATGCTTTTCAAATCGCGATATCGCATCTCATTTCTATGTTTCATGATAAGATATAATATTCATTGCGATGTGTCATGTATACTTCGTATTCCTTTCAAAAGAATGTAAATGCGACACTTCCTTGCTAGGAAGTAGCGCTTGCAGATGTCTACGTATCGTAGCATTAGTGTTATAATGCTTCTCAGAACGCGATATCGCTACTCATTTCTATGTTTCATGATAAGATATAATATTCATTGCGAAGTGTCATGTATACCTCGTATTCACTTCAACAGAATGTAAATGCGACACTTCCTTGTTAGGAATTAGCGTTTGAAGATGTCTCCGTATCGAAGCAATAGTGTTCTAATGCTTCTCAAAAAGCGATGTCGCATCTCATTTCTGTGTTTCATGATTACATATAATATTCATTGTGCAGTGTTATGTATACCTCGTATTCACATCAAAAGAATGTAAATGCGACACTTCCTTGCCAGGAAATAGCGTCTGCAGATGTCTACGTATCGAAGCAATAGATTCCTAAAGCATGCTAATTCGCGATATCGCATCTCATATCTATGTTTCATGTTAATATCTAATATTCATTGCGAAGTTTAATGTACACATCGCATACAATTCAAACGAATGTGAATGCTACAGTTCCTTGCTAGGAAATAGTGTTTGCAGATGTCTATCATAGCAATTGTGTTCTAATGCTTCCTAAATCGCGATATCGCATCTCATTTCTATGTTTCATGATAAGATATAATATTCATTGTGCAGTGTTATGCTTACCTCGTATTCACTTCAAAAGAATGCAAATGCGACACTTCCTTGATAGGACGTAGCGTTTGCAGATGTCTACGTATCGAAGCAATAAAGTTCTAATGCTTCTTAAATCGTCATATCGCATCTCATTTCCATGTTTCATGATAAGATATAATATTCATTGCGAAGTGTCATGTGTACCTCGTATTCCTTTCATAAGAATGTAAATGCGACACTTCCTTGCTAGGAAGTGGCGTTTGCAGATGTCTACGTATCGAAGCAATAGAGTTCTAATGCTTCTTAAATCGCAAATATCGCATCTCATTTCTATGTTTCATGATAAGATATAATATTCATTGAGCAGTGTTATGCTTACCTCGTATTCACTTCAAAAGAATGCAAATGCGATACTTCCTTGCTAGGAAGTAGCGTTTGCAGATGTCTACGTATCGAAGCAATAGAGTTCTAATGCTTCTTAAATCGTCATATCGCATCTCATTTCCATGTTTCATGATAAGATATAATATTCATTGCGAAGTGTCATGTGTACCTCGTATTCCTTTCATAAGAATGTAAATGCGACACTTCCTAGCTAGGAAGTGGCGTTTGCAGATGTCTACGTATCGAACCAATAGATTTCTAATGCTTCTTAAATCGCCATATCTCATCTCATTTCTATGTTTCATGATAGGATATAATATTCATTGTGCAGTGTTATGTATATCTCGTCTATACTTCAAATGAATGTAAATGCGACACTTCCTTGCTAGGAAATAGCGTTTGCAGATGTCTACGTATCGTGGCATTAGTGTTCTGATGCTCCTCAAGACTCGAAATCGCTTCTCATTTCTATGTTTCATGATAATATATAATATTCATTGCGAAGTGTCATGTATACCTCTCATACATTTAAATTGAATGTACACGCGACACTTCCTTGCTAGGAAATAGCGTTTGCAGATGTCTACGTATCGAAGCAGTAGATGTATAATGCTTCTTAAATCGCCATATCGCATCTCATTTCTATGTTTCATGATAAGATATAATATTCATTGTGCAGTGTTATGCTTACCTCGTATTCACTTCAAAAGAATGCAAATGCGACACTTCCTTGTCAGAATGTAGCGTTTGCAGATGTCTAGGTATCGAAGCAATAGAGTTCTAATGCTTCTTAAATCGTCATGTTGCATCTCATTTCTATGCTTCATGATAAGATATAATATTCATGGCGAAGTGTCATGTATACCTCGTATTCCTTTCAGAAGAATGTAAATGCGACACTTCCATGCTAGGAAGTAGCGTTTGCAGATGTCTACGTATCGAAGCAATAGAGTTCTAATGCTTCTTAAATCGTCATATAGCATCTCAATTCTATGTTTCATGATAAGATATAATATTCATTGCGAAGTGCCATGTGTACCTCGTATTCTTTTCAAAAGAATGTAAATGCGACACTTACTTCCTAGGAAATAGCGTTTGCACGTGTCTACTCATCATAGCTATAGAGTTCTAACGCTTGTTAATTCGCGATATCGCACCTCATTTCTATGTTTCATGATAAGATATAATATTCATTGTGCAGTGTTATGTATACCTCGTTTTCACATCAAAAGAATGTAAATGCGACACTTCCTTCCCAGGAAATAGATATTCATTGCGAAGATTAATGTACACCTCGCATACAATTCAAACGAATGTGAATGCGACAGTTCCTTGCTAGGAAATAGTGTTTGCAGATGTCTACGTATCGAAGCAATTGTGTTCTAATGCTTCTTAAATCGCGGTATCGCATCTGATTTCTATGTTTCATGATATGATATAATATTCATTGTGCAGTGTTATGCTTACCTCGTATTCACTTCAAAAGAATGCAAATGCGACACTTCCTTGTTAGAATGTAGCGTTTGCAGATGTCTAGGTATTGGAGCAATAGAGTTCTAATGCTTCTTAAATCGTCATGTTGCATCTCATTTCTATGTTTCATGATAAGATATTATATTCATTGCGAAGTGTCATGTATACCTCGTATTCTTTTCAAAAGAATGTAAATGCGACACTTCCTTCCTAGGAAATAGCGTTTGCACGTGTCTACTCATCATAGCTATAGAGTTCTAACGCTTGTTAATTCGCGATATCGCACCTCATTTCTATGTTTCATGATAAGATATACTATTCATTATGCAGTGTTATGTATACCTCGTTTTCACATCAAAAGAATGTAAATGCGACACTTGCTTGCCAGGAAATAGCGTCTGCAGATGTCTACGTATCGAAGCAATAGAATTCTAATGCTCCTTAAATCGTCATATCGCATCTCATTTCTATGTTTCATGATAAGATATAATATTCATTGCGAAGTGTCATGTATACCTCGTATTCCTTTCAAAAGAATGTAAATGCAACACTTCCTTGCTAGGAAGTAGCGTTTGCAGATGTCTACGTATCGAAGCAATAGAGTTCTAATGCTTCTTAAATCGTCATATCGCATCTCATTTCCATGTTTCATGATAAGATATAATATTCATTGCGAAGTGTCATGTGTACCTCGTATTCCTTTCATAAGAATGTAAATGCGACACTTCCTTGCTAGGAAGTGGCGTTTGCAGATGTCTACGTATCGAAGCAATAGAGTTCTAATGCTTCTTAAATCGCCATATCGCATCTCATTTCTACGTTTCATGATAAGATATAATATTCATTGTGCAGTGTTATGCTTACCTCGTATTCACTTCAAAAGAATGCAAATGCGATACTTCCTTGCTAGGAAGTAGCGTTTGCAGATGTCTACGTATCGAAGCAATAGAGTTCTAATGCTTCTTAAATCGTCATATCGCATCTCATTTCCATGTTTCATGATAAGATATAATATTCATTGCGAAGTGTCATGTGTACCTCGTACTCCTTTCATAAGAATGTAAATGCGACACTTCCTAGCTAGGAAGTGGCGTTTGCAGATGTCTACGTATCGAACCAATAGGTTTCTAATGCTTCTTAAATCGCCATATCTCATCTCATTTCTATGTTTCATCATAGGATATAATATTCATTGTGCAGTGTTATGTATATCTCGTCTATACTTCAAATGAATGTAAATGCGACACTTCCTTGCTAGGAAATAGCGTTTGCAGATGTCTACGTATCGTGGCATTAGTGTTCTAATGCTCCTCAAGACTCGAAATCGCTTCTCATTTCTATGTTTCATGATAATATATAATATTCATTGCGAAGTTTCATGTATACCTCGCATACAATTCGAACGAATGTGAATGCGACAGTTCCTTGCTAGGAAATAGGGTTTGCAGATGCCTACGTATCGAAGCACTAGTTTTCTAATGCTCCTTAAATCGTCATATCGCATCCCATATCTACGTTTCATGATAAGATACAATATTCATGACGAAGTGTCATGTATACCTCGTATTCCTTTCAAAGGAATGTAAATGCGACACATCCTTGCTAGGAAGTAGCGTTTGCAGATGTCTTCGTATCGAACCAATAGATTTCTAATGCTTCTTAAATCGCCATATCGCATCTCATTTCTATGTTTCATGCTAAGATATAATATTCATTGTGCAGTGTTATGCTTACCTCGTATTCACTTCAAAAGAATGCAAACGCGACACTTCCTTGCTAGGAAGTAGCGTTTGCAGATGTCTACGTATCGAAGCAATAGAGTTCTATTGCTTCTTAAATCGTCATATCGCATCTCATTTCCATGTTTCATGATAAGATATAATAATCATTGCGAAGTGTCATGTGTACCTCGCATACACTTTATTTGAATGTACATACGACACTTCCTTCCTAGGAAATAGCGTTTGCCGATGTCTACGTATCGAAGCAATAGAGTTCTAATGCTTCTTAAATCGTCATATCGCATCTCATTTCTATGTTTCATGATAAGATATAATATTCATTGCGAAGTGTCATGTGTACCTCGTATTCCTTTCATAAGAATGTAAATGCGACAGTTCCTTGCTAGGAAGTAGCGTTTGCAGATGTCTACGTATCGATCCAATAGATTTTTAATGCTTCTTGAACCGCCATATCGCATCTCATTTCTATGTTTCATGATAAGATATAATATTCATTGCGAAGTGCCATGTATACCTCGTATTCCTTTCAAAAGAATGTAAATGCAACACTTCCTTGCTAGGAAGTAGCGTTTGCAGATGGCTACGTATCGAAGCAATAGAATTCTAATGCTTCTTATATCGTCATATCGCATCTCATTTCTATGTTTCATGATGAGATATAATATTCATTGCGAGGTGTCATGTATGCCTCGTATTCCTTTCAAAAGAATGTAAATGCGACACTTCCTTCGTAGGAAATAGCGTTTGCAGATGTCTACTTATCGAAGCAATAGATCTCTAAAGCTTGCTAATTCACGATATTGCATCTGATATCTATGTTTCATGATAAGATATAATATTCATTGTGGAGTGTTATGTATACTTCGTATTCACTTCAAAAAAAATGTAAACGCGACACTACCTTGCCAGGAAATAGCGTTTGAGGATGTCTACGTTTCGTGGCATTAGAGTTCTAATGCTTATCAAAACGCCATATCGCTACTCATTACCATGTTTCATGATAATATATAATATTCATTGCGAAATGTCACTTATACCTCGCATACACTTCAAATGAATGTAATTGCGACACTTCCTTCCTAGGAAATAGCGTTTGCAGGTGTCTATGTATCATGGCAATAGAGTTCTAACGCTTCTTCAAGCGCGAGATCGCAACTCATTTCTACGTTCCATGATAAGATATAATATTCATTCCGAAGTGTCATGTATACCTCGTATTCACTTCAACAGAATCTAAATGCGACACTTCCTTGTTAGGAATTAGCGTTTGAAGATGTCTCCGTATCGAAGCAATAGTGTTCTAATGCTTCTCAAAACGCGATATCGCATCTCATTTCTGTGTTTCATGATTACATATAATATTCATTGTGCAGTGTTATGTATACCTCGTATTCGCATCAGAAGAATGTAAATGTGACACTTCCTTCCTAGGAAATAGCGTTTGTACGTGTCTACGTATCATAGCTATAGAGTTCTAACGCTTGTTAAATCGCGATATCGCATCTCATTTCTATGTTTCATGATAAGATATAATATTCGTTGTGCAGAGTTATGTATACCTCGTATTTACATCAAAAGAATGTAAATGCGACACTTCCTTGCAAGGAAATAGCGTCTGCAGATGTCTACGTATCGAAGCAATAGAAATCTAGTGCTTCTTAAATCGTCATATCGCATCTCATTTCTATGTTTCATGATAAGATATAATATTCATTGCGAAGTGTCATGTATACCTAGTATTCCTTTCAAAAGAATGTAAATGCGACACTTCCTTGCTAGGGAGTAGCGCTTGCAGATGTCTACGTATCGTAGCATTAGTGTTATAATGCTTCTCAAAACGCGATATCGCTACTCATTTCTATGTTTCATGATAAGATATAGTATTCATTGTGCAGTGTTATGTATACCTCGAATTCACTTCAATAGAATGTAAATGCTACAATTCCTTGCTAGGAAATAGCGTTTGCAGATGTCTACGTATCGAAGCAATAGGTTTCTAAAGCTTGCTAATTCGCGACATCGCATCTCATGTCTATGTTTCATGATAATATATAATATTCGTTGCGAAGTGTCATGTATATCTCGTCTATACTTCAAATGGATGTAAATGCGACACTTCCTTGCTAGGATATAGCTGGTCCAGATGTCTACGTATCGAAGCAGTAGAGTTCTAATGCTTCTTAAAATGCGGCATCGCATCTCATTTCGATGTTTCGTGATGAGATATAATATTCAATGTGCAGTGTTATGTATTCGTCGTCAACACTTCAAAAGAATGTAAATGCGACACTTCCTTGCTATTAAATAGCTGGTCCAGAGTTCGACGTATCGAAACAATAGTGTTCTAATGCTTCATAAAATGAGATATACCGCATCTTATTTCTATGTTTCATGATAAGGTATAAAATTCATCGCGAAGTGAGATGTATACCTCTTACTCGCTTCAAAAGAATGTAAATGAGACACTTCCTTGCTAGGAAGTAGCGTTTGCAGATGTCTACGTATCGGAGCAAAAGAGTTCTAATGCTTCTCAAAACGCGATATCGCATCTCGTTTCTATGTTTCGTGACAGGATATAATATTCATTGCGAAATGTCACTTATACCTCGCATACACTTCAAATGAATGTAATTGCGACACTTCCTTCCTAGGAAATAGCGTTTGCAGGTGTCTATGTATCATGGCAATAGAGTTCTAACGCTTCTTCAAGCGCGAGATCGCAACTCATTTCTGTGTTTCATGATTAGATATAATATTCATTGCGAAGTGTTATGTAAACCTAGTCTACGACTCAAATTAATGTAAATGCGACACTTTCTTTCTAGGAAATAGCGTTTGCAGATGTCTACGTATCGTAGCAATAGAGATCTAATGCTTCTTAGAACGCGATATCGCATCCCATTACTGTGTTTCATGATATGATATAATATTCATTGCGAAGTGTTATGTATTCCTCGTCTATACTTCAAATGGATGTAAATGCAACACTTCCTTGCTAGGATATAGCTGGTCCAGATGTCTACGTATCGAAGCAGTAGATTTCTAATGCTTCTTAAAATGCGGCATCGCATCTCATTTCAATGATTCGTGATGAGATATAATATTCAATGTGCAGTGTTATGTATTCGTCGTCAACACTTCAAAAGAATGTAAATGCGACACTTCCTTGCTAGGAAATAGCTGGTCCAGATGTCGACGTATCGAAACAATAGTGTTCTAATGCTTCATAAAATGAGATATACCGCATCTCATTTCTATGTTTCATGATAAGGTATAAAATTCATTGCGAAGTGAGATGTATACCTCGTACTCACTTCAAAAGAATGTAAATGCGACACTTCCTTGCTAGGAAGTAGCGTTTGCAGATGACTCCGCATCGAAGCAGTAGGGTTCTAATGCTTCCTAAATCCCGATATCGCATATCATTTCTATGTTTCGTGATAAGATACATTATTCATTGCGAAGTTTCACTTATACCTCGTCTTCACTTCAAATGAATGTAAATGCAACACTTTCTTCCTAGGAAATAGCGTTTGCTGATATCTACGTACCGTTGCAATATAGTTCTAATGCTTCTTAAAACGATATATCGCGTCTCATTTCTATGTTTCATCATAAGATATGATATTCATTGCGAAGTGTCACTTGTACCTCGCATACACCTCAAATGAATGTAAATGCGAAGCTTCCTTTCTATAGGAAATAGCGTTTCCAGATATCTTGGAATCGTAGCAATAGAGTTCTAATACTTCTAAAACGCGATATCGCATGCCATTTCTCTGTTTCATGATAACATATAATATTCATTGCGAAGTGTCATGTATAGCTCGTATTCACTTCAAAAGAATGTAAATGAGACTGTTCCTTGCTAGGAAATAGCGTTTCCAGATGTCTACGTATCGAAACAATAGAGTTCCAATGCTTCTTAAAACGTGATGTCGCATATCGTTTCTATGTATCGTGATAAGATATAATATTCATTGCGAAGTGTCATGTACACCTCGTATTCAATTCAAAAGAAAGTAAATGCGACTACTGCTTGCTATGAAATAGGGATTGCAGATGTCTACGTATCGTAGAAATAGAGTTCTAATTGTACTTACATCGCGATATCGCATCTCATTTATATGTATCGTGATAAGATATAATATTCATTGCGAAGTGTCATGTACACCTCGTATTCAATTCAAAAGAAAGTAAATGCCACTCCTCCTGCTAGGAAATAGGGTTTGCAGATGTCTACGTATCGTAGAAATAGAGTTCTAATGCTACTTAAATCGCGACATCGCATCTCATTTATATGTTTCGTGATAAGATATAATATTCATTGCGAAGTGTCATGTATACCTCGTATTCACTCCAAAAGAATGTAAATGCGACTATTGCTTGCTAGGAAATAGCGTTTGCAGATGTCTACGTATCGTAGCAATAGAGTTCTAATGCTTCTTAAAACGCGATATCGCATCTCTCTCCCATGTTTCATGATAAGATATAATACACATAGCGAAGTGTCATGTATATCTCGTATTCTCTCCAATCGAATGTAAATGCGACTATTGCTTGGTACGAAATAGCGTTTGTAGATGTCTACGTATCGTAGCAATAGAGTTCTAATGCTACTTAAAACGCGATATCGCAACTCATATATATGTTTCGTAATAAGATATAATATTCATTGCGAAGTGTCATGTATACCACGTATTCACTTCAAAAAAATGTAAGTGCGACACTTCCATGCTAGGAAATAGCGTTTGCAGATGTCTACGTATCGTAGCAATAGTGTTCTAATGCTACTTAAATCGCGATATCGCATCTCATTTCTATGTTTCATGATAAGATATAATATTCATAGCGAAGTGCCATGTATACCTCGCATACACTTCAATTGAATGTACATGCGACACTTCCTTCCTAGGAAATAGCCTTTGCAGATGTCTACGTATCGAAGCAATAGAGTTCTAATGCTTCTAAAATCGCCATTTCGCATCTCATTTCTATGTTTCATGATAAGATATAATATTCATAGCGAAGTGCCATGTATACCTCTCATTCAGTTTAATTGAATGTACATGCGACTCTTCCTTGCTAGGAAATAGCGTTTGCAGATGTCTACGTATCGAAGCAATAGAGTTCTAGTGCTTCTAAAATCGCCATTTCGCATCTCATTTCTCTGTTTCATGATAAGATATAATATTCATAGCGAAGTGCCATGTATACCTCTCATTCAGTTTAATTGAATGTACATGCGACTCTTCCTTGCTAGGAAATAGCGTTTGCAGATGTCTACGTATCGAAGCAATAGAATTCTAATGCTTCTTATATCGTCATATCGCATCTCATTTCTATGTTTCATGATAAGATATAATATTCATTGCGAGGTGTCATGTATGCCTCGTATTCCTTTCAAAAGAATGTAAATGCGACACTTCCTTCGTAGGAAATAGCGTTTGCAGATGTCTACTTATCGAAGCAATAGATCTCTAAAGCTTGCTAATTCACGATATTGCATCTGATATCTATGTTTCATGATAAGATATAATATTCATTGTGGAGTGTTATGTATACTTCGTATTCACTTCAAAAAAAATGTAAACGCGACACTACCTTGCCAGGAAATAGCGTTTGAGGATGTCTACGTTTCGTGGCATTAGAGTTCTAATGCTTATCAAAACGCCATATCGCTACTCATTACCATGTTTCATGATAATATATAATATTCATTGCGAAATGTCACTTATACCTCGCATACACTTCAAATGAATGTAATTGCGACACTTCCTTCCTAGGAAATAGCGTTTGCAGGTGTCTATGTATCATGGCAATAGAGTTCTAACGCTTCTTCAAGCGCGAGATCGCAACTCATTTCTACGTTCCATGATAAGATATAATATTCATTCCGAAGTGTCATGTATACCTCGTATTCACTTCAGCAGAATCTAAATGCGACACTTCCTTGTTAGGAATTAGCGTTTGAAGATGTCTCCGTATCGAAGCAATAGTGTTCTAATGCTTCTCAAAACGCGATATCGCATCTCATTTCTGTGTTTCATGATTACATATAATATTCATTGTGCAGTGTTATGTATACCTCGTATTCGCATCAGAAGAATGTAAATGTGACACTTCCTTCCTAGGAAATAGCGTTTGTACGTGTCTACGTATCATAGCTATAGAGTTCTAACGCTTGTTAAATCGCGATATCGCATCTCATTTTTATGTTTCATGATAAGATATAATATTCGTTGTGCAGAGTTATGTATACCTCGTATTTACATCAAGAGAATGTAAATGCGACACTTCCTTGCTAGGAAATAGCGTCTGCAGATGTCTACGTATCGAAGCAATAGAAATCTAGTGCTTCTTAAATCGTCATATCGCATCTCATTTCTATGTTTCATGATAAGATATAATATTCATTGCGAAGTGTCATGTATACCTAGTATTCCTTTCAAAAGAATGTAAATGCGACACTTCCTTGCTAGGAAGTAGCGCTTGCAGATGTCTACGTATCGTAGCATTAGTGTTATAATGCTTCTCAAAACGCGATATCGCTACTCATTTCTATGTTTCATGATAAGATATAGTATTCATTGTGCAGTGTTATGTATACCTCGAATTCACTTCAATAGAATGTAAATGCTACAATTCCTTGCTAGGAAATAGCGTTTGCAGATGTCTACGTATCGAAGCAATAGGTTTCTAAAGCTTGCTAATTCGCGACATCGCATCTCATGTCTATGTTTCATGATAATATATAATATTCGTTGCGAAGTGTCATGTATATCTCGTCTATACTTCAAATGGATGTAAATGCGACACTTCCTTGCTAGGATATAGCTGGTCCAGATGTCTACGTATCGAAGCAGTAGAGTTCTAATGCTTCTTAAAATGCGGCATCGCATCTCATTTCGATGTTTCGTGATGAGATATAATATTCAATGTGCAGTGTTATGTATTCGTCGTCAACACTTCAAAAGAATGTAAATGCGACACTTCCTTGCTATTAAATAGCTGGTCCAGAGTTCGACGTATCGAAACAATAGTGTTCTAATGCTTCATAAAATGAGATATACCGCATCTCATTTCTATGTTTCATGATAAGGTATAAAATTCATTGCGAAGTGAGATGTATACCTCGTACTCACTTCAAAAGAATGTAAATGCGACACTTCCTTGCTAGGAAGTAGCGTTTGCAGATGACTCCGCATCGAAGCAGTAGGGTTCTAATGCTTCCTAAATCCCGATATCGCATATCATTTCTATGTTTCGTGATAAGATACATTATTCATTGCGAAGTTTCACTTATACCTCGTCTTCACTTCAAATGAATGTAAATGCAACACTTTCTTCCTAGGAAATAGCGTTTGCTGATATCTACGTACCGTTGCAATATAGTTCTAATGCTTCTTAAAACGATATATCGCGTCTCATTTCTATGTTTCATCATAAGATATGATATTCATTGCGAAGTGTCACTTGTACCTCGCATACACCTCAAATGAATGTAAATGCGAAGCTTCCTTTCTATAGGAAATAGCGTTTCCAGATATCTTGGAATCGTAGCAATAGAGTTCTAATACTTCTAAAACGCGATATCGCATGCCATTTCTCTGTTTCATGATAACATATAATATTCATTGCGAAGTGTCATGTATAGCTCGTATTCACTTCAAAAGAATGTAAATGAGACTGTTCCTTGCTAGGAAATAGCGTTTCCAGATGTCTACGTATCGAAACAATAGAGTTCCAATGCTTCTTAAAGCGTGATGTCGCATATCGTTTCAATGTATCGTGATAAGATATAATATTCATTGCGAAGTGTCATGTACACCTCGTATTCAATTCAAAAGAAAGTAAATGCGACTACTGCTTGCTATGAAATAGGGATTGCAGATGTCTACGTATCGTAGAAATAGAGTTCTAATTGTACTTACATCGCGATATCGCATCTCATTTATATGTATCGTGATAAGATATAATATTCATTGCGAAGTGTCATGTACACCTCGTATTCAATTCAAAAGAAAGTAAATGCCACTCCTCCTGCTAGGAAATAGGCTTTGCAGATGTCTACGTATCGTAGAAATAGAGTTCTAATGCTACTTAAATCGCGACATCGCATCTCATTTATATGTTTCGTGATAAGATATAATATTCATTGCGAAGTGTCATGTATACCTCGTATTCACTCCAAAAGAATGTAAATGCGACTATTGCTTGCTACGAAATAGCGTTTGCAGATGTCTACGTATCGTAGCAATAGAGTTCTAATGCTTCTTAAAACGCGATATCACATCTCTCTCCCATGTTTCATGATAAGATATAATACTCATTGCGAAGTGTCATGTATATCTCGTATTCTCTCCAATCGAATGTAAATGCGACTATTGCTTGGTACGAAATAGCGTTTGTAGATGTCTACGTATCGTAGGAATAGAGTTCTAATGCTACTTAAAACGCGATATCGCAACTCATATATATGTTTCGTAATAAGATATAATATTCATTGCGAAGTGTCATGTATACCACGTATTCACTTCAAAAAAATGTAAGTGCGACACTTCCATGCTAGGAAATAGCGTTTGCAGATGTCTACGTATCGTAGCAATAGTGTTCTAATGCTACTTAAATCGCGATATCGCATCTCATTTCTGTGCATCGTGATAAGATATAATATTCATTGCGAAGTGTCATGTACACCTCGTATTCACTTCAAAAGAATGAAAATGCGACTATTGCTTGCTACGAAATAGCGTTTGCAGATGCCTACGTATCGTAGCAATAGAGATCTAATGCTACTTAAATCGCGATATCGCAACACATATATATGTTTCGTAAGAAGATATAATATTCATTGCGAAGTGTCATGTATACCACGTATTCACTTCAAAAGAATGTAAGTGCGACACCTCCATGCTAGGAAATAGCGTTTGCAGATGTCTCCGCTTAGAGGCCACAGAGTTCTAATGCTTCTTAAAACGCGATATCGCATCTCTCTTCTATGTTTCATGATAAGGTATAATATTCATTGCGAAGTGACATGTATGCCTGGTATTCATTTTAAAAGAATGTAAATGCGACTATTGCTTGCTAGGAAATAGCGTTTGCATATGTCTACGTATCGTAGCAATAGTGTTCTAATGCCACTTAAATCGCGATATCGCATCTCATTTCTATGTTTCGTGATAAGATATAATATTCACTGCGAAGTGTCATGTATACCTCGTATTCACTTCAAAAGAATATAAGTGCGACACTTCCATGCTAGGAAATAGCGTTTGCAGGTGTCTCCGCATCGAGGCCGTAGAGTTATAATCCTTTTTAAAACGCGATATTGCATCTCTCTTCCGTGTTTCATGATAAGATATAATATTCATTGCGAAGTGTCATGTATACCTCGTATTTATTTCAAAAGAATGTAAATGCGACTATTGCTTGCTAGGATATAGCGTTTGCAGATGTCTACGTATCGTAGCAATAGAGTTCTAATGCTACTTAAATCGCGATATCGCATCTCATTTATATGTTTCGTGATAAGATATAATATTCATTGCGAAGTATCATGTATACCTCGTATTCACTTCAAAAGAATATAAGTGCGACTACTGCTTGCTAGGAAATAGGGTTTGCAGATGTCTACGTATCGTAGAAATAGAGTTCTATTGCTACTTAAATCGTGATATCGCAACTCATATATATGTTTCGTAATAAGATATAATATTCATTGCGAAGTGTCATGTATACCACGTATTCACTTCAAAAGAATGTAAGTGCGACACTTCCATGCTAGGAAATAGCGTTTGCAGATGTCTCCGCATCGAGGCCACAGAGTTCTAATGCTTCTTAAAACGCGATATTGCATCTCTCTTCCGTGTTTCATGATAAGATATAATATTCATTGCGAAGTGTTATGTATACCTCGTATTCATTTCAAAAGAATGTAAATGCGACTATTGCTTGCTAGGAAATAGCGTTTGCAGATGTCTACGTATCGCAGCAATAGAGTTCTAATGCTACTTAAATTGCGATATCGCATCGCATTTATATGTTTCGTGATAAGATATAATATTCACTGCGAAGTGTCATGTATACCTCGTATTCACTTCAAAAGAATGTAAGTGCGACACTTCCATGCTAGGAAATAGCGTTTGCAGATGTCTCCGCATCGAGGCCGCAGAGTTATCATCCTTTTTAAAACGCGATATTGCATCTCTCTTCCGTGTTTCATAGTAAGATATAATATTCATTGCGAAGTGTTATGTATACCTCGTATTCATTTCAAAAGAATGTAAATGCGACTATTGCTTGCTAGGAAATAGCGTTTGCAGATGTCTACGTATCGCAGCAATAGAGTTCTAATGCTACTTAAATTGCGATATCGCATCGCATTTATATGTTTCGTGATAAGATATAATATTCATTGCGAAGTATCATGTATACCTCGTATTCACTTCAGAAGAATGTAAGTGCGACACTTCCATGCTTGGAAATAGCGTTTGCAGATGTCTCCGCATCGAGGCCGTAGAGTTATCATCCTTTTTAAAACGCGATATTGCATCTCTCTTCCGTGTTTCATGATAAGATATAATATTCATTGCGAAGTGTTATGTATACCTCGTATTCATTTCAAAAGAATGTAAATGCAACTATTGCTTGCTAGGATATAGCGTTTGCAGATGTCTACGTGTCGTAGCAATAGAGTTCTAATGCTACTTAAATCCCGATATCGCATCTCATTTATATGTTTCGTGATAAGATATAATAATCGTTGCGAAGATTCATGTATACCTCGTATTCACTCCAAAAGAATGTAAATGCGACTATTGCTTGCTAGGAAATAGCGTTTGCAGATGTCTACGTATCGTAGCAATAGAGTTCTGATGCTACTTAAATCCCGATATCGCATCTCATTTATATGTTTCGTGATAAGATATAATAATCATTGCGAAGTGACATGTATACCTCGTATTCACTCCAAAAGAATGTAAATGCGACTATTGCTTGCTAGGAAATAGCGTTTGCAGATGTCTACGTATCCTGGCAATAGAGTTCTGATGCTTCTTAATTCGCAATATCGCATCTCATTTATATGTTTCGTGATAAGATATAATATTCATTGCGAAGTGTCATGTACACCTCGTATTCAATTCAAAAGAAAGTAAATGCGACTACTGCTTGCTAGGAAGTAGGGTTTGCAGATGTCTACGTATCGTAGAAATAGAGTTCTAATGCTACTTAAATCGCGATATCGCTTCTCTCTTCTATGTTTCATGATATGATGTAATATTCATTGCGAAGTGTCATGTATACCTCGCATTCACTTCAAAAGAATGTAAATGCGACTACTGCTTGATAGGAAATAGCGTTTCGTGATAAGATATA
The DNA here is from genome assembly GCF_050948175.1 of Xylocopa sonorina. Lineage (NCBI taxonomy): Eukaryota > Metazoa > Arthropoda > Insecta > Hymenoptera > Apidae > Xylocopa > Xylocopa sonorina. The sequence continues at coordinate 1,380,859 of NW_027490094.1, forward strand.
ATAATCATTGCGAAGTGTCATGTATACCTCGTATTCACTCTAAAAGAATGTAAATGCTACTATTTCTTGCTAGGAAATAGCGTTTGCAGATGTCTACGTATCGTAGCAATAGTGTTCTAGTGCTGCTTAAATCGCGATATCGCATCTCATTTCTATGTTTCATGTTAAGACATAATATTCATTGTGCAGTGTTATGTATATCCCGTCTATACTTGAAATGAATGTAAATGCGACCCTTCCTTCCTAGGAAATAGCGTTTGCAGATTTCTACGTATCGTGGGATTAGATATCCACTGCTTCTCAAAACGCGGTATCGCTTCTCATTTCTATGGTTCATGATAATATATAATATTCATTGTGAAATGTCATGTATACCTCGTATTCCTTTCAAAAGAATGTAAATGCGACACTTCCTTGCTAGGAAATAGCGTTTGTAGATGTCTACGTATCCAAGCAGTAGAGTTGTAATGCTTCTTAACTCGCCATTTCGCATCTCACTTCTATGTTTCACGATAAGATATAATATTCATTGTGGAGTGTTATGTATACCTCGTATTCACTTCAAAAGATTGTAAGTGCGACACTTACTTGCTAGGAAATAGCGTTTGCAGATGTCTACGTATCCATGCAATAGAGTTCTAATGCTTCTTAAATCGCGATATCGCATCTCATTTCTATGTTTCATGTTACAATATAATATTCATTGTGCAGTGTTATGTATATCTCGTCTATACTTCCAATGAATGTAAATGCGACACTTCCTTGCTAGGAAATAGCGTTTGCAGATGTCTACGTATCGTAGCAATAGAGTTCTAATGCTTCTTAAAAAGCGAAATCGCTCCTCATTTCTATGTTTCATGATAAGACATAATATTCATTGCGGAGTGTTATGTATACCTCGTGTTCACTTCAAAAGATTGCAAATGCGACACTTGCTTACTAGGAAATAGCGTTTGCAGATGTCTACGTATCGAGGCATTAGAGTTCCAGATTTGTTGATTCGCGATATCGCATCTCATTACTTTGTTTCATGATAATATATAATATTCATTGCGAAATGTCATGTATACCTCGCAATACACTTTAATTGTATGTACATGCGACACTTCCTTGCTAGGAAATTTGCAGATGTCTACGTATCGAAGCAATAGAGTTCTAATGCTCCTAAAATCGTCATATCGCATCTCATATCTACGTTTCTTGATAAGATATAATATTCATTGCGAAGTGCTATGTATAAAACGTATTCCTTTCAAAAGAATGTAATTGCGACACTTCCTCGCTAGGAAATAGCGTTTGCAGGTATCTACGTATCGTAGCAATAGTGTTCTAATGCTTCTTAAAAAGCGAAATTGCTTCTCATTTCTATGTTTCATGGTAATATATAATATTCATTGCGATGTGTCATGTCTACCTCGCATACACGTTAATTGAATGTACATGCGACACTTCCTTGCTAGGAAATAGCGTTTGCAGATGTCTACGTATCGAAGCAATAGAGTTCTAATGCTTCTTAAATCGCCATATCGCATCTCATTTCTATACTTCAAGATAAGATGTAATATTCATTGTGCAGTGTCATGTTTACCTCGTATTCCTTTCAAAAGAATGTAAATGCGACACTTCCTTTGTAGGAAGTAGCGTTTGCAGATGTCTACGTATCGAAGCAATAGAGTTCTAATGCTTCTTAAATCGAGATATCGCATCTCATTTCTATGTTTCATGATAAGATATAATATTCATTTTGGAGTGTGAAGTATACCTCGTATTCACTTCAAAACATTGTAAAAGCGACACTTCCTTGCAAGGAAATAGCGTTTGCAGATGTCTACGTATCGAAGCACTAGAGTCCTAAAGCTTGCTAATTCGCGATATCGCAACTCATTTCTATGTTTCATGATAAGATATAATATTCATTGCGAAGTGTCATGTATACCTCGTATCCATTCAAAAGAATGTAAATGCGACACTTCCTCGCTAGGAAATAGCGTTTGCAGGTATCTACGTATCGTAGCAATAGTGTTCTAATGCTTCTTAAATCGCGATATCGCAACTCATTTCTATGTTTCATGATAAGATATAATATTCATTGTGCAGTGTTATGTATATCTCGTCTATACTTCAAATGAATGTAAATGCGACACTTCCTTGATAGGAAATAGCGTTTGCAGATGTCTACGTATCGAAGCCACAGAATTCTAATGCTTCTCAAAACGAGATGTCGCATCTCATTTCTATGCTTCGTGTTAAGATATAATATTCATTGCGAAGTGTCATGTATACCTCGTACTCACTTCAAAAGAATGTAAATGCGACACTTCCTTGCTAGGAAATAGCGTTGGCAGATGTCTACGTATCGAAGCGATAGAGTTCTAATGCTTCTCAAAACGCGATATCGCATCCCATTTCTATGCTTCATGTTAAGATATAATATTCATTGCGAAGTGTCATGTATACCTCGTACTCACTTCAAAATAATGTAAATGCGACACTTCCTTGCTAGGAAATAGCGTTTGCAGACGTCTCCGTATCGAAGCAATAGTGTTCTGACGCTTCTTCAATCGCGATATCGCATCTCATTTCTGTGTTTCATGATTACATGTAGTATTCATTGTGCAGTGTTATGTATACCTCGTATTCACATCAGAAGAATGTAAATGCGTCACTTCCTTGCTAGGAAATAGCGATTGTAGGTGTCTACGTATCATAGCAATAGGGTTCTATTGCTTCTTAAATCGCCATATCGCACCTCATTCCAATGTTTCATGACAAGATATAGTATTCATTGTGCAGTGTTACGTACACCTTGCATACACTTCAAATGAATGTAAATGCGACACGTTCTTGCTAGGTAATAGCGTTGGCAGATGTGTACGTATCGAAGAAATAGAGTTCTAATGCTTCTTAAATCGCCATATCGCACCTCATTCCAATGTTTCATGACAAGATATAATATTCAATGTGCAGTGTTATGTACTCCTCGTATTCACTTCAAAAGAAAGTAAATGCGACAATACCTTGCTAGGAAATAGCGTTTGCAGATGTCTCCGTATCGAGGAAATAGTGTTCTAATGCTTCTTAAATCGCGATATCGCATCTGATTTCTATGTTTCATGATAACATGTAAAATTCGTTGCGAAGTGTCATGTATACTTCGTATTCACTTCAAATGAATGTAAATGCGACACTTCCTTGCTAGGAAATAGCTTTTCCAGATATCTACGTATAGTAGCAATAGAGTTCTAATGCTTCGTAAAACGCGATATCGCATCTCATTTCTATGTTTCATGATAAGATAAAATATTCATTGCGAAGTGTCACCTATACCTCGCATACACTTCAAATGAATGTAAATGCGCCACTTCCTTCCTAGGAAATAGCGTTTGCAGATCACTACGTATCGAAACAGTAGAGTTCTAAAGCTTCTTAAAACGGGATATCGCATTTCATTTCTATGTTTCGTGATAAGGTATAATATTCATTGCGAAGTGTCATGAATACCTTGTATTCACTTCAAAAGAATGTAAACGCGACACTTCCTTTGCTAGGGAATAGCGTTTCCAGATGTCTACGTACCGAAACAATAGAGTTCTAATGCTTCCTAAAACGAGATGTCGCATCTCATTTCTATATTTCATGATAAGATATAATATTCGTTGCGAAGCGTCATGTATTCCTAGTATTCACTTCAAAAGGTGGTAAGTGCGACACTTCCATGCTAGGAAATAGCGTTTGCAGTTGTCTCCGTTTTGAAGCAGTAGTGTTACAATGCTCTTTAAATCGCAATATCGCATCTCATTTCTATGTTCCATGATGACATATAATATTCATTGCAAAGTTTCATCTATACCTCGCACACACTTCAAGTGAATGTAAATGCGACACTTCCTTGCTAGGAAGTAGCTTTTGCAGATGTTTATGTATCGAAGCAATTGAGCTCTAATGCTTCTTAAAACGGGATATCGCATCTCATTCCTATGTTTCATGATAAGATATAATATTCATTGCGAAGTGTCATGTATATCTCGTATTCACTTCAAAAGAATGTAAATGCGACACTTCCATGCTAGGAAATAGCGTTTGCAGATGTCTTCGTATCGCAGCAATAGAGTTCTAATGCTTCCTAAAACGCGATATCGCATCTCTCTTCTATGTTTCATGATAAGGTATAATATTCATCGCGAAGTGTCATGTATACCTCGTATTCACTTCAAATGAATGTAAATGCGACACTTCCAGGCTAGGAAATAGCGTATGCAGATGTCTACGTATCGTAGCAATAGAGTTCTAATGCTTCTTAAAACGCGATATCGCATCTCATTTCAATGTTTCATGATAAGATATAATAATCATTGTGCAGTGTTATGTATACCTCGTATTCACTTCAAAAGAATGTCAATGCGACACTTCCATGCTAGGAAATAGCGTTTGCAGATGTCTACGTATTGAGACAATAGAGTTCTAATGCTTCTTATATCGTCATACCTCTTCCGATATCTACGTTTCTTGATCAGATATAATATCAATTGGGAAGTGTCATGTATACCTTGTATTCCTTTCATAAGAATGTAAATGCGACACTTCCGTGCTAGGAAGTAGCGTTTGCAGCTATCTGCGTATCGAAGCAATAGAGTTCTAAAGCTTGCTAATTCGCGATATCTTTATCTCATACCTACGTTTCCTGATAAGATATAATATTCATTGTGCAGTGTCATGTATACCTCGCATACACTTCAAATGAATGTAAATGCGACACTTCCTTGCTAGGAAATTTGCAGATGTCTACGTATCGAAGAAATAGAGCTCTAATGCTCCTAAAATCGTCATATCGCATCACATATCTACGTTTCTTTATAAGATATAATATTCATTGCGAAGTGCTATGTATACCACGTATTCCTTTCAAAAGAATGTAAATGCGACACTTCCTCGCTAGGAAATAGCGTTTGCAGGTATCTACGTATCGTAGCAATAGTGTTCTAATGCTTCTTAAAAAGCGAAATCGCTCCTCATTTCTATGTTTCATGATAAGATATAATATTCATTGCGGAGTGTTATGTATACCTCGTATTCCTTTCAAAAGAATGTAAATGCGACACTTCCTTGCTAGGAAGTAGCGTTTGCAGATTTCAACGTATCGAAGCAATAGGTTTCTTATCCTTCTTAAATCGCCATATCGCATCTCATTTCGATATTTCATGATAAGATATAATATTCATTGTGCAGTGTTATGTATATCTCGTCTATACTTCAAGTGAATGTAAATGCGACACTTCCTTGCTAGGAAGTAGCGTTTGCGGATGTCTACGTATCGAAGCAATAGAGTTGTAATGCTTCTTATATCGCCATATTGAATCTCATTTCTATGTTTCACGTTAACATATAATATTCTTTGTGCAGTGTTATGTATATCTCGTCTAAACTTCAAATGAATGTAAATGCGACACTCCCTTGCTAGGAAATAGCGTTTGCAGGTGTCCACGTATCAAAGCAATAGGGATCTAATGCTTCTTAAATCGCCATATCGCTTCTCGTTTCAATGTTTCATGATAATCTATAATATTCACTGCGAAGTGTCATGTATACCTCGCATACACTTCAAATGAATGTAAATGCGACACTTCCTTGCTAGGAAATAGCGTTTGCAGATGTCTACGTATTGAAGCAACAGAGTTCTAATGCATCTTAAAACGCGATATCGCATCACATTCCTTTGTCTCATGATAAGATATAATATTCATTCCGAAGTGTTATGTATTCCACGTCTGCACTTCAAATGAACGTTAATGCGACAGTTCCTTGCTAGGAAATAGCGTTTGTAGATGTCTACGTATCGTGCATTATTGTTCTAATGCTTCTCAAAATGCGATATCGCATCTCATTTCTATGTTCAATGATAGTATATAATATTCATTACGAAGTGTCATGTATACCTCGCATACACGTCACATGAATGCAAATGCGACACTCCCATGCTAGCAAATAGCGTTGCTGGATGTCTACGTATTGTAGCAATAGGGTTCTAATGCTTCTCAAAACTCGATATCGCATCTCAATTCTATGTTTCATGATAAGATATAATATTCATTGCGAAATGTCATGTATACCTCGCATACACGTCAAACGAATGTAAATGCGACACTCCCATGCTAGGAAATAGCGTTTGCAGATGTATACGTATCGTAGCAATGGAATTCTAATGCTTCTTAAATCGCGATATCGCATCTCATTTCTATGTTTCGTGATAATATATAATACTCATTGTGGAGTGTTATATATACCTCGCATTCACCTCAAGAGAATGTAAATGCTACACTTCCTCACTAGGAAATAGCGTTTGTGGATGTCTACGTACCGTAGCAATAGAGTTCTAATGCTTCTTAAAACGAGATATCGCATCTCATTTCTATGTTTCGTGATAATATATAATACTCATTGTGGAGTGTTATGTATACCTCGCATACACTTCAATTGAATGTAAATGCGACGGTTCCTTCCTAGGAAATAGCGTTTGCTGATGTCTACGTATACAAGCAATAGACTTCTAATGCTTCTTAAAATGGGATATCGCATCTCATTTCTATGTTTCATGATAAGATAAAATATTCGTTGCGAAGTGTCACCTATACCTCGCATACACTTCAAATGTATGTAAATGCGCCACTTCCTTCCTAGGAAATAGCGTTTGCAGATCACTACGTATCGAAACAGTAGAGTTCTAATGCTTCTTAAAATGGGATTTCGCATTTCATTTCTATGTTTCGTGATAAGGTATAATATTCATTGCGAAGTGTCATGTATACCTTGTATTCACTTCAAAAGAATGTAAACGCGACACTTCCTTACTAGGAAGTAGCGTTTGCAGATGTCTACGTATCGTACCATTAGAATTCTAATGCTTCTCGAAACGCGATATCGCTACTCATTACCATGTTTCATTATAATATATAATATACATTGTGGAATGTTATGTATACCTCGTATTCACTTCAAAAGAATGTAAATGCGACACATCCTTGCTAGGAAATAGCGTTTGCAGATGTCTACGTATCGAAGCAATAGGGATCTAATGCTTCTTAAATCGCCATATCGCTTCTCATTTCTATGTTTCATAATAATATATAATATTCACTGCGAAGTGTCATGTATACCTCGCAAACACTTCAAATGAACGAAAATGCGACACTTCCTTGCTAGGAAATAGTGTTTGCAGATATCTAGTATCGAAGCAATAGAGTTCTAAAGCTTCTTAAATCGTCATATCGCATCTCATATCTGCGTTTCATGATAAGATATAGTTTTCATTGCGAAGTGTCATGTATACCTCGTATTCCTTTCAAATGAATGTAAATGCGACACTTCCTTGCAAGGAAGTAGCGTTTACAGATATCTACGTACCGACGCAATAGGGATCTAATGCTTCTTATATCGCCATATCGCTTCTCATTTCTATGTTTCATAATAATATATAATATTCACTGCGAAGTGTCATGTATACCTCGCATACACTTCAAATGAACGAAAATGCGACACTTCCTTGCTAGGAAATAGCGTTTACAGATGTCTACGTATCGAAGCAATTGAGTTCTAAATTTCCTTTAATCGCGATATCGCATCTCATTTCTATGTTTCATGATAAGATATAATATTCATTTTGCAGTGTTATGAATACCCCGCATTCAATTCAAAAGAATGTAAATGCGACACTTCCTTGCTAGGAAATAGGGTTTGCAGATGTCTACGTATCGAAGCAATGGAGTTCTAATGCTTCTTAAACCGTCAAATCGCATCTCATATCTACGTTTCCTGATAAGATATAATATTCATTGCGAAGTGCCATGCATACCTCGTATTCCTTTCAAAAGAATGTAAATGCGACACTTCCTTGCTAGGAAGTAGCGTTTGCAGATGTCTACGTATCGAAGCAATAGTGTTATAATGCTTCTTAAATCGCGATATCGCATCACATTTCATAGTTTCATGATAAGGTATAATATTCATTGTGCAGTGTTATGTATATCTCGTCTATACTTCAAATGGATGTAAATACGACACTTCCTTGCTAGGAAATAGCGTTTGCAGATGTCTACGTATCGAAGCAGTAGTGTTCTAGTGCTTCTTAAATCGCCATATCGCATCTCATTTCAATGTTTCATGATAAGATGTAATATTCATTGTGGAGTGTTATGTATAGCTTGTATTCCTTTCAAAAGAATGTAAATGCGACACTTCCTTGCTAGGAAGTAGCGTTTGCAGATGTCTACGTATCGAAGAAATAGTGTTCTAATGCTTCTTAGATCGCCATATTACATCACATTTCTGTGTTTCATGATAAGATATAATATTCATTGTGGGGTGTTATGTATACCTCGTATTCACTTTAAAAGAATGTAAATGCGACACTTCCTGCTAGGAAATAGCGTTTGCCGATGTCTACGTATCGAAGCAGTAGATTTCTAATGCTTCTTAAATCGCCATATCGCATCCCATTTCTTTGTTTCATGATGAGATATAATATTCATTGTGCAGTGTTATGTATATCTCGTCTATACTTCAAATGGATGTAAATGCGACACTTCCTTGCTAGGAAATAGCGTTTGCAGATGTCTATGTATCGTGGCATTAGAGTTCTAATGCTTCTCAAAACACGATATTGCTACTCACTACTATGCTGCATGGTAATATATAATATTCATTGTGGAGTGATATGTATACCTCGTATTCGTTTCAAAAGAATATAAATGCGACACTGCCTTGCTAGGAAATAGCGTTTGCAGATGTCTACGAATCGAAGCAATAGAGTTCTAAAACCTTCTAATTCGCGATATCGCATCTCATTTCTATGTTTCATGATAAGATATAATATTCATTGTGGAGTCTTATGTATACCTCGTAATCGTTTCAAAAGAATGTAAATGCGACACGTCCTTGCTAGGAAGTAGCGTTTGCAGATGCCTACGTTTCGAAGCAATAGTGTTCTAATGATCCTTAAATCGCGATATCGCATCTCATTTCTATGTTTCATGACAATATATAATATTCATTGCGAAGTGTCATGTATACCTCGCATACACTTAAAATGAATGTAAATGCGACACTTCCTTGCTAGGAAGTAGCGTTTGCAGATGTCTACGTATCGAAGCAATAGTGTTCTAATTCTTCTTAAATCGCGGTATCGCATCTCATCTCTATGTTTCATGATAAGATATAATATTCATTGTGCAGTGTTATGTATATCTCGTCTATACATCAAATGGATGTAAATGCTACAATTTCTTGCTAGGAAATAGCGATTGCAGATGTCTACGTATCGAAGTAATAGAGTTCTAGTGCTTCTTAGATCGCCATATCGCATCTCATTTCAATGTTTCATGATAAGATGTAATAATCATTGTGCAGTGTTATGTATATCTCGTCTATACTTCAAATGGATGTAAATGCGACACTTCCTTGCTAGGAAATAGCGTTTGCAGATGTCTACGTATCGTGGCATTAGAGTTCTAATGCTTCCTAAATCGCCATATCGCATCTCATTTATATGTTTCATGATAAGATACAATATTCATTGAGCAGTGTTATGTATATCTCGTCTATACTTCAAATGGATGTAAATGCGACACTTCCTTGCTAGGAAATAGCGTTTGCAGATGTCTACGTATCGTGGCATTAGAGTTCTAATGCTTCTCATAACACGATATCGCTACTCATTACTATGCTTCATGGTAATATATAATATTCATTGTGAAGTGTCATGTATACCTCGTATTCCTTTCAAAAGAATGTAAATGCGACACTCCCTTGTTTGGAAGTAGCGCTTGCAGATGTCTACGTATCGAACCAATAGAGTTCTAATGCTTCTTAGATTGCCATATCGCATCTCATTTCTATGTTTCATGATAAGATATAATATTCATTGCGAAGTGTCATGCATACCTCGTATTCCTTTCAAAAGAATGTGAATGCGACAGTTCCTTGCTAGGAAATAGTGTTTGCAGATATGTACGTATCGAAGCAATAGAGTTCCAAAGCTTCTTAAATCGCAATATCGCATCTCATTTTTATGTTTCACGATAAGATATAATAATCATTGTGCAGTGTTGTGAATATTTCGTATTCACTTCAAAAGAATGTGAATGCGACACTTCCTTCCTAGGTTATAGCATTTGCAGATGTCTACGTATCGAACCCATAGATTCCTAATGCTTCTTAAATCGCCATATCGCATCTCATATCTACGTTTCCTGATAAGATATAATATTCATTGTGGAGTGTTATGTATACCTCGTATTCACTTCAGTGGAATGTAAGTGCGAAATTTCCTTGCTAGGAAATAGCGTTTGCAGATGTCTACGTATCGTAGCAGTAGATTCCTAATGCTTTTTAGAACGCGATATCGCATCTCACTTCTATGTTTCATGATAAAATATGATATTCATTGCGAAGTGTTATGTATATCTCGTCTATACTTCAAATGGATGTAAATGCTACAATTTCTTGCTAGGAAATAGCGATTGCAGATGTCTACGTATCGAAGTAATAGACATCAAATGCTTCGTAAATCGCCATATCGCATCTCATTTCTATGTTTCATGATAAGATATAATATTCATTGCGAAGTGTCATGTATACCTCGTATTCACTTCAAAGTATGTAAATGCGACACTTCCTTCCTAGGATATAGCGTTTGTAGAAGTCTACTTATCGTAGCAATACAGTTCTAATGCGTCTCAAAACGAGATTTCGCACCTCATTTCTATGTTTCATGATAAGATATAATATTCTTTGCGAAGTGTCATGTATACCTCGTATTCACTTCAAAAGAATGTAAATGCTACAATTCCTTGCTAGGAAATAGCGTTTGCATACGTCTACGTATCGAAGCAATAGGTTTCGAAAGCTTGCTAATTCGCGATATCGCATTTCATATCTATGATTCATGATAATATACAATATTCATTGCGAAGTGTCATGTGTACTTCTCATGCACTTCAAATGAATGTGAATGCGACACTTCCTTGCTAGGAAGTAGCGTTTGCAGATGTCTACGTATCGAAGAAATAGTGTTCTAATGCTTCTTAAATCGCCATATTACATCACATTTCTATGTTTCATGGTAAGATATAATATTCATTGTGGAGTGTTATGTATAACTCGTATTCACTTCAAAAGAATGTAAATGCGACACTTTCTTGCTAGTAAATGGCGTTTGCAGATGTCTACGTATCGAAGCAGTAGAGTTCTAGTGCTTCTTAAATCGCCATATCGCATCTCATTTCAATGTTTCATGATAAGATGTAATATTCATTGTGCAGTGTTATGTACATCTCGTCTATACTTCAAATGGAAGTAAATGCGATACTTCCTTGCTATGAAATAGCGTTTGCAGATGTCTACGTATCGTGGCATTAGAGTTCTAATGCTTCTCAAAACACGATATTGCTACTCACTACTATGCTGCATGGTAATATATAATATTGATTGTGGAGTGTTATGTATACCTCGTATTCACTTCAAAAGAATATAAATGCGACACTACCTTGCTAGGAAATAGCGTTTGCAGATGTCTACGTATCGAAGCAATAGAGGTCTAAAACATTCTAATTCGCGATATCGCATCTCATTTCTATGTTTCATGATAAGATATAATATTCATTGTGGAGTCTTATGTATACCTCGTATTCGATTCAAAAGAATGTAAATGCGACACGTCCTTGCTAGGAAGTAGCGTTTGCAGATGCCTACGTATCGAAGCAATAGTGTTCTAATGATCCTTAAATCGCGATATGGCATCTCATTTCTATGTTTCATGACAATATATAATATTCATTGCGAAGGGTCATGTATACCTCGCATACACTTAAAATGAATGTAAATGCGACACTTCCTTGCCAGGAAATAGCGTTTGCAGATGTCTACGTATCGAAGCAATAGATTTCTAAAGCTTGCTAATTCGCGATATCGCATCTCATATCTACGTTTCATAATAATATATAATATTCATTGCGAAGTTTCATGTATACCTCGCAAACATTTCAAACGAATGTGAATGCGACAGTTCCTTGCTGGGAAATAGTGTTTGCAGATGTCTACGTGTCGAAGCAATAGTGTTCTAATGCTTCTTAAATCGTCATATCGCATCTCATTTCTATGTTTCATGATAAGATATAATATTCATTGCGAAGTGTTATGTATATCTCGTCTATACTTCAAATGGAAGTAAATGCGACACTTCCTTGTTAGGAAAAAGCGTTTGCAGATGTCTACCTATCGAAGCAATAGACATCTAATGCTTCATAAATCGCCATATCGCATCTCATTTCTATGTTTCATGATAAGATATAATATTCATTGCGAAGTGTCACGTATACCTCATATTCCTTTCAAAAGAATGTAAATGCGACACTTCCTTGCTAGGATGTAGCGTTTGCAGATGTCTACGTATCGAAGCAATAGTGTTCTAATGCTTTTCAAATCGCGATGTCGCATCTCATTTCCATGTTTCATGATAAGATATAGTATTCATTGTGCAGTGTTATGTATACCTCTTATTCACTTCAAAAGAATGTGAATGCTACAATTTCTTGCTAGGAAATAACGTTTGCAGATGTCTACGTATCGAAGCAATAGTGTTCTAATGATTCTTAAATCGCGATATCGCATCTCATTTCTATGTTTCATGACAATATATAATATTCATTGCGAAGGGTCATGTATACCTCGCAAACACTTAAAATGAATGTAAATGCGACACTTCCTTGCTAGGAAGTGGCGTTTGCAGATGTCTACGTATCGAAGCAATAGTGTTCTAATGCTTCTTAAATCGCCATATTACATCACATTTCTGTGTTTCATGATAAGATATAATATTCATTGTGGAGTGTTATGTATACCTCGTATTCACTTTAAAAGTATGTAAATGCGACACTTCCTGCTAGGAAATAGCGTTTGCCGATGTCTACGTATCGAAGAAGTAGAGTTCTAATGCTTCTTAAATCTCCATATCGCATCTCACTTCTTTGTTTCATGATAAGATATAATATTCATTGTGCAGTGTTATGTATATCTCGTCTATACTTCAAATGGATGTAAATGCGACACTTCCTTGCTAGGAAATAGCGTTTGCAGATGTCTACGTATCGTGGCATTAGTGTTCTAATGCTTCACAAAACACGATATTGCTACTCACTACTATGCTGCATGGTAATATATAATATTCATTGTGGAGTGTTATGTATACCTCGTATTCGCTTCAAAAGAATATAAATGCGACACTGCCTTGCTAGGAAATAGCGTTTGCAGATGTCTACGTATCGAAGCAATAGAGTTCCAAAACCTTCTAATTCGCGGTATCGCATCTCATTTCTATGTTTCATGATAAGATATAATATTCATTGTGGAGTCTTATGTATACCTCGTATTCGTTTCAAAAGAATGTAAATGCGACACGTCCTTGCTAGGAAGTAGCGTTTGCAGATGCCTACGTTTCGAAGCAATAGTGTTCTAATGATCCTTAAATCGCGATATCGCATCTCATTTCTATGTTTCATGACAATATATAATATTCATTGCGAAGTGTCATGTATACCTCGCATACACTTAAAATGAATGTAAATGCGACACTTCCTTGCTAGGAAATAGCGTTTGCAGATGTCTACGTATCGAAGCAATAGATTTCTAAAGCTTGCTAATTCGCGATATCGCATCCCATATCTATGTTTCATGATAATATATAATATTCATTGCGAAGTTTCATGTATACCTCGCATACATTTCAAACGAATGTGAATGCGACAGTTCCTTGCTGGCAAATAGTGTTTGCAGATGTCTACGTGTCGAAGCAATAGTGTTCTAATGCTTCTTAAATCGTCATATCGCATCTCATTTCTATGTTTCATGATAAGATATAATATTCATTGCGAAGTGTTATGTATATCTCGTCTATACTTCAAATGGAAGTAAATGCGACACTGCCTTGTTAGGAAATAGCGTTTGCAGATGTCTACGTATCGAAGCAATAGACATCTAATGCTTCATAAAAATGCCATATCGCATCCCATTTCTATGTTTCATGATAAGATATAATATTCATTGCGAAGTGTCACGTATACCTCATATTCCTTTCAAAAGAATGTAAATGCGACACTTCCTTGCTAGGATGTAGCGTTTGCAGATGTCTACGTATCCAAGCAATAGTGTTCTAATGCTTCTTAAATCGCCATATTACACCACATTTCTGTGTTTCATGATAAGATATAATATTCATTGTGGAGTGTTATGTATACCTCGTATTCACTTTAAAAGTATGTAAATGCGACACTTCCTGCTAGGAAATAGCGTTTGCGGATGTCTACGTATCGAAGAAGTACAGTTCTAATGCTTCTTAAATCTCCATATCGCATCTCATTTCTTTGTTTCATGATAAGATATAATATTCATTGTGCAGTGTTATGTATATCTCGTCTATACTTCAAATGGATGTAAATGCGACACTTCCTTGCTAGGAAATAGCGTTTGCAGATGTCTACGTATCGTGGCATTAGAGTTCTAATGCTTCTCAAAACACGATATTGCTACTCACTACTATGCTGCATGGTAATATATAATATTGATTGTGGAGTGTTATGTATACCTCGTATTCGCTTCAAAAGAATATAAATGCGACACTGCCTTGCTAGGAAATAGCGTTTGCAGATGTCTACGTATCGAAGCAATAGAGTTCTAAAACCTTCTAATTCGCGATATCGCATCTCATTTCTATGTTTCATGATAAGATATAATATTCATTGTGGAGTCTTATGTATACCTCGTATTCGTTTCAAAAGAATGTAAATGCGACACGTCCTTGCTAGGAAGTAGCGTTTGCAGATGCCTACGTTTCGAAGCAATAGTGTTCTAATGATCCTTAAATCGCGATATCGCATCTCATTTCTATGTTTCATGACAATATATAATATTCATTGCGAAGTGTCATGTATACCTCGCATACACTTAAAATGAATGTAAATGCGACACTTCCTTGCTAGGAAGTAGCGTTTGCAGATGTCTACGTATCGTGGCATTAGAGTTCTAATGCTTCTCAAAACACGATATTGCTACTCACTACTATGCTGCATGGTAATATATAATATTCATTGTGGAGTGTTATGTATACCTCGTATTCGCTTCAGAAGAATATAAATGCGACACTGCCTTGCTAGGAAATATCGTTTGCAGATGTCTACGTATCGAAGCAATAGAGTTCTAAAACCTTCTAATTCGCGATATCGCATCTCATTTCTATGTTTCATGATAAGATATAATATTCATTGTGGAGTCTTATGTATACCTCGTATTCGTTTCAAAAGAATGTAAATGCGACACGTCCTTGCTAGGAAGTAGCGTTTGCAGATGCCTACGTATCGAAGCAATAGTGTTCTAATGATCCTTAAATCGCGATATCGCATCTCATTTCTATGTTTCATGACAATATATAATATTCATTGCAAAGGGTCATGTATACCTCGCATACACTTAAAATGAATGTAAATGCGACACTTCCTTGCTAGGAAATAGCGTTTGCAGATGTCTACGTATCGAAGCAATAGATTTCTAAAGCTTGCTAATTCGCGATATCGCATCTCATATCTATGTTTCATAATAATATATAATATTCATTGCGAAGTTTCATGTATACCTCGCATACATTTCAAACGAATGTGAATGCGACAGTTCCTTGCTGGGAAATAGTGTTTGCAGATGTCTACGTGTCGAAGCAATAGTGTTCTAATGCTTCTTAAATCGTCATATCGCATCTCATTTCTATGTTTCATGATAAGATATAATATTCATTGCGAAGTGTTATGTATATCTCGTCTATACTTCAAATGGAAGTAAATGCGACACTTCCTTGTTAGGAAATAGCGTTTGCAGATGTCTACGTATCGAAGCAATAGACATCTAATGCTTCATAAATCGCCATATCGCATCTCATTTCTATGTTTCATGATAAGATATAATATTCATTGCGAAGTGTCACGTATACCTCATATTCCTTTCAAAAGAATGTAAATGCGACACTTCCTTGCTAGGAAATAGCGTTTGCAGATGTCTACGTATCGAAGCAATAGAGTTCTAAAACATTCTAATTCGCGATATCGCATCTCATTTCTATGTTTCATGATAAGATATAATATTCATTGTGGAGTCTTATGTATACCTCGTATTCGTTTCAAAAGAATGTAAATGCGACACGTCCTTGCTAGGAAGTAGCGTTTGCAGATGCCTACGTTTCGAAGCAATAGTGTTCTAATGATCCTTAAATCGCGATATCGCATCTCATTTCTATGTTTCATGACAATATATAATATTCATTGCGATGTGTTATGTATACTTCGTATTCACTTCAAAAGAATGTAAATGCGACACTTCCTTGCTAGGAAATAGCGTTTGCAGAGTTCTACGTATCGTACCAATAGTTCTAATGCTTCTTAAAGCGGGATGTCGCATCTCATTTCTATGTTTCACGTCAAGATGTAATATTCATTGCGAAGTGTTATGTATTCTCGTCTACACGTCAAAAGAATGTAAATGCAACACTTCCTTGCTAGGGAATAGCGTTTCCAGATGTCTACGTATCGAAGCAATAGAGTTCTAATGGCGAGGTGTAGAGGTCCTTCTCACACCCGAGAACCATCCTGTTTGTCTCCATGGACTATGGCAGCGGTCTTATCGTTGCAGAGCTCTGGATCGTATCCTTCTGGCTTCAGGGTCTCTTCTTGCTCACTTCCCGACTCCTCCACCGTCGATCCCGTCTCTCTACCTCGGCGCACAGCCCTTCCGCGAACCTGCGGTCTTATTGTCCGCCGAAGAGACGTCTTATGGGTCGCTTCTTCCCTCAGCTCGCCAGTCTAATCCGTAGAACGGAGAGAGAGAAACGAACGGGGGGGGGGGGGGGGCGGGGGAAGGTTCTACCATCGTGTATTTCACGCTCCTCGCAAATACAGCTATCGCGATGGTCCGTGTCGCGCTTCTCGCATGGGTGGTGATCTGCGAGCTAGTCTAACCGAAGCAGGGGGGGGGGTGAGCGAGCCTTGTGACTTCACCACGTCACAGTACATACAAATTAGCGATTAAGTAGCTATGTGTTCAAATTCAATTCCGAATAATGCACTAAAAAGCATCCCAGATAACAAACGGCAAGATAGTATCGACACCATGCCGGCACTATATTGCCACTTCCGAGGAGTGTCAACTGATTCGTAGTCATCTGTGACCGGATTCGTTGACTAAAATGCCAGAACGTGTTACCAGCACGTTCTAGACAAGCGAATCGCGCAGCACCAGCACCATGGTGACACGCGTATCATCGCTCCATTCATGAATCTCTTCAGCAATGACGCAGGATCACATTTGGCAATGGGGAACCTGTGCTTTCATACAAATTAGAACCGTTAGATGTCAGTAGATGTTCAGCATATGAGTATTGATAGACATTTTGATGGTCGTTTTCCTATATTTATAGTTATTGAGCGAGTCGTATATATTTCTTTCAATCCATCATAGACTAAAAATATTAATTATAAAAAAATATTACTTATAAAATAAAAATTCATGCTGTTGCGTCCCTAACTTCGCCTTGTGTAATTTTTGAAATAACATGCTGTCATCGTATTTAATGTAACCCTCAATTGCATTAATTTGTAACAATAAATTGAAGAAAATATATATAAAATAAGTGTATATATTTTTATGACAAAGTAATTATCGACTTTATGGAAAAAATCGCCCTATCGAGCTAGTTTATAGAAAATAATAAAATCGAGTTCTTATATCTTTGTTTTGTGCCGGTGTATCTATTTTGGAATCAAAATAAATAAATTGCACAGTTTAGTCATTTTTCATATTTGCTTATAATTTTTATGGAAACAGCTTCCCCATTAGTAAATGTCAGCCTACGCCACAACCACGCGTGTAGCTATGGTGAGCTGATAGTGTCATTGTCACGGCCGTGTAGCCCGTGTGCTATATCTCGGTGCTTTAATAGTGCCGTGATACGAATGCCGCCCCAGTACTAACAGTATGCCATTTCGAAAGCTGAGTAGGAGCACGTTGTTAGCACAGTTCTGTCACGGAATTCGTTTCATCCGTTGTCATTGGCGTGCCAATCGTTGGCTGTTTGGGATATTGTAGTGCATGAGGCAGACTTGTTCCTTATCATCGTCGAGGAGATGGATTTTCACTCCCCCCTTTTTGAATTTTTTAAATTATTGTTTGGAATTTTTGCCTCTTCTGTATCTCTATGACCGCATTGTGGATTCAACTTATGTACGATCTTTTTGGTCTTCATCTTTTATTACATGTAATATTATATACGTGATGCACGTTTGTTATGTAATGCTCCGATTTGTAAGCCTCAGATACTTTTATTCTTTGGTAAAGCAACTTATTCGATTAATATATATTTATTAGACATAGATATAAACAATTAGAAAAATGTTATTAAAACGCTATTAAATATGTTGTTGCAATTATATATTTAAGGTCTGAAGATGTAGATGCAATTAATGTCCGATATTTTACGTGATCCAATCGACGTATCAAGTGAGGCTATGAAATTTAAAAATCTTTTACTATTCTTCGACCTCTTTACATGTTACATGAATGATAAGTTCTGCAAGACAAGAAGCCTAAATTAGTGAGATATCTAGGAACATAAGTAATTTGTAAATAACACATCTTCTCTCTTTGAAATATTTGCCTTTGCATAGAATAGAACGTATAGATATAATTGCTTGTTTTGTACCCATTTCGGTCCAATTCTATAATAGCCATTGAGCAGAAGTAATATTGATTATACTTGATTTTTGCAATAGTTCTTTAATTAACAGATTTTATTAACCTAGAATCATCATTTGACGGATGTATCAATCTACTTTGTAGCTCCATCAGTTTCTTTTTCTGCTCGCTACTTTCCATTTTCAGTTCCGTATACTTATCCTTTATCACCATCATATATGTTGCGTAAAATTACAATAACTTTTTGTCCTCAAATTTTGCGGATATTTCAATTAAATTTCCTTTGATTAAATAAACGGAAATTAAAAAACAGTGGCACGTACCATTTCTTGGAAATGTTGCATCGTAATTTGCATCTGACTGTTTTGAAAGGCAAGCACTTTACTTAACGTTTGCAATGATTCGGTTAGCGAAGTAAAGTAATATTCTACTTTCGAAATTGTTGGCTCTTGTAATTCTAAGGCAAATATATTCATCTGTCGACATCGTGAACATTGTTTTTTGGCAAAATTCCAGAAAAACAAATATACTATAAGTAAAATAATAAACACCATAATATTAAATTTAACTCTGTTCATCGTTGCCTTGTTGGACACATCCATAACAATATACAGGGTGGGGCAGTAATAATTAGCACCTCAGATATCCACGAAACTATAAGTTTCATAGAAGTTTTTGCTAATATAAAATTGCATAGTACAAAGGGGCCATCCGTTGATGAAAATAGTTTTTTTGTAAGTGGAGTTATGTTGGACATATGAAGGTTACCTTCATTTTTTAAAATGAATTGGTATGTCCATTCTTCCGTAATACGATAGAGCATTTTAAAGCAAGTTTAACGATCTGTAACATGAAGGCATTGAAGGTTACAAAAAGTAAAGAAAGGCGATAATTCTCACGGTTTTGATAGTAAATGAAACATACGTATTGTAAACAGTGGTGGAAGGCGTAATACTTACCGTTTACTTCACTGTGAATAAACACTTTTCGAAGGGCATTTCAATAGTTTGCAGCATAAGTTAAACATGATAAGATTAGTATTGAAAAATCGGTTCGAATACGTTTGGTTAGGCTGTTCTTTGTGTCGTTCATTTTATAAGTACTGAGCTGCGGATTCCTGAGGACAGCTCACAAAATTGTTGAACTATGGAAGATTATCATTGTGAATTTGAATCAAAAGGTAATTAAATTCCATTAGATTGTAAACAGATCTCAATGTTTCATTTTAGATAGTAAGATTAAATACTCTTTACAAAACTTCAAGAATGGATACATACCTTTCTGTTATTATTACTTCATAAAGAATTATAATTGCAATTATATAGTTCATTACGATAAAAAATATTTCTCAGAAAATTCTAAATATTAAATAAAAGAATCAAGTAAAACATTTTTAATAATTACGAATATGATAAATACTTGAACATTCCAATAGAAAGATGTCTAAACAGGAGCTAGAAAAGTCAAACATTCAATTTCAATTCCAGAATTCATCTATAACGGGTAAAATGTTTCGAAAGCTTTAATTACAGTCTTTAATGCAAGCAGTTGGGCAGTATTTCAATTTTTAAGAAAATTGATGAAAGTCAACCATTTTGAAGTGGTCAGAATCTTTGTCGTTTGAGCAATAAGTGAATAACAAATAACTGCATAAATTCCAGGCTTAAAAACTTATAGATTAAATCCTATGCAGACTCGTTTATGAGCGAGTTACTAAATAATAATCCACACTAAGTAATCATTTTAAAACTTAAACGATTACTTCTCGCGAACTTTCAAAGATATCAGAAGCGTGAAAAGTATGTGGTTTATCAAAAACTCTTCTAAAAGAACGGACGAAGCCAATAGAAATCTTTGTTGAAGTAATCAAGTTCTAAAGTTCTAAGCAACGCGATGGCCCTTATCTGCCTATGTTTCATAGCAAGTAAGTTCTGAATTTCTATGAAATCCGATGGAATTTCTCACTACTAACGTTTCAAAGTAAGTTCTCAAATCCTCAGTTCTACGTTTAAAACTATGTGTGTTCTATATATCTATGTAAAGTGATGGTTCCTATTAGTTGTGACGGAAACCTATATATAGTAAGTCAGGGAAGCTCGAAGGGGTTAATTATCTAAATGCTTTAAGGTGTAAAACGTACTTTAATCTAAAGCGATCTATCGTTCCAATGTATCCGCTCACGTACAACTTTTCTTGGGCGCCAGCTGCTCAGAAAGTAGCAAAGGGATAGACTACACGACCCCGGGAACCCTGGGGCGGAACAACCCTTGAAACTTCGAAATGGTCCTCCTCTCGACTACGCCTAGCCAAGTACACACACTCAGGTCGCGAGATACTGAAGTCACGGCATGTTTATTTATGGTCTCGACGTGGGTTTAACTAAGAAGGGCTACGGGAAACTATGCAACACGCCGCAAATTACCGGGTATCATATCTCGCTTCACGATATAAGATACAATATACAATATGCGACACAAGAAATGGGACGCTTAAGCGAATAAGCTCTCACGTACTCTTCTTCAGGCTCCTTGAATTCGCTGGTGGTCCTCGGGTCTCCTGCATCCTCCTCGGGGCTCCTTGGTGGAGTGGGCTGTAGGCTTCGGTATTGTTCGAGTCCATCGATCAGTGGATTTCGGCGATTTCCTCTTCTCGCCCCCTTGGGTGTCCCTGAGGGGATCCTCCTGATCATTTAAATTGTGTAGCGCCTCGCGCGCCGCGCTCCCATGGCCCACCTGCAGGGCCGCTGGACTTTTGAGTTCTCTTTAGGGGGTTAAGGATGGTTGAGGACCTTCTCACATCCCAGAGCATTATAAAGCACAAAAGCAGATAAGCATAATGCGATGCATAGAGCTTTACAACCTTCTAACTTACTTTGAACTGTTTATATGAAATGCAATATTGAGGTGCATGAAGCATGACAAATTAAATGCTTCGGCAGATGGACATCTAGAAACGCTATCCCCGGGCAAGAAAGTATAGGGTACACACTCAATTCATATGCAGAAGCAGATAAACATAACGCGATGCTATGAATATTACATCTTATCATGAAATATAGAAGTAAGATGCGCAGCCGCGTTTTACGAAGCATTACAACTCTATTGCTTCTAAACCTTCAGATATAGAAACGATATTCCGTAGCAAGGAAGTGATCAATTTACATTCATTTGAAGTGTAGAGGACATATACATAACGCGTTGCATTGAAATTACATCTTATCATGAAACATACATGAGATGCGATATCGCGTTCTAGGAAGCGTTAGAACTCCATTGCATCGATACGTAGACATCAGGAAACGCTATTTCCTAGCAAGGAAGCGTGGCGATTGCAATGTTTAGATGTGTAGTCGAGGTATACATAACACTTCCCAATGAATATTATAGCTTATCTTGAAACCCAGAAATGAGATGCGATATCGCGTTTTAAGAAGCAGTGGAACCCTATTGCATGGGTACGTAGACATCAGAGAACACTATTTCCTAGCAAGGATGTGTGACCTTCACATTTTTTTGAAGTGTATACGAGGTCCACATAGCTCCTCGCAAAGAATATTGCACCTTATCATGATACGTAGAAATGAGATGCGATATCGCGTTTTAAGAACCATTTGAACTCTATTTCTTCGATTCGTAGACATATGGAAAGGCTATCTCTTAGAAAGGAAGTGTGTCATTTACATTCCTTTGAAGTGCAGACGAGGTATACATAACATTTCACAATGAATATTGTAGCTCATAGTGAAACATAGAAATGAGATGCGATATTGCGTTTTAGAAGCATTAGAACTCTAATGCTTCGATACGTAGATATCTGGAAACGCATTTCCTAGCAAGGATGTGTGGCATTCACATTCCTTTGAAGTGTAGACGATGTATACATAACACTTCGCAATGAATATTATGTCATAACATGAAACATAGATATGAGATGCGATATCGTGTTTCAAGAAGCTTTAGAAATCTATTGCTACGATACGTTGACATCTGCAAACGCTATTTCCTAGCATGGAAGTGTCGCATTTACATTCTTTTGAAGTGAATGCGAGGTATACATGACACTTCGCAATAAATATTATATTTTATCATGAAACATAGAATTGAGATGCTATATCGCGTTTTGAGATGAATTAGAACTCTATTGCTACGATACGTAGACATCTGCAAACGCTATTACCTAGCATGGAAGTGTCGTATTTACATTCTTTTCAAGTGAATACGAGATATACATGACACTTCGCAATGAGTATTATATCTTATCATGAAACATAGGAATGAGATGCGATATCGCGTTTTGAGAAGCATTAGATCTCTATTGCTAATATACGTTGACATCTGCAAACGCTATTTCCTTGCATGGATGTGTCGCATTTACATTCTTGTGATGTGAGTACGAGGTATAAATGACACTCCACAATGAATATTATATCTTATTACGAAACATAGAAATGAAATGCGACATCTCGTTTTAAGAAGCATTAGAACTCTATCACTACGATACGTAGACATCTGCAAACGCTATATCCTAGCATGGAAGTTTCGCATTTACATTCTTTTGAAGTGAATACGAGGTATACATTACACTGCGCAATGAATATTATATCTGATCATGAAACATAGAAGTGAGATGCGATATCGCGATTTAAGAAGCGCTAGAACTCTATTGCTACGATGCGTAGACAACTGCAAATGTTATTTCCTAGCAAGGAAGTGTCGCATTTACATCCTTTTGATGTGAATACGAGGTATACATGACACTTCGCAATGAATATTATATCTGATCATATAACATAGAAGTGAGATGCGATATCGCATTTGAAGAAGCATTAGAACTCTACTGCTTCGATACGTGGACTTCTGGAAACGGTACTTCCTAGCAAAAAAGTGTCGCATGTACATTCCATTGAAGTGTACCTCAGGCATACACAACACTTCGCAATGAATATTATGCCTTATTATGAAACATAAAAATGCGATACGATACGGCATTTTAAGAAGCTATAGAACTTTATTGCTCCGATACGTAGACACCTGGAAACACTATTTCCTAGCACGGAAGTGTGGCATTTACATTCTTCTGCAGAGTAGACGAGGTATACAAGGAAGTGTGGCATTTTCAATCTCTTGAAGTGTAGACGTAGCATACATAACACTTTGCAATGAATATTATATCATATCGTAAAACATAGAACTAAGGTGCGTTATAGTGTTTTAAGAAGCATTATATCTCTATTGATTCGATACGGAGAAATCTGGAAACGCTATTTCCTAGCAAGGAAGTGTGGCATTTACATTCTTTTAATGTGTAGACGAGTTAAACATAACACTCCGCAATGACTACAACATCTTATCATGAAACATAGAAATGAGATGCAATATCGCGTCTTAAGAAGCATTAGAACCCTGTTGCGTCGATACGTAGACATCTGCAAACGCTATTTCCAAGCAATGAAGTGTGGCATTTACATTGTTTTGAAGTGAAGACAAGGTATACACAACACTTGGCAATGAATATTATATATTGTCATGAAACATACAATTGAGATTCGATATCGCGTTTTAAGGAGCATTAGATCCGAGTTGCTTCCATACGTATACTTCTGGAAACACTATTTCCTAGCAAGGACGCGTGACATTTACATTCTTCTGAAGTGTAGACGAGGTATATGTAACACTTCGTGGTGAATATTATATAACATCATGAAACATAGAAATGAGATGCGATATCGCGGTTTAAGAAGCATTAGAACTCTATTGCTACGATACGTAGACATCTGCAAACGCTATCCCTAACAAGGAAGTGTCGCATTTACATTCTTTTGAAAGGAATACGAGGCATACATGACACTTCGCAATGAATATTATATCTTATCATGAAACATAGAAATGAGATGCAATATGACGATTTAAGAAGCATTAGAATTCTATTGCTTCCATACGTAGACATCTGCAAACGCTATTTCCTAGCAAGAAAGTGTCGCATGTACATTCAGTTGAAGTGTATGCGAGGTATACATAACACTCCACAATGTAAATTATATCTTATCATGAAACATAGGAATGAGATGTAATATGACGATTTAAGAAGCACTAGAACTCTATTGCTTCGATACGTAGACATCTGCGAACGCTATCCCTAACAACGAAGTGTCGCATTTACATTCTTTTGAAAGGAATACGAGGCATACATGACACTTCGCAATGAATATTATATCTTATCATGAAACATAGAAATGAGATGCGATATGCCGATTTAAGAAGCATTAGAATTCTATTTCCTCGATACGTAGACATCTGCAAACGCTATTTCCTATCAAGGAAGTGTCGCATGTACATTCCGTTGAAGTGTATGTAAGGTATACATAACACTCCACAATGAATATTATATCTTACCATGAAACATAGAAATGAGATGCAATATGGCGATTTAACAAGCATTAGAAATCTATTGCTTCGATATGTAGACATCTGCAAACGCTATTTCCAAGCAAGGAAGTGTCGCATTTACATTCTTTTGAAAGGAATACGAGGCATACATAACACTCCACAATGAATATTATATCTTACCATGAAACATAGAAATGAGGTGCAATATGGCGATTTAAGAAACATTAGAAGTCTATTGCTTCGATATGTAGATATCTGCAAACGCTATTTCCAAGCAAGGAAGTGTCGCATTTACATTCTTTTGAAGTGAATACGAGGTATACATAACACTCCACAATGAAAATTATATCTTATCATGAAACATAGAAATGAGATGTAATATGGCGATTTAAGAAGCATTAGAACTCTATTGCGTCGATACGTAGACATCTGCGAACGCTATCCCTAACAAGGAAGTGTCGCATTTACATTCTTTTGAAAGGAATACGAGGCATACATGACACTCCACAATTAATACTATATCTTTTCATGAAGCGTAGAAATGAGTTGCGTTGTTCCGATTTAAGAACATTCGAACTCTATTGCCACGATTCGTAGACATCTGCAAACGCTATTTCATAGGAAGGATATGTCACATTTACATTCTTTTGAAGTGAATCCGAGGTATATATATCACTCTACAATGAAAAATTATATCTTATCATGCATCATAGAAATGAGATGCGCTATCTCGTCTAAAGAGTCACTAGAATTGTATTGCATCGATTCGTAGACATCTGCAAACGCTATTTCCTAGCAGGGAAGTACATTCATTTGAAGTGTATGCGAGCTATGCATAACACTTCGCAATGAATATTATATCTCATCATGAGACATAGAAACGAGATGCGATATCGCATTTTGAGAAGCATTAGAACTCTATTTCTACGATACGTAGACTACTTCATACGCAATTACCTAACAAGGAAGTGTCGCATTTACACTCTTTTTAAGTGAATACGAGGTTTACATAACACTGCACAATGAAAATTATATCCTATCATGAAACATGGAATTGAGATGCGATATCGCGCTTTGAGAAGCATTAGAACACTATCGCTACGGTACGTAGACATCTGCAAACCGTATTTCCTAGCAAGGAATTGTCGCATTTACATTCATTTGAAGTGTACGCGATGTATACATATACTTCCCATTGAATATTGTATCTTATCATGAGACATAGAAATAAGATGCGATATCGCGCTTTAAGAAGCATTAGAACTCTGTAGCTTCGATACGTAGACATCTGCAAATGCTACTTCCTAGCAAGGGAGAGTCGCATTTACATTCTTTCAAGTGAATACGAGGTATACATGACACTTCGCAATGAATATTATATCTTATATCTTATCACGAAACATAGAAATGAGATGCGATATGGCGTTTTAAGGGGCATTAGTACTCTATAGCTTCGATACAGAGATATCTGGGAACGTAATTTCCTAGAAAGGAACCACCTCGCACCCCCCAGCATCAACCCCTGGACGCATGCAACCAGCCAAACTCGCCTGCAGAACCAGCAACTGGAAGAGTTCGCGCGCGCGTACCTGCACGCGCTCACTCACACCGAGTTCCGCTGCCTCACTCGCACCGCCGAGTATACATGTCTCGCCCGCACCAAGGACGGTCAGCCCTATCTCCCTCACACCGAGGATTCCGTCCTGCAGGAAGACATAGCCGCAGCCCATCACCTGAATGGGGTCTTTTCCAATTCCGGGAACAGGATCTGCTAGAACCTATATATTACTTCTAAGCTAGGACATACATACCATATCATGACGCATATATAAGAATTCCTAGATCTAAGTTACACTAAGTAAGATGCGTCCGGCCAGCGGCATGCGCCGCTAGCCCCACCACGAGCCGCGAGTCCCCACTCGCTGGACCGCGCGCTCTCCGCCTCGAGACGCGAGTCCCCCACTCGCGGGACCTCGATCTGCCTACCGCGAGCCTCCGCGACCGTAGCGCCCCGCGAACCGAGGAGGTCCAGTTCATGTATACTTTAAACCTAGAATATATTTTATTTTTACTTTTACTATATCCAAGTACAAGTTCTTTTACCAAGTCTACTATTTCCACATCCATTAATTTTATCAAGTGTTAACAATACTAGTTCTACTATTAACATTACATTTAACTACGAATTCTTCCACGGGTTCTTCCATACAACTGGGGTTGCTCTTCATCAATTTGAGGGTGTATAGAAATCGGCTTTGTGACGTTGAGACCGCCGCTTATCCTTCAGATCTTAGTCGAAAGTACAGAAAAACCTGGTGAATGAATCGTGCTTCCGGTTTGCGAAGAACGCGACGTGCGAGTAGGAAGAATTTCATACGATCACTTGTGCGTGAGTATTTGGAGGGTGTTCCGAGAGTCGTCGTATACCAGCGACCTGCCTTCGCACCAGTCCAGACGCCGCTTTTCGAAGCGACCGTCGACGCCTCCAATCCAGACACCACGACGCATCACGCCGATTCTGCCACATTCAGCATCATCGCTGAATTCCGACCGCCGTCCTCGTCTTCGCTGGCGACTGATCGAGATTTCTGTAGCAGCCAACAGAACGAAATCCGCTACGATCCCAGCGAACGATCCTCCACGCCGTTTCTACGTACAAATCGAGAGAGAAGCCATCGAAAGGTAGGGTCATTCCCTTATTATCGCAAGTGTTTTCGCTAGTGTCGCGCCAGCCGAAATTGTCGGACCCGGTCTTAACGCGTTCCCGCGGACCGAATTACCGAAAAATAGGCTCGTGTCGTAAAGCATCCGGAGCAACGGAAAATAGTTTCGCCGGACGTGACACCTCGAATTCACTTCAAAAGAATGTAAATGCGACACTTCCTTGCTAGGAAATATTGTTTGCAGATGTCTACGTATCACAGCAATAGAGTACTAATGCTTCTTAAAACGAGATGTCGTATTTCATTTCTATGCTTCGTAATAAGATATAATATTCATTGTGTAATGTTATGTATACCTCGTATTCACTTCAGTGGAATGTAAGTGCGAAATTTCCTTGCTAGGAAATAGAGTTTGCAGATGTCTACGTATCGTAGCAATAGAGTTCTAATGCTTCTTAGAACGCGATATCGCATCTCACTTCTATATTTCACGATAAGATATAATATTCATTGCGAAGTGTCATGTATACCTCGTATTCACTTCATAAGAATGTAAATATGACACTTCCATGCTAGGAAATAGCGTTTGCAGATGTCTACGTATCGTAGCAATAGAGTTCTAATGCTTCTTAAAACGAGATGCCTCATTACATTTCTATGTTGCGTGATAAGATATAATATTCATTGTGGAGTGTCATGTATACCTCGATTTCACTTCACAAGAATGTAAATGCGACACTTCCTTGCTAGGAAATATTGTTTGCAGATGTCTACGTATCACAGCAATAGAGTACTAATGCTTCTTAAAACGAGATGTCGTATTTCATTTCTATGCTTCGTAATAAGATATAATATTCATTGTGTAATGTTATGTATACCTCGTATTCATTTCAGTGGAATGTAAGTGCGAAATTTCCTTGCTAGGAAATAGAGTTTGTAGATGTCTACGTATCGTAGCAATAGAGTTCTAATGCTTCTCAGAACGCGATATCGCATCTCACTTCTATATTTCACGATAAGATATAATATTCATTGCGAAGTGTCATGTATACCTCGTATTCACATCATAAGAATGTAAATATGACACTTCCATGCTAGGAAATAGCGTTTGCAGATGTCTAAGTATCGTAGCAATAGAGTTCTAATGCTTCTTAAAACGAGATGCCTCATTACATTTCTATGTTCCGTGATAAGATATAATATTCATTGTGGAGTGTCATGTATACCTCGTATTCACTTCAAAAGAATGTAAATGCGACACTTTCATGCTAGGAAATAGCGTTTGCAGATGTCTACGTATCGTAGCAATAGAGTTCTACTGCTTCTTAGAACGCGATATCGCATACCACTTCCATGTTTCATGATAAGATATAATATTCATTGCGAAGTGTCATGTATATCTCGTATTCTCTTCAAACGAATGTAAATGCGACACTTCCATGCTAGGAAATAGCGTTTGCAGATGTCTACGTATCGTAGCAATAGAGTTCTAATGCTTCTCAAAACGCGATATAGCACCTCATTCCTATGTTTCATGATAAGATATAATATTCATTGCGAAGTGTCATGTATATCTCGTATTCACTTCAAACGAATGTAAATGCGACACTTCCATGCTAGGAAATAGCGTTTGCAGATGTCTACGTATCGTAGCAATAGAGTTCTAATGCTTCTCAAAACGCGATATAGCACCTCATTCCTATGTTTCATGATAAGATATAATATTCATTGCGAAGTGTCATGTATATCTCGTATTCACTTCAAAAGAATGTAGATGCGACACTTCCATGCTAGGAAATAACGTTTGCAGATGTCTACGTATCATAGCAATAGAGTTCTAATGCTTCTTAAAACGCGATATCGCATCTCACTGCTATGTTTCATGATAAGATATAATATTCATTGCGAAGTGTCATGTATATCTCGTATTCACTTCAAACGAATGTAAATGCGACACTGCCATGCTAGGAAATAGCGTTTGCAGATGTCTACGTATCGTAGCAATAGAGTTCTAATGCTTCTTAAAACGCGATATCGCATCTCACTGCTATGTTTCATGATAAGATATAATATTCATTATGGAGTGTTATGTATACCTCGTACTCACTTCAAAAGAATGTAAATGCGACCCTTCCATGCTAGGAAGTAGCCTTTGCAGATGTCTACGTATCGTAGCAATAGAGTTCTAATGCTTCTTAGAACGCGATATCGCATCTCACTTCCATGTTTCATGATAAGGTATAATATTCATAGCGAAGTGTCATGTATACCTCGTATTCACTTCAAATGAATGTAAATGCGACACTTCCATGCTAGGAAATAGCGTTTGCAGATATCTACGTATCGTAGCAATAGAGTTCTAATGCTTCTCAAAACGCGATCTAGCACCTCATTCCTATGTTTCATGATAAGATATAATATTCATTGCTAAGTGTCATGTATATCTCGTATTCACTTCAAACGAGTGTAAATGCGACACTTCCATGCTAGGAAATAGCG
Organism: Xylocopa sonorina; assembly: GCF_050948175.1. Taxonomy (NCBI): domain Eukaryota; kingdom Metazoa; phylum Arthropoda; class Insecta; order Hymenoptera; family Apidae; genus Xylocopa; species Xylocopa sonorina. Next base: position 1,411,181 of record NW_027490094.1, read on the forward strand.
TTTGCAGATGTCTACGTATCGTAGCAATAGAGTTCTAATGCTTCTTAAAACGCGATATCGCATCTCACTGCTATGTTTCATGATAAGATATAATATTCACTGCGAAGTGTCATGTATACCTCGTATTCACTTCAAAAGAATGTAAAAGCGACACTTCCATGCTAGGAAATAGCGTTTGCAGATGTCTACGTATCGTAGCAATAGAGTTCTAGTGCTTCTCAAAATGCGATATAGCACCTCATTCCTATGTTTCATGATACGATATAATATTCATTGCGAAGTGTCATGTATATCTCGTATTCACTTCAAAAGAATGTAAATGCGACACTTCCATGCTAGGAAATAGCGTTTGCAGATGTCTACGTATCGTAGCAATAAAGTTCTAATGCTTCTCAAAACGCGATATAGCACCTCATTCCTATGTTTCATGATAAGATATAATATTCATTGCGAAGTGTCATGTATATCTCGTATTCACTTCAAACGAATGTAAATGCGACACTTCCATGCTAGGAAATAGCGTTTGCAGATGTCTACGTATCGTAGCAATAAAGTTCTAATGCTTCTTAAAACGCGATATCGCATCTCACTGCTATGTTTCATGAAAAGATATAATAGTCATTGCGGAGTGTCATGTATATCTCGTATTCACATCAAAAGAATGTAAATGCGACACTTCCATGCTAGGAAATAGCGTTTGCAGATGTCTACGTATCGCAGCAATAGAGTTCCAGTGCTTCCTAAAACGTGATATCGCATCACTCTTCTATGTTTCATGATAAGGTATAATATTCATTGCGAATTGTTATGTATACCTCGTACTCACTTCAAACGAATCGTAAATGCGACACTTCCATGCTAGGAAATAGCTTTTGCAGATGTCTACGTATCGTAGCAATAGAGTTCTAATGCTTCTCAAAACGCGATATAGCACCTCATTCCTATGTTTCATGATAAGATATGATATTCATTGCGAAGTGTCATGTACATCTCGTATTCACTTCAAAAGAATGTAGATGCGACACTTCCATGCTAGGAAATAGCGTTTGCAGATGTCTACGTATCGTAGCAATAGAGTTCTAATGCTTCTTAAAACGCGATATCGCATCTCACTGCTATGTTTCATGATAAGATATAATATTCATTATGGAGTGTTATGTATACCTCGTACTCACTTCAAAAGAATGTAAATGCGACCCTTCCATGCTAGGAAGTAGCCTTTGCAGATGTCTACGTATCGTAGCAATAGAGTTCTAATGCTTCTTAGAACGCGATATCGCATCTAACTTCCATGTTTCATGATAAGATATAATATTCATTGCGAAGTGTCATGTATATCTCGTATTCACTTCAAAAGGATGTAAATGCGACACTTCTTTGCTAGGAAATAGCGTTTCCAGATGACTACGTGTCGAAACAATAGAGTTCTAATGGTTCTTAAAATGCCATATCGCATCTCACTGCTATGTTTCATGAGAAGATATAATATTCATTGCGAAGTGTCATGTATATCTCGTATTCACATCAAAAGAATGTAAATGCGACACTTCCATGCTAGGAAATAGCGTTTGCAGATGTCTACGTATCGCAGCAATAGAGTTCCAATGCTTCCTAAAACGCGATATCGCATCACTCTTCTATGTTTCATGATAAGGTATAATATTCATTGCGAAGTGTTATGTATACCTCGTACTCACTTCAGAAGAAAGTAAATGCGACCCTTCCATGCTAGGGAATAGCGTTTGCAGATGTCTACGTATCGTAGCAATAGAGTTCTAGTGCTTCTCAAAACGCGATATAGCACCTCATTCCTATGTTTCATGATAAGATATAATATTCATTGCGACGTAACATGTATATCTCGTATTCACTTCAAAGGAATGTAGATGCGACACTTCCATGCTAGGAAATAGCGTTTGCAGATGTCTACGTATCGTAGCAATAGAGTTCTAATGCTTCTTAAAACGCGATATCGCATCTCACTGCTATGTTTCATGATAAGATATAATATTCATTATGGAGTGTTATGTATACCTCGTACTCACTTCAAAAGAATGTAAATGCGACCCTTCCATGCTAGGAAGTAGCCTTTGCAGATGTCTACGTATCGTAGCAATAGAGTTCTAATGCTTCTTAGAACGCGATATCGCATCTAACTTCCATGTTTCATGATAAGATATAATATTCATTGCGAAGTGTCATGTATATCTCGTATTCACTTCAAAAGGATGTAAATGCGACACTTCTTTGCTAGGAAATAGCGTTTCCAGATGACTACGTGTCGAAACAATAGAGTTCTAATGGTTCTTAAAATGCCATATCGCATCTCACTGCTATGTTTCATGAGAAGATATAATATTCATTGCGAAGTGTCATGTATATCTCGTATTCACATCAAAAGAATGTAAATGCGACACTTCCATGCTAGGAAATAGCGTTTGCAGATGTCTACGTATCGCAGCAATAGAGTTCCAATGCTTCCTAAAACGCGATATCGCATCACTCTTCTATGTTTCATGATAAGGTATAATATTCATTGCGAAGTGTTATGTATACCTCGTACTCACTTCAGAAGAAAGTAAATGCGACCCTTCCATGCTAGGGAATAGCGTTTGCAGATGTCTACGTATCGTAGCAATAGAGTACTAGTGCTTCTCAAAACGCGATATAGCACCTCATTCCTATGTTTCATGATAAGATATAATATTCATTGCGAAGTAACATGTATATCTCGTATTCACTTCAAACGAATGTAAATGCGACACTTCCATGCTAGGAAATAGCGTTTGCAGATGTCTACGTATCGTAGCAATAGAGTTCTAATGCTTCTTAAAACGCGATATCGCATCTCACTGCTATGTTTCATGATAAGATATAATATTCATTATGGAGTGTTATGTATACCTCGTACTCACTTCAAAAGAATGTAAATGCGACCCTTCCATGCTAGGAAGTAGCCTTTGCAGATGTCTACGTATCGTAGCAATAGAGTTCTAATGCTTCTTAGAACGCGATATCGCATCTAACTTCCATGTTTCATGATAAGATATAATATTCATTGCGAAGTGTCATGTATATCTCGTATTCACTTCAAAAGGATGTAAATGCGACACTTCTTTGCTCGGAAATAGCGTTTCCAGATGACTACGTGTCGAAACAATAGAGTTCTAATGGTTCTTAAAATGCCATATCGCATCTCACTGCTATGTTTCATGAGAAGATATAATATTCATTGCGAAGTGTCATGTATATCTCGTATTCACATCAAAAGAATGTAAATGCGACACTTCCATGCTAGGAAATAGCGTTTGCAGATGTCTACGTATCGCAGCAATAGAGTTCCAATGCTTCCTAAAACGCGATATCGCATCACTCTTCTATGTTTCATGATAAGGTATAATATTCATTGCGAAGTGTTATGTATACCTCGTACTCACTTCAGAAGAAAGTAAATGCGACCCTTCCATGCTAGGGAATAGCGTTTGCAGATGTCTACGTATCGTAGCAATAGAGTTCTAGTGCTTCTCAAAACGCGATATAGCACCTCATTCCTATGTTTCATGATAAGATATAATATTCATTGCGAAGTAACATGTATATCTCGTATTCACTTCAAACGAATGTAAATGCGACACTTCCATGCTAGGAAATAGCGTTTGCAGATGTCTACGTATCGTAGCAATAGAGTTCTGATGCTTGTTAAACGCGATATCGCATCTGACTGCTATGTTTCATGAAAAGATATAATATTCATTATGGAGTGTTATGTATACCTCGTACTCACTTCAAAAGAATGTAAATGCGACCCTCCCATCCTAGGAAATAGTGTTTGCAGATGTCTACGTATCGTAGCAATAGAGTTCTAATGCTTCTTAAAACGAGATGTCGCATCTCATTCCTATGTTTCATGATCAGATATAATATTCATTGCGATGTGTCATGTATACTCCGTATTCACTTCAAAACGATGTAAATGCGACACTTCCTTGCTAGGAAATAGCGTTTCCAGATGACTACGTGTCGAAACAATAGAGTTCTAATGATTCTTAAAATGCCATATCGCTTCTCACTTCTATGTTTCATGATAAGATATAATATTCATTGCGAAGTGTCATGTATATCTCGTATTCACTTCAAACGAATGTAAATGCGACACTTGCATGCTAGGAAATAGCGTTTGCAGATGTCTACGTATCGTAGCAATAGAGTTCTAATGCTTCTCAAAACGCGATATAGCACCTCATTCCTATGTTTCATGATAAGATATAATATTCATTGCGAAGTGTCATGTACATCTCGTATTCACTTCAAAAGAATGTAGATGCGACACTTCCATGCTAGGAAATAGCGTTTGCAGATGTCTACGTATCGTAGCAATAGAGTTCTAATGCTTCTTAAAACGCGATATCGCATCTCACCGCTATGTTTCATGATAGGATATAATATTCATTATGGAGTGTCATGTATACCTCGTACTCACTTCAAAAGAATGTAAATGTGACCCTTCCATGCTAGGAAGTAGCCTTTGCAGATGTCTACGTATCGTAGCAATAGAGTTCTAATGCTTCTTAGAACGCGATATCGCATCTAACTTCCATGTTTCATGATAAGATATAATATTCATTGCGAAGTGTCATGTATACCTCGTATTCACTTCTAAAGAATGTATATGCGACACTTCCATGCTAGGAAATAGCGTTTGCAGATGTCTACGTATCGTAGCAATAAAGTTCTAGTGCTTCTCAAAACGCGATATAGCACCTCATTCCTATGTTTCATGATAAGATATAATATTCATAGCGAAGTGTAATGTATATCTCGTATTCTCTTCAAACGAATGTAAATGCGACACTTCCATGCTAGGAAATAGCGTTTGCAGATGTCTACGTATCGTAGCAATAGAGTTCTAATGCTTCTCAAAACGCGATATAGCACCTCATTCCTATGTTTCATGATAAGATATAATATTCATTGCGAAGTGTCATGTATATCTCGTATTCACTTCAAAAGAATGTAGATGCGACACTTCCATGCTAGGAAATAGCGTTTGCAGATGTCTACGTATCATAGCAATAGAGTTCTAATGCTTCTTAAAATGCGATATCGCATCTCACTGCTATGTTTCATGATAAGATATGATATTCATTGCGAAGTGTCATGTACATCTCGTATTCACTTCAAAAGAATGTAGATGCGACACTTCCATGCTAGGAAATAGCGTTTGCAGATGTCTACGTATCGTAGCAATAGAGTTCTAATGCTTCTTAAAACGCGATATCGCATCTCACTGCTATGTTTCATGATGAGATATAATATTCATTATGGAGTGTTATGTATACATCGTACTCACTTCAAAAGAATGTAAATACGACCCTTCCATGCTAGGAAGTAGCCTTTGCAGATGTCTACGTATCGTAGCAATAGAGTTCTAATGCTTCTTAGAACGCGATATCGCATCTCACTTCCATGTTTCATAATAAGGTATAATATTCATAGCGAAGTGTCATGTATACCTCGTATTCACTTCAAATGAATGTAAATGCGACACTTCCATGCTAGGAAATAGCGTTTGCAGATGTCTACGTATCGTAGCAATAGAGTTCTAATGCTTCTCAAAACGCGATCTAGCACCTCATTCCTATGTTTCATGATAAGATATAATATTCATTGCGAAGTGTCATGTATATCTCGTATTCACTTCAAACGAGTGTAAATGCGACACTTCCATGCTAGGAAATAGCGTTTGCAGATGTCTACGTATCGTAGCAATAGAGTTCTAATGCTTCTTAAAACGCGATATCGCATCTCACTGCTATGTTTCATGATAAGATATAATATTCATTATGGAGTGTTATGTATACCTCGTACTCACTTCAAAAGAATGTAAATGCGACCCTTCCATGCTAGGAAGTAGCCTTTGCAGATGTCTACGTATCGTAGCAATAGAGTTCTAATGCTTCTTAGAACGCGATATCGCATCTCACTTCCATGTTTCATGATAAGGTATAATATTCATAGCGAAGTGTCATGTATACCTCGTATTCACTTCAAATGAATGTAAATGCGACACTTCCATGCTAGGAAATAGCGTTTGCAGATATCTACGTATCGTAGCAATAGAGTTCTAATGCTTCTCAAAACGCGATCTAGCACCTCATTCCTATGTTTCATGATAAGATATAATATTCATTGCTAAGTGTCATGTATATCTCGTATTCACTTCAAACGAGTGTAAATGCGACACTTCCATGCTAGGAAATAGCGTTTGCAGATGTCTACGTATCGTAGCAATAGAGTTCTAATGCTTCTTAAAACGCGATATCGCATCTCACTGCTATGTTTCATGATAAGATATAATATTCACTGCGAAGTGTCATGTATACCTCGTATTCACTTCAAAAGAATGTAAAAGCGACACTTCCATGCTAGGAAATAGCGTTTGCAGATGTCTACGTATCGTAGCAATAGAGTTCTAGTGCTTCTCAAAATGCGATATAGCACCTCATTCCTATGTTTCATGATACGATATAATATTCATTGCGAAGTGTCATGTATATCTCGTATTCACTTCAAAAGAATGTAAATGCGACACTTCCATGCTAGGAAATAGCGTTTGCAGATGTCTACGTATCGTAGCAATAAAGTTCTAATGCTTCTCAAAACGCGATATAGCACCTCATTCCTATGTTTCATGATAAGATATAATATTCATTGCGAAGTGTCATGTATATCTCGTATTCACTTCAAACGAATGTAAATGCGACACTTCCATGCTAGGAAATAGCGTTTGCAGATGTCTACGTATCGTAGCAATAAAGTTCTAATGCTTCTTAAAACGCGATATCGCATCTCACTGCTATGTTTCATGAGAAGATATAATAGTCATTGCGGAGTGTCATGTATATCTCGTATTCACATCAAAAGAATGTAAATGCGACACTTCCATGCTAGGAAATAGCGTTTGCAGATGTCTACGTATCGCAGCAATAGAGTTCCAGTGCTTCCTAAAACGTGATATCGCATCACTCTTCTATGTTTCATGATAAGGTATAATATTCATTGCGAATTGTTATGTATACCTCGTACTCACTTCAAACGAATCGTAAATGCGACACTTCCATGCTAGGAAATAGCTTTTGCAGATGTCTACGTATCGTAGCAATAGAGTTCTAATGCTTCTCAAAACGCGATATAGCACCTCATTCCTATGTTTCATGATAAGATATGATATTCATTGCGAAGTGTCATGTACATCTCGTATTCACTTCAAAAGAATGTAGATGCGACACTTCCATGCTAGGAAATAGCGTTTGCAGATGTCTACGTATCGTAGCAATAGAGTTCTAATGCTTCTTAAAACGCGATATCGCATCTCACTGCTATGTTTCATGATAAGATATAATATTCATTATGGAGTGTTATGTATACCTCGTACTCACTTCAAAAGAATGTAAATGCGACCCTTCCATGCTAGGAAGTAGCCTTTGCAGATGTCTACGTATCGTAGCAATAGAGTTCTAATGCTTCTTAGAACGCGATATCGCATCTAACTTCCATGTTTCATGATAAGATATAATATTCATTGCGAAGTGTCATGTATATCTCGTATTCACTTCAAAAGGATGTAAATGCGACACTTCTTTGCTAGGAAATAGCGTTTCCAGATGACTACGTGTCGAAACAATAGAGTTCTAATGGTTCTTAAAATGCCATATCGCATCTCACTGCTATGTTTCATGAGAAGATATAATATTCATTGCGAAGTGTCATGTATATCTCGTATTCACATCAAAAGAATGTAAATGCGACACTTCCATGCTAGGAAATAGCGTTTGCAGATGTCTACGTATCGCAGCAATAGAGTTCCAATGCTTCCTAAAACGCGATATCGCATCACTCTTCTATGTTTCATGATAAGGTATAATATTCATTGCGAAGTGTTATGTATACCTCGTACTCACTTCAGAAGAAAGTAAATGCGACCCTTCCATGCTAGGGAATAGCGTTTGCAGATGTCTACGTATCGTAGCAATAGAGTTCTAGTGCTTCTCAAAACGCGATATAGCACCTCATTCCTATGTTTCATGATAAGATATAATATTCATTGCGAAGTAACATGTATATCTCGTATTCACTTCAAAAGAATGTAGATGCGACACTTCCATGCTAGGAAATAGCGTTTGCAGATGTCTACGTATCGTAGCAATAGAGTTCTAATGCTTCTTAAAACGCGATATCGCATCTCACTGCTATGTTTCATGATAAGATATAATATTCATTATGGAGTGTTATGTATACCTCGTACTCACTTCAAAAGAATGTAAATGCGACCCTCCCATCCTAGGAAATAGTGTTTGCAGATGTCTACGTATCGTAGCAATAGAGTTCTAATGCTTCTTAAAACGAGATGTCGCATCTCATTCCTATGTTTCATGATCAGATATAATATTCATTGCGATGTGTCATGTATACTCCGTATTCACTTCAAAACGATGTAAATGCGACACTTCCTTGCTAGGAAATAGCGTTTCCAGATGACTACGTGTCGAAACAATAGAGTTCTAATGATTCTTAAAATGCCATATCGCTTCTCACTTCTATGTTTCATGATAAGATATAATATTCATTGCGAAGTGTCATGTATATCTCGTATTCACTTCAAACGAATGTAAATGCGACACTTGCATGCTAGGAAATAGCGTTTGCAGATGTCTACGTATCGTAGCAATAGAGTTCTAATGCTTCTCAAAACGCGATATAGCACCTCATTCCTATGTTTCATGATAAGATATAATATTCATTGCGAAGTGTCATGTACATCTCGTATTCACTTCAAAAGAATGTAGATGCGACACTTCCATGCTAGGAAATAGCGTTTGCAGATGTCTACGTATCGTAGCAATAGAGTTCTAATGCTTCTTAAAACGCGATATCGCATCTCACCGCTATGTTTCATGATAGGATATAATATTCATTATGGAGTGTCATGTATACCTCGTACTCACTTCAAAAGAATGTAAATGTGACCCTTCCATGCTAGGAAGTAGCCTTTGCAGATGTCTACGTATCGTAGCAATAGAGTTCTAATGCTTCTTAGAACGCGATATCGCATCTAACTTCCATGTTTCATGATAAGATATAATATTCATTGCGAAGTGTCATGTATACCTCGTATTCACTTCAAAAGAATGTATATGCGACACTTCCATGCTAGGAAATAGCGTTTGCAGATGTCTACGTATCGTAGCAATAAAGTTCTAGTGCTTCTCAAAACGCGATATAGCACCTCATTCCTATGTTTCATGATAAGATATAATATTCATAGCGAAGTGTAATGTATATCTCGTATTCTCTTCAAACGAATGTAAATGCGACACTTCCATGCTAGGAAATAGCGTTTGCAGATGTCTACGTATCGTAGCAATAGAGTTCTAATGCTTCTCAAAACGCGATATAGCACCTCATTCCTATGTTTCATGATAAGATATAATATTCATTGCGAAGTGTCATGTATATCTCGTATTCACTTCAAAAGAATGTAGATGCGACACTTCCATGCTAGAAAATAGCGTTTGCAGATGTCTACGTATCATAGCAATAGAGTTCTAATGCTTCTTAAAACGCGATATCGCATCTCACTGCTATGTTTCATGATAAGATATGATATTCATTGCGAAGTGTCATGTACATCTCGTATTCACTTCAAAAGAATGTAGATGCGACACTTCCATGCTAGGAAATAGCGTTTGCAGATGTCTACGTATCGTAGCAATAGAGTTCTAATGCTTCTTAAAACGCGATATCGCATCTCACTGCTATGTTTCATGATGAGATATAATATTCATTATGGAGTGTTATGTATACATCGTACTCACTTCAAAAGAATGTAAATACGACCCTTCCATGCTAGGAAGTAGCCTTTGCAGATGTCTACGTATCGTAGCAATAGAGTTCTAATGCTTCTTAGAACGCGATATCGCATCTCACTTCCATGTTTCATAATAAGGTATAATATTCATAGCGAAGTGTCATGTATACCTCGTATTCACTTCAAATGAATGTAAATGCGACACTTCCATGCTAGGAAATAGCGTTTGCAGATGTCTACGTATCGTAGCAATAGAGTTCTAATGCTTCTTAAAACGCGATATCGCATCTCACTGCTATGTTTCATGATAAGATATAATATTCACTGCGAAGTGTCATGTATACCTCGTATTCACTTCAAAAGAATGTAAAAGCGACACTTCCATGCTAGGAAATAGCGTTTGCAGATGTCTACGTATCGTAGCAATAGAGTTCTAGTGCTTCTCAAAATGCGATATAGCACCTCATTCCTATGTTTCATGATAAGATATAATATTCATTGCGAAGTGTCATGTATATCTCGTATTCACTTCAAAAGAATGTAAATGCGACACTTCCATGCTAGGAAATAGCGTTTGCAGATGTCTACGTATCGTAGCAATAAAGTTCTAATGCTTCTCAAAACGCGATATAGCACCTCATTCCTATGTTTCATGATAAGATATAATATTCATTGCGAAGTGTCATGTATATCTCGTATTCACTTCAAACGAATGTAAATGCGACACTTCCATGCTAGGAAATAGCGTTTGCAGATGTCTACGTATCGTAGCAATAGAGTTCTAATGCTTCTTAAAACGCGATATCGCTTCTCACTGCTATGTTTCATGAGAAGATATAATAGTCATTGCGGAGTGTCATGTATATCTCGTATTCACATCAAAAGAATGTAAATGCGACACTTCCATGCTAGGAAGTAGCGTTTGCAGATGTCTACGTATCGCAGCAATAGAGTTCCAGTGCTTCCTAAAACGTGACATCGCATCACTCTTCTATGTTTCATGATAAGGTATAATATTCATTGCGAATTGTTATGTATACCTCGTACTCACTTCAAACGAATCGTAAATTAGACACTTCCATGCTAGGAAATAGCTTTTGCAGATGTCTACGTATCGTAGCAATAGAGTTCTAATGCTTCTCAAAACGCGATATAGCACCTCATTCCTATGTTTCATGATAAGATATAATATTCATAGCGAAGTGTCATGTATATCTCGTATTCACTTCAAACGAATGTAAATGCGACACTTCCATGCTGGGAAATAGCGTTTGCAGATGTCTACGTATCGCAGCGATAGAGTTCCAATGCTTCCTAAAGCGCGATATCGCATCACTCTTCTATGTTTCATGATAACGTATAATATTCATTGCGAAGTGTTATGTATACCTCGCATACAATTCAAACGAATGTGAATGCGACAGTTCCTTGCTAGGAAATAGTGTTTGCAGATGTCTACGTGTCGAAGCAATAGTGTTCTAATGCTTCTTAAATCGTCATATCGCATCCCAATTCCATGTTTCATGATAAGATATAATATTCATTGCGAAGTGTCATGTATACCTCGTATTCACTTCAAAAGAATGTATATGCGACACTTCCATGCTAGGAAATAGCGTTTGCAGATGTCTACGTATCGTAGCAATAAAGTTCTAGTGCTTCTCAAAACGCGATATAGCACCTCATTCCTATGTTTCATGATAAGATATAATATTCATAGCGAAGTGTCATGTATATCTCGTATTCACTTCAAACGAATGTAAATGCGACACTTCCATGCTGGGAAATAGCGTTTGCAGATGTCTACGTATCGCAGCGATAGAGCTCCAATGCTTCCTAAAGCGCGATATCGCATCACTCTTCTATGTTTCATGATAAGGTATAATATTCATTGCGAAGTGTTATGTATACCTCGTACTCACTTCAAACGAATGTAAATGCGACTCTTCCATGCTAGGAAATAGCGATTGCAGATGTCTACGTATCGTAGCAATAGAGTTCTAATGCTTCTTAAAACGCGATATCGCATCTCACTGCTATGTTTCATGACAAGATATAATATTCATATGGAGTGTTACGTATACCTCGCACTCACTACAAAAGAATGTAAATGCGACCCTTCCATGCTAGGTAATAGCCTTTGCAGATGTCTACGTATCGTAGCAATAGAGTTCTAATGCTTCTTAGAACGCGATATCGCATCTCACTTCTATGTTTCATGATAAGATATAATATTCATTGCGAAGTGTCATGTATACCTCGTATTCACTTCAAAAGAATGTAAATGCGACACTTCCATGCTAGGAAGTATCGTTTGCAGATGTCTACGTATCGTAGCAATAGAGTTCTACTGCTTCTTAGAACGCGATATCGCATCTCACTTCTGTGTTTCATGATAAGATATAATATTCATTGCGAAGTGTCATGTATACCTCGTATTCACTTCAAAAGAATGTAAATGCGACACTTCCATGCTAGGAAGTAGCGTTTGCAGATGTCTACGAGTCACAGCAATAGAGTACTAACGATTCTCAAAACGAGATGTCGTATTTCATTTCTATGTCTCGTAATAAGATATAATATTCATTGTGTAATGTTATGTATACCTCGCATTCATTTCAGTGGAATGTAAGTGCGAAATTTCCTTGCTAGGAAATAGAGTTTGCAGATGTCTACGTTTAATAGCAGTAGAGTTCTAATGCTTCTCAAAACGCGATATAGCACCTCATTTCTATGTTTCATGATAAGCTATAATATTCATTGCGAAGTGTCAAGTATATCTCGTATTCACTTCAAAAGAATGTAAATGCGACACTTCCATGCTAGGAAATAGCGTTTGCAGATGTCTACGTATCACAGCAATAGAGTACTAATGCTTCTTAAAACGAGATGTCGTATTTCATTTCTATGTTTCGTAATAAGATATAATATTCATTGCGAAGTGTCATGTATACCTCAATTCACTTCAAAAGAATGTAAATGCGACACTTCCTTGCTAGGAAATATTGTTTGCAGATGTCTACGTATCGTAGCAATAGAGTTCTAATGCTACTGAAAACGCGATATCGCATCTCACTTCTATGTTTCATGATAAGATATAATATTCATTGCGAAGTGTCATGTATACCTCAATTCACTTCAAAAGAATGTAAATGCGACACTTCCTTGCTAGGAAATATTGTTTGCAAGATGTCTACGTATCACAGCAATGGAGTACTAATGCTTCTTAAAACGAGATGTCGTATTTAATTTCTATGTTCCGTAATAAGATATAATATTCATTGTGTAATGTTATGCATACCTCGTATTCACTTCAAAATTATGTAAGTGCGACACTTCCTTGCTAGGAAATATTGTTTGCAGATGTCTACGTATGGTAGCAATGAAGTTCTAGTGCTTCTTAGATCACGATATCGCATCTCATTTCTATGTTTCGTGATAAGGTGTAATATTAATTGCGAAGTGTCATGTAAATCTCGTATTCACTTCAAAAGAACGTAAATGCGAAACTTCCATGCTTGGAAATAGCGTTTGTAGATGTCTAAGTATTGTAGCAATAGAGTTCTAATGCTTCTTAGAACGCGATATCGCATCTGACTTCTATGTTTCATGATAAGATATAATATTCATTGCGAAGTGTCATCTATACCACGTATACAATTCAAAAGAATGTAAATGCGACACTTCCATGCTAGGAAATGGTGATTGTAGATGTCTACGTATCGTAGCAATAGAGTACTAATGCTTCTTAAAACGAGATGTCGTATTTCACATCTATGTTTCGCAATAAGATATAATATACATTGTGTAATGTTATGTATACCTCGTATTCACTTCAGTGGAATGTAAGTGCGAAATTTCCTTGCTAGGAAATAGAGTTTGCAGATGTCTACGTATAATAGCTATAGAGCTCTAATGCTTCTCAAAACGCGATATAGCATCTCACATCTATGTTTCATGATAAGATATAATATTCATTGCGAAGTGTCATGTATACCTCGTATTCACTTCAAAAGAATGTAAATATGACACTTCCATGCTAGGAAATAGTGTTTGCAGATGTCTACGTATCGTAGCAATAGAGTTCTAATGCGTCTTAAAACGAGATGCCGCATTTCACTTCTATGTTTCGTGATAAGATATAATATTCATTGTGGAGTGTTATGTATACCTCGTATTCACTTCAGTGGAATGCCAGTGGAATGTAAGTGTAAAGCTAGGAAATAGAGTTTGCAGATGTCTACGCATATTAGCAATAGAGTTCTAATGCTTCTCAAAACGCGATATAGCACCTCATTCCTATGTCTCATGATAAGATATAATATTCATTGCGAAGTGTCATGTATATCTCGTATTCACTTCAAAAGAATGTAAATGCGACACTTCCATGCTAGGAAATAGCGATTGCAGATGTCTACGTATCGCAGCAATAGAGTTCTAATGCTCCCTAAAATGCGATATCGCACCTCTCTTCTATGTTTCATGATAAGGTATAATATTCATTGCGAAGTGTCATGTATACCTCGTATTCACTTCAAAAGAATGTAAATGCGACACTTCCTTGCTAGGAAATATTGTTTGCAGATGTCTACGTATCACAGCAATAGAGTACTAATGCTTCTTAAAACGAGATGTCGTATTTCACTCCTATGTTTCGTAATAAGATATAATATTCATTGTGTAATGTTATGTATACCTCGTATTCACTTCAGTGGAATGTAAGTGCGAAATTTCCTTGCTAGGAAATAGGGTTTGCAGATATCTACGTATATTAGCAATAGAGTTCTAATACTTCTCAAAACGTGATATAGCACCTCATTCCTATGTTTCATGATAAGATATAATATTCATTACGAAGTGTCATGTATATCTCGTACTCACTTCAAAAGAATGTAAATGCGACACTTCCATGCTAGGAAATAGCGTTTGCAGATGTCTACGTATCGTAGCAATAGAGTTCAAATGCTTCTTAAAACGCGATATCGCATCTCATTTCTCTGTTTCATGATAAGATATAATATTCATTGCGAAGTGTCATGTATACCTCGTATTCACTTCAAAAGAATGTAAATGCGACACTTCCATGCTAGGAAGTAACGTTTGCAGATGTCTACGTATCGTAGCAATAGAGTTCTAATGCTTCTTAGGACGCGATATTGCATCTCACTTCTATGTTTCATGATAAGATATAATATTCATTGCGAAGTGTTATGTATACCTCGTATTCACTTCAAAAGAATGTAAATATGACACTTCCATGCTAGGAAATAGCGTTTGCAGATGTCTACGTATCGTAGCAATAGAGTTCTAATGCTTTTTAAAATGAGATGCCGCATTTCATTTCTATGTTTCGTGGTAAGATATAATATTCATTGTGGAGTGTTATGTATACCTCGTATTCACTTCAAAAGAATGTAAATGCGACACTTCGTTGCTAGGAAATAACATTTCCAGATGTCAACGCATCGTAGCAATAGAGTTCTAGCGCTTCTTAAATCGCGATATCGCATCTCACTTCTATGTTTCGTGATAAGATATAATATTCATTGTGGAGTGTTATGTATACCTCGTATTCACTTCAAAAGAACATAAATAAGACACTTCCATGCTAGGAAAAAGCGTTTGCAGATGTCTACATATCGTAGCAATAGAGTTCTAATGCTTCTTAGAACGCGATATCGCATCTCACTTCTATGTTTCATGATAAGATATAATATTCATTGCGAAGTGTCATGTATACCTCGTATTCACTTCAAAAATATGTAAATATGACACTTCCATGCTAGGAAATAGCGTTTGCAGATGTCTACGTATCGTAGCAATAGAGTTCTAATGCTTCTTAAAACGAGATGCCGCATTCCATTTCTATGTTTCGTGATAAGATATAATAATCATTGTGGAGTGCTATGTATACCTCGTATTCACTTCACAAGAATGTAAATGCGGCACTTCCTTGCTGGGAAATATTGTTTGCAGATGTCTACGTATCTTAGCAATGAAGTTCTAGTGCTTCTTATATCACGATATCGCATCTCATTTCTATGTTTCGTGATAAGGTATAATATTCATCGCAAAGTGTCATGTATATCTCGTATTCACTTCAAAAGAATGTAAATGCGAAACTTCCATGCTAGGAAATATCGTTTGCAGATGTCTACGTATCCTAGCAATAGAGTTCTAATGCTTCTCAAAACGAGATATCGCAAATCATTCCTATGTTTCATGATAAGATATAATATTCATTGCGAAGTGTCATGTATATCTCGTATTCGCTTCAAAAGAATGTAAATGCAAAACTTCCATGCTAGGAAATAGCTTTTGCAGATGTCAACGTATCGTAGCAATAGAGTTCTAATGCCTCTTAGAACGAGATGTAGTATTTCATTCCTATGTTTCGTAATAAGATATAATATTCATTGTGTAATGTTATGTATACCTCGTATTCACTTTAGTGGAATGTAAGTGCGACATGTCCATGCTAGGAAATAGATTTTGCAGATGTCTACGTATCGTAGCAATAGAGTTCTAATGCTTCTCAAAACGCGATATAGCACCACATTCCTATGTTTCATGATAAGATATAATATTCATTGCGAAGTGTCATGTATACCTCGTATTCACTTCAAAAGAATGTAAATATGACATTTCCATGCTAGGAAATAGCGTTTGCAGATGTCTATGTATCGTAGCAATAGTGTTCTAATGCTTCTTAAAACGAGATGTCGTATTTCATTTCTATGTTTCGTAATAAGATATAATATTCATTGTGTAATGTTATGTATACCTCGTATTCACTTCAGTGGAATGTAAGTGCGACATGTCCTTGCTAGGAAATAGAGTTTGCAGACGTCTACGTATATTAGCAATAGAGTTCTAATGCTTCTCAAAACGCGATATAGCACCTCATTCCTATGTTTCATGATAAGATATAATATTCATTGTGCAGTGTTATGTATACCTCGTTTTCACTTCAAAAGAATGTAAATGCCACACTTCCATGCTAGGAAATATCGTTTGCAGATGTCTACGTATCGTAGCAATAGAGCTCTAATGCTTCTAAAAACGCGATATCGCATCTCACTTCTATGTTTCATGACAAGATATAATATATATTGCGAAGTGTCATGTATACCACGTACTCACTTCAAAAGAATGTATATGCGACACTTCCTTCCTAGGAAATAACATTTGCAGATATGTACGCATCGTAGCAATAGAGTTCTAGTGCTTCTTAAACAGCGATATCGCATCTCACTTCTATGTTTCGAGATAAGATATAATATTCATTGTGGAATGTTATGTATACCTCGTATTCACTTCAAAGGATGTAAATGCGACACTTCCTTCCTAGGAAATAACATATGCAGATGTCTACGCATCATAGCAATAGAGTTCTAATGCTTCTTAAAACGCGATATCGTATCTCACAGCTATGTACCATGATAAGATATAATATTCATTACGGAGTGTTATGTATACCTCGTATTCACTTCAAAAGAATGTAAATGCGACCCTTCCATGGTAGGAAATAGCCTTTGCAGATGCCTACGTATCGTAACAATAGAATTCTAATGCTACTTAAAACGAGATGTCGCATTTCATTTCTATGTTTCGTGATAAGACATAATATTCATTGCGAAGTGTCATGTAGACCTCGTATTCACTTCAAAAGAATGAAAATGCGACACTCCCTTGCTAGGAAATAGCGTTTGCAGATGTCTACGTAACGTAGCAATAGAGTTCTAATGCTTCTTAAAAGGCGATATCGCATCTCATTTCTATGTTCCACGACAATATATAATATTCATTGCGATGGGTCATGTATACCTCGCATACACTTAAAATGTATGTAAATGTGACACTTCCCTGCTAGGAAATAGCGTTTGCAGATGTCTACGTATCGAAGCAGTAGAGTTCTAATGCTTCTTAAATCGCCATATCGCATCTCATTTCTATGTTTCATGATAAGATGTAATATTCATTGTGCAGTGTTATGTATATCTCGTCTATACTTCAAATGGATGTAAATGCGACACCTCCTTGCTAGGAAATAGCGTTTGCAGATGTCCACGTATCGAAGCAATAGAGTACTAAAACCTTCTAATTCGCGATATCGCATCTCATTTCTATGTTTCGTGATAAGATATAATATTCATTGCGAAGTGTCATGTATACCTTGTATTCCTTTCAAAAGAATGTAAATGCGACACTTCCTTGGTAGGAAGTAGCGTTTGCAGATGTCTACGTATCGAAGAAATAGTGTTCTAATGCTTCTTAAATCGCCATATTACATCACATTTCTATGTTTCATGATAAGATATAATATTCATTGTGGAGTGTTATGTATACCTCGTATTCACTTCAAAAGAATGTAAATGCGACACTTCCTTGCTAGTAAATGGCGTTTGCAGATGTCTACGTATCGAAGCAGTAGAGTTCTAGTGCTTCTTAAATCGCCATATCGCATCTCATTTCAATGTTTCATGATAAGATATAATATTCATTGTGCCGTGTTATGTATATCTCGTCTATACTTCAAATGGATGTAAATGCGACACTTCCTTGCTAGGAAATAGCGTTTTCAGATATCTGCGTATCGAAGCAATAGAGTTCTAATGCTTCTTAAATAGCCATATCGCATATCATTTCTATGTTTCATGATAGGGTATAATACTCATTGTGCAGTGTTATGTATATCTCGTCTATACTTCAAATGGATGTAAATGCGACACTTCCTTGCTAGGAAATAGCGTTTGCAGATGTCTACGTATCGTGTCATTAGGGTTCTAATGCTTCCCAAAACGCGATATCGCATCACATTTCTATGTTTCATGATAAGATATAATATTCATTGTGGAGTGTTATGTATACCTCGTATTCACTTGAGAAGAATGTAAATGCGACACTTCCCTGCTGGGAAATAGCGTTTGCCGATGTCTACGTATCGAAGCAGTAGAGTTCTAATGCTTCTTAAATCGTCATATCGCATCTCAATTCTATGTTTCATGATAAGATATAATATTCATTGTGAAGTGTCATGTATACCTCGTATTCCTTTCACAAGAATGTAAATGCGACACTCCCTTGTTAGGAAGTAGCGTTTGCAGATGTCTACGTATCGAACCAATAGTGTTCTAATGCTTCTTAAATGGCGATATCGCATCTCATTTCTATGTTTCATGACAATATATTATATTCATTGCGATGGGTCATGTATACCTCGCATACACTTAAAATGTATGTAAATGTGACACTTCCTTGCTAGGAAATAGCGTTTGCAGATGTCTACGTATCGAAGTAATAGACATCAAATGCTTCATAAATCGCCATATCGCATCTCATCTCTATGTTTCATGATAAGATATAATATTCATTGTGGAGTGTTATGTATACCTCGTATTCACTTTAAAAGAATGTAAATGCGACACTTCCCTGCTGGGAAATAGCGTTTGCCGATGTCTACGTATCGAAGCAGTAGAGTTCTGATGCTTCTTAAATCGCCATATCGCATCTCATTTCTATGTTTCATGATAAGATATAATATTCATTGTGCAGTGTTATGTATATCTCGTCTATACTTCAAATGGATGTAAATGCGACACTTCCTTGCTAGGAAATAGCGTTTGCAGATGTCTACGTATCGTAGCATTAGAGTTCTAATGCTTCTTAAATCGCCATATCGCATCTCATTTCTATGTTTCATGATAGGATATAATATTCATTGTGAAGTGTCATGTATACCTCGTATTCCTTTCAAAAGAATGTAAATGCGACACTCCCTTGTTAGGAAGTAGCGTTTGCAGATGTCTACGTATCGAACCAATAGTGTTCTAATGCTTCTTAAATCGCGATATCGCATCTCATTTCTATGTTTCATGACAATATATAATATTCATTGCGATGGGTCATGTATACCTCGCATACACTTAAAATGTATGTAAATGTGACACTTCCCTGCTAGGAAATAGCGTTTGCAGATGTCTACGTATCGAAGCAATAGATTTCTAATGCCTCCTAAATCGCGATATCGCATCTCATCTCTATGTTTCATGATAAGATATAATATTCATTGTGCAGTGTTATGTATATCTCGCCAATACTTCAAATGGATGTAAATGCTACAATTTCTTGCTAGGAAATAGCGTTTGCAGATGTCTACGTATCGAAGTAATAGACATCAAATGCTTCATAAATCGCCATATCCCATCTCATTTCTATGTTTCATGATAAGATATAACATTCATTGTGCAGTGTTATGTATATCTCGTCTATACTTCAAATGGATGTAAATGCGACACTTCCTTGCTAGGAAATAGCGTTTGCAGATGTCAACGTATCGTGGCATTAGAGTTTTAATGCTTCTCAAAACGCGATATCGCATCTCATTTCTATGTTTCATGATAAGATATAATATTCATTGTGGAATGTTATGTATACCTCGTATTCGTTTCAAAAGAATGTAAATGCGACACTTTCTTGCTAGGAAGTAGCGTTTGCAGATGTCTACGTATCCAAGCAATAGATTTCTAATGCTTCTTAAATCGTCATTTCGCATCTCATTTCTATGTTTCATGATAAGATATAATATTCATTGCGAAGTGTCACGTATACCTCGTATTCCTTTCAAAAGAATGTAAATGCGACACTTCCTTGCTAGGAAGTGGCGTTTGCAGATGTCTACGTATCGAAGCAATAGTGTTCTAATTCTTCTTAAATCGCGATATCGCATCTCATTTCTATGTTTCATGATAAGTTATAATATTCATTGTGCAGTGTTATGTATATCTCGCCTATACTTCAAATGGATGTAAATGCTACGATTTCTTGCTAGGAAATAGCGTTTGCAGATGTCTACGTATCGAAGTAATAGACATCAAATGCTTCATAAATCGCCATATCGCATCTCATCTCTATGTTTCATGATAAGATATAATATACAATGTGGAGTGTTATGTATACCTCGTATTCACTTTAGAAGAATGTAAATGCGACACTTCCCTGCTGGGAAATAGCGTTTGCCGATGTCTACGTATCGAAGCAGTAGAGTTCTAATGCTTCTTAAATCGCCATATCGCATCTCATTTCTATGTTTCATGATAAGATGTAATATTCATTGTGCAGTGTTATGTATATCTCGTCTATACTTCAAATGGATGTAAATGCGACACTTCCTTGCTAGGAAATAGCGTTTGCAGATGTCTACGTATCGAAGCAATAGATTTCTAAAGCTTGCTAATTCGCGATATCGCATCTCATATCTATGTTTCATGATAATATATAATATTCATTGCGAAGTTTCATGTATACCTCGCATACAATTCAAACGAATGTGAATGCGACAGTTCCTTGCTAGGAAATAGTGTTTGCAGATGTCTACGTATCAAAGCAATAGAGTTCTAAAACCTTCTAATTCGCGATATCGCATTTCATTTCTATGTTTCGTGATAAGATATAATATTCATTGCGAAGTGTCATGTATACCTTGTATTCCTTTCAAAAGAATGTAAATGCGACACTTCCTTGCTAGGAAGTAGCGTTTGCAGATGTCTACGTATCGAAGAAATAGTGTTCTAATGCTTCTTAAATCGCCATATTACATCACATTTCTATGTTTCATGATAAGATATAATATTCATTGTGGAGTGTTATGTATACCTCCTATTCACTTCAAAAGAATGTAAATGCGACACTTCCTTGCTAGTAAATGGCGTTTGCAGATGTCTACGTATCGAAGCAGTAGAGTTCTAGTGCTTCTTAAATCGCCATATCGCATCACATTTCAATGTTTCATGATAAGATATAATATTCATTGTGCCGTGTTATGTATATCTCGTCTATACTTCAAATGGATGTAAATGCGACACTTCCTTGCTAGGAAATAGCGTTTGCAGATGTCTACGTATCGTGTCATTAGGGTTCTAATGCTTCCAGAAACGCGATATCGCATCACATTTCTATGTTTCATGATAAGATATAATATTCATTGTGGAGTGTTATGTATACCTCGTATTCACTTCAGAAGAATGTAAATGCGACACTTCCTTGCTAGTAAATGGCGTTTGCAGATGTCTACGTATCGAAGCAGTAGAGTTCTAGTGCTTCTTAAATCGCCATATCGCATCTCATTTCAATGTTTCATGATAAGATATAATATTCATTGTGCCGTGTTATGTATATCTCGTCTATACTTCAAATGCATGTAAATGCGACACTTCCTTGCTAGGAAATAGCGTTTGCAGATGTCTACGTATCGAAGCAATGGATTCCTAATGCTTCTTAAATCGCCATATCGCATCTCATTTCTGTGTTTCGTGATAAGATATAATATTCATTGCGCAGTGTCATGTATACCTTGTATTCCTTTCAAAAGAATGTAAATGCGACACTTCCTTGCCAGGAAGTAGCGTTTGCAGATGTCTACGTATCGAAGAAATAGTGTTCTAATGCCTCTTAAATCGTCATATCGCATCTCATTTCTATGTTTCATGATAAGATATAATATACATTGCGAAGTGTCACGTATACCTCGTATTCCCTTCAAAAGAATGTAAATGCGACACTTCCTTGCTAGGAAGTAGCGTTTGCAGATGTCTACGTATCGAAGAAATAGTGTTCTAATGCTTCTTAAATCGCCATATTACATCACATTTCTATGTTTCATGATAAGATATAATATTCATTGTGCCGTGTTATGTATATCTCGTCTATACTTCAAATGGATGTAAATGCGACACTTCCTTGCTAGGAAATAGCGTTTTCAGATATCTGCGGATCGAAGCAATAGAGTTCTAATGCTTCTTAAATAGCCATATCGCATATCATTTCTATGTTTCATGATAAGGTATAATACTCATTGTGCAGTGCTATGTATATCTCGTCTATACTTCAAATGGATGTAAATGCAACACTTCCATGCTAGGAAGTAGCGTTTGCAGATGTCTACGTATCGAAGCAATACGGATCTAATGCTTCTTAAATCGCCATATCGCTTCTCATTTCTATGTATCATGACAATATATAATATTCACTGCGAATTGTCATGTATACCTCGCATACACTTCAAATGAATGTAAATGCGACACTTCCTTGCTAGGAAATAGAGTTTGTAGATGTCTACGTATCGAAGCAATAGACATCTAATGCTTCATAAATCGTCATATTGCATCTCATTATTATGTTTCATGATTAGATATAATATTTATTGTGCAGTGTTATGTATACCTCGTATTCGCCTCAAAAGAATGTAAATGCGACACTTCCTTGCTAGGAAGTAGCGTTTGCAGATGTCTACGTATCGAAGCAATAGTGTTCTAATTCTTCTTAAATCGCGATATCGCATCTCATCTCTATGTTTCATGATAAGATATAATATTCATTGTGCAGTGCTATGCATATCTCGTCTATACTTCAAATGGATGTAAATGCTACAATTTCTTCCTAGGAAATAGCGTTTGCAGATGTCTACGTATCGAAGTAATAGACATCAAATGCTTCATAAATCGCCATATCGCATCTCATCTCTATGTTTCATGATAAGATATAATATTCATTGTGGAGTGTTATGTATACCTCGTATTCACTTTAAAAGAATGTAAATGCGACACTTCCCTGCTGGGAAATAGCGTTTGCCGATGTCTACGTATCGAAGCAGTAGAGTTCTGATGCTTCTTAAATCGCCATATCGCATCTCATTTCTATGTTTCATGATAAGATGTAATATTCATTGTGCAGTGTTATGTATATCTCGTCTATACTTCAAATGGATGTAAATGCGACACTTCCTTGCTAGGAAATAGCGTTTGCAGATGTCTACGTATCGTAGCATTAGAGTTCTAATGCTTCTTAAATCGCCATATCGCATCTCATTTCTATGTTTCATGATAAGATATAATATTCATTGTGCAGTGTTATGTATATCTCGTCTATACTTCAAATGGATGTAAATGCGACACTTCCTAGCTAGGAAATAGCGTTTGCAGATGTCTACGTATCGAAGCAATAGATTTCTAAAGCTTGCTAATTCGCGATATCGCATCTCATATCTATGTTTCATGATAATATATAATATTCATTGCGAAGTTTCATGTGTACCTCGCATACAATTCAAACGAATGTGAATGCGACAGTTCCTTGCTAGGAAATAGTGTTTGCAGGTGTCTACGTATCGAAGCAATAGAGTTCTAAAACCTTCTAATTCGCGATATCGCATCTCATTTCTATGTTTCGTGATAAGATGTAATATTCATTGCGAAGTGTCATGTATACCTTGTATTCCTTTCAAAAGAATGTAAATGCGACGCTTCCTTGCTAGGAAGTAGCGTTTGCAGATGTCTACGTATCGAAGAAATAGTGTTCTAATGCTTCTTAAATCGCCATATTACATCACATTTCTATGTTTCATGATAAGATATAATATTCATTGTGGAGTGTTATGTATCCCTCGTATTCACTTCAAAAGAATGTAAATGCGACACTTCCTTGCTAGTAAATGGCGTTTGCAGATGTCTACG
Source organism: Xylocopa sonorina (assembly GCF_050948175.1). Taxonomy (NCBI): domain Eukaryota; kingdom Metazoa; phylum Arthropoda; class Insecta; order Hymenoptera; family Apidae; genus Xylocopa; species Xylocopa sonorina. The sequence goes on from NW_027490094.1 coordinate 1,435,559, forward strand.
TATCGAAGCAGTAGAGTTCTAGTGCTTCTTAAATCGCCATATCGCATCTCATTTCAATCTTTCATGATAAGATATAATATTCATTGTGCAGTGTTATGTATATCTCGCCTATACTTCAAATGGATGTAAATGCTACAATTTCTTGCTAGGAAATAGCGTTTGCAGATGTCTACGTATCGAAGTAATAGACATCAAATGCTTCATAAATCGCCATATCGCATCTCATCTCTATGTTTCATGGTAAGATATAATATTCATTGTGGAGTGTTATGTATACCTCGTATTCACTTTAGAAGAATGTAAATGTGACACTTCCCTGCTGGGAAATAGCGTTTGCCGATGTCTACGTATCGAAGCAGTAGAGTTCTAATGCTTCTTAAATCGCCATATCGCATCTCATTTCTATGTTTCATGATAAGATGTAATATTCATTGTGCAGTGTTATGTATATCTCGTCTATACTTCAAATGGATGTAAATGCGACACTTCCTTGCTAGGAAATAGCGTTTGCAGATGTCTACGAATCATGGCATTAGAGTTCTAATGCTTCTTAAATCGCCATATCGCACCTCATTTCTATGCTTCACGATAAGATATAATATTCATTGTGCAGTGTTATGTATATCTCGTCTATACTTCAAATGGATGTAAATGCGACACCTCCTTGCTAGGAAATAGCGTTTGCAGATGTCTACGTATCGAAGAAATAGTGTTCTAATGCTTCTTAAATCGCCATATTACATCATATTTCTATGTTTCATGATAAGATATGATATTCATTGTGGAGTGTTATGTATACCTCGTATTCACTTCAAAAGAATGTAAATGCGACACTTCCTTGCTAGTAAATGGCGTTTGCAGATGTCTACGTATCGAAGCAGTAGAGTTCTAGTGCTTCTTAAATCGCCATATCGCATCTCATTTCAATGTTTCATGATAAGATATAATATTCATTGCGAAGTGTCATGTATACCTTGTATTCCTTTCAAAAGAATGTAAATGCGACACTTCCTTGCTAGGAAGTAGCGTTTGCAGATGTCTACGTATCGAAGAAATAGTGTTCTAATGCTTCTTAAATAGCCATATTACATCAGATTTCTATGTTTCATGATAAGATATAATATTCATTGTGGAGTGTTATGTATACCTCGTATTCACTTCAAAAGAATGTAAATGCGACACTTTCTTGCTAGTAAATGGCGTTTGCAGATGTCTACGTATCGAAGCAGTAGAGTTTTAGTGCTTCTTAAATCGCCATATCGCATCTCATTTCAATGTTTGATGATAAGATGTAATATTCATTGTGCAGTGTTATGTATATCTCGTCTATACTTCAAATGGATGTAAATGCGACACTTCCTTGCTAGGAAATAGCGTTTTCAGATATCTGCGTATCGAAGCAATAGAGTTCTAATGCTTCTTAAATAGCCATATCGCATCTCATTTATATGTTTCATGATAAGATATAATATTCATTGTCCAGTGTTATGTATATCTCGTCTATACTTCAAATGGATGTAAATGCGACACTTCCGTGCTAGGAAATAGCGTTTTCAGATATCTTCGTATCGAAGCAATAGAGTTCTAATGCTTCTTAAATAGCCATATCGCATATCATTTCTATGTTTCATGATAAGGTATAATACTCATTGTGCAGTGTTATGTATATCTCGTCTATACTTCAAATGGATGTAAATGCGACTCTTCCTTGCTAGGAAATAGCGTTTGCAGATGTCTACGTATCGTGTCATTAGGGTTCTAATGCTTCTCAAAACGCGATATCGCATCTCATTTCTATGTTTCATGATAAGATATAATATTCATTGTGGAATGTTATGTATACCTCGTATTCGTTTCAAAAGAATGTAAATGCGACACTTTCTTGCTAGGAAGTAGCGTTTGCAGATGTCTACGTATCGAAGCAATCGAGTTCTAATGCTTCTTAAATAGCCATATCGCATCTCATTTATATGTTTCATGATAAGATATAATATTCATTGTCCAGTGTTATGTATATCTCGTCTATACTTCAAATGGATGTAAATGCGACACTTCCTTGCTAGGAAATAGCGTTTGCAGATGTTGTACGTATCGTGGCATTAGAGTTCTAATGCTTCTCAAAACACGATATCGCTACTTATTACTATGCTTCATGATAAGATATAATATTCATTGTGCAGTGTTATGTATATCTCGTCTATACTTCAAATGGATGTAAATGCGACACATCCTTGCTAGGAAATAGCGTTTGCGGATGTCTACGTATCGAAGCAATAGAGTTCTAAAACCTTCTAATTCGCGATATCGCATCTCATTTCTATGTTTCATGATAAGATATAATATTCATTGTGGAGTCTTATGTATACCTCGTATTCGTTTCAAAAGAATGTAAATGCGACACGTCCTTGCTAGGAAGTAGCGTTTGCAGATGCCTACGTATCGAAGCAATAGTGTTCTAATGATTCTTAAATCGCGATATCGCATCTCATTTCTATGTTTCATGACAATATATAATATTCATTGCGAAGGGTCATGTATACCTCGCATACAATTAAAATGAATGTAAATGCGACACTTCCTTGCTAGGAAATAGCGTTTGCAGGTGTCTACGTATCGGAGCAATAGATTTCTAAAGCTTTCTAATTCGCGATATCGCATCTCATATCTATGTTTCATGATAATATATAATATTCATTGTGAAGTGTCACGTATACCTCGTATTCCCTTCAAAAGAATGTAAATGCGACACTTCCTTGCTAGGAAATAGCGTTTTCAGATATCTGCGTATCGAAGCAATAGAGTTCTAATGCTTCTTAAATAGCCATATCGCATCTCATTTATATGTTTCATGATAAGATATAATATTCATTGTCCAGTGTTATGTATATCTCGTCTATACTTCAAATGGATGTAAATGCGACACTTCCTTGCTAGGAAATAGCGTTTGCAGATGTTGTACGTATCGTGGCATTAGAGTTCTAATGCTTCTCAAAACACGATATCGCTACTTATTACTATGCTTCATGATAAGATATAATATTCATTGTGCAGTGTTATGTATATCTCGTCTATACTTCAAATGGATGTAAATGCGACACTTCCTTGCTAGGAAATAGCGTTTTCAGATATCTGCGTATCGAAGCAATAGAGTTCTAATGCTTCTTATATAGCCACATCGCATATCATTTCTATGTTTCATGATACGGTATAATACTCATTGTGCAGTGTTATGTATATCTCGTCTATACTTCAAATGAATGTAAATGCGACACTTCCTTGCTAGGAAATAGCGTTTGCAGATGTCTACGTATCGTGTCATTAGGGTTCTAATGCTTCTCAAAACGCGATATCGCATCTCATTTCTATGCTTCATGATAAGATATAATATTCATTGTGGAATGTTATGTATACCTCGTTTTCGTTTCAGAAGAATGTAAATGGGACACTTTCTTGCTAGGAAGTAGCGTTTGCAGATGTCTACGTATCGAAGCAATAGATTTCTAATGCTACTTAAATCGTCATATCGCATCTCATTTCTATGTTTCATGATAAGATATAATATACATTGCGAAGTGTCACGTATACCTCGTATTCCCTTCAAAAGAATGTAAATGCGACACTTCCTTGCTAGGAAGTAGCGTTTGCAGATGTCTACGTATCGAAGCAATAGTGTTCTAGTGCTTCTTAAATCGCGATATCGCATCTCATCTCTATGTTTCATGATAAGATATAATATTCATTGTGCAGTGTTATGTATATCTCGTCTATACTTCAAATGGATGTAAATGCGACACTTCCTTGCTAGGAAATAGCGTTTTCAGATATCTGCGTATCGAAGCAATAGAGTTCTAATGCTTCTTAAATAGCCATATCGCATCTCATTTATATGTTTCATGATAAGATATAATATTCATTGTCCAGTGTTATGTATATCTCGTCTATACTTCAAATGGATGTAAATGCGACACTTGCTTGCTAGGAAATAGCGTTTGCAGATGTTGTACGTATCGTGGCATTAGAGTTCTAATGCTTCTCAAAACACGATATCGCTACTTATTACTATGCTTCATGGTAATATATAATATTCATTGTGGAGTGTTATGTATACCTCGTATTCACTTCAAAAGAATATGAATGCCACACTTCCTTGCTAGGAAATAGCGTTTGCAGATGTCTACGTATCGAAGCAATAGAGTTCTAAAACCTTCTAATTCGCGATATCGCATCTCATTTCTATGTTTCATGATAAGATATAATATTCATGGTGGAGTCTTATGTATACCTCGTACTCGTTTCAAAAGAATGTAAATGCGACACTTCCTTGCTAGGAAATAGCGTTTGCAGATGTCTACGTACCGAAGCAATAGAGTTCTAATGGTTCTTAAATCGCGATATCGCATCTCATTTCTATGTTTCATGACAATATATAATATTCATTGCAATGGGTCATGTATACCTCGCATACACTTAAAATGTATGTAAATGCGACACTTCCTTGCTAGGACATAGCGTTTGCAGATGTCTACGTATCACAGCAATAGAGTATTAATGCTTTTTAAAACGAGATGTCGTATTTCATTTCTATATTTCGTAATAAGATATAATATTCATTGTGTAATGTTATGTATACCTCGTATTCACTTCAGTGGAATGTAAGTGCGACATGTCCATGCTAGGAAATGGCGTTTGCAGATGTCTACGTATCGTAGCAATAGGGTTCTAATGCTTCTTAGAACGCGATATCGCATCTCACTCCTATGTTCCATGATAAGATATAATATTCATTGCGAAGTGTCATGTATACCTCGATTTCACTTAAAATGAATGTAAATGCGACACTTCCCTGCTAGGAAGTAGCGTTTGCAGATGTCTACGTATCGAAACAATAGAGTTCTAATGCTTCTTAGATCGCCATATCGCATCTCATTTCTATGTTTCATGATAAGATATAATATTAATTGCTAAGTGTCATGTATATCTCGTATTCCTTTCAAAAGAATGTGAATGCGACAGTTCCTTGCTAGGAAATAGTGTTTGCAGATATCTACGTATCGAAGCAATAGAGTTCCAAAGCTTCCTAAATCGCGATATCGCATCTCATTTTTATGTTTCACGATATGATATAATAATCATTGTGCAGTGTTATGAATATTTCGTATTCACTTCAATAGAATGTAAATGCGACACTTCCTTGCTAGGAAATAGCGTTTGCAGATGTCTACGTATCGTAGCAGTAGATTCCTAATGCTTCTTAGAACGCGATATCGCATCTCACTTCTATGTTTCATGATAAGATATAATATTCATTGTGGAGTCTTATGTATACCTCGTATTCGTTTCAAAAGAATGTAAATGCGACACGTCCTTGCTAGGAAGTAGCGTTTGCAGATGCCTACGTATCGAAGCAATAGTGTTCTAATGAACCTTAAATCGCGATATCGCTTCTCATTTCTATGTTTCATGACAATATATAATATTCATTGCGAAGGGTCATGTATACCTCGCATACACTTAAAATGAATGTAAATGCGACACGTCCTTGCTAGGAAGTAGCGTTTGCAGATGCCTACGTATCGAAGCAATAGTGTTCTAATGAACCTTAAATCGCGATATCGCATCTCATTTCTATGTTTCATGACAATATATAATATTCATTGCGAAGGGTCATGTATACCTCGCATACACTAAAAATGAATGTAAATACGACACTTCCTTGCTAGGAAATAGCGTTTTCAGATGTCTACGTATCGAAGCAATAGATTTCTAAAGCTTGCTAATTCGCGATATCGCATCTCATACCTATGTTTCATGATAATATATAATATTCATTGCGAAGTTTCATGTATACCTCGCATACAATTCAAGCGAATGTGAATGCGACAGTTTCTTGCTGGGAAATAGTGTTTGCAGATGTCTACATGTCGAAGCAATAGTGTTCTAATGCTTCTTAAATCGTCATATCGCATCTCATTTCTATGTTTCATGATAAGATATAATATTCATTGCGAAGTGTCACGTATACCTCGTATTCCTTTCAAAGGAATGTAAATGCGACAGTTCCTTGCTAGGAAATAGTGTTTGCAGATATCTACGTATCGAAGCAATAAAGTTCTAAAGCTTCTTAAATCGCGATATCGCATCTCACTTCTATGTTTCATGATAAGATATAATATTCATTGTGCAGTGTTATGAATACCTCGCATTCACGTCAAAAGAATGTAAATGCGACACTTCCATGCTTTGAAATAGCGATTGCAGATGTCTACGTATCGAAGCAGTAGTGTTCTAATGCTCCTTAAATCGCGATATCGCATCTCATTTCTATGTTTCATGACAATATATAATATTCATTGCGAAGTGTCATGTATACCTCGTACTCACTTCAAAAGAATGTAAGTCCGACACCTCCTTGCTAGGAAATAGCGTTTGCACATGTCTACGTATCGTAGCAATAGTGTTCTAATTCCGCTTAAAACGCGATATCGGATCTCATTTCTATGTTTCATGATAAGATATAATATCCATTGCGAAGTGTCATGTATACCTCGTATTCCTTTCAAAAGTTAATGCGACAGTTCCTTGCTAGGAAATAGTGTTTGCAGATATCTAGGTATCGAAGCAATAGAGTTCCAAAGCTTCTTAAATCGCGATATCGCATCTCATTTTTATGTTTCACGATATGATATAATAATCATTGTGCAGTGTTATGAATATTACGTATTCACTACAATAGAATGTAAATGCGACACTTCCTTGCTAGGCAATAGCATTTGCAGATGTCTACGTATCGAAGCAATAGAGTTCTAATGCTTCTTATATCGCGATATCGCATCTCATTTCTATGTTTCATGATAAGATATAATATTCATTATGGAGTGTCATGTATACCTCGTATTCACATCAAAAGAATGTAAATGCGATACTTACATGCTAGGAAATACCGTTTGCAGATGTCTACGTATCGCAGCAATAGGGTTCTAATGCTTCTTAAAACGCGATATCGCATCTCACTTCTATGTATCATGACAAGATATAATATTCATTGCGAAGTGTCATGTATACCTCGTATTCACTTCAAAAGAACGCAAATAAGACACTTCCATGCTAGGAAATAGCGTTTGCAGATGTCTACGTATCGTAGCAATAGAGTTCTAATGCTTCTTAGAACGCGATATCGCATCTCACTTCTATGTTTCACGATAAGATATAATATTCATTGCGAAGTGTCATGTATACCTCGTATTCACTTCAAAAGAATGTAAATATGACACTTCCATGCTAGGAAATAGCGTTTGCAGATGTCTACGTATCGTAGCAATAGAGTTCTAATCCTTCTTAAAACGAGATGCCTCATTACATTTCTATGTTCCGTGATAAGATATAATATTCATTGTGGAGTGTCATGTATACCTCGTATTCACTTCAAATGAATGTAAATGCGACACTTCCATGCCAGGAAGTAGCGTTTGCAGATGTCTACGTATCGTAACAATAGGGTTCTAGTGCTTCTTAAAACGCGATATCGCATCTCACTTCTATGTATCATGACAAGATATAATATTCATTGCGAAGTTTCATGTATACCTCTATTTCACTTCACAAGAATGTAAATGCGACACTTCCTTGCTAGGAAATATTGTTTGCAGATGTCTACGTATCACAGCAATAGAGTACTAATGCTTCTTAAAACGAGATGTCGTATTTCATTTCTATGCTTCGTAATAAGATATAATATTCATTGTGTAATGTTATGTATACCTCGTATTCACTTCAGTGGAATGTAAGTGCGAAATTTCCTTGCTAGCAAATAGAGTTTGCAGATGTCTACGTATATTAGCAATAGAGTTCTAATGCTTCCCAAAACACGATATAGCACCTCATTCCTATGTTTCATGATAAGATATAATATTCATTGCGAAGTGTCATGTATATATCGTATTCACTTCAAACGAATGTAAATGCGACACTTCCATGCTAGGAAATAGCGTTTGCAGATGTCTAAGAATCGTAGCAATAGAGTTCTAATGCTTCTCAAAACGCGATATAGCACCTCATTCCTATGTTTCATGATAAGATATAATTTTCATTGCGAAGTGTCATGTATATCTCGTATTCACTTCAAACGAGTGTAAATGCGACACTTCCATGCTAGGAAATAGCGTTTGCAGATGTCTACGTATCGTAGCAATAGAGTTCTAATGCTTCTTAAAACGCGATATCGCATCTCACTGCTATGTTTCATGAGAAGATATAATATTCATTGCGAAGTGTCATGTATATCACGTATTCACATCAAAAGAATGTAAATGCGACACTTACATGCTAGGTAATAGCGTTTGCAGATGTCAACGCATCGTAGCAATAGAGGTCTAATGCTTCTTTAAACGCCGATGTCTACGTATATTAGCAATAGAGTTCTAACGCTTCTCAAAACGCGATATCGCATCTCATTCCTATGTTTCATTATAAGATATAATACTCATTGCGAACTGTCATGTATACCTCGTATTCACTCCAAAAGAATGTAAATGCGACACTTCCATGCTAGGAAATAGCGTTTGCAGATGTCTACGTATCGCAGCAATAGAGTTCTAATGCTTTTTAAAACGCCATATCGCATCTCACTTCTATGTTTCATGATAAGATATAATATTCATTGCGAAGTGTCATGTACACCTCGTACTCACATCACAAGAATGTGGATGCGACACTTCCATTCTAGGAAATAGCATTTGCAGATGTCAACGCATCGTAGCTATAGAGTTCTAATGCTTCTTTAAATGCGATATCGCATCTCGCTTCCATGTTTAGTGATAAGGTATAATATTCATTGCGAAGTGTCATGCATACCTCGTACTCACATCACAAGAATGTAAATGCGACACTTCCATGCTAGGAAATAGCGTTTGCAGATGTCTACGTATCGTAGCAATAGAGATCTAATGCTTCTTAAAGGAGATGTCGCATCTCACTGCTATGTTTCATTATAAGATATTATATTCATTATGGAGTGTTATGTATACCTCGCATTCACTTCATAAGAATGCAAATGCTACCCTTCCATGCTAGGAAATAGCGTTTGCAGATGTCTACGTATCGTAGCAATGGAGTTCTAATGCTTCTTAGAACACGATATCGCATCTCACTCCTATGTTTCACGATAAGATATAATATTCATTGCGAAGTGTCATGTATACCTCGTATTCGCTTCAAAAGAATGTAAATGCGACACTTCCTTGCTAGGAAATAGCGTTTGCAGATGTCTACGTATCGTGGCATTAGAGTTCTAGTGCTTCTTAAATCGCCATATCGCATCACACTTCAATGTTTCATGATAAGATATAATATCCATTGTGCCGTGTTATGTATACCTCGTCTATACTTCAAATGGATGTAAATGCGACACTTCCTTGCTAGGAAATAGCGTTTTCAGATATCTGCGTATCGAAGCAATAGAGTTCTAATGCTTCTTAAGTAGCCATATCGCATATCATTTCTATGTTTCATGATACGGTATAATACTCATTGTGCAATGTTATGTATATCTCGTCTATAATTCAAATGGATGTAAATGCGACACTTCCTTGCTAGGAAATAGCGTTTGCAGATGTCTACGTATCGTGTCATTAGGGTTCTAATGCTTCTCAAAACGCGATATCGCATCTCATTTCTATGTTTCATGATAAGATATAATATTCATTGTGGAATGTTATGTATACCTCGTATTCGTTTCAAAAGAATGTAAATGCGACACTTTCTTGCTAGGAAGTAGCGTTTGCAGATGTCTACGTATCGAAGCAATAGATTTCTAATGCTTCTTAAATCGTCATATCGCATCTCATTTCTATGTTTCATGATAAGATATAATTTACATTGCGAAGTGTCACGTATACCTTGTATTCCTTTCAAAAGAATGTAAATGCGACAATTCCTTGCTAGGAAGTAGCGTTTGCAGATGTCTACGTATCGAAGCAATAGTGTTCTAATTCTCCTTAAATCGCGATATCGCATCTCATCTCTATGTTTCATGATAAGATATAATATTCATTGTGCAGTGTTATGTATATCTCGTCTATACTTCAAATGGATGTAAATGCGACACTTCCTTGCTAGGAAATAGCGTTTGCAGATGTCTACGTATCGTGTCATTAGGGTTCTAATGCTTCTCAAAACGCGATATCGCATCACATTTCTATGTTTCATGATAAGATATAATATTCATTGTGGAGTGTTATGTATACCTCGTATTCACTTCAAAAGAATGTAAATGCGACACTTCCTTGCTAGGAAATAGCGTTTCCAAATGACCACGTATCGAAAGAATAGAGTTCTAATACTTCTTAAAACGAGATGTCGCATCGCATTTCTATGTTTCATGATAAGATATAATATTCATTGTGGAGTGTCGTGTATACCTCGTACTCACATCACAAGAATGTAGATGCGACACTTCCATGCTAGGAAATAGCATTTGCAGATGTCAACGCATCGTAGCTATAGAGTTCTAATGCTTCTTTAAATGCGATATCGCATCTCACTTCTATGTTTCACGATAAGATATAATATTCATTGCGAAGTGTCATGTATACCTCGTATTCGCATCAAAAGAATGTAAATGCGACACTTCCTTGCTAGGAAATAGCGTTTCCAAATGACCACGTATCGAAAGAATAGAGTTCTAATCCTTCTTAAAACGAGATGTCGCATCTCATTTCTATGTTTCATGATAAGATATAATATTCATTGTGGAGTGTTATGTATACCTCGAGTTCACTTCAAAAGAATGTAAGTGCGACACTTCCTTGCTAGGAAATAACATTTGCAGATGTCGGCGTATCATAGCAATAGAGTTCTAATGCTTCTTAAAATGAGATGTCGCATTTCATTTCTATGTTTCGTGATAAGATATAATATTCATTGTGGAGTGTTATGTATACCTCGTATTCACATCAAAAGAATGTAAATGCGACACTTCCATGCTAGGAAGTAGCGTTTGCAGATGTCTACAGATCGTAGCAATAGAGTTCTAGTGCTGCTTAAAACGAGATGTCGCAATTTCATTTCTATGTTTCGTAATAAGATATAATATTCATTGTGGAGTGTTATGTATACCTCGTATTCACTTCAAAAGAATGTAAATGCGACCCTTCCATGCTAGGAAATAGCCTTTGCAGATGTCTACGCATCGTAGCAATAGAGTTCTAATGCTTGTTGGAACGCGATATCGCATCTCACATCTATGTTTCATGATAAGATATAATATTCATTGCGAAGTGTCATGTATAATTCGTATTCGCATGACAATAATGTAAATGCGACGCTTCCATGCTAGGAAATAGCGTTTGCAGATGTCTACGTGTCGTAGCAGTAGTGTTCTAATGCTTCTTAAAACGAGATGCCGCATCTCATTTCTATGTTTCATGATAAGATATAATATTCAGTGCGAAGTGTTATGTATACTTCGTATTCACTTCAAAAGGATGTAAGTGCGACACTTCCTTGCTAGGAAATAGCGTTTCCAGACGACTACGTATGGAAATAATAGAGTTCTAATACATCTTAAAACGTGATGTCGCATCGCATTTCTATGTTTCATGATAAGATATAATATTCATTGCGAAGTGTCATGTATACCTCGATTTCACTACACAAGAATGTAAATGCGACACTTCCATGCTAGGAAATATTGTTTGCAGATGTCTACGTACCGTAAAAATAGAGTTCTAATGCTTCTTAAAACGCGATATCGCATCTCACCTCTATGTTTCATGATAAGATATAATATTCATTGCGTAGTGTCATGTATACCTCGTATTCACTTCATAAGAATGTACATGCGATACTTGCATGCTAGGAAATAGCGTTTGCAGATGTCCACGTATCGTAGCAATAGAGTTCTAATGCTTCTTAAAACGAGATGTCGCATCTCATTTCTATGTTTCATGTTCAGATATAATATTCATTGCGAAGTGTCATGTCTACTTCGTATTCACATGACAGGAATGTAAATGCGACGCTTCCATGCTAGGAAATAGCGTTTCCATATGTCTACGTATCGTAGCAATAGTGTTCTAATGCTTCCTAAAACGAGATGCCGCATCTCATTTCTATGTTTCAGGATAAGATATAATATTCATTGCGAAGTGTCATGTATACCTCGATTTCACTACACAAGAATGTAAATGCGACACTTCCATGTTAGGAAATATTGTTTGCAGATGTCTACGTACCGTAAAAATAGAGTTCTAATGCTTCTTAAAACGCGATATCGCATCGCACCTCTATGTTTCATGATAAGATATAATATTCATTGCGAAGTGTCATGTATACCTCGTATTCACTTCATAAGAATGTAAATGCGATACTTGCATGCTAGGAAATAGCGTTTGCAGATGTCTACGTATCGTAGCATTAGAGTTCTAATGCTTCTTAAAACGAGATGTCGCATTTCATTTCTATGTTTCGCGATAAGATATAATATTCATAGTAGAATGTTATGTATACCTCGTATTCACTTCATAAGAATGTAAGTGCGACACTTCCTTGGAAGGAAATATTGTTTGCAGATGTCTACGTATCGTAGCAATAGAGTTCTAATGCTTCTTAAAGCGCGATATCGCATCTCACTACTATGTTTCATGATAAGTTGTAGTAATCATTGCGAAGTGTCATGTATACCTCGTATTCACATCAAAAGAATGTAAATGCGACACTTACAAGCTAGGAAATACCGTTTGCAGATGTCTACGTACCGCAGCAATAGTGTTCTAATGCTTCTTAGAACGAGATGTCGCATTTCATACCTATGTTTCGTGGTAAGATATAATATTCATTGTAGAGTGTAATGTATACCGCGTAATAAATTCAAAAGAATGTAAATGCGACACTTCCATGCTAGGAAATAGCGTTTGCATATGCCTACGTATCGTAGCAAGGGAGATCTAATGCTTCTTAAAACACGATATCGCATCTCACACCTATGTTTCATGATAAGATATAATAATCATTGCGATGTGTCATGTATACCTCGTATTCACTTCAAAAGAATGTAAATGCGACACTTACATGCTCGGAAATAGCGTTTGCAGATGTCTACGTATCGCAGCAATGGAATTCTGATGCTTTATAAAACGAGATGTCGTATTTCATTTCTATGTTTCGTAATAAGATATAATATTCATTGTGTAATGTTATGTATACCTCGTATTCGCTTTAATGGAATGTAAGTGGGACATTTCCATGCTAGGACATAGCGTTTGCTGATGTATACGTATCGTAGCAAGAGAGATCTAATGCTTCTTAAAACGCGATATCGCATCACACAACTATGTTTCATGATAAGATATAATAATCATTGCAATGTGTCATGTTTACCTCGTATTCACTCAAAACGAATGTAAATGCGACACTTACATGCTAGGAAATAGCGTTTGCAGATGTCTACGTATCGCAGCAATAGAATTCTAATGCTTTATAAAACGAGATGTCGCATTTCATTTCAATGTTTCTTGGTAAGATATAATATTCATTGTAGAGTATTATGTATACCTCGTATTCACTTCAATTGAATGTAAATGCGACACTTCCTTGCTAGGAAATATTGTTTGCAGATGTCTAAGTATCCTAGCAATATAGTTCTGATACTTCTTAAAACGCGATATCGCATCTCACATCAATGTTTCTTGATAAGATATAATATTCATTGCGAAGTGTCATGTACACCTCGTATTCACTTCAAAAGAATGTAAATGCGACACTTCCATGCTAGGAAATAGCGTCTGCAGATATTTAGGTATGGTAGCAATAGAGTTCTAATGCTTCTTAAAACGCGATATCGCATCTCACTCCAATGTTTCATGATAAGATATAATATTCATTGCGAAGTGTCATGTATATCTCGTATTCACTTCAAAAGAATGTAAATGCGACACTTCCATGCTAGGAAATAGCGTTTGCAGATGTCTACGTATCGTAGCAGTAGAGTTTTAATGCTACTTAAAACGAGATGTCGCATTTGATTTGTATGTTTTGTGGCAAGATATAATATTCATTGTAGAGAGATATGTATACCAGGTATTCACTTCAAAGAATGTAAATGCGACACTTCCTTGCTAGGAAATATTGTTTGCAGATGTCTACGTATCGTAGCAATAGAGTTTTAATGCTTCTTAAAACGCGATATCGCATCTCACTTCTATGTTTCATGATAAGATATAATAATCATCGCGAAGTGTCATGTATACCTCGTATTCACTTCACAAGAATGTAAATGCGACACTTACATGCTAGGAAATAGCGTTTGCAGATGTCTACGTATCGCAGCAATAGAGTTCTAATGCTTCTTAGAACGCGATATCGCATCTCACATCTATGTTTCATGATAAGATATAATATTCATTGCGAAGTGTCATGTATAATTCGTATTCGCATGACAAGAATGTAAATGCGACGCTTCCATGCTAGGAAATAGCGTTTGCAGATGTCTACGTGTCGTAGCAATAGTGTTCTAATGCTTCTTAAAACGAGATGCCGCATCTCATTTCTATGTTTCATGATAAGATATAATATTCAGTGCGAAGTGATATGTATACTTCGTATTCACTTCAAAAGGATGTAAGTGCGACACTTCCTTGCTAGGAAATAGCGTTTCCAGACGACTGCGTATGGAAATAATAGAGTTCTAATACATCTTAAAACGTGATGTCGCATCGCATTTCTATGTTTCATGAAAAGATATAATATTCATTGCGAAGTGTCATGTATACCTCGATTTCACTACACAAGAATGTAAATGCGACACTTCCATGCTAGGAAATATTGTTTGCAGATGTCTACGTACCGTAAAAATAGAGTTCTAATGCTTCTTAAAACGCGATATCGCATCTCACCTCTATGTTTCATGATAAGATATAATATTCATTGCGAAGTGTCATGTATACCTCGTATTCACTTCATAAGAATGTAAATGCGATACTTGCATGCTAGGAAATAGCGTTTGCAGATGTCCACGTATCGTAGCAATAGAGTTCTAATGCTTCTTAAAACGAGATGTCGTATTTCATTTCTATGCTTCGTAATATGATATAATATTCATTGTGTAATGTTATGTATACCTCGTATTCACTTCAGTGGAATGTAAGTGCGAAATTTCCTTGCTAGGAAATAGAGTTTGCAGATGTCTACGTATATTAGCAATAGAGTTCTAATGCTTCCCAAAACACGATATAGCACCTCATTCCTATGTTTCATGATAAGATATAATATTCATTGTGAAGTGTCATGTATATCTCGTATTCACTTCAAAAGAATGTAAATGCGACACTTCCATGCTAGGAAATAGCGTTTGCAGATGTCTACGTATCGTAGCAATAGAGTTGTAATGCTTCTCAAAACGCGATATAGCACCTCATTCCTATGTTTCATGATAAGATATAATATTCATTGCGAAGTGTCATGTATATCTCGTATTCTCTTCAAACGAATGTAAATGCGACACTTCCATGCTAGGAAATAGCGTTTGCAGATGTCTACGTATCGTAGCAATAGAGTTTTAATGCTTCTTAAAACGCGATATCGCATCTCACTGCTATGTTTCATGAGAAGATATAATATTCATTGCGAAGTGTCATGTATATCTCGTATTCACATCAAAAGAATGTAAATGCGACACTTCCATGCTAGGAAATAGCGTTTGCAGATGTCTACGTATCGCAGCAATAGGGTTCTAATGCTTCTTAAAACGCGATATCGCATCTCACTTCTATGTATCATGACAAGATATAATATTCATTGCGAAGTGTCATGTATACCTCGTATTCACTTCAAAAGAACGCAAGTAAGACACTTCCATGCTAGGAAATAGCGTTTGCAGATGTCTACGTATCGTAGCAATAGAGTTCTAATGCTTCTTAGAACGCGATATCGCATCTCACTTCTATGTTTCACGATAAGATATAATATTCATTGCGAAGTGTCATGTATACCTCGTATTCACTTCAAAAGAATGTAAATATGACACTTCCATGCTAGGAAATAGCGTTTGCAGATGTCTACGTATCGTAGCAATAGAGTTCTAATGCTTCTTAAAACGAGATGCCTCATTACATTTCTATGTTCCGTGATAAGATATAATATTCATTGTGGATTGTCATGTATACCTCGTATTCACTTCAAATGAATGTAAATGCGACACTTCCATGCCAGGAAGTAGCGTTTGCAGATGTCTACGTATCGTAACAATAGGGTTCTCATGCTTCTTAAAACGCGATATCGCATCTCACTTCTATGTATCATGACAAGATATAATATTCATTGCGAAGTGTCATGTATACCTCTATTTCACTTCACAAGAATGTAAATGCGACACTTCCTTGCTAGGAAATATTGTTTGCAGATGTCTACGTATCACAGCAATAGAGTACTAATGCTTCTTAAAACGAGATGTCGTATTTCATTTCTATGCTTCGTAATAAGATATAATATTCATTGTGTAATGTTATGTATACCTCGTATTCACTTCAGTGGAATGTAAGTGCGAAATTTCCTTGCTAGGAAATAGAGTTTGCAGATGTCTACGTATATTAGCAATAGAGTTCTAATGCTTCCCAAAACACGATATAGCACCTCATTCCTATGTTTCATGATAAGATATAATATTCATTGCGAAGTGTCATGTATATATCGTATTCACTTCAAACGAATGTAAATGCGACACTTCCATGCTAGGAAATAGCGTTTGCAGATGTCTAAGAATCGTAGCAATAGAGTTCTAATGCTTCTCAAAACGCGATATAGCACCTCATTCCTATGTTTCATGATAAGATATAATTTTCATTGCGAAGTGTCATGTATATCTCGTATTCACATCAAAAGAATGTAAATGCGACACTTACATGCTAGGTAATAGCGTTTGCAGATGTCAACGCATCGTAGCAATAGAGGTCTAATGCTTCTTTAAACGCAGATGTCTACGTATATTAGCAATAGAGTTCTAACGCTTCTCAAAACGCGATATCGCATCTAATTCCTATGTTTCATTATAAGATATAATACTCATTGCGAACTGTCATGTATACCTCGTATTCACTCCAAAAGAATGTAAATGCGACACTTCCATGCTAGGAAATAGCGTTTGCAGATGTCTACGTATCGCAGCAATAGAGTTCTAATGCTTTTTAAAACGCCATATCGCATCTCACTTCTATGTTTCATGATAAGATATAATATTCATTGCGAAGTGTCATGTACACCTCGTACTCACATCACAAGAATGTGGATGCGACACGTCCATGCTAGGAAATAGCATTTGCAGATGTCAACGCATCGTAGCTATAGAGTTCTAATGCTTCTTTAAATGCGATATCGCATCTCGCTTCCATGTTTAGTGATAAGGTATAATATTCATTGCGAAGTGTCATGCATACCTCGTACTCACATCACAAGAATGTAAATGCGACACTTCCATGCTAGGAAATAGCGTTTGCAGATGTCTACAGATCGTAGCAATAGAGTTCTAGTGCTGCTTAAAACGAGATGTCGCAATTTCATTTCTATGTTTCGTAATAAGATATAATATTCATTGTGGAGTGTTATGTATACCTCGTATTCACTTCAAAAGAATGTAAATGCGACCCTTCCATGCTAGGAAATAGCCTTTGCAGATGTCTACGCATCGTAGCAATAGAGTTCTAATGCTTGTTGGAACGCGATATCGCATCTCACATCTATGTTTCATGATAAGATATAATATTCATTGCGAAGTGTCATGTCTACTTCGTATTCACATGACAGGAATGTAAATGCGACGCTTCCATGCTAAGAAATAGCGTTTGCATATGTCTACGTATCGTAGCAATAGTGTTCTAATGCTTCCTAAAACGAGATGCCGCATCTCATTTCTATGTTTCAGGATAAGATATAATATTCATTGCGAAGTGTCATGTATACCTCGATTTCACTACACAAGAATGTAAATGCGACACTTCCATGTTAGGAAATATTGTTTGCAGATGTCAACGTACCGTAAAAATAGAGTTCTAATGCTTCTTAAAACGCGATATCGCATCGCACCTCTATGTTTCATGATAAGATATAATAATCATTGCGAAGTGTCATGTATACCTCGTACTCACATCACAAGAATGTGGATGCGACACTTCCATGCCAGGAAATAGCGTTTGCAGATGTCTACGTATCGTAGCAATAGAGATCTATTGCTTCTTAAAGGAGATGTCGCATCTCACTGCGATGTTTCATTATAAGATATTATATTCATTATGGAGTGTTATGTATACCTCGTATTCACTTCATAAGAATGTAAATGCTAGCCTTCCATGCTAGGAAATAGCGTTTGCAGATGTCTACGTATCGTAGCAATAGAGTTCTAATGCTTCTTAGAACACGATATCGCATCTCACTCCTATGTCTCACGATAAGATATAATATTCATTGCGAAGTGTCATGTATACCTCGTATTCGCTTCAAAAGAATGTAAATGCGACACTTCCTTGCTAGGAAATAGCGTTTGCAGATGTCTACGTATCGTGGCATTAGAGTTCTAGTGCTTCTTAAATCGCCATATCGCATCACACTTCAATGTTTCATGATAAGATATAATATCCATTGTGCCGTGTTATGTATACCTCGTCTATACTTCAAATGGATGTAAATGCGACACTTCCTTGCTAGGAAATAGCGTTTTCAGATATCTGCGTATCGAAGCAATAGAGTTCTAATGCTTCTTAAATAGCCATATCGCATATCATTTCTATGTTTCATGATACGGTATAATACTCATTGTGCAATGTTATGTATATCTCGTCTATACTTCAAATGGATGTAAATGCGACACTTCCTTGCTAGGAAATAGCGTTTGCAGATGTCTACGTATCGTGTCATTAGGGTTCTAATGCTTCTCAAAACGCGATATCGCATCTCATTTCTATGTTTCACGATAAGATATAATATTCATTGTGGAATGTTATGTATACCTCGTATTCGCTTCAAAAGAATGTAAATGCGACACTTCCTTGCTAGGAAATAGCGTTTCCAAATGACCACGTATCGAAAGAATAGAGTTCTAATACTTCTTAAAACGAGATGTCGCATCTCATTTCTATGTTTCATGATAAGATATAATATTCATTGTGGAGTGTTATGTATACCTCGAGTTCACTTCAAAAGAATGTAAGTGCGACACTTCCTTGCTAGGAAATAGCGTTTCCAGACGACTACGTATGGAAATAATAGAGTTCTAATACATCTTAAAACGTGATGTCGCACCTCATTTCTATGTTTCATGATAAGATATAATATTCATTGCGAAGTGTCATGTATACCTCGATTTCACTACACAAGAATGTAAATGCGACACTTCCATGCTAGGAAATATTGTTTGCAGATGTCTACGTACCGTAAAAATAGAGTTCTAATGCTTCTTAAAACGCTATATCGCATCTCACCTCTATGTTTCATGATAAGATATAATATTCATTGCGAAGTGTCATGTATACCTCGTATTCACTTCATAAGAATGTAAATGCGATACTTGCATGCTAGGAAATAGCGTTTGCAGATGTCCGCGTATCGTAGCAATAGAGTTCTAATGCTTCTTAGAACGAGAAGTCGTATTTCATTTCTATGTTTCGTAATAGGATATAATATTCATTGTGGAATGTTATGTATACCTCGTATTCGCTTCAAAAGAATGTAAATGCGACACTTCCATGTTAGGAAACAGCGTTTGCAGATGTCTACGTATCGTAGCAAGAGAGTTCTAATGCTTCTTAAAACGCAATATCGCATCTCACTGCTATGTTTCATGATAAGATATAATATTTATTATGGATTGTTATGTATACCTCGTACTCACTTCAAAAGAATGTAAATGCGACACTTCCATGCTAGGAAATAGCGTTTGCAGATGTCTACGTATCCTAGCAATAGAGTTCTAATGCTTCTTAAAACGAGATGTCGCATCTCATTTCTATGTTTCATGTTCAGATATAATATTCATTGCGAAGTGTCATGTCTACTTCGTATTCACATGACAGGAATGTAAATGCGACGCTTCCATGCTAGGAAATAGCGTTTGCATATGTCTACGTATCGTAGCAATAGTGTTCTAATGCTTCCTAAAACGAGATGCCGCATCTCATTTCTATGTTTCAGGATAAGATATAATATTCATTGCGAAGTGTCATGTATACCTCGATTTCACTACACAAGAATGTAAATGCGACACTTCCATGTTAGGAAATATTGTTTGCAGATGTCTACGTACCGTAAAAATAGAGTTCTAATGCTTCTTAAAACGCGATATCGCATCGCACCTCTATGTTTCATGATAAGATATAATATTCATTGCGAAGTGTCATGTATACCTCGTATTCACTTCATAAGAATGTAAATGCGATACTTGCATGCTAGGAAATAGCGTTTGCAGATGTCTACGTATCGTAGCATTAGAGTTCTAATGCTTCTTAAAACGAGATGTCGCATTTCATTTCTATGTTTCGCGATAAGATATAATATTCATAGTAGAGTGTTATGTATACCTCGTATTCACTTCATAAGAATGTAAGTGCGACACTTCCTTGGAAGGAAATATTGTTTGCAGATGTCTACGTATCGTAGCAATAGAGTTCTAATGCTTCTTAAAGCGCGATATCGCATATCACTACTATGTTTCATGATAAGTTGTAGTAATCATTGCGAAGTGTCATGTATAACTCGTATTCACATCAAAAGAATGTAAATGCGACACTTACAAGCTAGGAAATACCGTTTGCAGATGTCTACGTACCGCAGCAATAGTGTTCTAATGCTTCTTAAAACGAGATGTCGCATTTCATACCTATGTTTCGTGGTAAGATATAATATTCATTGTAGAGTGTAATGTATACCGCGTAATAAATTCAAAAGAATGTAAATGCGACACTTCCATGCTAGGAAATAGCGCTTGCATATGCCTACGTATCGTAGCAAGAGAGATCTAATGCTTCTTAAAACACGATATCGCACCTCACACCTATGTTTCATGATAAGATATAATAATCATTGCGATGTGTCATGTATACCTCGCATTCACTTCAAACGAGTGTAAATGCGACACTTCCATGCTAGGAAATAGCGTTTGCAGATGTCTACGTATCGTAGCAATAGAGTTCTAATGCTTCTTAAAACGCGATATCGCATCTCACTGCTATGTTTCATGAGAAGATATAATATTCATTGCGAAGTGTCATGTATATCTCGTATTCACATCAAAAGAATGTAAATGCGACACTTACATGCTAGGTAATAGCGTTTGCAGATGTCAACGCATCGTAGCAATAGAGGTCTAATGCTTCTTTAAACGCAGATGTCTACGTATATTAGCAATAGAGTTCTAACGCTTCTCAAAACGCGATATCGCATCTCATTCCTATGTTTCATTATAAGATATAATACTCATTGCGAACTGTCATGTATACCTCGTATTCACACCAAAAGAATGTAAATGCGACACTTCCATGCTAGGAAATAGCGTTTGCAGATGTCTACGTATCGTAGGAATAGAGTTCTAATGCTTCTTAAAATGAGAAGTCGTATTTCATTTCTACGTTTCCTAATAAGATATAATATTCATTGTGTAATGTTATGTATACCTCGTATTCACTTCAATGGAATGTAAGTGCGACATTTCCTTGCTAGGAAATATTGTTTGCAGATGTCTACGTATCGTAGCAATAGAGTTCTAATGCTTCTTAGAACGAGAAGACGTATTTCATTTCTATGTTTCGTAACAGGTTATAATATTCATTGCGAAGTGTCATGTATACGTCGTATTCACTTCAAGAGAATGTAAATGCGACACTTGCATGCTAGGAAATAGCGTTTGCAGATGTCTACGTACCGTAGCAATAGAGTTCTAATTCTTCTTAAAACGCGATATCGCATCTCACCTCTATGTTTCGTGATAAGATATAATATTCATTGCGAAGTGTCATGTATACCTCGTATTCAATTCATAAGAATGTAAATGCGATACTTGCATGCTAGGAAATAGCGTTTGCAGATGTCTACGTATCGTAGCAATAGAGTTCTAATGCTTCTTAAAACGAGATGTCGCATTTCATTTCTATGTTTCGCGATAAGATATAATATTCATAGTAGAGTGTTATGTATACCTCGTATTCACTTCATAAGAATGTAAGTGCGACACTTCCTTGGAAGGAAATATTGTTTGCAGATGTCTACGTATCGCAGCAATAGAAATCTAATGCTTTATAAAACGAGATGTCGCATTTCATTTCTATGTTTCTTGGTAAGATATAATATTCATTGTAGAGTATTATGTATACCTCGATTTCACTTCACAAGAATGTAAATGCGACACTTCCTTGCTAGGAAATATTGTTTGCAGATATCTACGTATCACAGCAATAGAGTACTAATGCTTCTTAAAACGAGATGTCGTATTTCATTTCTATGCTTCGTAATAAGATATAATATTCATTGTGTAATGTTATGTATACCTCGTATTCACTTCAGTGGAATGTAAGTGCGAAATTTCCTTGCTAGGAAATAGAGTTTGCAGATGTCTACGTATATTAGCAATAGAGTTCTAATGCTTCCCAAAACACGATATAGCACCTCATTCCTATGTTTCATGATAAGATATAATATTCATTGCGAAGTGTCATGTATATATCGTATTCACTTCAAACGAATGTAAATGCGACACTTCCATGCTAGGAAATAGCGTTTGCAGATGTCTGAGTATCGTAGCAATAGAGTTCTAATGCTTCTTAAAACACGATATCGCATCTCACACCTATGTTTCATGATAAGATATAATAATCATTGCGATGTGTCATGTATACCTCGTATTCACTTCAAAAGAATGTAAATGCGACGCTTCCATGCTAGGAAATAGCGTTTGCATATGTCTACGTATCGTAGCAATAGTGTTCTAATGCTTCCTAAAACGAGATGCCGCATCTCATTTCTATGTTTCAGGATAAGATATAATATTCATTGCGAAGTGTCATGTATACCTCGATTTCACTACACAAGAATGTAAATGCGACACTTCCATGTTAGGAAATATTGTTTGCAGATGTCTACGTACCGTAAAAATAGAGTTCTAATGCTTCTTAAAACGCGATATCGCATCGCACCTCTATGTTTCATGATAAGATATAATATTCATTGCGAAGTGTCATGTATACCTCGTATTCACTTCATAAGAATGTAAATGCGATACTTGCATGCTAGGAAATAGCGTTTGCAGATGTCTACGTATCGTAGCATTAGAGTTCTAATGCTTCTTAAAACGTGATGTCGCATTTCATTTCTATGTTTCGCGATAAGATATAATATTCATAGTAGAGTGTTATGTATACCTCGTATTCACTTCATAAGAATGTAAGTGCGACACTTCCTTGGAAGGAAATATTGTTTGCAGATGTCTACGTATCGTAGCAATAGAGTTCTAATGCTTCTTAAAGCGCGATATCGCATCTCACTACTATGTTTCATGATAAGTTGTAGTAATCATTGCGAAGTGTCATGTATACCTCGTATTCACATCAAAAGAATGTAAATGCGACACTTACAAGCTAGGAAATACCGTTTGCAGATGTCTACGTACCGCAGCAATAGTGTTCTAATGCTTCTTAAAACGAGATGTCGCATTTCATACCTATGTTTCGTGGTAAGATATAATATTCATTGTAGAGTGTAATGTATACCGCGTAATAAATTCAAAAGAATGTAAATGCGACACTTCCATGCTAGGAAATAGCGCTTGCATATGCCTACGTATCGTAGCAAGAGAGATCTAATGCTTCTTAAAACACGATATCGCATCTCACACCTATGTTTCATGATAAGATATAATAATCATTGCGATGTGTCATGTATACCTCGTATTCACTTCAAAAGAATGTAAATGCGACACTTCCATGCTAGGAAATAGCGTTTGCAGATGTCTGAGTATCGTAGCAATAGAGTTCTAATGCTTCTCAAAACGCGACATAGCACCTCATTCCTATGTTTCATGATAAGATATAATTTTCATTGCGAAGTGTCATGTATATCTCGCATTCACTTCAAACGAGTGTAAATGCGACACTTCCATGCTAGGAAATAGCGTTTGCAGATGTCTACGTATCGTAGCAATAGAGTTCTAATGCTTCTTAAAACGCGATATCGCATCTCACTGCTATGTTTCATGAGAAGATATAATATTCATTGCGAAGTGTCATGTATATCTCGTATTCACATCAAAAGAATGTAAATGCGACACTTACATGCTAGGTAATAGCGTTTGCAGATGTCAACGCATCGTAGCAATAGAGGTCTAATGCTTCTTTAAACGCAGATGTCTACGTATATTAGCAATAGAGTTCTAACGCTTCTCAAAACGCGATATCGCATCTCATTCCTATGTTTCATTATAAGATATAATACTCATTGCGAACTGTCATGTATACCTCGTATTCACACCAAAAGAATGTAAATGCGACACTTCCATGCTAGGAAATAGCGTTTGCAGATGTCTACGTATCGTAGGAATAGAGTTCTAATGCTTCTTAAAATGAGAAGTCGTATTTCATTTCTACGTTTCCTAATAAGATATAATATTCATTGTGTAATGTTATGTATACCTCGTATTCACTTCAATGGAATGTAAGTGCGACATTTCCTTGCTAGGAAATATTGTTTGCAGATGTCTACGTATCGTAGCAATAGAGTTCTAATGCTTCTTAGAACGAGAAGACGTATTTCATTTCTATGTTTCGTAACAGGTTATAATATTCATTGCGAAGTGTCATGTATACGTCGTATTCACTTCAAGAGAATGTAAATGCGACACTTGCATGCTAGGAAATAGCGTTTGCAGATGTCTACGTACCGTAGCAATAGAGTTCTAATTCTTCTTAAAACGCGATATCGCATCTCACCTCTATGTTTCGTGATAAGATATAATATTCATTGCGAAGTGTCATGTATACCTCGTATTCAATTCATAAGAATGTAAATGCGATACTTGCATGCTAGGAAATAGCGTTTGCAGATGTCTACGTATCGTAGCAATAGAGTTCTAATGCTTCTTAAAACGAGATGTCGCATTTCATTTCTATGTTTCGCGATAAGATATAATATTCATAGTAGAGTGTTATGTATACCTCGTATTCACTTCATAAGAATGTAAGTGCGACACTTCCTTGGAAGGAAATATTGTTTGCAGATGTCTACGTATCGCAGCAATAGAAATCTAATGCTTTATAAAACGAGATGTCGCATTTCATTTCTATGTTTCTTGGTAAGATATAATATTCATTGTAGAGTATTATGTATACCTCGATTTCACTTCACAAGAATGTAAATGCGACACTTCCTTGCTAGGAAATATTGTTTGCAGATATCTACGTATCACAGCAATAGAGTACTAATGCTTCTTAAAACGAGATGTCGTATTTCATTTCTATGCTTCGTAATAAGATATAATATTCATTGTGTAATGTTATGTATACCTCGTATTCACTTCAGTGGAATGTAAGTGCGAAATTTCCTTGCTAGGAAATAGAGTTTGCAGATGTCTACGTATATTAGCAATAGAGTTCTAATGCTTCCCAAAACACGATATAGCACCTCATTCCTATGTTTCATGATAAGATATAATATTCATTGCGAAGTGTCATGTATATATCGTATTCACTTCAAACGAATGTAAATGCGACACTTCCATGCTAGGAAATAGCGTTTGCAGATGTCTGAGTATCGTAGCAATAGAGTTCTAATGCTTTTCAAAACGCGATATAGCACCTCATTCCTATGTTTCATGATAAGATATAATTTTCATTGCGAAGTGTCATGTATATCTCGCATTCACTTCAAACGAGTGTAAATGCGACACTTCCATGCTAGGAAATAGCGTTTGCAGATGTCTACGTATCGTAGCAATAGAGTTCTAATGCTTCTTAAAACGCGATATCGCATCTCACTGCTATGTTTCATGAGAAGATATAATATTCATTGCGAAGTGTCATGTATATCTCGTATTCACATCAAAAGAATGTAAATGCGACACTTACATGCTAGGTAATAGCGTTTGCAGATGTCAACGCATCGTAGCAATAGAGGTCTAATGCTTCTTTAAACGAAGATGTCTACGTATATTAGCAATAGAGTTCTAACGCTTCTCAAAACGCGATATCGCATCTCATTCCTATGTTTCATTATAAGATATAATACTCATTGCGAACTGTCATGTATACCTCGTATTCACACCAAAAGAATGTAAATGCGACACTTCCATGCTAGGAAATAGCGTTTGCAGATGTCTACGTATCGTAGCAATAGAGTTCTAATGCTTCTTAAAATGAGAAGTCGTATTTCATTTCTACGTTTCGTAATAAGATATAATATTCATTGTGTAATGTTATGTATACCTCGTATTCACTTCAATGGAATGTAAGTGCGACATTTCCTTGCTAGGAAATATTGTTTGCAGATGTCTACGTATCGTAGCAATAGAGTTCTAATGCTTCTTAGAACGAGAAGACGTATTTCATTTCTATGTTTCGTAACAGGTTATAATATTCATTGCGAAGTGTCATGTATACGTCGTATTCACTTCAAGAGAATGTAAATGCGACACTTGCATGCTAGGAAATAGCGTTTGCAGATGTCTACGTACCGTAGCAATAGAGTTCTAATTCTTCTTAAAACGCGATATCGCATCTCACTTCTAAGTTTCATGATAAGATATAATATTCATTGCGAAGTATCATGTATACCTCGTATTCACTTCAGAAGAATGTAAATGCGGCACTTCCATGTTAGGAAATAGCGTTTGCAGATGTCTACGTATCGCAGCAGTAGAGTTCTAATGCTTCTTAAAATGAGAAGTCGTATTTCATTTCTACGTTTCGTAATAAGATATAATATTCATTGTGTAATGTTATGTATACCTCGTATTCACTTCAATGGAATGTAAGTGCGACATTTCCTTGCTAGGAAATATTGTTTGCAGATGTCTACGTATCGTAGCAATAGAGTTCTAATGCTTCTTAGAACGAGAAGTCGTATTTCATTTCTATGTTTCGTGACAATATATAATATTCATTGCGATGGGTCATGTATACCTCGCATACACTTAAAATGTATGTAAATGTGACACTTCCTTGCTAGGAAATAGCGTTTGCAGATGTCTACGTATCGAAGCAATAGATTTCTAATGTTTTTTAAATCGCGATATCGCATCTCATCTCTATGTTTCATGATAAGATATAATATTCATTGTGCAGTGTTATGTATATCTCGCCTATACTTCAAATGGATGTAAATGCTACAATTTCTTGCTAGGAAATAGCGTTTGCAGATGTCTACGTATCGAAGTAATAGACATCAAATGCTTCATAAATCGCCATATCGCATCTCATCTCTATGTTTCATGAGAAGATATAATATTCATTGTGGAGTGTTATGTATACCTCGTATTCACTTTAGAAGAATGTAAATGCGACACTTCCCTGCTGGGAAATAGCGTTTTCAGATATCTGCGTATCGAAGCAATAGAGTTCTAATGCTTCTTAAATAGCCATATCGCATCTCATTTATATGTTTCATGATAAGATATAATAATCATTGTCCAGTGTTATGTATATCTCGTCTATACTTCAAATGGATGTAAATGCGACAGTTCCTTGCTAGGAAATAGCGCTTGCAGATGTTGTACGTATCGTGGCATTAGAGTTCTAATGCTTCTCAAAACACGATATCGCTACTTATTACTATGCTTCATGATAAGATATAATATTCATTGTGCAGTGTTATGTATATCTCGTCTATACTTCAAATGGATGTAAATGCGACACTTCCTTGCTAGGAAATAGCGTTTGCAGATGTCTTCGTATCGAAGCAATAGAGTTCTAAAACCTTCTAATTCGCGATATCGCATCTCATTTCCATGTTTCATGATAAGATATAATATTCATTGTGGAGTCTTATGTATACCTCGTATTCGTTTCAAAAGAATGTAAATGCGACACGTCCTTGCTAGGAAGTAGCGTTTGCAGATGCCTACGTATCGAAGCAATAGTGTTCTAACGCTTCTTAAATAGCCATATCGCATCTCATTTATATGTTTCATGATAAGATATAATAATCATTGTCCAGTGTTATGTATATCTCGTCTATACTTCAAATGGATGTAAATGCGACACTTCCTTGCTAGGAAATAGCGCTTGCAGATGTTGTACGTATCGTGGCATTAGAGTTCTAATGCTTCTCAAAACACGATATCGCTACTTATTACTATGCTTCATGATAAGATATAATATTCATTGTGCAGTGTTATGTATATCTCGTCTATACTTCAAATGGATGTAAATGCGACACTTCCTTGCTAGGAAATAGCGTTTGCAGATGTCTTCGTATCGAAGCAATAGAGTTCTAAAACCTTCTAATTCGCGATATCGCATCTCATTTCTATGTTTCATGATAAGATATAATATTCATTGTGGAGTCTTATGTATACCTCGTATTCGTTTCAAAAGAATGTAAATGCGACACGTCCTTGCTAGGAAGTAGCGTTTGCAGATGCCTACGTATCGAAGCAATAGTGTTCTAATGATTCTTAAATCGCGATATCGCATCTCATTTCTATGTTTCATGACAATATATAATATTCATTGCGAAGGGTCATGTATACCTCGCATACACTTAAAATGAATGTAAATGCGACACTTCCTTGCTAGGAAATAGCGTTTGCAGGTGTCTACGTATCGAAGCAATATATTTCTAAAGCTTTCTAATTCGCGATATCGCATCTCATATCTATGTTTCATGATAATATATAATATTCATTGCGAAGTTTCATGTATACCTCGCATACAATTCAAACGAATGTGAATGCGACAGTTCCTTGCTAGGAAATAATGTTTGCAGATGTCTACGTGTCGAAGCAATACTGTTCTAATGCTTCTTAAATCGCCATACTACATCACATTTCTATGTTTCATGATAAGATATAATATTCATTGTGGAGTGTTATGTATACCTCGTATTCACTTCAAAAGAATGTAAATGCGACACTTCCTTGCTAGTAAATGGCGTTTGCAGATGTCTACGTATCGAAGCAGTAGAGTTCTAGTGCTTCTTAAATCGCCATATCGTATCTCATTTCAATGTTTCATGATAAGATATAATATTCATTGTGCAGTGTTATGTATATCTCGTCTATACTTCAAATGGATGTAAATGCGACACTTCCTTGCTAGGAAATAGCGTTTGCAGATGTCTACGTATCGTGTCATTAGGGTTCTAATGCTTCTCAATACGCGATATCGCATCTCATTTCTATGTTTCATGATAAGATATAATATTCATTGTGGAATGTTATGTATACCTCGTATTCGTTTCAAAAGAATGTAATTGCGACAATTCCTTGCTAGGAAGTAGCGTTTGCAGATGTCTACGTATCGAAGCAATAATGTTCTAATTCTTCTTAAATCGCGGTATCGCATCTCATTTCTATGTTTCATGATAAGATATAATATTCATTGTGCAGTGTTATGTATATCTCGTCTATACTTCAAATGGATGTAAATGCTACAATTTCTTGCTAGGAAATAGCGTTTGCAGATGTCTACGTATCGAAGTAATAGACATCAAACGCTTCATAAATCGCCATATCGCATCTCATTTCTATGTTTCATGATAAGATATAATATTCATTGCGCAGTGTCATGTATACCTTGCATTCCTTTCAAAAGAATGTAAATGCGACACTTCCTTGCAAGGAAGTAGCGTTTGCAGATGTCTACGTATCGAAGAAATAGTGTTCTAATGCTTCTAAAATCGCCATATTACATCACATTTCTATGTTTCATGATAAGATATAATACTCATTGTGCAGTGTTATGTATATCTCGTCTATACTTCAAATGGATGTAAATGCGACACTTCCTTGCTAGGAAATAGCGTTTGCAGATGTCTACGTATCGTGTCATTAGGGTTCTAATGCTTCTCAAAACGCGATATCGCATCTCATTTCTATGTTTCATGATAAGATATAATATTCATTGTGGAATGTTATGTATACCTCGTATTCGTTTCAAAAGAATGTAAATGCGACACTTTCTTGCTAGGAAGTAGCGTTTGCAGATGTCTACGTATCGAAGCAATAGATTTCTAATGCTTCTTAAATCGTCATATCGCATCTCATTTCTATGTTTCATGATAGGATATAATATACATTGCGAAGTGTCACGTATACCTCGTATTCCCTTCAAAAGAATGTAAATGCGACACTTCCTTGCTAGGAAGTAGCGTTTGCAGATGTCTACGTACCGAAGGAATAGTGTTCCAATTCTTCTTAAATCGCGATATCGCATCTCATCTCTATGTTTCATGATAAGATATAATATTCATTGTGCAGTGTTATGTATATCTCGTCTATACTTCAAATGGATGTAAATGCTTCAATTTCTTGCTAGGAAATAGCGTTTGCAGATGTCTACGTATCGAAGTAATAGACATCAAATGCTTCATAATTCGCCATATCGCATCTCATTTCTATGTTTCATGATAAGATATAATATTCATTGCGAAGTGTCATGTATACCTTGTATTCCTTTCAAAAGAATGTAAATGCGACACTTCCTTGCTAGGAAGTAGCGTTTGCAGATGTCTACGTATCGAAGAAATAGTGTTCTAATGCTTCTTAAATCGCCATATTACATCAGATTTCCATGTTTCATGATTAGATATAATATTCATTGTGGAGTGTTATGTATACCTCGTATTCACTTCAAAAGAATGTAAATGCGACACTTTCTTGCTAGTAAATGGCGTTTGCAGATGTCTACGTATCGAAGCAGTAGAGTTCTAGTGCTTCTTAAATCGCCATATCGCATCTCATTTCAATGTTTGATGATAAGATGTAATATTCATTGTGCAGTGTTATGTATATCTCGTCTATACTTCAAATTGATGTAAATGCGACACTTCCTTGCTAGGAAATAGCGTTTTCAGATATCTGCGTATCGAAGCAATAGAGTTCTAATGCTTCTTATATAGCCATATCGCATCTCATTTATATGTTTCATGATAAGATATAATATCCATTGTCCAGTGTTATGTATATCTCGTCTATACTTCAAATGGATGTAAATGCGACACTTCCTTGCTAGGAAATAGCGTTTGCAGATGTTGTACGTATCGTGGCATTAGAGTTCTAATGCTTCTCAAAACACGATATCGCTACTTATTACTATGCTTCATGATAAGATATAATAGTCATTGTGCAGTGTTATGTATATCTCGTCTATACTTCAAATGGATGTAAATGCGACACTTCCTTGCTAGGAAATAGCGTTTGCAGATGTCTACGTATCGTGTCATTAGGGTTCTAATGCTTCTCAAAACGCGATATCGCATCTCATTTCTATGTTTCATGATAAGATATAATATTCATTGTGGAATGTTATGTATACCTCGTATTCCCTTCAAAAGAATGTAAATGCGACACTTCCTTGCTAGGAAGTAGCGTTTGCAGATGTCTACGTATCGAAGCAATAGTGTTCTAATTCTTCTTAAATCTCGATATCGCATCTCATCTCTATGTTTCATGATAAGATATAATATTCATTGTGCAGTGTTATGTATATGTCGTCTGTACTTCAAATGGATGTAAATGCTTCAATTTCTTGCTAGGAAATAGCGTTTGCAGATGTCTGAGTATCGTAGCAATAGAGTTCTAATGCTTCTCAAAACGCGATATAGCACCTCATTCCTATGTTTCATGATAAGATATAATTTTCATTGCGAAGTGTCATGTATATCTCGCATTCACTTCAAACGAGTGTAAATGCGACACTTCCATGCTAGGAAATAGCGTTTGCAGATGTCTACGTATCGTAGCAATAGAGTTCTAATGCT
The DNA here is from genome assembly GCF_050948175.1 of Xylocopa sonorina. Lineage (NCBI taxonomy): Eukaryota > Metazoa > Arthropoda > Insecta > Hymenoptera > Apidae > Xylocopa > Xylocopa sonorina. The sequence continues at coordinate 1,467,494 of NW_027490094.1, forward strand.
TCTTAAAACGCGATATCGCATCTCACTGCTATGTTTCATGAGAAGATATAATATTCATTGCGAAGTGTCATGTATATCTCGTATTCACATCAAAAGAATGTAAATGCGACACTTACATGCTAGGTAATAGCGTTTGCAGATGTCAACGCATCGTAGCAATAGAGGTCTAATGCTTCTTTAAACGAAGATGTCTACGTATATTAGCAATAGAGTTCTAACGCTTCTCAAAACGCGATATCGCATCTCATTCCTATGTTTCATTATAAGATATAATACTCATTGCGAACTGTCATGTATACCTCGTATTCACACCAAAAGAATGTAAATGCGACACTTCCATGCTAGGAAATAGCGTTTGCAGATGTCTACGTATCGTAGCAATAGAGTTCTAATGCTTCTTAAAATGAGAAGTCGTATTTCATTTCTACGTTTCGTAATAAGATATAATATTCATTGTGTAATGTTATGTATACCTCGTATTCACTTCAATGGAATGTAAGTGCGACATTTCCTTGCTAGGAAATATTGTTTGCAGATGTCTACGTATCGTAGCAATAGAGTTCTAATGCTTCTTAGAACGAGAAGACGTATTTCATTTCTATGTTTCGTAACAGGTTATAATATTCATTGCGAAGTGTCATGTATACGTCGTATTCACTTCAAGAGAATGTAAATGCGACACTTGCATGCTAGGAAATAGCATTTGCAGATGTCTACGTACCGTAGCAATAGAGTTCTAATTCTTCTTAAAACGCGATATCGCATCTCACTTCTAAGTTTCATGATAAGATATAATATTCATTGCGAAGTATCATGTATACCTCGTATTCACTTCAGAAGAATGTAAATGCGGCACTTCCATGTTAGGAAATAGCGTTTGCAGATGTCTACGTATCGCAGCAGTAGAGTTCTAATGCTTCTTAAAATGAGAAGTCGTATTTCATTTCTACGTTTCGTAATAAGATATAATATTCATTGTGTAATGTTATGTATACCTCGTATTCACTTCAATGGAATGTAAGTGCGACATTTCCTTGCTAGGAAATATTGTTTGCAGATGTCTACGTATCGTAGCAATAGAGTTCTAATGCTTCTTAGAACGAGAAGTCGTATTTCATTTCTATGTTTCGTGACAATATATAATATTCATTGCGATGGGTCATGTATACCTCGCATACACTTAAAATGTATGTAAATGTGACACTTCCTTGCTAGGAAATAGCGTTTGCAGATGTCTACGTATCGAAGCAATAGATTTCTAATGTTTCTTAAATCGCGATATCGCATCTCATCTCTATGTTTCATGATAAGATATAATATTCATTGTGCAGTGTTATGTATATCTCGCCTATACTTCAAATGGATGTAAATGCTACAATTTCTTGCTAGGAAATAGCGTTTGCAGATGTCTACGTATCGAAGTAATAGACATCAAATGCTTCATTAATCGCCATATCGCATCTCATCTCTATGTTTCATGAGAAGATATAATATTCATTGTGGAGTGTTATGTATACCTCGTATTCACTTTAGAAGAATGTAAATGCGACACTTCCCTGCTGGGAAATAGCGTTTTCAGATATCTGCGTATCGAAGCAATAGAGTTCTAATGCTTCTTAAATAGCCATATCGCATCTCATTTATATGTTTCATGATAAGATATAATAATCATTGTCCAGTGTTATGTATATCTCGTCTATACTTCAAATGGATGTAAATGCGACAGTTCCTTGCTAGGAAATAGCGCTTGCAGATGTTGTACGTATCGTGGCATTAGAGTTCTAATGCTTCTCAAAACACGATATCGCTACTTATTACTATGCTTCATGATAAGATATAATATTCATTGTGCAGTGTTATGTATATCTCGTCTATACTTCAAATGGATGTAAATGCGACACTTCCTTGCTAGGAAATAGCGTTTGCAGATGTCTTCGTATCGAAGCAATAGAGTTCTAAAACCTTCTAATTCGCGATATCGCATCTCATTTCTATGTTTCATGATAAGATATAATATTCATTGTGGAGTCTTATGTATACCTCGTATTCGTTTCAAAAGAATGTAAATGCGACACGTCCTTGCTAGGAAGTAGCGTTTGCAGATGCCTACGTATCGAAGCAATAGTGTTCTAATGATTCTTAAATCGCGATATCGCATCTCATTTCTATGTTTCATGACAATATATAATATTCATTGCGAAGGGTCATGTATACCTCGCATACACTTAAAATGAATGTAAATGCGACACTTCCTTGCTAGGAAATAGCGTTTGCAGGTGTCTACGTATCGAAGCAATATATTTCTAAAGCTTTCTAATTCGCGATATCGCATCTCATATCTATGTTTCATGATAATATATAATATTCATTGCGAAGTTTCATGTATACCTCGCATACAATTCAAACGAATGTGAATGCGACAGTTCCTTGCTAGGAAATAATGTTTGCAGATGTCTACGTGTCGAAGCAATACTGTTCTAATGCTTCTTAAATCGCCATACTACATCACATTTCTATGTTTCATGATAAGATATAATATTCATTGTGGAGTGTTATGTATACCTCGTATTCACTTCAAAAGAATGTAAATGCGACACTTCCTTGCTAGTAAATGGCGTTTGCAGATGTCTACGTATCGAAGCAGTAGAGTTCTAGTGCTTCTTAAATCGCCATATCGTATCTCATTTCAATGTTTCATGATAAGATATAATATTCATTGTGCAGTGTTATGTATATCTCGTCTATACTTCAAATGGATGTAAATGCGACACTTCCTTGCTAGGAAATAGCGTTTGCAGATGTCTACGTATCGTGTCATTAGGGTTCTAATGCTTCTCAAAACGCGATATCGCATCTCATTTCTATGTTTCATGATAAGATATAATATTCATTGTGGAATGTTATGTATACCTCGTATTCGTTTCAAAAGAATGTAAATGCGACAATTCCTTGCTAGGAAGTAGCGTTTGCAGATGTCTACGTATCGAAGCAATAATGTTCTAATTCTTCTTAAATCGCGGTATCGCATCTCATTTCTATGTTCCATGATAAGATATAATATTCATTGTGCAGTGTTATGTATATCTCGTCTATACTTCAAATGGATGTAAATGCTACAATTTCTTGCTAGGAAATAGCGTTTGCAGATGTCTACGTATCCAAGTAATAGACATCAAATGCTTCATAAATCGCCATATCGCATCTCATTTCTATGTTTCATGATAAGATATAATATTCATTCCGCAGTGTCATGTATACCTTGCATTCCTTTCAAAAGAATGTAAATGCGACACTTCCTTGCAAGGAAGTAGCGTTTGCAGATGTCTACGTATCGAAGAAATAGTGTTCTAATGCTTCTAAAATCGCCATATTACATCACATTTCTATGTTTCATGATAAGATATAATACTCATTGTGCAGTGTTATGTATATCTCGTCTATACTTCAAATGGATGTAAATGCGACACTTCCTTGCTAGGAAATAGCGTTTGCAGATGTCTACGTATCGTGTCATTAGGGTTCTAATGCTTCTCAAAACGCGATATCGCATCTCATTTCTATGTTTCATGATAAGATATAATATTCATTGTGGAATGTTATGTATACCTCGTATTCGTTTCAAAAGAATGTAAATGCGACACTTTCTTGCTAGGAAGTAGCGTTTGCAGATGTCTACGTATCGAAGCAATAGATTTCTAATGCTTCTTAAATCGTCATATCGCATCTCATTTCTATGTTTCATGATAGGATATAATATACATTGCGAAGTGTCACGTATACCTCGTATTCCCTTCAAAAGAATGTAAATGCGACACTTCCTTGCTAGGAAGTAGCGTTTGCAGATGTCTACGTACCGAAGGAATAGTGTTCCAATTCTTCTTAAATCGCGATATCGCATCTCATCTCTATGTTTCATGATAAGATATAATATTCATTGTGCAGTGTTATGTATATCTCGTCTATACTTCAAATGGATGTAAATGCTTCAATTTCTTGCTAGGAAATAGCGTTTGCAGATGTCTACGTATCGAAGTAATAGACATCAAATGCTTCATAATTCGCCATATCGCATCTCATTTCTATGTTTCATGATAAGATATAATATTCATTGCGAAGTGTCATGTATACCTTGTATTCCTTTCAAAAGAATGTAAATGCGACACTTCCTTGCTAGGAAGTAGCGTTTGCAGATGTCTACGTATCGAAGAAATAGTGTTCTAATGCTTCTTAAATCGCCATATTACATCAGATTTCCATGTTTCATGATTAGATATAATATTCATTGTGGAGTGTTATGTATACCTCGTATTCACTTCAAAAGAATGTAAATGCGACACTTTCTTGCTAGTAAATGGCGTTTGCAGATGTCTACGTATCGAAGCAGTAGAGTTCTAGTGCTTCTTAAATCGCCATATCGCATCTCATTTCAATGTTTGATGATAAGATGTAATATTCATTGTGCAGTGTTATGTATATCTCGTCTATACTTCAAATTGATGTAAATGCGACACTTCCTTGCTAGGAAATAGCGTTTTCAGATATCTGCGTATCGAAGCAATAGAGTTCTAATGCTTCTTATATAGCCATATCGCATCTCATTTATATGTTTCATGATAAGATATAATATTCATTGTCCAGTGTTATGTATATCTCGTCTATACTTCAAATGGATGTAAATGCGACACTTCCTTGCTAGGAAATAGCGTTTGCAGATGTTGTACGTATCGTGGCATTAGAGTTCTAATGCTTCTCAAAACACGATATCGCTACTTATTACTATGCTTCATGATAAGATATAATAGTCATTGTGCAGTGTTATGTATATCTCGTCTATACTTCAAATGGATGTAAATGCGACACTTCCTTGCTAGGAAATAGCGTTTGCAGATGTCTACGTATCGTGTCATTAGGGTTCTAATGCTTCTCAAAACGCGATATCGCATCTCATTTCTATGTTTCATGATAAGATATAATATTCATTGTGGAATGTTATGTATACCTCGTATTCCCTTCAAAAGAATGTAAATGCGACACTTCCTTGCTAGGAAGTAGCGTTTGCAGATGTCTACGTATCGAAGCAATAGTGTTCTAATTCTTCTTAAATCGCGATATCGCATCTCATCTCTATGTTTCATGATAAGATATAATATTCATTGTGCAGTGTTATGTATATGTCGTCTGTACTTCAAATGGATGTAAATGCTTCAATTTCTTGCTAGGAAATAGCGTTTGCAGATGTCTACGTATCGAAGTAATAGACATCAAATGCTTCATAATTCGCCATATCGCATCTCATTTCTATGTTTCATGATAAGATATAATATTCATTGCGAAGTGTCATGTATACCTTGTATTCCTTTCAAAAGAATGTAAATGCGACACTTCCTTGCTAGGAAGTAGCGTTTGCAGATGTCTACGTATCGAAGAAATAGTGTTCTAATGCTTCTTAAATCAACATATTACATCAGATTTCTATGTTTCATGATAAGATATAATATTCATTGTGGAGTGTTATGTATACCTCGTATTCACTTCAAAAGAATGTAAATGCGACACTTTCTTGCTAGTAAATGACGTTTGCAGATGTCTACGTATCGAAGCAGCTGAGTTCTAGTGCTTCTTAAATCGCCATATCGCATCTCATTTCAATGTTTCATGATAAGATGTAATATTCATTGTGCAGTGTTATGTATATCTCGTCTATACTTCAAATGGATGTAAATGCGACACTTCCTTGCTAGGAAATAGCGTTTTCAAATATCTGCGTACCGAAGCAATAGAGTTCTAATGCTTCTTAAATAGCCATATCGCATCTCATTTATATGTTTCATGATAAGATATAATATTCATTGTCCAGTGTTATGTATATCTCGTCTATACTTGAAATGGATGTAAATGCGACACTTCCTTGCTAGGAAATAGCGTTTGCGGATGTTGTACGTATCGTGGCATTAGAGTTCTAATGCTTCTCAAAACACGATATCGCTACTTATTACTATGCTTCATGATAAGATATAATATTCATTGTGCAGTGTTATGTATATCTCGTCTATACTTCAAATGGATGTAAATGCGACACTTCCTTGCTAGGAAATAGCGTTTGCGGATGTCTACGTATCGAAGCAATAGAGTTCTAAAACCTTCTAATTCGCGATATCGCATCTCATTTCAATGTCTCATGATAAGATATAATATTCATTGTGGAGTCTTATGTATACCTCGTATCCGTTTCAAAAGAATGTAAATGCGACACGTCCTTGCTAGGAAGTAGCGTTTGCAGATGCCTACGTATCGAAGCAATAGTGTTCTAATGATTCTTAAATCGCGATATCGCATCTCATTTCTATGTTTCATGACAATATATAATATTCATTGCGAGGGGTCATGTATACCTCGCATACACTTAAAATGAATGTAAATGCGACACTTCCTTGCTAGGAAATAGCGTTTGCAGGTGTCTACGTATCGAAGCAATAGATTTCTAAAGCTTTCTAATTCGCGATATCGCATCTCATATCTATGTTTCATGATAATATATAATATTCATTGCGAAGTTTCATGTATACCTCGCATACAATTCAAACGAATGTGAATGCGACAGTTCCTTGTTAGGAAATAGTGTTTGCAGATGTCTACGTGTCGAAGCAATAGTGTTCTAATGCTTCTTAAATCGTCATATCGCATCTCAATTTTATGTTTCATGATAAGATATAATATTCATTGTGCAGTGTTATGTATATCTCGTCTATACTTCAAATGGATGTAAATGCGACACTTCCTTGCTAGGAAATAGCGTTTGCAGATGTCTACGTATCGTGTCATTAGGGTTCTAATGCTTCTCAAAACGCGATATCGCATCACATTTCTATGTTTCATGATAAGATATAATATTCATTGTGGAGTGTTATGTATACCTCGTATTCACTTCAAAGGAATGTAAATGCGACACTTCCTTCCTAGTAAATGGCGTTTGCAGATGTCTACGTATCGAAGCAGTAGAGTTCTAGTGCTTCTTAAATCGCCATATCGCATCTCATTTCAATGTTTCATGATAAGATATAATACTCATTGTGCCGTGTTATGTATATCTCGTCTATACTTCAAATGGATGTAAATGCGACACTTCCTTGCTAGGAAATAGCGTTTTCAGATATCTTCGTATCGAAGCAACAGTGTTCTAATGCTTCTTAAATAGCCATATCGCATATCATTTCTATGTTTCATGATAAGGTATAATACTCATTGTGCAGTGTTATGTATATCTCGTCTATACTTCAAATGGATGTAAATGCGACACTTCCTTGCTAGGAAATAGCGTTTGCAGATGTCTACGTATCGTGTCATTAGGGTTCTAATGCTTCTCAAAACGCGATATCGCATCTCATTTCTATGTTTCATGATAAGATATAATATTCATTGTGGAATGTTATGTATACCTCGTATTCGTTTCAAAAGAATGTAAATGCGACACGTCCTTGCTAGGAAGTAGCGTTTGCAGATGCCTACGTATCGAAGCAATAGTGTTCTAATGCTTCTTAAATAGCCATATCGCATCTCATTTATATGTTTCATGATAAGATATAATAATCATTGTCCAGTGTTATGTATATCTCGTCTATACTTCAAATGGATGTAAATGCGACACTTCCTTGCTAGGAAATAGCGCTTGCAGATGTTGTACGTATCGTGGCATTAGAGTTCTAATGCTTCTCAAAACACGATATCGCTACTTATTACTATGCTTCATGATAAGATATAATATTCATTGTGCAGTGTTATGTATATCTCGTCTATACTTCAAATGGATGTAAATGCGACACTTCCTTGCTAGGAAATAGCGTTTGCAGATGTCTTCGTATCGAAGCAATAGAGTTCTAAAACCTTCTAATTCGCGATATCGCATCTCATTTCTATGTTTCATGATAAGATATAATATTCATTGGGGAGTCTTATGTATACCTCGTATTCGTTTCAAAAGAATGTAAATGCGACACGTCCTTGCTAGGAAGTAGCGTTTGCAGGTGCCTACGTATCGAAGCAATAGTGTTCTAATGATTCTTAAATCGCGATATCGCATCTCATTTCTATGTTTCATGACAATATATAATATTCATTGCGGAGGGTCATGTATACCTCGCATACACTTAAAATGAATGTAAATGCGACACTTCCTTGCTAGGAAATAGCGTTTGCAGGTGTCTACGTATCGAAGCAATAGATTTCTAAAGCTTTCTAATTCGCGATATCGCATCTCACATCTATGTTTCATGATAATATATAATATTCATTGCGAAGTTTCATGTATACCTCGCATACAATTCAAACGAATGTGAATGCGACAGTTCCTTGCTAGGAAATAATGTTTGCAGATGTCTACGTGTCGAAGCAATACTGTTCTAATGCTTCTTAAATCGCCATATTACATCACATTTCTATGTTTCATGATAAGATATAATATTCATTGTGGAGTGTTATGTATACCTCGTATTCACTTCAAAAGAATGTAAATGCGACACATCCTTGCTAGTAAATGGCGTTTGCAGATGTCTACGTATCGAAGCAGTAGAGTTCTAGTGCTTCTTAAATCGCCATATCGTATCTCATTTCAATGTTTCATGATAAGATATAATATTCATTGTGCCGTGTTATGTATATCTCGTCTATACTTCAAATGGATGTAAATGCGACACTTCCTTGCTAGGAAATAGCGTTTTCAGATATCTGCGTATCGAAGCAATAGAGTTCTAACGCTTCTTAAATAGCCATATCGCATCTCATTTCTATGTTTCATGATAAGATATAATATTCATTGTGGAATGTTATGTATACCTCGTATTCCCTTCAAAAGAATGTAAATGCGACACTTCCTTGCTAGGAAGTAGCGTTTGCAGATGTCTACGTACCGAAGGAATAGATTTCTAATGCTTCTTAAATCGTCATATCGCATCTCATTTCTATGTTTCATGATAAGATATAATTTACATTGCGAAGTGTCACGTATACCTTGTATTCCTTTCAAAAGAATGTAAATGCGACAATTCCTTGCTAGGAAGTAGCGTTTGCAGATGTCTACGTATCGAAGCAATAGTGTTCTAATTCTTCTAAAATCGCGATATCGCATCTCATCTATATGTTTCATGATAAGATACAATATTCATTGTGCAGTGTTATGTATATCTCGTCTATACTTCAAATGGATGTAAATGCGACACTTCCTTGCTAGGAAATAGCGTTTGCAGATGTCTACGTATCGTGTCATTAGGGTTCTAATGCTTCTCAAAACGCGATATCGCATCACATTTCTATGTTTCATGATAAGATATAATATTCATTGTGGAGTGTTATGTATACCTCGTATTCACTTCAAAGGAATGTAAATGCGACACTTCCTTCCTAGTAAATGGCGTTTGCAGATGTCTACGTATCGAAGCAGTAGAGTTCTAGTGCTTCTCAAATCGCCATATCGCATCTCATTTCAATGTTTCATGATAAGATATAATACTCATTGTGCCGTGTTATGTATATCTCGTCTATACTTCAAATGGATGTAAATGCGACACTTCCTTGCTAGGAAATAGCGTTTTCAGATATCTTCGTATCGAAGCAATAGTGTTCTAATGCTTCTTAAATAGCCATATCGCATATCATTTCTATGTTTCATGATAAGGTATAATACTCATTGTGCAGTGTTATGTATATCTCGTCTATACTTCAAATGGATGTAAATGCGACACTTCCTTGCTAGGAAATAGAGTTTGCGGATGTCTACGTATCGAAGCAATAGAGTTCTAGAACCTTCTAATTCGCGATATCGCATCTCATTTCTATGTTTCATGATAAGATATAATATTCATTGTGGAGTCTTATGTATACCTCGTATTCGTTTCCAAAGAATGTAAATGCGACACGTCCTTGCTAGGAAGTAGCGTTTGCAGATGCCTACGTATCGAAGCAATAGTGTTCTAATGATTCTTAAATCGCGATATCGCATCTCATTTCTATGTTTCATGACAATATATAATATTCATTGCGAAGGGTCATGTATACCTCGCATACACTTAAAATGAATGTAAATGCGACACTTCCTTGCTAGGAAATAGCGTTTGCAGGTGTCTACGTATCGGAGCAATAGATTTCTAAAGCTTTCTAATTCGCGATATCGCATCTCATATCTATGTTTCATGATAATATATAATATTCATTGCGAAGTTTCATGTATACCTAGCATACAATTCAAACGAATGTGAATGCGACAGTTCCTTGCTAGGAAATAGTGTTTGCAGATGTCTACGTGTCGAAGCAATAGTGTTCTAATGCTTCTTAAATCGTCATATCGCATCTCAATTTTATGTTTCATGATAAGATATTATATTCATTGTGAAGTGTCACGTATACCTCGTATTCCCTTCAAAAGAATGTAAATGCGACATTTCCTTGCTAGGAAATAGCGTTTGCAGATGTCTACGTATCGTGGCATTAGAGTTCTAGTGCTTCTTAAATCGCCATATCGCATCACACTTCAATGTTTCATGATAAGATATAATATCCATTGTGCCGTGTTATGTATACCTCGTCTATACTTCAAATGGATGTAAATGCGACACTTCCTTGCTAGGAAATAGCGTTTTCAGATATCTGCGTATCGAAGCAATAGAGTTCTAATGCTTCTTAAATAGCCATATCGCATATCATTTCTATGTTTCATGATACGGTATAATACTCATTGTGCAATGTTATGTATATCTCGTCTATACTTCAAATGGATGTAAATGCGACACTTCCTTGCTAGGAAATAGCGTTTGCAGATGTCTACGTATCGTGTCATTAGGGTTCTAATGCTTCTCAAAACGCGATATCGCATCTCATTTCTATGTTTCATGATAAGATATAATATTCATTGTGGAATGTTATGTATACCTCGTATTCGTTTCAAAAGAATGTAAATGCGACACTTTCTTGCTAGGAAGTAGCGTTTGCAGATGTCTACGTATCGAAGCAATAGATTTCTAATGCTTCTTAAATCGTCATATCGCATCTCATTTCTATGTTTCATGATAAGATATAATTTACATTGCGAAGTGTCACGTATACCTTGTATTCCTTTCAAAAGAATGTAAATGCGACAATTCCTTGCTAGGAAGTAGCGTTTGCAGATGTCTACGTATCGAAGCAATAGTGTTCTAATTCTACTTAACTCGCGATATCGCATCTCATCTCTATGTTTCATGATAAGATATAATATTCATTGTGCAGTGTTATGTATATCTCGTCTATACTTCAAATGGATGTAAATGCGACACTTCCTTGCTAGGAAATAGCGTTTGCAGATGTCTACGTATCGTGTCATTAGGGTTCTAATGCTTCTCAAAACGCGATATCGCATCACATTTCTATGTTTCATGATAAGATATAATATTCATTGTGGAATGTTATGTATACCTCGTATTAGTTTCAAAAGAATGTAAATGCGACACTTTCTTGCTCGGAAGTAGCGTTTGCAGATGTCTACGTATCGAAGCAACAGTGTTCTAATTCTTCTTAAATCGCGATATCGCATCTCATCTCTATGTTTCATGATAAGATATAGTATTCATTGTGCAGTGTTATGTATATCTCGTCTATACTTCAAATGGATGTAAATGCGACACTTCCTTGCTAGGAAATAGCGTTTGCAGATGTCTACGTATCGTGTCATTAGGGTTCTAATGCTTCTCAAAACGCGATATCGCATCACATTTCTATGTTTCATGATAAGATATAATATTCATTGTGGAGTGTTATGTATACCTCGTATTCACTTCAAAAGAATGTAAATGCGACACTTCCTTGCTAGTAAATGGCGTTTGCAGATGTCTACGTATCGAAGCAGTAGAGTTCTAGTGCTTCTTAAATCGCCATATCGCATCTCATTTCAATGTTTCATGATAAGATATAATATTCATTGTGCCGTGTTATGTATATCTCGTCTATACTTCAAATGGATGTAAATGCGACACTTCCTTGCTAGGAAATAGCGTTTTCGGATATCTTCGTATCGAAGCAATAGAGTTCTAATGCTTCTTAAATAGCCATATCGCATATCATTTCTATGTGTCATGATAAGGTATAATACTCATTGTGCAGTGTTATGTATATCTCGTCTATACTTCAAATGGATGTAAATGCGACACTTCCTTGCTAGGAAATAGCGTTTTCGGATATCTTCGTATCGAAGCAATAGAGTTCTAATGCTTCTTAAATAGCCATATCGCATATCATTTCTATGTGTCATGATAAGGTATAATACTCATTGTGCAGTGTTATGTATATCTCGTCTATACTTCAAATGGATGTAAATGCGACACTTCCTTGCTAGGAAATAGCGTTTGCAGATGTCTACGTATCGAAGCAATAGATCTCTAAAGCTTTCTAATTCGCGATATCGAATCTCATATCTATGTTTCATGATAATATATAATATTCATTGCGAAGTTTCATGTATACCACGCATACAATTCAAACGAATGTGAATGCGACAGTTCCTTGCTAGGAAATAGTGTTTGCAGATGTCTACGTGTCGAAGCAATAGTGTTCTAATGCTTCTTAAATCGTCATATCGCATCTCAATTTTATGTTTCATGATAAGATATAATATTCATTGTGAAGTGTCATGTATACCTCGTATTCCTTTCAAAAGAATGTAAATGCGACACTCCCTTGTTAGGAAGTAGCGTTTGCAGATGTCTACGTATCGAACCAATAGAGTTCTAATGCTTCTTAAATCGCGATATCGCATCTCATTTCAATGTTTCATGATAAGATATAATATTCATTGTGCCGTGTTATGTATATCTCGTCTATACTTCAAATAGATGTAAATGCGACACTTCCTTGCTAGGAAATAGCGTTTTCAGATATCTTCGTATCGAAGCAATAGAGTTCTAGTGCTTCTTAAATAGCCATATCGCATATCATTTCTATGTTTCATGACAATATATAATATTCATTGCAATGGGTCATGTATACCTCGCATACACTTAAAATGTATGTAAATGCGACACTTCCTTGCTAGGACATAGCGTTTGCAGATGTCTACGTATCACAGCAATAGAGTGCTAATGCTTTTTAAAACGAGATGTCGTATTTCATTTCTATATTTCGTAATAAGATATAATATTCATTGTGTAATGTTATGTATACCTCGTATTCACTTCAGTGGAATGTAAGTGCGACATGTCCATGCTAGGAAATGGCGTTTGCAGATGTCTACGTATCGTAGCAATAGGGTTCTAATGCTTCTTAGAACGCGATATCGCATCTCACTCCTATGTTCCATGATAAGATATAATATTCATTGCGAAGTGTCATGTATACCTCGATTTCACTTAAAATGAATGTAAATGCGACACTTCCCTGCTAGGAAGTAGCGTTTGCAGATGTCTACGTATCGAACCAATAGAGTTCTAATGCTTCTTAGATCGCCATATCGCATCTCATTTCTATGTTTCATGATAAGATATAATATTAATTGCTAAGTGTCATGTATACCTCGTATTCCTTTCAAAAGAATGTGAATGCGACAGTTCCTTGCTAGGAAATAGTGTTTGCAGATATCTACGTATCGAAGCAATAGAGTTCCAAAGCTTCCTAAATCGCGATATCGCATCTCATTTTTATGTTTCACGATATGATATAATAATCATTGTGCAGTGTTATGAATATTTCGTATTCACTTCAATAGAATGTAAATGCGACACTTCCTTGCTAGGAAATAGCGTTTGCAGATGTCTACGTATCGTAGCAGTAGATTCCTAATGCTTCTTAGAACGCGATATCGCATCTCACTTCTATGTTTCATGATAAGATATAATATTCATTGTGGAGTCTTATGTATACCTCGTATTCGTTTCAAAAGAATGTAAATGAGACACGTCCTTGCTAGGAAGTAGCGTTTGCAGATGCCTACGTATCGAAGCAGTAGTGTTCTAATGAACCTTAAATCGCGATATCGCATCTCATTTCTATGTTTCATGACAATATATAATATTCATTGCGAAGGGTCATGTATACCTCGCATACACTTAAAATGAATGTAAATGCGACACGTCCTTCCTAGGAAGTAGCGTTTGCAGATGCCTACGTATCGAAGCAATAGTGTTCTAATGAACCTTAAATCGCGATATCGCATCTCATTTCTATGTTTCATGACAATATATAATATTCATTGCGAAGGGTCATGTATACCTCGCATACACTTAAAATGAATGTAAATGCGACACTTCCTTGCTAGGAAATAGCGTTTTCAGATGTCTACGTATCGAAGCAATAGATTTCTAAAGCTTGCTAATTCGCGATATCGCATCTCATACCTATGTTTCATGATAGTATATAATATTCATTGCGAAGTTTCATGTATACCTCGCATACAATTCAAACGAATGTGAATGCGACAGTTTCTTGCTGGGAAATAGTGTTTGCAGATGTCTACATGTCGAAGCAATAGTGTTCTAATGCTTCTTAAATCGTCATATCGCATCTCATTTCTATGTTTCATGATAAGATATAATATTCATTGCGAAGTGTTACGTATACCTCGTATTCCTTTCAAAGGAATGTAAATGCGACAGTTCCTTGCTAGGAAGTAGTGTTTGCAGATATCTACGTATCGAAGCAATAGAGTTCCAAAGCTTCCTAAATCGCGATATCGCATCTCATTTTTATGTTTCACGATATGATATAATAATCATTGTGCAGTGTTATGAATATTTCGTATTCACTTCAATAGAATGTAAATGCGACACTTCCTTGCTAGGAAATAGCGTTTGCAGATGTCTACGTATCGTAGCAGTAGATTCCTAATGCTTCTTAGAACGCGATATCGCATCTCACTTCTATGTTTCATGATAAGATATAATATTAATTGTGGAGTCTTATGTATACCTCGTATTCGTTTCAAAAGAATGTAAATGAGACACGTCCTTGCTAGGAAGTAGCGTTTGCAGATGCCTACGTATCGAAGCAATAGTGTTCTAATGAACCTTAAATCGCGATATCGCATCTCATTTCTATGTTTCATGACAATATATAATATTCATTGCGAAGGGTCATGTATACCTCGCATACACTTAAAATGAATGTAAATGCGACACGTCCTTCCTAGGAAGTAGCGTTTGCAGATGCCTACGTATCGAAGCAATAGTGTTCTAATGAACCTTAAATCGCGATATCGCATCTCATTTCTATGTTTCATGACAATATATAATATTCATTGCGAAGGGTCATGTATACCTCGCATACACTTAAAATGAATGTAAATGCGACACTTCCTTGCTAGGAAATAGCGTTTTCAGATGTCTACGTATCGAAGCAATAGATTTCTAAAGCTTGCTAATTCGCGATATCGCATCTCATACCTATGTTTCATGATAATATATAATATTCATTGCGAAGTTTCATGTATACCTCGCATACAATTCAAACGAATGTGAATGCGACAGTTTCTTGCTGGGAAATAGTGTTTGCAGATGTCTACATGTCGAAGCAATAGTGTTCTAATGCTTCTTAAATCGTCATATCGCATCTCATTTCTATGTTTCATGATAAGATATAATATTCATTGCGAAGTGTTACGTATACCTCGTATTCCTTTCAAAGGAATGTAAATGCGACAGTTCCTTGCTAGGAAGTAGTGTTTGCAGATATCTACGTATCGAAGCAATAAAGTTCTAAAGCTTCTTAAATCGCGATATCGCATCTCATTTCTATGTTTCATGATAAGATATAATATTCATTGTGCAGTGTTATGAATACCTCGTATACACTACAAAAGAATGTAAATGCGACACTTCCTTGCTAGGAAGTAGCGTTTGCAGATGTCTACGTATCGAAGCAATACGGATCTAATGCTTCTTAAATCGCCATATCGCTTCTCATTTCTATGTTTCATGACAATATATAATATTCACTGCGAAGTGTCATGTATATCTCGCATACACTTCAAAAGAATGTAAATGCTACAATTCCTTGCTAGGAAATAGCGTTTGCAGATGTCTACGTATCGAAGCAAAAGAGTTCTAATGCTTCTCAAAACGCGATATCGCATCTCGTTTCTATGTTTCGTGACAGGATATAATATTCATTGCGAAATGTCACTTATACCTCGCATACACTTCAAATGAATGTAATTGCGACACTTCCTTCCTAGGAAATAGCGTTTGCAGGTGTCTATGTATCATGGCAATAGAGTTCTAACGCTTCTTCAAGCGCGAGATCGCATCTCATTTCCTTGTTTCATGATAAGGTATAAAATTCATTGCGAAGCGAGATGTATACCTCGTCCTCACTTCAAAAGAATGTAAATGCGACACTTCCTTGCTAGGAAGTAGCGTTTGCAGGTGTCTATGTATCATGGCAATAGAGTTCTAACGCTTCTTCAAGCGCGAGATCGCAACTCATTTCTACGTTTCACGATAAGATATAATATTCATTGCGAAGTGTCATGTATACCTCGTATTCACTTCAACAGAATCTAAATGCGACACTTCCTTGTTAGGAATTAGCGTTTGAAGATGTCTCCGTATCGAAGCAATAGTGTTCTAATGCTTCTCAAAACGCGATGTCGCATCTGATTCCTGTGTTTCATGATTACATATGATATTCATTGTGCAGTGTTATGTATACCTCGTATTCGCATCAGAAGAATGTAAATGTGACACTTCCTTCCTAGGAAATAGCGTTTGTACGTGTCTACGTATCATAGCTATAGAGTTCTAACGCTTGTTAAATCGCGATATCGCATCTCATTTCTATGTTTCACGATAAGATATAATATTCATTGTGCAGTGCAATGTATACCTCGTATTCACATCAAAAGAATGTAAATGCGACACTTCCTTGCTAGGAAATAGCGTCTGCAGATGTCTACGTATCGAAGCAATAGAATTCTAATGCTTCTTAAATCGTCATATCGCATCTCATTTCTATGTTTCATGATAATATATAATATTCATTGCAAAGTGCCAAGTATACCTCGTATTCACTTCAAAAGAAAGTAAATGCGACCCTTCCATGCTAGGAAATTGCGTTTGCAGATGTCTACGTATCGTAGCAATAGTGTTCTAATACCGCTTAAAATGCGATATCGCATCTCATTCCTATGTTTCATGATAAGATATAATATTCATTGCGAAGTGTCATGTATACCTCGTACTCACTTCAAAAGAATGTAAGTCCGACACCTCCTTGCTAGGAAATAGCGTTTGCACATGTCTACGTATCGTAGCAGTAGTGTTCTAATACCGCTTAAAACGCGATATCGGATCTCATTTCTATGTTTCATGATAAGATATAATATCCATTGCGAATTGTCACGTATACCCGTATTCACCTCAAATGAATGTAAATGCGACACTTCCTTGCAGGGAAATGGCGCCTACAGATAATCTACGTATCGTAGCAATAGAGCTCTAATGCATCTTAAAACGCGATATCGCATCTCATTTCTATGTTTCGTGATAAGGTATAATATTCATTGCGAAGTGTCATGCATACCTCGAATTCACTTCAAAAGAATGTAAATGCGACGTTTCCATCCTAGAAAATAGCGTTTGCAGATGTCTATGTAACCTAGCAATAGAGTCCTAATGCTTCTTAAAACGAGATGTAGCATTTCATTTCTATGTCTCGTGCTAAGATATAATATTCAGTGCGAAGTGTCAAGTATACCTCGTATTCACTTCAAAAGAATGTAAATGCGACATTCTTGCTAGGAAATAGCGCTTCCAAATGTCTACGTGCCGAAACAGTAGGGCTCTAGTGCTTCCTAAAACGACAAGTCACATCTCATTTCTGTGTTTCATGATAAGATATAATATTCATTGCGAAGTGTCATGTATACCTCGTACTCACTTCAAAAGAATGTAAGTCCGACACCTCCTTGCTAGGAAATAGCGTTTGCACATGTCTACGTATCGTAGCAATAGTGTTTTAATACCGCTTAAAACGCGATATCGGATCTCATTTCTATGTTTCATGATAAGATATAATATCCATTGCGAATTGTCACGTATACACGTATTCACCTCAAATGAATGTAAATGCGACACTTCCTTGCTAGGAAATGGCGCCTACAGATATCTACGTATCGTAGCAGTAGAGTTTTAATGCCTCTTAAAACGCGATAACGCATCTCAGTTCTATGTTTCATGATAAGATATAATATCCATTGCGAAGTGTCATGTATACCCCGCATTCACTTCAAAAGAATGTAAGTGCGACACTTCCTTGCTAGGAAATAGCGTCTCCAGATATCTACGTATCGTAGCAATAGAGCTCTAATGCATCTTAAAATGCGATATCGCATCTCATTTCTATGTTTCGTGATATGATATAATATTCATTGCGAAGTGTCATGCATACCTCGAATTCACTTCAAAAGAATGTAAATGCGACGTTTCCATCCTAGAAAATAGCGTTTGCAGATGTCTATGTATCCTAGCAATAGAGTCCTAATGCTTCTTAAAACGAGATGTCGCATTTCATTTCTATGTCTCGTGATAAGATATAATATTCAGTGCGAAGTTTCAAGTATACCTCGTATTCACTTCAAAAGAATGTAAATGCGACATTCTTGCTAGGAAATAGCGCTTCCAAATGTCTACGTGCCGAAACAATAGGGCTCTAATGCTTCCTAAAACGACAAGTCACATCTCATTTCCATGTTTCATGATAAGATATAATATTCATTGCGAAGTGTCATGTATACCTCGTACTCACTTCAAAAGAATGTAAGTCCGAAACCTCCTTGCTAGGAAATAGCGTTTGCACATGTCTACGCATCGTAGCAATAGTGTTCTAATACCGCTTAAAACGCGATATCGCATCTCATTTCTATGTTTCATGATAAGTTATAATATCCATTGCGAA
The DNA here is from genome assembly GCF_050948175.1 of Xylocopa sonorina. Classification (NCBI taxonomy): domain Eukaryota; kingdom Metazoa; phylum Arthropoda; class Insecta; order Hymenoptera; family Apidae; genus Xylocopa; species Xylocopa sonorina. The sequence continues at coordinate 1,486,397 of NW_027490094.1, forward strand.
TTGTCATGTATACCCGTATTCACCTCAAAAGAATGTAAATCCGACACTTCCTTGCTAGGAAATGGCGCCTACGGATATCTACGTATCGTAGCAATAGAGCTCTAACGCATCTTAAAACGCGATATCGCATCTCATTTCTATGTTTCGTGATAAGATATAATATTCATTGCGAAGTGTCATGTATACACGGTATTCACTTCAAAAGAATGTAAATGCGACACTTCCTTGCTAGGAAATAGCGTTTGCACATGTCTCCGTATCGAAGCAATTGCGTTCTATTGCTCCTTAAAACGCGATATCGCATCTTGTTTCTACGTTTTATGATGAGATATAATATTCATTGCGCAGTGTCATGTATACCTCGTATTCACTTCAAAAGAATGTAAATGCGACACTTCCATGCCAGGAAATAGCAATTGCAGATGTCTACGTATCGAAGCAATAGAGTTCTAATGCTTCTTAAAACGCGATATCGCGTCTCATTTCTATACCTCATGATGAGATATAAGATTCGTTGCGAAGTGTTATGTACTCCTCGTCTACATTTCAAATGAATGTAAATGCGACACTTCCTTGCTATTAAATAGAGATTGCAGATGTCTACGTATCGTAGCAATGGATTTCTAATGCTTTTTCAATCGCGATATCGCTTCTCATTTCTATGTTTCATGATAAGATATAATATCCATTGCGAAATGTCATGTATACCTCGAATTCACTTCAAAAGAATGTAAATGCGACACTTCCATGCTAGGAAATAGCGTTTGCTGATTTCTCCGCATCGAGGCAATAGGGTTCTAATGCTTCTTAAAACGCGATATCGCATCTCACTTCTATGTTACGTGATAAGATATAATGTTCATTGCGATGTGTCATGTATACCTCGCATTCACTTCAAAAGAATGTAAATGCGAATCTTCCTTGCTAGGAAATAGCGTTTGCACATGTCTACGTATCCAAGCAATAGAGTTCTAATGCTTCTTAAGACGTGATATCGCATCTCATTCCTATGTTTCATGGCAAGATATAATATCCATTGCGAAGTGTCATGTATACTTCGTATTCACTTCAAAAGATTCTAAATGCGATACTTCCTTGCTATTTAATAGCGTTTTCAGATGTCTACGTATCGTAGCAATAGAGATCTAACGCTTCTTAAAACGCAATATAGCATCACATTTCTATTTTTCATGATAAGATATAATATTCATTGCGAAGTGTCATGTATACCTCGTATTCACTTCAAAGAATGTATAGAGGCTCTAACTTGATAGGAAATAGCGTTTGCAGATGTCTACGCGTCGAGGCAATAGATTTCTAATGCTTCTTAGATCGCGATATCGCATCTCATTTCTATGTTTCGTGATATGTTATAATATTCATTCCGAAGTGTCATGTAAACCTCGAATTCACTTCAAGAGAATGTAAATGCGACTATTGGTTAGGAAACCAATAGTCGCATTTACTAGGAAATAGCGATTGCAGATGTCTACGTATCGTAGCAATAGAGTTCTAATGCTTCTCAAAACGCGATATCGCATCTCATTTCTATGTTTCATGATAAGATATAATGTTCATTGCGAAGTGTCATGTATACCTCGTATTCACTTCATAAGAATGTAAATGCGATACTTGCATGCTAGGAAGTAGCGTTTGCAGATGTCTACGTATCGTAGCAATAGAGTTCTAATGCTTCTTAAAACGAGATGTCGCATTTCATTTCTATGTTTCGTGATAAGATATAATTGTAGCGGCTAGCATAGACGTATAATAGAAGACCTTTTTCGCTACAAGCAGCTAGAACGATTTATGGTATGCGCCAAATAAGTTACTTTTGAGAAGACGTCCTTAGCGAACTTTCTCCACATGCTAGTTGTAAATCTTAGTCGACGACCTCAGTAACACACGCGGACTCCATAAACCGAGGGTTTCCAAAAAGGGTCTAAGCCTACGGTCAAGAGGCTACACCCTTGACGTGAGAGGAACCAGACCCAGCGGAAACCCCGCTACATTGCCAAATGTTAAAATAACAAAATGCCCCCATTATACCTGCTGCCGCCCTTCCAAGCAAACGCGCTAAGGGCGCAAGAAGAGGCGGCACCTAGATAAACAAATACGTGATTGGCTAAGGTCGAAGCACAGACTTAGCCAATCATGCAACGCAAAGTATTTGTACAAACGCGGCTGCACACGAGGCAACCAAAAAAGGCACAGTTGATCTCGAGGACTTGCCGAGTGCAGTCGCTCCAGAATAGAGAGAAAGTGAACAACCTACGACTTAGTCAGATCATTCGAATAACCAACCTCCTCCACATAATATTCATAGTAGAGTGTTATGTATACCTCGTATTCACTTCATAAGAATGTAAGTGCGACACTTCCTTGGAAGGAAATATTGTTTGCAGATGTCTACGTATCGTAGCAATAGAGTTCTAATGCTTCTTAGAACGAGAAGTCGTATTTCATTTCTATGTTTCGTAATAGGGTATAATATTCATTGTGGAATGTTATGTATACCTCGTATTCGCTTCAAAAGAATGTAAATGCGACACTTCCATGCTAGGAAACAGCGTTTGCAGATGTCTACGTATCATAGCAATATAGTTCTAATGCTTCTTAAAGCGCGATATCGCATCTCACTACTATGTTTCATGATAAGTTGTAGTAATCATTGCGAAGTGTCATCTATACCTCGTATTCACATCAAAAGAATGTAAATGCGACACTCACATGCTAGGAAATATTGTTTGCAGATGTCTACGTATCACAGCAATAGAGTTCTAATGCTTCTTAAAACGAGATGTCGCATTTCATTTCCATGTTTCGTGATAAGATATAATATTCATTGTGGAGTGTTATGTATACCTCGTATTCACTTGCAAAGAATGTAAATGCTACACTTCCTTGCTAGGAAATATTGTTTGCAGATGTCTACGTATATTAGCAATAGAGTACTAATGCTTCTTAAAACGTGAAGTCGTATTTCATTTCTACGTTTCGTAATAAGATATAATATTCATTGTGTAATGTTATGTATACCTCGTATTCACTTCAATGGAATGTAAGTGCGACATTTCCTTGCTAGGAAATAGAGTTTGCAGATGTCTACGTATATTAGCAATAGAGTTCTAATGCTTCTCAAAATGCGATATAGCACCTCATTCCTATGTTTCATGATAAGAAATAATATTCATTGCGAAGTGTCATGTATACCTCGATTTCACTACACAGGAATGTAAATGCGACACTTCCATGTTAGGAAATATTGTTTGCAGATGTCTACGTATCGTAGCAATAGAGTTCTAATGCTTCTTAAAACGAGATGTCGCATTTCATTTCTATGTTTCGCGATAAGATATAATATTCATAGTAGAGTGTTATGTATACCTCGTATTCACTTCATAAGAATGTAAGTGCGACACTTCCTTGGAAGGAAATATTGTTTGCAGATGTCTACGTATCGTAGCAATAGAGTTCTAATGCTTCTTAAGGCGCGATATTGCATCTCACTACTATGTTTCATGATAAGTTGTAGTAATCATTGCGAAGTGTCATGTATACCTCGTATTCACATCAAAAGAATGTAAATGCGACACTTACAAGCTAGGAAATACCGTTTGCAGATGTCTACGTATCGCAGCAATAGTGTTCTAATGCTTCTTAAAACGAGATGTCGCATTTCATATCTATGTTTCGTGGTAAGATATAATATTCATTGTAGAGTGTAATGTATACCGCATAATAAATTCAAAAGAATGTAAATGCGACACTTCCATGCTAGGAAATAGCGTTTGCATATGCCTACGTATCGTAGCAAGAGAGATCTAATGCTTCTTAAAACACGATATCGCATCTCACACCTATGTTTCATGATAAGATATAATAATCATTGCGATGTGTCATGTATACCTCGTATTCACTTCAAAAGAATGTAAATGCGACACTTACATGCTAGGAAATAGCGTTTGCAGATGTCTACGTATCACAGCAATAGAGTTCTAATGCTTCTTAAAACGCGGTATCGCATCGCACTGCTATGTTTCATGATAAGATATAATATTCATTATGGAGTGTCATGTGTACCTCGTATTCACATCAAAAGAATGTAAATGCGACACTTACATGCTAGGAAATACCGTTTGCAGATGTCTACGTATCGCAGCAATAGGGTTCTAATGGTTCTTAGAACGAGATGTCGCATTTGACTTCTATGTTTCGTGGTAAGATATAATATTCATTGTAGAGAGATATGTATACCTCGTATTCATTTCAAAAGAATGTAAATGCGACATTCTTGCTAGGAAATAGCGCTTCCAAATGTCTACGTGCCGAAACAATAGGGCTCTAGTGCTTCCTAAAACGACAAGTCACATCTCATTTCTATGTTTCATGATAAGATATAATATTCATTGCGAAGTGTCATGTATACCTCGTACTCACTTCAAAAGAATGTAAGTCCGACACCTCCTTGCTAGGAAATAGCGTTTGCACTTGTCTACGTATCGTAGCAATAGTGTTCTAATACCGCTTAAAACGCGATATCGGATCTCATTTCTATGTTTCATGATAAGATATAATATCCATTGCGAATTGTCACGTATACCCGTATTCACCTCAAATGAATGTAAATGCGACACTTCCGTGCTAGGAAATGGCGCCTACAGATATCTACGTATCGTAGCAATAGAGTTTTAATGCCTCTTAAAACGCGATAACGCATCTCAGTTCTATGTTTCGTGATAAGATATAATATTCATTGCGAAGTGTCATGCATACCTCGAATTCACTTCAACAGAATGTAAATGCGACGTTTCCATCCTAGAAAATAGCGTTTGCAGATGTCTATGTATCCTAGCTATAGAGTCCTAATGCTTCTTAAAACGAGATGTCGCATTTCATTTCTATGTTTCGTGATAAGATATAATATTCAGTGCGAAGTGTCAAGTATACCTCGTATTCACTTCAAAAGAATGTAAATGCGACATTCTTGCTAGGAAATAGCGCTTCCAAATGTCTACGTGCCGAAACAATAGGGCTCTAATGCTTCCTAAAACGACAAGTAACATCTCATTTCTATGTTTCATGATAAGATATAATATTCATTGCGAAGTGTCATGTATACACGGTATTCACTTCAAAAGAATGTAAATGCGACACTTCCTTGCTAGGAAATAGCGTTTGCACATGTCTACGTATCCAAGCAATAGAGTTCTAATGCTTCTTAAGACGTGATATCGCATCTCATTCCTATGTTTCATGACAAGATATAATATCCATTGCGAAGTGTCATGTATACTTCGTATTCACTTCAAAAGAATGTAAATGGGAACACTTCCTTGCTAGGAAATAGCGTTTGCAGGTGTCTCCGTATCGAAACAATTGCGTTCTATTGCTCCTTAAAACGCGATATCGCATCTCGTTTCTATGTTTTATGATGAGATATAATATCTATTGCGAAGTGTCATGTATACCCCGCATTCACTTCAAAAGAATGTAAATGCGACACTTCCTTGCTAGGAAATAGCGTCTCCAGATATCTACGTATCGTAGCAATAGAGCTCTAATGCATCTTAAAACGCGATATCGCATCTCTTTTCTATGTTTCATGATAAGATATATTATTCATTATGTTGTGTTATGTATAGCACGTATTCACTTCAAAAGATTGTAAATGCGACACTTCCTTGCTAACAAGTAACGTTGGCAGATGTCTCCGTATCGTAGCAATAGAATTCTAATGCTTCTTAAATCGCGATATCGCAACTCTCTTCTATGTTTCATGATATGATATAATATTCATTGCGCAGTGTCATGTATACCTCGTATTCACTTCAAAAGAATGTAAATGCGACACTTCCATGCCAGGAAATAGCAATTGCAGATGTCTACGTATCGAAGCAATAGAGTTCTAATGCTTCTTAAAACGCGATATCGCGTCTCATTTCTATACCTCATGATGAAATATAAGATTCGTTGCGAAGTGTTATGTACTCCTCGTCTACATTTCAAATGAATGTAAATGCGACACTTCCTTGCTATTAAATAGAGATTGCAGATGTCTACGTATCGTAGCAATGGATTTCTAATGCTTTTTCAATCGCGATATCGCTTCTCATTTCTATGTTTCATGATAAGATATAATATTCATTGCGAAGTGTCATGTATACCTCGAATTCACTTCAAAAGAATGTAAATGTGACTATTCCTTGCTAGGGCATAGCGTTTGCAGATGCCTACGTGTCGTAGCAATAGATTTCTAATGCTTCTTAGATCGCGATATCGCATCTCATTTCTATGTTTCGTGATATGTTATAATATTCATTCCGAAGTGTCATGTAAACCTCGAATTCACTTCAAAAGAATGTAAATGCGACTATTGGTTGCTAGGAAATAGCGATTGCAGATGTCTACGTATCGTAGCAATAGAGTTCTAATGCTTCTCAAAACGCGATATCGCATCTCATTTCTATGTTTCATGATAAGATATAATGTTCATTGCGAAGTGTCATGTATACCTCGTATTCACTTCATAAGAATGTAAATGCGATACTTGCATGCTAGGAAGTAGCGTTTGCAGATGTCTACGTATCGTAGCAATAGAGTTCTAATGCTTCTTAAAACGAGATGTCGCATTTCATTTCTATGTTTCGTGATAAGATATAATTGTAGCGGCTAGCATAGACGTATAATAGAAGACCTTTTTCGCTACAAGCAGCTAGAACGATTTATGGTATGCGCCAAATAAGTTACTTTTGAGAAGACGTCCTTAGCGAACTTTCTCCACATGCTAGTTGTAAATCTTAGTCGACGACCTCAGTAACACACGCGGACTCCATAAACCGAGGGTTTCCAAAAAGGGTCTAAGCCTACGGTCAAGAGGCTACACCCTTGACGTGAGAGGAACCAGACCCAGCGGAAACCCCGCTACATTGCCAAATGTTAAAATAACAAAATGCCCCCATTATACCTGCTGCCGCCCTTCCAAGCAAACGCGCTAAGGGCGCAAGAAGAGGCGGCACCTAGATAAACAAATACGTGATTGGCTAAGGTCGAAGCACAGACTTAGCCAATCATGCAACGCAAAGTATTTGTACAAACGCGGCTGCACACGAGGCAACCAAAAAAGGCACAGTTGATCTCGAGAACTTGCCGAGTGCAGTCGCTCCAGAATAAAGAGAAAGTGAACAACCTACGACTTAGTCAGATCATTCGAATAACCAACCTCCTCCACATAATATTCATAGTAGAGTGTTATGTATACCTCGTATTCACTTCATAAGAATGTAAGTGCGACACTTCCTTGGAAGGAAATATTGTTTGCAGATGTCTACGTATCGTAGCAATAGAGTTCTAATGCTTCTTAGAACGAGAAGTCGTATTTCATTTCTATGTTTCGTAATAGGGTATAATATTCATTGTGGAATGTTATGTATACCTCGTATTCGCTTCAAAAGAATATAAATGCGACACTTACATGCTAGGAAATAGCGTTTGCAGATGTCTACGTATCGCAGCAATAGAGTTCTAATGCTTCTTAAAACGAGATGTCGCATTTCATTTCTATGTTTCGTGATAAGATATAATATTCATTGTGGAGTGTTATGTATACCTCGTATTCACTTGAAAAGAATGTAAATGCGACACTTCCTTGCTAGGAAATATTGTTTGCAGATGTCTACGTATCGTAGCAATAGAGTTCTAATGCTTCTTAAAACGCGATATCGCATTACACTTCTATGTTTCATGATAAGATATAATATTCATTGCGAAGTGTCATGTATACCTCGTACTCACTTCAAAAGAATGTAAATGCGACACTCACATGCTAGGAAATATTGTTTGCAGATGTCTACGTATCACAGCAATAGAGTTCTAATGCTTCTTAAAACGAGATGTCGCATTTCATTTCCATGTTTCGTGATAAGATATAATATTCATTGTGGAGTGTTATGTATACCTCGTATTCACTTGCAAAGAATGTAAATGCTACACTTCCTTGCTAGGAAATATTGTTTGCAGATGTCTACGTATATTAGCAATAGAGTACTAATGCTTCTTAAAACGTGAAGTCGTATTTCATTTCTACGTTTCGTAATAAGATATAATATTCATTGTGTAATGTTATGTATACCTCGTATTCACTTCAATGGAATGTAAGTGCGACATTTCCTTGCTAGGAAATAGAGTTTGCAGATGTCTACGTATATTAGCAATAGAGTTCTAATGCTTCTCAAAATGCGATATAGCACCTCATTCCTATGTTTCATGATAAGAAATAATATTCATTGCGAAGTGTCATGTATATCTCGTATTCACTTCAAAGGAATGTAAATGCGACACTTCCATGCTAGGAAGTAGCGTTTGCAGATGTCTACATATCGTAGCAATAGAGTTCTAATGCTACTTAAAACGAGATGTCGCAATTTCATTTCTATGTTTCGTAATAAGATATAATATTCATTGTCGAGTGTTATGTATACCTCGTATTCACTTCAAAAGTATGTAAATGCGACCCTTTCATGCTAGCAAATAGCCTTTGCAGATGTTTACGCTTCGTAGCAATAGAGTTCTAATGCTTGTTGGAACGCGATATCGCATCTCACATCTATGTTTCATGATAAGATATAATATTCATTGCGAAGTGTCATGTATACTTCGTATTCACATGACAGGAATGTAAATGCGACGCTTCCATGCTAGGAAATAGCGTTTGCAGATGTCTACGTATCGTAGCAATAGTGTTCTAATGCTTCTTAAAACGAGATGCCGCATCTCATTTCTATGTTTCATGATAAGATATAATATTCAGTGCGGAGTGTTATGTATACTTCGTATTCACTTCGAAAGGATGTAAGTGGGACACTTCCTTGCTAGGAAATAGCGTTTCCAGACGACTACGTATGGAAATAATAGGGTTCTAATACATCTTAAAACGAGATGTCGCATCGCATTTCTATGTTTCATGAAAAGATATAATATTCATTGCGAAGTGTCATGTATACCTCGATTTCACTACACAGGAATGTAAATGCGACACTTCCATGTTAGGAAATATTGTTTGCAGATGTCTACGTATCGTAGCAATAGAGTTCTAATGCTTCTTAAAACGAGATGTCGCATTTCATTTCTATGTTTCGCGATAAGATATAATATTCATAGTAGAGTGTTATGTATACCTCGTATTCACTTCATAACAATGTAAGTGCGACACTTCCTTGGAAGGAAATATTGTTTGCAGATGTCTACGTATCGTAGCAATAGAGTTCTAATGCTTCTTAAAGCGCGATATCGCATCTCACTACTATGTTTCATGATAAGTTGTAGTAATCATTGCGAAGTTTCATGTATACCTCGTATTCAAATCAAAAGAATGTAAATGCGACACTTACAAGCTAGGAAATACCGTTTGCAGATGTCTACGTATCGCAGCAATAGAGTTCTAATGCTTCTTAAAACGAGATGTCGCATTTCATATCTATGTTTCGTGGTAAGATATAATATTCATTGTAGAGTGTAATGTATACCGCATAATAAATTCAAAAGAATGTAAATGCGACACTTCCATGCTTGGAAATAGCGTTTGCATATGCCTACGTATCGTAGCAAGAGAGATCTAATGCTTCTTAAAACACGATATCGCATCTCACACCTATGTTTCATGATAAGATATAATAATCATTGCGATGTGTCATGTATACCTCGTATTCACTTCAAAAGAATGTAAATGCGGCACTTACATGCTAGGAAATAGCGTTTGCAGATGTCTACGTATCGTAGCAATAGAGTTCTAATGCTTCTTAAAACGCGATATCGCATCTCACTGCTATGTTTCACGATAAGATATAATATTCATTATGGAGTGATATGTGTACCTCGTACTCACTTCAAAAGAAAGTAAATGCGACCCTTCCATGCTAGGGAATAGCCTTTGCAGATGTCTACGTATCGTAGCAATAGAGTTCTAATGCTTCTTAGAACGCGACATCGCATCTCACTTTTATGTTTCATGATAAGATATAATATTCATTGCGAAGTGTCATGTATACCTCGTATTCACTTCAAAAGAATGTAAATAAGAGACTTCCATGCTAGGAAATAGCGTTTGCAGATGTCTACGTATCGCAGCAATAGAGTTCCAATGCTTCCTAAAACGCGATATCGCATCACTCTTCTATGTTTCATGATAAGGTATAATATTCATAGCGAAGTGTCACGTATACCTCGTATTCACGTCAAATGAATGTAAATGCGACACTTCCATGCTAGGAAATAGCGTTTGCAGATGTCTACGTATCGTAGCAATAGAGTTCTAATGCTTCTTAAAACGCGATATCGCATCTCACTGCTATGTTTCACGATAAGATATAATATTCATTATGGAGTGATATGTGTACCTCGTACTCACTTCAAAAGAAAGTAAATGCGACCCTTCCATGCTAGGGAATAGCCTTTGCGGATGTCTACGTATCGTAGCAATAGAGTTCTAATGCTTCTTAGAACGCGACATCGCATCTCACTTTTATGTTTCATGATAAGATTTAATATTCATTGCGAAGTGTCATGTATACCTCCTATTCACTTCAAAAGAATGTAAATAAGATACTTCCATGCTAGGAAATAGCGTTCGCAGATGTCTACGTATCGCAGCAATAGAGTTCTAATACGTCCTAAAACGCGATATGGCATCTCTCTTCTATGTTTCATGATAAGGTATAATATTCATTGCGAAGTGTCATGTATATCTCGTATTCACTTCAAACGAGTGTAAATGCGACACTTCCATGCTAGGAAATAGCGTTTGCAGATGTCTACGTATCGTAGCAATAGAGTTCTAATGCTTCTTAGAACGCGATTTCGCATCACACTGCTATGTTTCATGAGAAGATATAATATTCATTGCGAAGTGTCATGTATATCTCGTATTCACATCAAAAGAATGTAAATGCGACACTTCCATGCTAGGAAATAGCGTTTGCAGATGTCTACGTATCGCAGCAAGAGAGTTCCAATGCTTCCTAAAACGCGATATCGCATCACTCTTCTATGTTTCATGATAAGGTATAATATTCATAGCGAAGTGTCATGTATACCTCGTATTCACTTCAAATGTATGTAAATGCGACACTTCCATGCTAGGAAATAGCGTTTGCAGATGTCTACGTATCGTAGCAATAGAGTTCTAATGCTTCTTAAAACGCGATATCGCATCTCACTGCTATGTTTCATGATGAGATATAATATTCATTATGGAGTGTTATGTATACATCGTACTCACTTCAAAAGAATGTAAATACGACCCTTCCATGCTAGGAAGTAGCCTTTGCAGATGTCTACGTATCGTAGCAATAGAGTTCTAATGCTTCTTAGAACGCGATATCGCATCTCACTTCCATGTTTCATGATAAGGTATAATATTCATAGCGAAGTGTCATGTATACCTCGTATTCACTTCAAATGAATGTAAATGCGACACTTCCATGCTAGGAAATAGCGTTTGCAGATGTCTACGTATCGTAGCAATAGAGTTCTAATGCTTCTCAAAACGCGATCTAGCACCTCATTCCTATGTTTCATGATAAGATATAATATTCATTGCGAAGTGTCATGTATATCTCGTATTCACTTCAAACGAGTGTAAATGCGACACTTCCATGCTAGGAAATAGCGTTTGCAGATGTCTACGTATCGTAGCAATAGAGTTCTAATGCTTCTTAAAACGCGATATCGCATCTCACTGCTATGTTTCATGATAAGATATAATATTCACTGCGAAGTGTCATGTATACCTCGTATTCACTTCAAAAGAATGTAAAAGCGACACTTCCATGCTAGGAAATAGCGTTTGCAGATGTCTACGTATCGTAGCAATAGAGTTCTAGTGCTTCTCAAAATGCGATATAGCACCTCATTCATATGTTTCATGATAAGATATAATATTCATTGCGAAGTGTCATGTATATCTCGTATTCACTTCAAAAGAATGTAAATGCGACACTTCCATGCTAGGAAATAGCGTTTGCAGGTGTCTACGTATCGTAGCAATAAAGTTCTAATGCTTCTCAAAACGCAATATAGCACCTCATTCCTATGTTTCATGATAAGATATAATATTCATTGCGGAGTGTCATGTATATCTCGTATTCACATCAAAAGAATGTAAATGCGACACTTCCATGCTAGGAAATAGCGTTTGCAGATGTCTACGTATCGCAGCAATAGAGTTCCAGCGCTTCCTAAAACGTGATATCGCATCACTCTTCTATGTTTCATGATAAGGTATAATATTCATTGCGAATTGTTATGTATACCTCGTACTCACTTCAAACGAATGTAAATGCGACACTTCCATGCTAGGAAATAGCTTTTGCAGATGTCTACGTATCGTAGCAATAGAGTTCTAATGCTTCTCAAAACGCGATATAGCACCTCATTCCTATGTTTCATGATAAGATATGATATTCATTGCGAAGTGTCATGTACATCTCGTATTCACTTCAAAAGAATGTAGATGCGACACTTCCATGCTAGGAAATAGCGTTTGCAGATGTCTACGTATCGTAGCAATAGAGTTCTAATGCTTCTTAAAACGCGATATCGCATCTCACTGCTATGTTTCATGATAAGATATAATATTCATTATGGAGTGTTATGTATACCTCGTACTCACTTCAAAAGAATGTAAATGCGACCCTTCCATGCTAGGAAGTAGCCTTTGCAGATGTCTACGTATCGTAGCAATAGAGTTCTAATGCTTCTTAGAACGCGATATCGCATCTAACTTCCATGTTTCATGATAAGATATAATATTCATTGCGAAGTGTCATGTATATCTCGTATTCACTTCAAAAGGATGTAAATGCGACACTTCCTTGCTAGGAAATAGCGTTTCCAGATGACTACGTGTCGAAACAATAGAGTTCTAATGGTTCTTAAAATGCCATATCGCATCTCACTGCTATGTTTCATGAGAAGATATAATATTCATTGCGAAGTGTCATGTATATCTCGTATTCACATCAAAAGAATGTAAATGCGACACTTCCATGCTAGGAAATAGCGTTTGCAGATGTCTACGTATCGCAGCAATAGAGTTCCAATGCTTCCTAAAACGCGATATCGCATCACTCTTCTATGTTTCATGATAAGGTATAATATTCATTGCGAAGTGTTATGTATACCTCGTACTCACTTCAGAAGAAAGTAAATGCGACCCTTCCATGCTAGGGAATAGCGTTTGCAGATGTCTACGTATCGTAGCAATAGAGTTCTAGTGCTTCTCAAAACGCGATATAGCACCTCATTCCTATGTTTCATGATAAGATATAATATTCATTGCGAAGTGTCATGTATATCTCGTATTCACTTCAAACGAATGTAAATGCGACACTTCCATGCTAGGAAATAGCGTTTGCAGATGTCTACGTATCGTAGCAATAGAGTTCTGATGCTTGTTAAACGCGATATCGCATCTGACTGCTATGTTTCATGAAAAGATATAATATTCATTATGGAGTGTTATGTATACCTCGTACTCACTTCAAAAGAATGTAAATGCGACCCTCCCATCCTAGGAAATAGTGTTTGCAGATGTCTAAGTATCGTAGCAATAGAGTTCTAATGCTTCTTAAAACGAGATGTCGCATCTCATTCCTATGTTTCATGATCAGATATAATATTCATTGCGATGTGTCATGTATACCCCGTATTCACTTCAAATCGATGTAAATGCGACACTTCCTTGCTAGGAAATAGCGTTTCCAGATGACTACGTGTCGAAACAATAGAGTTCTAATGATTCTTAAAATGCCATATCGCTTCTCACTTCTATGTTTCATGATAAGATATAATATTCATTGCGAAGTGTCATGTATATCTCGTATTCACTTCAAACGAATGTAAATGCGACACTTCCATGCTAGGAAATAGCGTTTGCAGATGTCTACGTATCGTAGCAATAGAGTTCTAATGCTTCTCAAAACGCGATATAGCACCTCATTCCTATGTTTCATGATAAGATATAATATTCATTGCGAAGTGTCATGTACATCTCGTATTCACTTCAAAAGAATGTAGATGCGACACTTCCATGCTAGGAAATAGCGTTTGCAGATGTCTACGTATCGTAGCAATAGAGTTCTAATGCTTCTTAAAACGCGATATCGCATCTCACCGTTATGTTTCATGACAGGATATAATATTCATTATGGAGTGTCATGTATACCTCGTACTCACTTCAAAAGAATGTAAATGCGACCCTTCCATGCTAGGAAGTAGCCTTTGCAGATGTCTACGTATCGTAGCAATAGAGTTCTAATGCTTCTTAGAACGCGATATCGCATCTAACTTCCATGTTTCATGATAAGATATAATATTCATTGCGAAGTGTCATGTATACCTCGTATTCACTTCAAAAGAATGTATATGCGACACTTCCATGCTAGGAAATAGCGTTTGCAGATGTCTACGTATCGTAGCAATAAAGTTCTAATGCTTCTCAAAACGCGATATAGCACCTCATTCCTATGTTTCATGATAAGATATAATATTCATAGCGAAGTGCCATGTATATCTCGTATTCACTTCAAACGAATGTAAATGCGACACTTCCATGCTGGGAAATAGCGTTTGCAGATGTCTACGTATCGCAGCGATAGAGTTCCAATGCTTCCTAAAGTGCGATATCGCATCACTCTTCTATGTTTCATGATAAGGTATAATATTCATTGCGAAGTGTTATGTATACCTCGTACTCACTTCAAACGAATGTAAATGCGACACTTCCATGCTAGGAAATAGCGTTTCCAGATGTCTACGTATCGTAGCAATAGAGTTCTAATGCTTCTCAAAACGCGATATAGCACCTCATTCCTATGTTTCATGATAAGATATAATATTCATTGCGAAGTGTCATGTGCATCTCGTATTCACTTCAAAAGAATGTAGATGCGACACTTCCATGCTAGGAAATAGCGTTTGCAGATGTCTACGTATCGTAGCAATAGAGTTCTAATGCTTCTCAAAACGCGATATTGCACCTCATTCCTATGTTTCATGATAAGATATAATATTCATTGCGAAGTGTCATGTACATCTCGTATTCGCTTCAAAAGAATGTAGATGCGACACTTCCATGCTAGGAAATAGCGTTTGCAGATGTCTACGTATCGTAGCAATAAAGTTCTAATGCTTCTCAAAACGCGATATAGCACCTCATTCCTATGTTTCATGATAAGATATAATATTCATAGCGAAGTGTCATGTATATCTCGTATTCACTTCAAACGAATGTAAATGCGACACTTCCATGCTGTTAAATAGCGTTTGCAGATGTCTACGTATCGTAGCAATAGAGTTCTAATGCTTCTTAAAACGCGATATCGCATCTCACTGCTATGTTTCATGAGAAGATATAATATTCATTGCGAAGTGTCATGTATATCTCGTATTCACATCAAAAGAATGTAAATGCGACACTTCCATGCTAGGAAATAGCGTTTGCCGATGTCTACGTATCGCAGCGATAGAGTTCCAATGCT
This sequence comes from Xylocopa sonorina, assembly GCF_050948175.1. Classification (NCBI taxonomy): domain Eukaryota; kingdom Metazoa; phylum Arthropoda; class Insecta; order Hymenoptera; family Apidae; genus Xylocopa; species Xylocopa sonorina. The sequence goes on from NW_027490094.1 coordinate 1,501,933, forward strand.
TCCTAAAACGCGATATCGCATCACTCTTCTATGTTTCATGATAAGGTATAATATTCATTGCGAAGTGTTATGTATACCTCGTACTCACTTCAAACGAATGTAAATGCGACACTTCCATGCTAGGAAATAGCGTTTCCAGATGTCTACGTATCGTAGCAATAGAGTTCTAATGCTTCTTAAAACGCGATATCGCATCTCACTGCTATGTTTCATGATAAGACATAATATTCATTATGGAGTGTTATGTATACCTCGTACTCACTTCAAAAGAATGTAAATGCGACACTTCCATGCTAGGAAGTAGCCTTTGCAGATGTCTATGTATCGTAGCAATAGAGTTCTAATGCTTCTTAGAACGCGATATCGCATCTAACTTCCATGTTTCATGATAAGATATAATATTCAATGCGAAGTGTCATGTATACCTCGATATCACTTCACAAGAATGTAAATGCGACACTTCCTTGCTAGGAAATATTGTTTGCAGATGTCTACGTATCACTGCAGTAGAGTACTAATGCTTCATAAAATGAGATGTCGTATTTCATTTCTATGTTTCGTAATAAGATATAATATTCATTGTGTAATGTTATGTATACCTCTTATTCACTTCAGTGGAATGTAAGTGCGACATGTCCATGGTAGGAAATAGAGTTTGCAGATGTCTACGTACATTAGCAATAGAGTTCTAATGCTTCTCAAAACGCGATATAGCACCTCATTCCTATGTTTCATGATAAGATATAATATTCATTGCGAAGTGTCATGTATATCTCGTAATCACATCAAAAGGATGTAAATGCGACACTTCCATGCTAGGAAATAGCGTTTGCAGATGTCTACGTATCGTAGCAATAGAGTTCTAATGCTTCTTAAAACGAGATGTCGCATCTCATTTCCATGTCTCATGATCAGATATAATATTCATTGCGAAGTGTCATGTATACCTCGTATTCACTTCAAAAGGATGTAAATGCGACACTTCCTTGCTAGGAAATAGCGTTACCAGATGGCTACGTATCGTAGCAATAGGGTTCCATTGCTTCTTAAAACGCGATATCGCATCTCACTGCTATGTTTCATGATAAGATATAATATTCATTGCGAAGTGTCATGTATACCTCGTATTCACTTCAAAAGAATGTAAATGCGACACTTCCATGCTAAGAAGTACCGTTTGCGGATGTCTACGTATCGTAGCAATAGGGTTCTAATGCTTCTCAAAACGCGATATCGCATCTCACTTCTATGTTTCATGATAAGATATAATATTCATTGCGAAGTGTCATGTATACCTCAATTCACTTCAAAACAATGTAAATGCGACACTTCCTTGCTAGGAAATATTGTTTGCAAGATGTCTACGTATCACAGCAATAGAGTACTAATGCTTCTTAAAACGAGATGTCGTATTTAATTTCTATGTTCCGTAATAAGATATAATATTCATTGTGTAATGTTATGCATACCTCGTATTCACTTCAAAATTATGTAAGTGCGACACTTCCTTGCTAGGAAATATTGTTTGCAGATGTCTACGTATGGTAGCAATGAAGTTCTAGTGCTTCTTAAATCACGATATCGCATCTCATTTCTATGTTTCGTGATAAGGTATAATATTCATTGCGAAGTGCCATGTATACCTCGTATTCACTTCAAAAGAATGTAAATGCGACACTTACATGCTAGGAAATAGCGTTTGCAGTTGTCTACGTATCGTAGCAATAGAGTTCTAATGATTCTTAAAATGCCATATCGCATCTCACTTCTATGTTTCATGATAAGATATAATATTCATTGCGAAGAGTCATGTATACCTCGTATTCACTTCAAAAGAATGTAAATGTGACACTTCCTTGCTAGGAAATATTGTTTGCAGATGTCTACGTATCGTAGCAGTGAAGTTCTAGTGCTTCTTAAATCACGATATCGCATCTCATTTCTATGTTTCGTGATAAGGTATAATATTCATTGCCAAGTGTCATGTATACATCGTATTCACTTCAAAAGAATGTGAATGCGACACTTTCTTGCTAGGAAATATTGTTTGCAGATGTCTACGTATCGTCGCAATAGAGCTCTAATGCTTCTTAAAACGCGATATCGCATCTCACTGCTATGTTTCATGAGAAGATATAATATTCATTATGGAGTGTTATGTATACCTCGTACTCACTTCAAAAGAATGTAAATGCGACCCTTCCATGCTAGGAAATAGAGTTTGCAGATATCTACGTATCGTAGCAATAGAGTTCTAATGCTTCTTAGAATGCGATATTGCATCTCACTTCTATGTTTCATGATAAGATATAATATTCATTGCGAAGTGTCATGTATACCTCGTATTCACTTCAAAAGAATGTAAATATGACACTTCCATGCTAGGAAATAGCGTTTGCAGATGTCTACGTATCGTAGCAATAGAGCTCTAATGCTTCTTAAAATGAGATGCCGCATTTCATTTCTATGTTTCGTGGTAAGATATAATATTCATTGTGGAGTGTTATGTATACCTCGTATTCACTTCAAAAGAATGTAAATGCGACACTTCCTTGCTAGGAAATAACATTTCCAGATGTCTACGCATCGTAGCAATAGAGTTCTAGCGCTTCTTAAATCGCGATATCGCATCTCACTTCTATGTTTCGTGATAAGATATAATATTCATTGTAGAGTGTTATGTATACCACGTATTCACTTCAAAAGAATGTAAAAGCGACACTTCCATGCTAGGATACAGCGTTTGCAGATGTCTACGTATCGTAGCAATAGAGTTCTGATGCTTCTTAGAACGCGATATCGCATCTCACTGCTATGTTTCATAAGAAGATATAATATTCATTATGGAGTGTTATGTATACCTCGTACTCACTACAAAAGAATGTAAATGCGACACTTCCATGCTAGGAAATAGCTTTTGCAGATGTCTACGTATCGTAGCAATAGAGTTCCAATGCTTCTTAGAACGCGATATCGCATCTCACTTCTGTGTTTCATGATAAGATATAATATTCATTGCGAAGTGTCATGTATACCTCGTATTCACTTCAAAAGAATGTAAATAAGACACTTCCATGCTAGGAAATAGCATTTGCAGATATCTACGTATCGTAGCAATAGAGTTCTAATGCTTCTTAAAATGAGATGCCGCATTTCATTTCTATGTTTCGTGGTAAGATATAATATTCATTGTGGAGTGTTATGTATACCTCGTATTCACTTCAAAAGAATGTAAATGCGACACTTCCTTGCTAGGAAATAACATTTCCAGATGTCTACGCATCGTAGCAATAGAGTTCTAGCGCTTCTTAAATCGCGATATCGCATCTCACTTCTATGTTTCGTGATAAGATATAATATTCATTGTAGAGTGTTATGTATACCACGTATTCACTTCAAAAGAATGTAAAAGCGACACTTCCATGCTAGGATACAGCGTTTGCAGATGTCTACGTATCCTAGCAATAGAGTTCTAATGCTTCTCAAAACGAGATATCGCAAATCATTCCTATGTTTCATGATAAGATATAATATTCATTGCGAAGTGTCATGTATATCTCGTATTCCCTTCAAAAGAATGTAAATGCGAAACTTCCATGCTAGGAAATAGCTTTTGCAGATGTCAACGTATCGTAGCAATAGAGTTCTAATGCCTCTTAGAACGAGATGTCGCATTTCATTTCTATGTTTCGTAATTAGAGATAATATTCATTGTGGTGTGTTATGTATACCTCGTATTCACTTCAAAAGGATGTAAGTGCGACACTTCCTTGCTATGAAATATTGTTTGCAGATGCCTACGTATCGTAGCAATAGAGTTCTAGTGCTTCTCAATACGCGATATCGCATCACATTCCTATGTTTCATGATAAGATATAATACTCATTGCGAAGTGTCATGTATATCTCGTATTCACTTCAAAAGAATGTAAATGCGACACTTCCTTGCTAGGAAATATTGTTTGCAGATGTCTACGTATCGTAGCAATAGAGTTCTAATGCTTCCTAAAACGCGATATCGCATCTCACTTGTATGTTTCATGATGAGATATAATATTCATTGCGAAGTGTCATGTGTACCTCGTATTCACTTCAAAAGAATGTAAATATGACACTTCCATGCTAGGAAATAGCGTTTGCAGATGTCTACGTATCGTAGCAATAGAGTTCTAATGCTTCTTAAAACGAGATGCCGCATTCCATTTCTATGTTTCGTGATAAGATATAATATTCATTGTGGAGTGTTATGTATATCTCGTATTCACTTCACAAGAATGTAAATGCGACACTTCCTTGCTGGGAAATATTGTTTGCAGATGTCTACGTATCACAGCAATAGAGTACTAATGCTTCTTAAAACGAGATGTCGTATTTCATTTCTATGTTTCGTAATAAGATATAATATTCATTGTGTAATGTTATGTATACCTCGTAAACACTTCAGTGGAATGTAAGTGCGAAATTTCCTTGCTAGGAAATAGAGTTTGCAGATGTCTACGTATATTAGCAATAGAGTTCTAATGCTTCTCAAACCGCGATATAGAACCTCAATCCTATGTTTCATGATAAGATATAATATTCATTGCGAAGTGTCATGCATATTTCGTATTCACTTCAAAAGAATGTAAATGCGACACTTCCATGCTAGGAAATAGCGTTTGCAGATATCTACGTATAGTAGCAATAGAGTTCTAATGCTTCTTAAAACGCGATATCGCATCTCACTGCTATGTTTCATGAGAAGATATAATATTCATTATGGAGTGTTATGTATACCTCGTACTCACTTCAAAAGAATGTAAATGCGACCCTTCCATGCTAGGAAATAGAGTTTGCAGATATCTACGTATCGTAGCAATAGAGTTCTAATGCTTCTTAGAATGCGATATTGCATCTCACTTCTATGTTTCATGATAAGATATAATATTCATTGCGAAGTGTCATGTATACCTCGTATTCACTTCAAAAGAATGTAAATATGACACTTCCATGCTAGGAAATAGCGTTTGCAGATGTCTACGTATCGTAGCAATAGAGTTCTAATGCTTCTTAAAATGAGATGCCGCATTTCATTTCTATGTTTCGTGGTAAGATATAATATTCATTGTGGAGTGTTATGTATACCTCGTATTCACTTCAAAAGAATGTAAATGCGACACTTCCTTGCTAGGAAATAACATTTCCAGATGTCTACGCATCGTAGCAATAGAGTTCTAGCGCTTCTTAAATCGCGATATCGCATCTCACTTCTATGTTTCGTGATAAGATATAATATTCATTGTAGAGTGTTATGTATACCACGTATTCACTTCAAAAGAATGTAAAAGCGACACTTCCATGCTAGGATACAGCGTTTGCAGATGTCTACGTATCGTAGCAATAGAGTTCTGATGCTTCTTAGAACGCGATATCGCATCTCACTGCTATGTTTCATAAGAAGATATAATATTCATTATGGAGTGTTATGTATACCTCGTACTCACTACAAAAGAATGTAAATGCGACCCTTCCATGCTAGGAAATAGCTTTTGCAGATGTCTACGTATCGTAGCAATAGAGTTCCAATGCTTCTTAGAACGCGATATCGCATCTCACTTCTGTGTTTCATGATAAGATATAATATTCATTGCGAAGTGTCATGTATACCTCGTATTCACTTCAAAAGAATGTAAATAAGACACTTCCATGCTAGGAAATAGCATTTGCAGATATCTACGTATCGTAGCAATAGAGTTCTAATGCTTCTTAAAATGAGATGCCGCATTTCATTTCTATGTTTCGTGGTAAGATATAATATTCATTGTGGAGTGTTATGTATACCTCGTATTCACTTCAAAAGAATGTAAATGCGACACTTCCTTGCTAGGAAATAACATTTCCAGATGTCTACGCATCGTAGCAATAGAGTTCTAGCGCTTCTTAAATCGCGATATCGCATCTCACTTCTATGTTTCGTGATAAGATATAATATTCATTGTAGAGTGTTATGTATACCACGTATTCACTTCAAAAGAATGTAAAAGCGACACTTCCATGCTAGGATACAGCGTTTGCAGATGTCTACGTATCGTAGCAATAGAGTTCTAATGCTTCTAAAAACGCAATATCGCATCTCACTGCAATGTTTCATGATAAGATATAATATTCATTATGGTGCGTTATGTATACCTCGTATTCACTTCAAAAGAATGTAAATACGACCCTTCCATGCTAGGAACTAGCCTTTGCAGGTGTCTACGTATCGTAGCAATAGAGTTCTAATGCTTCTTAGAACGCGATATCGCATCTCACATCTATGCTTCATGGTAAGATATAATATTCATTGCGAAGTGTCATGTATACCTCGTATTCACTTCAAAGGAATGTAAATGCGACATTTCCTTGCTAGGAAACAGAGTTTGCAGATGTCTACGTATATTAGCAAGAGAGTTCTAATGCTTCTCAAAACGCGATATAGCACCTCATTCCTATGTTTCATGATAAGATATAATATTTATTGCGAACTGTCATGTATATCTCGTATTCACTTCAGAAGAATGTAAATACGACCCTTCCATGCTAGGAAATAGCCTTTGCAGGTGTCTACGTATCGAAGCAATAGAGTTCTAATGCTTCTTATATCGCGATATCGCATCTCACTTCTATGTTTCATGATAAGATATAATATTCATTGTGAAGTGTCATGTATATCTCGCATTCACTTCAAAAGAATGTAAATGCGGCATTTCCATGCTAAGAAATAGCGTTTGCAGATGTCTACGTATCGTAGCAATAGAGTTCTAATGCTTCTAAAAACGCAATATCGCATCTCACTGCAATGTTTCATGATAAGATATAATATTCATTATGGTGCGTTATGTATACCTCGTATTTACTTCAGAAGAATGTAAATACGACCCTTCCATGCTAGGAAATAGCCTTTGCAGGTGTCTACGTATCGTAGCAATAGAGTTCTAATGCTTCTTAAAATGAGATGCCGCATTTCATTTCTATGTTTCGTGGTAAGATATAATATTCATTGTGGAGTGTTATGTATACCTCGTATTCACTTCAAAAGAATGTAAATGCGACACTTCCTTGCTAGGAAATAACATTTCCAGATGTCTACGCATCGTAGCAATAGAGTTCTAGCGCTTCTTAAATCGCGATATCGCATCTCACTTCTATGTTTCGTGATAAGATATAATATTCATTGTAGAGTGTTATGTATACCACGTATTCACTTCAAAAGAATGTAAAAGCGACACTTCCATGCTAGGATACAGCGTTTGCAGATGTCTACGTATCGTAGCAATAGAGTTCTGATGCTTCTTAGAACGCGATATCGCATCTCACTGCTATGTTTCATAAGAAGATATAATATTCATTATGGAGTGTTATGTATACCTCGTACTCACTACAAAAGAATGTAAATGCGACCCTTCCATGCTAGGAAATAGCTTTTGCAGATGTCTACGTATCGTAGCAATAGAGTTCCAATGCTTCTTAGAACGCGATATCGCATCTCACTTCTGTGTTTCATGATAAGATATAATATTCATTGCGAAGTGTCATGTATACCTCGTATTCACTTCAAAAGAATGTAAATAAGACACTTCCATGCTAGGAAATAGCATTTGCAGATATCTACGTATCGTAGCAATAGAGTTCTAATGCTTCTTAAAATGAGATGCCGCATTTCATTTCTATGTTTCGTGGTAAGATATAATATTCATTGCGAAGTGTCATGTATATCTCGTATTCCCTTCAAAAGAATGTAAATGCGAAACTTCCATGCTAGGAAATAGCTTTTGCAGATGTCAACGTATCGTAGCAATAGAGTTCTAATGCCTCTTAGAACGAGATGTCGCATTTCATTTCTATGTTTCGTAATTAGAGATAATATTCATTGTGGTGTGTTATGTATACCTCGTATTCACTTCAAAAGGATGTAAGTGCGACACTTCCTTGCTATGAAATATTGTTTGCAGATGCCTACGTATCGTAGCAATAGAGTTCTAGTGCTTCTCAATACGCGATATCGCATCACATTCCTATGTTTCATGATAAGATATAATACTCATTGCGAAGTGTCATGTATATCTCGTATTCACTTCAAAAGAATGTAAATGCGACACTTCCTTGCTAGGAAATATTGTTTGCAGATGTCTACGTATCGTAGCAATAGAGTTCTAATGCTTCCTAAAACGCGATATCGCATCTCACTTGTATGTTTCATGATGAGATATAATATTCATTGCGAAGTGTCATGTGTACCTCGTATTCACTTCAAAAGAATGTAAATATGACACTTCCATGCTAGGAAATAGCGTTTGCAGATGTCTACGTATCGTAGCAATAGAGTTCTAATGCTTCTTAAAACGAGATGCCGCATTCCATTTCTATGTTTCGTGATAAGATATAATATTCATTGTGGAGTGTTATGTATATCTCGTATTCACTTCACAAGAATGTAAATGCGACACTTCCTTGCTGGGAAATATTGTTTGCAGATGTCTACGTATCACAGCAATAGAGTACTAATGCTTCTTAAAACGAGATGTCGTATTTCATTTCTATGTTTCGTAATAAGATATAATATTCATTGTGTAATGTTATGTATACCTCGTAAACACTTCAGTGGAATGTAAGTGCGAAATTTCCTTGCTAGGAAATAGAGTTTGCAGATGTCTACGTATATTAGCAATAGAGTTCTAATGCTTCTCAAACCGCGATATAGAACCTCAATCCTATGTTTCATGATAAGATATAATATTCATTGCGAAGTGTCATGCATATTTCGTATTCACTTCAAAAGAATGTAAATGCGACACTTCCATGCTAGGAAATAGCGTTTGCAGATATCTACGTATAGTAGCAATAGAGTTCTAATGCTTCTTAAAACGCGATATCGCATCTCACTGCTATGTTTCATGAGAAGATATAATATTCATTATGGAGTGTTATGTATACCTCGTACTCACTTCAAAAGAATGTAAATGCGACCCTTCCATGCTAGGAAATAGAGTTTGCAGATATCTACGTATCGTAGCAATAGAGTTCTAATGCTTCTTAGAATGCGATATTGCATCTCACTTCTATGTTTCATGATAAGATATAATATTCATTGCGAAGTGTCATGTATACCTCGTATTCACTTCAAAAGAATGTAAATATGACACTTCCATGCTAGGAAATAGCGTTTGCAGATGTCTACGTATCGTAGCAATAGAGTTCTAATGCTTCTTAAAATGAGATGCCGCATTTCATTTCTATGTTTCGTGGTAAGATATAATATTCATTGTGGAGTGTTATGTATACCTCGTATTCACTTCAAAAGAATGTAAATGCGACACTTCCTTGCTAGGAAATAACATTTCCAGATGTCTACGCATCGTAGCAATAGAGTTCTAGCGCTTCTTAAATCGCGATATCGCATCTCACTTCTATGTTTCGTGATAAGATATAATATTCATTGTAGAGTGTTATGTATACCACGTATTCACTTCAAAAGAATGTAAAAGCGACACTTCCATGCTAGGATACAGCGTTTGCAGATGTCTACGTATCGTAGCAATAGAGTTCTGATGCTTCTTAGAACGCGATATCGCATCTCACTGCTATGTTTCATAAGAAGATATAATATTCATTATGGAGTGTTATGTATACCTCGTACTCACTACAAAAGAATGTAAATGCGACCCTTCCATGCTAGGAAATAGCTTTTGCAGATGTCTACGTATCGTAGCAATAGAGTTCCAATGCTTCTTAGAACGCGATATCGCATCTCACTTCTGTGTTTCATGATAAGATATAATATTCATTGCGAAGTGTCATGTATACCTCGTATTCACTTCAAAAGAATGTAAATAAGACACTTCCATGCTAGGAAATAGCATTTGCAGATATCTACGTATCGTAGCAATAGAGTTCTAATGCTTCTTAAAATGAGATGCCGCATTTCATTTCTATGTTTCGTGGTAAGATATAATATTCATTGTGGAGTGTTATGTATACCTCGTATTCACTTCAAAAGAATGTAAATGCGACACTTCCTTGCTAGGAAATAACATTTCCAGATGTCTACGCATCGTAGCAATAGAGTTCTAGCGCTTCTTAAATCGCGATATCGCATCTCACTTCTATGTTTCGTGATAAGATATAATATTCATTGTAGAGTGTTATGTATACCACGTATTCACTTCAAAAGAATGTAAAAGCGACACTTCCATGCTAGGATACAGCGTTTGCAGATGTCTACGTATCGTAGCAATAGAGTTCTAATGCTTCTAAAAACGCAATATCGCATCTCACTGCAATGTTTCATGATAAGATATAATATTCATTATGGTGCGTTATGTATACCTCGTATTCACTTCAAAAGAATGTAAATACGACCCTTCCATGCTAGGAACTAGCCTTTGCAGGTGTCTACGTATCGTAGCAATAGAGTTCTAATGCTTCTTAGAACGCGATATCGCATCTCACATCTATGCTTCATGGTAAGATATAATATTCATTGCGAAGTGTCATGTATACCTCGTATTCACTTCAAAGGAATGTAAATGCGACATTTCCTTGCTAGGAAACAGAGTTTGCAGATGTCTACGTATATTAGCAAGAGAGTTCTAATGCTTCTCAAAACGCGATATAGCACCTCATTCCTATGTTTCATGATAAGATATAATATTTATTGCGAACTGTCATGTATATCTCGTATTCACTTCAGAAGAATGTAAATACGACCCTTCCATGCTAGGAAATAGCCTTTGCAGGTGTCTACGTATCGAAGCAATAGAGTTCTAATGCTTCTTATATCGCGATATCGCATCTCACTTCTATGTTTCATGATAAGATATAATATTCATTGTGAAGTGTCATGTATATCTCGCATTCACTTCAAAAGAATGTAAATGCGGCATTTCCATGCTAAGAAATAGCGTTTGCAGATGTCTACGTATCGTAGCAATAGAGTTCTAATGCTTCTAAAAACGCAATATCGCATCTCACTGCAATGTTTCATGATAAGATATAATATTCATTATGGTGCGTTATGTATACCTCGTATTTACTTCAGAAGAATGTAAATACGACCCTTCCATGCTAGGAAATAGCCTTTGCAGGTGTCTACGTATCGTAGCAATAGAGTTCTAATGCTTCTTAAAATGAGATGCCGCATTTCATTTCTATGTTTCGTGGTAAGATATAATATTCATTGTGGAGTGTTATGTATACCTCGTATTCACTTCAAAAGAATGTAAATGCGACACTTCCTTGCTAGGAAATAACATTTCCAGATGTCTACGCATCGTAGCAATAGAGTTCTAGCGCTTCTTAAATCGCGATATCGCATCTCACTTCTATGTTTCGTGATAAGATATAATATTCATTGTAGAGTGTTATGTATACCACGTATTCACTTCAAAAGAATGTAAAAGCGACACTTCCATGCTAGGATACAGCGTTTGCAGATGTCTACGTATCGTAGCAATAGAGTTCTGATGCTTCTTAGAACGCGATATCGCATCTCACTGCTATGTTTCATAAGAAGATATAATATTCATTATGGAGTGTTATGTATACCTCGTACTCACTACAAAAGAATGTAAATGCGACCCTTCCATGCTAGGAAATAGCTTTTGCAGATGTCTACGTATCGTAGCAATAGAGTTCCAATGCTTCTTAGAACGCGATATCGCATCTCACTTCTGTGTTTCATGATAAGATATAATATTCATTGCGAAGTGTCATGTATACCTCGTATTCACTTCAAAAGAATGTAAATAAGACACTTCCATGCTAGGAAATAGCATTTGCAGATATCTACGTATCGTAGCAATAGAGTTCTAATGCTTCTTAAAATGAGATGCCGCATTTCATTTCTATGTTTCGTGGTAAGATATAATATTCATTGTGGAGTGTTATGTATACCTCGTATTCACTTCAAAAGAATGTAAATGCGACACTTCCTTGCTAGGAAATAACATTTCCAGATGTCTACGCATCGTAGCAATAGAGTTCTAGCGCTTCTTAAATCGCGATATCGCATCTCACTTCTATGTTTCGTGATAAGATATAATATTCATTGTAGAGTGTTATGTATACCACGTATTCACTTCAAAAGAATGTAAAAGCGACACTTCCATGCTAAGAAATAGCGTTTGCAGATGTCTACGTATCGTAGCAATAGAGTTCTAATGCTTCTAAAAACGCAATATCGCATCTCACTGCAATGTTTCATGATAAGATATAATATTCATTATGGTGCGTTATGTATACCTCGTATTCACTTCAAAAGAATGTAAATGCGACCCTTCCATGCTAGGAAATAGCGTTTGCAGATGTCTACGTATCGTAGCAATAGAGTTCCAATGCTTCTTAGAACGCGATATCGCATCTCACTTCTGTGTTTCATGATAAGATATAATATTCATTGCGAAGTGTCATGTATACCTCGTATTCACTTCAAAAGAATGTAAATAAGACACTTCCATGCTAGGAAATAGCATTTGCAGATATCTACGTATCGTAGCAATAGAGTTCTAATGCTTCTTAGAACGCGATATTGCATCTCACTTCTATGTTTCATGATAAGATATAATATTCATTACGGAGTGTTATGTATACCTCGTATTCACTTCAAAAGAATGTAAATGCGACCCTTCCATGCTAGGAAATAGCCTTTGCAGATGCCTACGTATCGTAGCAATAGAATTCTAATGCTACTTAAAACGAGATGTCGCATTTCATTTCTATGTTTCGTGATAAGACATAATATTCATTGCGAAGTGTCATGTAGACCTCGTATTCACTTCAAAAGAATGAAAATGCGACACTCCCTTGCTAGGGAATAGCGTTTGCAGATGTCTACGTAACGTAGCAATAGAGTTGTAATGCTTCTTAAAAGGCGATGTCGCATCTCACTTCTATGTTTCATGATAAGATATAATATTCTTTGCGAAGTGTCATGTATACCTCGTACTCACTTCAAAAGAATGTAATTGCGACACTTCCATGCTAGGAAATAGACTTTGCAGATGTCTACGTATCGTAGCTATAGAGTTCTAATGCTACTTAAAACGAGATGTCGCATTTCATTTCTACGTTTCGTGATAAGATATAATATTCATTGTGGAATGCTATGTATACCTCGTATTCACTTCAAAAGAATGTAAATGCGACACTTCCTTGCTGGGAAATAACATTTGCAGATGTCTACGCATCGTAGCAATAGAGTTCTAGTGCTTCTTAAATCGCGATATCGCATCTCACTGCTGCGTTTCACGATAAGATATAATATTCATTATGGAGTGTTATGTATACCTAGTATTCACTTCAAAAGAATGTAAATGCGACACTTCCTTGCTAGGAAATAGCGTTTTCAGATGACCACGTATCGTAAGAATAGAGTTCTAATACTTCTTAAAACGAGATGTCGCATGTCATTTCTATGTATCATGATAAGATATAATATCCTTTGCGAAGTGTCATGCATTCCTCGTATTCATTTAAATGGAATGTAAATGCGACACTTCCATGCTAGGAAATAGCGTTCGCAGGTGTCTACGTATCGTAGCAATAGAGTTCTAATGCTTCTTAGAACGCGATATCGCATCTCACTTCTATGTTTCATGATAAGATATAATATTCATTGTGAAGTGTCATGTATATCTCGCATTCACTTCAAAAGAATGTAAATGCGGCATTTCCATGCTAAGAAATAGCGTTTGCAGATGTCTACGTATCGTAGCAATAGAGTTCTAATGCTTCTAAAAACGCAATATCGCATCTCACTGCAATGTTTCATGATAAGATATAATATTCATTATGGTGCGTTATGTATACCTCGTATTCACTTCAAAAGAATGTAAATACGACCCTTCCATGCTAGGAACTAGCCTTTGCAGGTGTCTACGTATCGTAGCAATAGAGTTCTAATGCTTCTTAGAACGCGATATCGCATCTCACATCTATGCTTCATGGTAAGATATAATATTCATTGCGAAGTGTCATGTATACCTCGTATTCACTTCAAAGGAATGTAAATGCGACATTTCCTTGCTAGGAAACAGAGTTTGCAGATGTCTACGTATATTAGCAAGAGAGTTCTAATGCTTCTCAAAACGCGATATAGCACCTCATTCCTATGTTTCATGATAAGATATAATATTTATTGCGAACTGTCATGTATATCTCGTATTCACTTCAGAAGAATGTAAATACGACCCTTCCATGCTAGGAAATAGCCTTTGCAGGTGTCTACGTATCGAAGCAATAGAGTTCTAATGCTTCTTATATCGCGATATCGCATCTCACTTCTATGTTTCATGATAAGATATAATATTCATTGTGAAGTGTCATGTATATCTCGCATTCACTTCAAAAGAATGTAAATGCGGCATTTCCATGCTAAGAAATAGCGTTTGCAGATGTCTACGTATCGTAGCAATAGAGTTCTAATGCTTCTAAAAACGCAATATCGCATCTCACTGCAATGTTTCATGATAAGATATAATATTCATTATGGTGCGTTATGTATACCTCGTATTCACTTCAGAAGAATGTAAATACGACCCTTCCATGCTAGGAAATAGCCTTTGCAGGTGTCTACGTATCGTAGCAATAGAGTTTTAATGCTTCTTAGAACGCGATATCGCATCTCACATCTATGCTTCATGGTAAGATATAATATTCATTGCGAAGTGTCATGTATACCTCGTATTCACTTCAAAGGAATGTAAATGCGACATTTCCTTGCTAGCAAATAGAGTTTGCAGATGTCTACGTATATTAGCAAGAGAGTTCTAATGCTTCTCAAAACGCGATATAGCACCTCATTCCTATGTTTCATGATAAGATATAATATTTATTGCGAACTGTCATGTATATCTCGTATTCACTTCAGAAGAATGTAAATACGACCCTTCCATGCTAGGAAATCGCCTTTGCAGGTGTCCACGTATCGAAGCAATAGAGTTCTAATGCTTCTTATATCGCGATATCGCATCTCAATTCTATGTTTCATGATAAGATATAATATTCATTGCGCAGTGTTATGACTACCTCGTATTCACTTCAAAAGAATGTAAATGCGACACTTCCTTGCTTGGAAATAGCGTTTGCAGATGTCTACTTATCGAAGCAATAGTTTTCTAATGCTTCTTAAATCGTCATATCGCATCTTATTTCTATGTTTCATGATAAGATATAATATTCATTGCGAAGTGTCACGTATACCTCGTATTCCTTTCAAAAGAATGTAAATGCGACACTTCCTTGCTAGGAAGTAGCGTTTGCAGATGTCTGCGTATCGATGCAATAGAGTTCTAAAACCTTCTAATTCGCGATATCGCATCTCATTTCTATGTTTCATGATAAGATATAATATTCATTGTGGAGTCTTATGTATAGCTCGTATTCGTTTCAAAAGAATGTAAATGCGACACGTCCTTGCTAGGAAGTAGCGTTTGCAGATGCCTACGTATCGAAGCAATAGTGTTCTAATGCTTCTTAAAACGCGATATCGCATCTCATTTCTACGTTTCATGATAAGATATAATATTCATTGCGATGTGTCATGTATACCTCGCATTCACTTCAAGAGATTGTAAATGCGACACTTCCTTGCAAGGATGTAGCGTTTGATGTCTACGAATCGAAGCAATAAAGTTCTAATGCTTCTCAAAACGCGATATAGCATCTCATTTCTATGTCCCATTATAAGATATAATATTCATTGTGCATTGTTATGTATACCTCGTATTCACTTCAAAAGAATGTAAATACGACACTTCCTTATTAGGAAATAGCATTTGCAGATGTCTACGTATCGTAGCACTAAATTTCTAATGCTTCTTAAATCGCGATATCGCATCTCATTTCTATGTCTCATGATAAGATATAATATTCATTGCGAAGTGTCATGTATACCTCGCATACACTTCAAATGAATGTAAATGCGACACTTCCTTGCTAGGAAATAACGTTTGCAGATGTCTACGTATCGAAGCAATAGAGTTCTAAAGCTTGTTAATTCGCGATATCCCATCCCATTTCTATGTTTCATGATAATATATAATATTCATTGTACAGTGTTATGTATATCTCGTCTACACTTCAAATGAATGTAAATGCGACACTTCCTTGCTAGGAAATAGCGGTTGCAGATGTCTACGTATCCAAGCAATAGAATTCTAATGCTTCTCAAAACCCGATATCGCATCTGTTTTCTATGTTTCATGATATGATATAATATTCATTGCAAAGTGCCATGATTACCACGCAGAAACTTCAAATGAATGTAAGTGCGACACTTCCTTCCTAGGAAGTAGCGTTGGCAGCTGTCTACGTATCGAAGCAATTGAGTTCTAATGCTTCTTAAAACGCGATATCGTATCTCATATCTATGTTTCATGATAATATATAATATTCATTGCGAAGTTTCATGTATACCTCGCATACAATTCAAACGAATGTGAATGCGACAGTTCCTTGCTAGGAAATAGTGTTTGCAGATGTCTGCGGGTCGAAGCAATAGTGTTCTAATGCTTCTTAAATCGTCATATTACATCACATTTCTATGTTTCATGATAAGATATAATATTCATTGTGGAGTGTTATGTATACCTCGTATTCACTTCAAAAGAATGTAAATGCGACACTTCCTTGCTAGTAAATGGCGTTTGCAGATGTCTACGTATCGAAGCAGTAGAGTTCTAGTGCTTCTTAAATCGCCATATCGCATCTCATTTCAATGTTTCATGATAAGATATAATATTCATTGTGCCGTGTTATGTATATCTCGTCTATACTTCAAATGGATGTAAATGCGACACTTCCTTGCTAGGAAATAGCGTTTTCAGATATCTGCGTATCGAAGCAATAGAGTTCTAATGTTTCTTAAATAGCCATATCGCATATCATTTCTATGTTTCATGATAAGGTATAATACTCATTGTGCAGTGTTATGTATATCTCGTCTATACTTCAAATGGATGTAAATGCGACACTTCCTTGCTAGGAAATAGCGTTTGCAGATGTCTACGTATCGTGTCATTAGGGTTCTAATGCTTCCCAAAACGCGATATCGCATCACATTTCTATGTTTCATGATAAGATATAATGTTCATTGTGAAGTGTTATGTATACCTCGTATTCACTTGAGAAGAATGTAAATGCGACACTTCCCTGCTGGGAAATAGCGTTTGTCGATGTCTACGTATCGAAGCAGTAGATTTCTAATGCTTCTTAAATCGTCATATCGCATCTCAATTCTATGTTTCATGATAAGATATAATATTCATTGTGAAGTGTCATGTATACCTCGTATTCCTTTCAAAAGAATGTAAATGCGACACTCCCTTGTTAGGAAGTAGCGTTTGCAGATGTCTACGTATCGAACCAATAGTGTTCTAATGCTTCTTAAATGGCGATATCGCATCTCATTTCTATGTTTCATGACAATATATAATATTCATTGCGATGGGTCATGTATACCTCGTATACACTTAAAATGTATGTAAATGTGACACTTCCTTGCTAGGAAATAGCGTTTGCAGATGTCTACGTATCGAAGTAATAGACATCAAATGCTTCATAAATCGCCATATCGCATCTCATCTCTATGTTTCATGATAAGATATAATATTCATTGTGGAGTGTTATGTATACCTCGTATTCACTTTAAAAGAATGTAAATGCGACACTTCCCTGCTGGGAAATAGCGTTTGCCGATGTCTACGTATCGAAGCAGTAGAGTTCTGATGCTTCTTAAATCGCCATATCGCATCTCATTTCTATGTTTCATGATGAGATGTAATATTCATTGTGCAGTGTTATGTATATCTCGTCTATACTTCAAATGGATGTAAATGCGACACTTCCTTGCTAGGAAATAGCGTTTGCAGATGTCTACGTATCGTAGCATTAGAGTTCTAATGCTTCTTAAATCGGCATATCGCTTCTCATTTCTATGTTTCATGATAAGATATAATATTCATTGTGCAGTGTTATGTATATCTCGTCCATACTTCAAATGGATGTAAATGCGACACTTCCTTGCTAGGAAATAGCGTTTGCAGATGTCTACGTATCGTAGCATTAGAGTTCTAATGCTTCTTAAATCGCCATATCGCATCTCATTTCTATGTTTCATGATAAGATATAATATTCATTGTGAAGTGTCATGTATACCTCGTATTCCTTTCAAAAGAATGTAAATGCGACACTCCCTTGTTAGGAAGTAGCGTTTGCAGATGTCTACGTATCGAACCAATAGTGTTCTAATGCTTCTTAAATCGCGATATCGCATCTCATTTCTATGTTTCATGACAATATATAATATTCATTGCGATGGGTCATGTATACCTCGCATACACTTAAAATGTATGTAAATGTGACACTTCCCTGCTAGGAAATAGCGTTTGCAGATGTCTACGTATCGAAGCAATAGATTTCTAATGCCTCTTAAATCGCGATATCGCATCTCATCTCTATGTTTCATGATAAGATATAATATTCATTGTGCAGTGTTATGTATATCTCGCCGATACTTCAAATGGATGTAAATGCTACAATTTCTTGCTAGGAAATAGCGTTTGCAGATGTCTACGTATCGAAGTAATAGACATCAAATGCTTCATAAATCGCCATATCCCATCTCATTTCTATGTTTCATGATAAGATATAACATTCATTGTGCAGTGTTATGTATATCTCGTCTATACTTCAAATGGATGTAAATGCGACACTTCCTTGCTAGGAAATAGCGTTTGCAGATGTCTACGTATCGTGGCATTAGAGTTTTAATGCTTCTCAAAACGCGATATCGCATCTCATTTCTATGTTTCATGATAAGATATAATATTCATTGTGGAATGTTATGTATACCTCGTATTCGTTTCAAAAGAATGTAAATGCGACACTTTCTTGCTAGGAAGTAGCGTTTGCAGATGTCTACGTATCCAAGCAATAGATTTCTAATGCTTCTTAAATCGTCATTTCGCATCTCATTTCTATGTTTCATGATAAGATATAATATTCATTGCGAAGTGTCACGTATACCTCGTATTCCTTTCAAAAGAATGTAAATGCGACACTTCCTTGCTAGGAAGTGGCGTTTGCAGATGTCTACGTATCGAAGCAATAGTGTTCTAATTCTTCTTAAATCGCGATATCGCATCTCATTTCTATGTTTCATGATAAGATATAATATTCATTGTGCAGTGTTATGTATATCTCGCCTATACTTCAAATGGATGTAAATGCTACGATTTCTTGCTAGGAAATAGCGTTTGCAGATGTCTACGTATCGAAGTAATAGACATCAAATGCTTCATAAATCGCCATATCGCATCTCATCTCTATGTTTCATGATAAGATAAAATATACATTGTGGAGTGTTATGTATACCTCGTATTCACTTTAGAAGAATGTAAATGCGACACTTCCCTGCTGGGAAATAGCGTTTGCCGATGTCTACGTATCGAAGCAGTAGAGTTCTAATGCTTCTTAAATCGCCATATCGCATCTCATTACTATGTTTCATGATAAGATGTAATATTCATTGTGCAGTGTTATGTATATCTCGTCTATACTTCAAATGGATGTAAATGCGACACTTCCTTGCTAGGAAATAGCGTTTGCAGATGTCTACGAATCATGGCATTAGAGTTCTAATGCTTCTTAAATCGCCATATCGCACCTCATTTCTATGCTTCATGATAAGATATAATATTCATTGTGCAGTGTTATGTATATCTCGTCTATACTTCAAATGGATGTAAATGCGACACCTCCTTGCTAGGAAATAGCGTTTGCAGATGTCTACGTATCGAAGCAATAGAGTTCTAAAACCTTCTAATTCGCGATATCGCATCTCATTTCTATGTTTCGTGATAAGATATAATATTCATTGCGAAGTGTCATGTATACCTTGTATTCCTTTCAAAAGAATGTAAATGCGACACTTCCTTGCTAGGAAGTAGCGTTTGCAGATGTCTACGTATCGAAGAAATAGTGTTCTAATGCTTCTTAAATCGCCATATTACATCACATTTCTATGTTTCATGATAAGATATAATATTCATTGTGGAGTGTTATGTATACCTCGTATTCACTTCAAAAGAATGTAAATGCGACACTTCCTTGCTAGTAAATGGCGTTTGCAGATGTCTACGTATCGAAGCAGTAGAGTTCTAGTGCTTCTTAAATCGCCATATCGCATCTCATTTCAATGTTTCATGATAAGATATAATATTCATTGTGCCGTGTTATGTATATCTCGTCTATACTTCAAATGGATGTAAATGCGACACTTCCTTGCTAGGAAATAGCGTTTGCAGATGTCTTCGTATCGAAGCAATAGAGTTCTAAAACCTTCTAATTCGCGATATCGCATCTTATTTCTATGTTTCATGATAAGATATAATATTCATTGTGGAGTCTTATGTATACCTCGTATTCGTTTCAAAAGAATGTAAATGCGACACGTCCTTGCTAGGAAGTAGCGTTTGCAGATGCCTACGTATCGAAGCAATAGTGTTCTAATTATTCTTAAATCGCGATATTGCATCTCATTTCTATGTTTCATGACAATATATAATATTCATTGCGAAGGGTCATGTATACCTCGCATACACTTAAAATGAATGTAAATGCGACACTTCCTTGCTAGGAAATAGCGTTTGCAGGTGTCTACGTATCGAAGCAATAGATTTCTAAAGCTTTCTAATTCGCGATATCGCATCTCATATCTATGTTTCATGACAATATATAATATTCATTGCGATGGGTCATGTATACCTCGCATACACTTAAAATGTATGTAAATGCGACACTTCCTTGCTAGGAAATAGCGTTTGCAGATGTCTACGTATCGTGTCATTAGGGTTCTAATGCTTCCCAAAACGCGATATCGCATCACATTTCTATGTTTCATGATAAGATATAATATACATTGTGGAGTGTTATGTATACCTCGTATTCACTTTAGAAGAATGTAAATGCGACACTTCCCTGCTGGGAAATAGCGTTTGCCGATGTCTACGTATCGAAGCAGTAGAGTTCTAATGCTTCTTAAATCGCCATATCGCATCTCATTTCTATGTTTCATGATAAGATGTAATATTCATTGTGCAGTGTTATGTATATCTCGTCTATACTTCAAATGGATGTAAATGCGACACTTCCTTGCTAGGAAATAGCGTTTGCAGATGTCTACGAATCATGGCATTAGAGTTCTTATGCTTCTTAAATCGCCATATCGCACCTCATTTCTATGCTTCATGATAAGATGTAATATTCATTGTGCAGTGTTATGTATATCTCGTCTATACTTCAAATGGATGTAAATGCGACACTTCCTTGCTAGGAAATAGCGTTTGCAGATGTCTACGTATCGTGTCATTAGGGTTCTTATGCTTCCCAAAACGCGATATCGCATCACATTTCTATGTTTCATGATAAGATATAATATTCATTGTGGAGTGTTATGTATACCTCGTATTCACTTGAGAAGAATGTAAATGCGACACTTCCCTGCTGGGAAATAGCGTTTGCCGATGTCTACGTATCGAAGCAGTAGAGTTCTAATGCTTCTTAAATCGTCATATCGCATCTCAATTCTATGTTTCATGATAAGATATAATATTCATTGTGAAGTGTCATGTATACCTCGTATTCCTTTCAAAAGAATGTAAATGCGACACTCCCTTGTTAGGAAGTAGCGTTTGCAGATGTCTACGTATCGAACCAATAGTGTTCTAATGCTTCTTAAATGGCGATATCGCATCTCATTTCTATGTTTCATGACAATATATAATATTCATTGCGATGGGTTATGTATACCTCGCATACACTTAAAATGTATGTAAATGTGACACTTCCTTGCTAGGAAATAGCGTTTGCAGATGTCTACATATCGAAGCAATAGATTTCTAATGCTTCTTATATCGCGATATCGCATCTCATCTCTATGTTTCATAATAAGATATAATATTCATTGTGCAGTGTTATGTATATCTCGCCTATACTTCAAATGGATGTAAATGCTACAATTTCTTGCTAGGAAATAGCGTTTGCAGATGTCTACGTATCGAAGTAATAGACATCAAATGCTTCATAAATCGCCATATCGTATCTCATCTCTGTGTTTCATGATAAGATATAATATACATTGTGGAGTGTTATGTATACCTCGTATTCACTTTAGAAGAATGTAAATGCGACACTTCCCTGCTGGAAAATAGCGTTTGCCGATGTCTACGTATCGAAGCAGTAGATTTCTAATGCTTCTTAAATCGCCATATCGCATCTCATTTCTATGTTTCATGATAAGATGTAATATTCATTGTGCAGTGTTATGTATATCTCGTCTATACTTCAAATGGATGTAAATGCGACACTTCCTTGCTAGGAAATAGCGTTTGCAGATGTCTTCGTATCGAAGCAATAGAGTTCTAAAACCTTCTAATTCGCGATATCGCATCTTATTTCTATGTTTCATGATAAGATATAATATTCATTATGGAGTCTTATGTATACCTCGTATTCGTTTCAAAAGAATGTAAATGCGACACGTCCTTGCTAGGAAGTAGCGTTTGCAGATGCCTACGTATCGAAGCAATAGTGTTCTAATTATTCTTAAATCGCGATATCGCATCTCATTTCTATGTTTCATGACAATATATAATATTCATTGCGAAGGGTCATGTATACCTCGCATACACTTAAAATGAATGTAAATGCGACACTTCCTTGCTAGGAAATAGCGTTTGCAGGTGTCTACGTATCGAAGCAATAGATTTCTAAAGCTTTCTAATTCGCGATATCGCATCTCATATCTATGTTTCATGACAATATATAATATTCATTGCGATGGGTCATGTATACCTCGCATACACTTAAAATGTATGTAAATGCGACACTTCCTTGCTAGGAAATAGCGTTTGCAGATGTCTACGTATCGTGTCATTAGGGTTCTAATGCTTCCCAAAACGCGATATCGCATCACATTTCTATGTTTCATGATAAGATATAATATACATTGTGGAGTGTTATGTATACCTCGTATTCACTTTAGAAGAATGTAAATGCGACACTTCCCTGCTGGGAAATAGCGTTTGCCGATGTCTACGTATCGAAGCAGTAGAGTTCTAATGCTTCTTAAATCGCCATATCGCATCTCATTTCTATGTTTCATGATAAGATGTAATATTCATTGTGCAGTGTTATGTATATCTCGTCTATACTTCAAATGGATGTAAATGCGACACTTCCTTGCTAGGAAATAGCGTTTGCAGATGTCTACGAATCATGGCATTAGAGTTCTTATGCTTCTTAAATCGCCATATCACACCTCATTTCTATGCTTCATGATAAGATATAATATTCATTGTGCAGTGTTATGTATATCTCGTCTATACTTCAAATGGATGTAAATGCGACACTTCCTTGCTAGGAAATAGCGTTTGCAGATGTCTACGTATCGTGTCATTAGGGTTCTTATGCTTCCCAAAACGCGATATCGCATCACATTTCTATGTTTCATGATAAGATATAATATTCATTGTGGAGTGTTATGTATACCTCGTATTCACTTGAGAAGAATGTAAATGCGACACTTCCCTGCTGGGAAATAGCGTTTGCCGATGTCTACGTATCGAAGCAGTAGAGTTCTAATGCTTCTTAAATCGTCATATCGCATCTCAATTCTATGTTTCATGATAAGATATAATATTCATTGTGAAGTGTCATGTATACCTCGTATTCCTTTCAAAAGAATGTAAATGCGACACTCCCTTGTTAGGAAGTAGCGTTTGCAGATGTCTACGTATCGAACCAATAGTGTTCTAATGCTTCTTAAATGGCGATATCGCATCTCATTTCTATGTTTCATGACAATATATAATATTCATTGCGATGGGTCATGTATACCTCGCATACACTTAAAATGTATGTAAATGTGACACTTCCTTGCTAGGAAATAGCGTTTGCAGATGTCTACATATCGAAGCAATAGATTTCTAATGCTTCTTATATCGCGATATCGCATCTCATCTCTATGTTTCATAATAAGATATAATATTCATTGTGCAGTGTTATGTATATCTCGCCTATACTTCAAATGGATGTAAATGCTACAATTTCTTGCTAGGAAATAGCGTTTGCAGATGTCTACGTATCGAAGTAATAGACATCAAATGCTTCATAAATCGCCATATCGTATCTCATCTCTGTGTTTCATGATAAGATATAATATACATTGTGGAGTGTTATGTATACCTCGTATTCACTTTAGAAGAATGTAAATGCGACACTTCCCTGCTGGAAAATAGCGTTTGCCGATGTCTACGTATCGAAGCAGTAGATTTCTAATGCTTCTTAAATCGCCATATCGCATCTCATTTCTGTGTTTCATGATAAGATGTAATATTCATTGTGCAGTGTTATGTATATCTCGTCTATACTTCAAATGGATGTAAATGCGACACTTCCTTGCTAGGAAATAGCGTTTGCAGATGTCTACGAATCATGGCATTAGAGTTCTAATGCTTCTTAAATCGCCATATCGCACCTCATTTCTATGCTTCATGATAAGATATAATATTCATTGTGCAGTGTTATGTATATCTCGTCTATACTTCAAATGGATGTAAATGCGACACCTCCTTGCTAGGAAATAGCGTTTGCAGATGTCTACGTATCGAAGCAATAGAGTTCTAAAACCTTCTAATTCGCGATATCGCATCTCATTTCTATGTTTCGTGATAAGATATAATATTCATTGCGAAGTGTCATGTATACCTTGTATTCCTTTCAAAAGAATGTAAATGCGACACTTCCTTGCTAGGAAGTAGCGTTTGCAGATGTCTACGTATCGAAGAAATAGTGTTCTAATGCTTCTTAAATCGCCATATTACATCACATTTCTATGTTTCATGATAAGATATAATATTCATTGTGGAGTGTTATGTATACCTCGTATTCACTTCAAAAGAATGTAAATGCGACACTTCCTTGCTAGTAAATGGCGTTTGCAGATGTCTACGTATCGAAGCAGTAGAGTTCTAGTGCTTCTTAAATCGCCATATCGCATCTCATTTCAATGTTTCATGATAAGATATAATATTCATTGTGCAGTGTTATGTATATCTCGTCTATACTTCAAATGGATGTAAATGCGACACTTCCTTGCTAGGAAATAGCGTTTGCAGATGTCTTCGTATCGAAGCAATAGAGTTCTAAAACCTTCTAATTCGCGATATCGCATCCTATTTCTATGTTTCATGATAAGATATAATATTCATTGTGGAGTCTTATGTATACCTCGTATTCGTTTCAAAAGAATGTAAATGCGACACGTCCTTGCTAGGAAGTAGCGTTTGCAGATGCCTACGTATCGAAGCAATAGTGTTCTAATTATTCTTAAATCGCGATATCGCATCTCATTTCTATGTTTCATGACAATATATAATATTCATTGCGAAGGGTCATGTATACCTCGCATACACTTAAAATGAATGTAAATGCGACACTTCCTTGTTAGGAAATAGCGTTTGCAGGTGTCTACGTATCGAAGCAATAGATTTCTAAAGCTTTCTAATTCGCGATATCGCATCTCATATCTATGTTTCATGACAATATATAATATTCATTGCGATGGGTCATGTATACCTCGCATACACTTAAAATGTATGTAAATGCGACACTTCCTTGCTAGGAAATAGCGTTTGCAGATGTCTACGTATCGTGTCATTAGGGTTCTAATGCTTCCCAAAACGCGATATCGCATCACATTTCTATGTTTCATGATAAGATATAATATACATTGTGGAGTGTTATGTATACCTCGTATTCACTTTAGAAGAATGTAAATGCGACACTTCCCTGCTGGGAAATAGCGTTTGCCGATGTCTAGGTATCGAAGCAGTAGAGTTCTAATGCTTCTTAAATCGCCATATCGCATCTCATTTCTATGTTTCATGATAAGATGTAATATTCATTGTGCAGTGTTATGTATATCTCGTCTATACTTCAAATGGATGTAAATGCGACACTTCCTTGCTAGGAAATAGCGTTTGCAGATGTCTACGAATCATGGCATTAGAGTTCTAATGCTTCTTAAATCGCCATATCGCACCTCATTTCTATGCTTCATGATAAGATATAATATTCATTGTGCAGTGTTATGTATATCTCGTCTATACTTCAAATGGATGTAAATGCGACACCTCCTTGCTAGGAAATAGCGTTTGCAGATGTCTACGTATCGAAGCAATAGAGTTCTAAAACCTTCTAATTCGCGATATCGCATCTCATTTCTATGTTTCGTGATAAGATATAATATTCATTGCGAAGTGTCATGTATACCTTGTATTCCTTTCAAAAGAATGTAAATGCGACACTTCCTTGCTAGGAAGTAGCGTTTGCAGATGTCTACGTATCGAAGAAATAGTGTTCTAATGCTTCTTAAATCGCCATATTACATCACATTTCTATGTTTCATGATAAGATATAATATTCATTGTGGAGTGTTATGTATACCTCGTATTCACTTCAAAAGAATGTAAATGCGACACTTCCTTGCTAGTAAATGGCGTTTGCAGATGTCTACGTATCGAAGCAGTAGAGTTCTAGTGCTTCTTAAATCGCCATATCGCATCTCATTTCAATGTTTCATGATAAGATATAATATTCATTGTGCCGTGTTATGTATATCTCGTCTATACTTCAAATGGATGTAAATGCGACACTTCCTTGCTAGGAAATAGCGTTCTCAGATATCTGCGTATCGAAGCAATAGAGTTCTAATGCTTCTTAAATAGCCATATCGCATATCATTTCTATGTTTCATGATAAGGTATAATACTCATTGTGCAGTGTTATGTATATCTCGTCTATACTTCAAATGGATGTAAATGCGACACTTCCTTGCTAGGAAATAGCGTTTGCAGATGTCTACGTATCGTGTCATTAGGGTTCTTATGCTTCCCAAAACGCGATATCGCATCACATTTCTATGTTTCATGATAAGATATAATATTCTTTGTGGAGTGTTATCTATACCTCGTATTCACTTGAGAAGAATGTAAATGCGACACTTCCCTGCTGGGAAATAGCGTTTGCCGATGTCTACGTATCGAAGCAGTAGAGTTCTAATGCTTCTTAAATCGTCATATCGCATCTCAATTCTATGTTTCATGATAAGATATAATATTCATTGTGAAGTGTCATGTATACCTCGTATTCCTTTCAAAAGAATGTAAATGCGACACTCCCTTGTTAGGAAGTAGCGTTTGCAGATGTCTACGTATCGAACCAATAGTGTTCTAATGCTTCTTAAATGGCGATATCGCATCTCATTTCTATGTTTCATGACAATATATAATATTCATTGCGATGGGTCATGTATACCTCGCATACACTTAAAATGTATGTAAATGTGACACTTCCTTGCTAGGAAATAGCGTTTGCAGATGCCTACATATCGAAGCAATAGATTTCTAATGCTTCTTAAATCGCGATATCGCATCTCATCTCTATGTTTCATAATAAGATATAATATTCATTGTGCAGTGTTATGTATATCTCGCCTATACTTCAAATGGATGTAAATGCTACAATTTCTTGCTAGGAAATAGCGTTTGCAGATGTCTACGTATCGAAGTAATAGACATCAAATGCTTCATAAATCGCCATATCGCATCTCATCTCTGTGTTTCATGATAAGATATAATATACATTGTGGAGTGTTATGTATACCTCGTATTCACTTTAGAAGAATGTAAGTGCGACACTTCCCTGCTGGAAAATAGCGTTTGCCGATGTCTACGTATCGAAGCAGTAGATTTCTAATGCTTCTTAAATCGCCATATCGCATCTCATTTCTATGTTTCATGATAAGATGTAATATTCATTGTGCAGTGTTATGTATATCTCGTCTATACTTCAAATGGATGTAAATGCGACACTTCCTTGCTAGGAAATAGCGTTTCCAGATGTCTACGAATCATGGCATTAGAGTTCTAATGCTTCTTAAATCGCCATATCGCACCTCATTTCTATGCTTCATGATAAGATATAATATTCATTGTGCAGTGTTATGTATATCTCGTCTATACTTCAAATGGATGTAAATGTGACACCTCCTTGCTAGGAAATAGCATTTGCAGATGTCTACGTATCGAAGCAATAGAGTTCTAAAACCTTCTAATTCGCGATATCGCATCTCATTTCTATGTTTCGTGATAAGATATAATATTCATTGCGAAGTGTCATGTATACCTTGTATTCCTTTCAAAAGAATGTAAATACGACACTTCCTTGCTAGGAAGTAGCGTTTGCAGATGTCTACGTATCGAAGAAATAGTGTTCTAATGCTTCTTAAATCGCCATATTACATCACATTTCTATGTTTCATGATAAGATATAATATTCATTGTGGAGTGTTATGTATACCTCGTATTCACTTCAAAAGAATGTAAATGCGACACTTCCTTGCTAGTAAATGGCGTTTGCAGATGTCTACGTATCGAAGCAGTACAGTTCTAGTGCTTCTTAAATCGCCATATCGCATCTCATTTCAATGTTTCATGATAAGATATAATATTCATTGTGCAGTGTTATGTATATCTCGTCTATACTTCAAATGGATGTAAATGCGACACTTCCTTGCTAGGAAATAGCGTTTGCAGATGTCTTCGTATCGAAGCAATAGAGTTCTAAAACCTTCTAATTCGCGATATCGCATCTTATTTCTATGTTTCATGATAAGATATAATATTCATTGTGGAGTCTTATGTATACCTCGTATTCGTTTCAAAAGAATGTAAATGCGACACGTCCTTGCTAGGAAGTAGCGTTTGCAGATGCCTACGTATCGAAGCAATAGTGTTCTAATTATTCTTAAATCGCGATATCGCATCTCATTTCTATGTTTCATGACAATATATAATATTCATTACGATGGGTCATGTATACCTCGCATACACTTCAAATGGATGTGAATGCGACAGTTCCTTGCTAGGAAATAGTGATTGCAGATATCCACGTATCGAAGCAATAGAGTTCTAATGCTTCTTATATCGCGATATCGCATCTCATTTCTATGTTTCATGATAAGATATAATATTCATTGCGCAGTGTTATGACTACCTCGTATTCACTTCAAAAGAATGTAAATGCGACACTTCCTTGCTTGGAAATAGCGTTTGCAGATGTCTACTTATCGAAGCAATAGTTTTCTAATGCTTCTTAAATCGTCATATCGCATCTCATTTCTATGTTTCATGATAAGATATAATATTCATTGCGAAGTGTCACGTATACCTCGTATTCCTTTCAAAAGAATGTAAATGCGACACTTCCTTGCTAGGAAGTAGCGTTTGCAGATGTCTACGTATCGAAGCAATAGTGTTCTAATTCTTCTTAAATCGCGATATCGCATCTCATCTCTATGTTTCATGATAAGATATAATATCCATTGCGAAGTGTCATGTATACCTCGTATTCCTTTCAAAGGGATGTAAATGCGACACTTCCTTGCTAGGAACTAGCGTTTGCAGATGTCTACGTATCGAAGCAATACGGATCTAATGCTTCTTAAATCGCCATATCGCTTCTCATTTCTATGTATCATGACAATATATAATATTCACTGCGAAGTGTCATGTATACCTCGCATACACTTCAAATGAATGTAAATGCGACACTTCCTTGCTAGGAAATAGAGTTTGCAGATGTCTACGTATCGAAGCAATAGACATCTAATGCTTCATAAATCGTCATATTGCATCTCATTTCTATGTTTCATGATTAGATATAATATTTATTGTGCAGTGTTATGTATACCTCGTATTCGCCTCAAAAGAATGTAAATGCGACACTTCCTTGCTAGGAAGTAGCGTCTGCAGATGTCTACGTATCGAAGCAATAGTGTTCTAATTCTTCTTAAATCGCGATATCGCATCTCATCTCTATGTTTCATGATAAGATGTAATATTCATTGTGCAGTGTTATGTATATCTCGTCTATACTTCAAATGGATGTAAATGCGACACTTCCTTGCTAGGAAATAGCGTTTGCAGATGTCTACGTATCGTAGCATTAGAGTTCTAATGCTTCTTAAATCGCCATATCGCATCTCATTTCTATGTTTCATGATAAGATATAATATTCATTGTGCAGTGTTATGTATATCTCGTCTATACTTCAAATGGATGTAAATGCGACACTTCCTTGCTAGGAAATAGCGTTTGCAGATGTCTACGTATCGAAGCAGTAGAGTTCTAGTGCTTCTTAAATCGCCATATCGCATCACATTTCAATGTTTCATGATAAGATATAATATTCATTGTGCCGTGTTATGTATATCTCGTCTATACTTCAAATGGATGTAAATGCGACACTTCCTTGCTAGGAAATAGCGTTTGCAGATGTCTACGTATCGTGTCATTAGGGTTCTAATGCTTCCAGAAACGCGATATCGCATCACATTTCTATGTTTCATGATAAGATATAATATTCATTGTGGAGTGTTATGTATACCTCGTATTCACTTCAGAAGAATGTAAATGCGACACTTCCTTGCTAGTAAATGGCGTTTGCAGATGTCTACGTATCGAAGCAGTAGAGTTCTAGTGCTTCTTAAATCGCCATATCGCATCTCATTTCAATGTTTCATGATAAGATATAATATTCATTGTGCCGTGTTATGTATATCTCGTCTATACTTCAAATGTATGTAAATGCGACACTTCCCTGCTAGGAAATAGCGTTTGCAGATGTCTACGTATCGAAGCAATAGATTCCTAGTGCCTGTTAAATCGCCATATCGCATCTCATTTCTGTGTTTCGTGATAAGATATAATATTCATTGCGCAGTGTCATGTATACCTTGTATTCCTTTCAAAAGAATGTAAATGCGACACTTCCTTGCCAGGAAGTAGCGTTTGCAGATGTCTACGTATCGAAGAAATAGTGTTCTAATGCTTCTTAAATCGTCATATCGCATCTCATTTCTATGTTTCATGATAAGATATAATATACATTGCGAAGTGTCACGTATACCTCGTATTCCCTTCAAACGAATGTAAATGCGACACTTCCTTGCTAGGAAGTAGCGTTTGCAGATGTCTACGTATCGAAGAAATAGTGTTCTAATGCTTCTTAAATCGCCATATTACATCAGATTTCTATGTTTCATGATAAGATATAATATTCATTGTGGAGTGTTATGTATACCTCGTATTCACTTCAAAAGAATGTAAATGCGACACTTTCTTGCTAGTAAATGGCGTTTGCAGATGTCTACGTATCGAAGCAGTAGAGTTCTAGTGCTTCTTAAATCGCCATATCGCATCTCATTTCAATGTTTGATGATAAGATGTAATATTCATTGTGCAGTGTTATGTATATCTCGTCTATACTTCAAATGGATGTAAATGCGACACTTCCTCGCTATGAAATAGCGTTTTCAGATATCTGCGTATCGAAGCAATAGAGTTCTAATGCTTCTTAAATAGCCATATCGCATCTCATTTATATGTTTCATGATAAGATATAATATTTCATTGTACAGTGTTATGTATATCTCGTCTATACTTCAAATGGATGTAAATGCGACACTTCCTTGCTAGGAAATAGCGTTTGCAGATGTCTTCGTATCGAAGCAATAGAGTTCTAAAACCTTCTAATTCGCGATATCGCATCTCATTTCTATGTTTCATGATAAGATATAATATACATTGTGGAGTCTTATGTATACCTCGTATTCGTTTCAAAAGAATGTAAATGCGACTCGTCCTTGCTAGGAAGTAGCGTTTGCAGATGCCTACGTATCGAAGCAATAGTGTTCTAATGATTCTTAAATCGCGAAATCGCATCGCATTTCTATGTTTCATGACAATATATAATATTCATTGCGAAGGGTCGTGTATACCTCGCATACACTTAAAATGAATGTAAATGCGACACTTCCTTGCTAGGAAATAGCGTTTGCAGGTGTCTACGTATCGAAGCAATAGATTTCTAAAGCTTTCTAATTCGCGATATCGCATCTCATATCTATGTTTCATGATAACATATAATATTCATTGCGAAGTTTCATGTATACCTCGCATACAATTCAAACGAATGTGAATGCGACAGTTCCTTGCTAGGAAATAGTGTTTGCAGATGTCTACGTGTCGAAGCAATAGTGTTCTAATGCTTCTTAAATCGTCATATCGCATCTCAATTTTATGTTTCATGATAAGATATAATATTCATTGTGAAGTGTCATGTATACCTCGTATTCCTTTCAAAAGAATGTAAATGCGACACTCCCTTGTTAGGAAGTAGCGTTTGCAGATGTCTACGTATCGAACCAATAGAGTTCTAATGCCTCTTAAATCGCGATATCGCATCTCATTTCTATGTTTCATGACAATATATAATATTCATTGCGATGGGTCATGTATACCTCGCATACACTTAAAATGTATGTAAATGCGACACTTCCTTGCTAGGAAATAGCGTTTGCAGATGTCTACGTATCGTGTCATTAGGTTTCTAATGCTTCTCAAAACGCGATATCGCATCACATTTCTATGTTTCATGATAAGATATAATATTCATTGTGGAGTGTTATGTATACCTCGTATTCAAATCAAAAGAATGTAAATGCGACACTTCCTTGCTAGTAAATGGCGTTTGCAGATGTCTACGTATCGAAGCAGTAGAGTTCTAGTGCTTCTTAAATCGCCATATCGCATCTCATTTCAATGTTTCATGATAAGATATAATATTCATTGTGCCGTGTTATGTATATCTCGTCTATACTTCAAATGGATGTAAATGCGGCACTTCCTGGCTAGGAAATAGCGTTTTCAGATATCTTCGTATCGAAGCAATAGAGTTCTAATGCTTCTTAAATAGCCATATCGCATATCATTTCTATGTTTCATGATAAGGTATAATACTCATTGTGCAGTGTTATGTATATCTCGTCTATACTTCAAATGGATGTAAATGCGACTCTTCCCTGCTAGGAAATAGCGTTTGCAGATGTCTACGTATCGAAGCAATAGATTCCTAGTGCTTGTTAAATCGCCATATCGCATCTCATTTCTATGTTTCATGATAAGATATAATATTCATTGTGCAGTGTTATGAATACCTCGTATTCACGTCAAAAGAATGTAAATGCGACACTTCCATGCTTTGAAATAGCGATTGCAGATGTCTACGTATCGAAGCAGTAGTGTTCTAATGCTCCTTAAATCGCGATATCGTATCTCATTTCTATGTTTCATGACAATATATAATATTCATTGCAATGGGTCATGTATACCTCGCATACACTTAAAATGTATGTAAATGCGACACTTCCTTGCTAGGAAATAGCGTTTGCAGATGTCTACGTATCACAGCAATAGAGTACTAATGCTTTTTAAAACGAGAATGTCGTATTTCATTTCTATGTTTCGTAATAAGATATAATATTCATTGTGTAATGTTATGCATACCTTGTATTCACTTCAGTGGAATGTAAGTGCGACATGTCCATGCTAGGAAATAGCGTTTGCAGATGTCTACGTATCGTAGCAATAGTGTTCTAATACCGCTTAAAATGCGATATCGCATCTCATTTCTATGTTTCATGATAAGATATAATATTCATTGCGAAGTGTCATGTATACCTCGTACTCACTTCAAAAGAATGTAAGTCCGACACCTCCTTGCTAGGAAATAGCGTTTGCACATGTCTACGTATCGTAGCAATAGTGTTCTAATTCCGCTTAAAACGCGATATCAGATCTCATTTCTATGTTTCATGATAAGATATAATATCCATTGCGAAGTGTCATGTATACCTCGTATTCCTTTCAAAAGTGAATGCGACAGTTCCTTGCTAGGAAATAGTGTTTGCAGATATCTAGGTATCGAAGCAATAGAGTTCCAAAGCTTCTTAAATCGCGATATCGCATCTCATTTTTATGTTTCACGATATGATATAATAATCATTGTGCAGTGTTATGAATATTTCGTATTCACTACAATAGAATGTAAATGCGACACTTCCTTGCTAGGCAATAGCATTTGCAGATGTCTACGTATCGAAGCAATAGAGTTCTAATGCTTCTTATATCGCGATATCGCATCTCATTTCTATGTTTCATGATAAAATATAATATTCGTTGTGCAGTGTTATGAATACCTCGTATTCACATCAAAAGAATGTAAACCCGACACTTCCTTGCTTGGAAATAGCGTTTACAGATGTCTACGTATCGAAGCAATAGTTTTCTAATGCTTCTTAAATCGTCATATCGCATCTAATATCTACGTTTCATGATAAGATATAATATCCATTGCGAAGTGTCATGTATACCTCGTATTCCTTTCAAAGGAATGTAAATGCGACACTTCCTTGCTAGGAAGTAGCGTTTGCAGTTGTCTACGTATCGAAGCAATACGGATCTAATGCTTCTTAAATCGCGATATCGCTTCGCATTTCCATGTTTCATAATAATATATAATATTCATTGCGATGTGTCATGTATACCTCGCATACGCTTAAAATGAATGTAAATACGACACTTCCTTCCTAAGGAATAGCGTTTGCAGATGTCTACGTATCGATGCAATAGTGCTCTAATGCTTCTTAAATCGCGATATCGCATCTCATTCCTATGTTTCATGACAGGATATAATATTCATTGCGATGTGTCATGTATACCTCGTATTCCTTTCAAAAGAATGTAAACGCGACAAATCCTTGCCAGGAAATAGCGTTTGCAGATGTCTACGTATCGAAGCAATAGAGTTCTAATGCTTCTCAAAACGCAATAGGGCACCTCATTCCGATGTTTCACGATAAGATATAATATTTAATGTGCAGTGTTATGTACTCCTCGTATTCACTACAAAAGAAAGTGAATGCGGCAATACCTTGCCAGGAAATAGCGTTTGCAGATGTCTCCGTATCGAAGAAATAGTGTTCTAATGCTTCTTAAATCGCGATATCGCATCTCATTTCTATGTTTGGTGATAAGATATAATATTCATTGCGAATTGTCATGCTTACCTCGTATTCATCTCAAAAGAATGTAAATGCGACACACCCTTGCTAGGAAATAGCGTCTGCAGATGTCTGCGTATCGAAGCAATAGTGTTCTAATGCTTCTCAATTCGCCATATCGTATCTCATTTCTATGCTTCATGATAGATATAATATTCATTGTACAGTGCTATGTACACCTCGCATACACTTCAAAAGAATGTAAATGCGACACTTCCTTGCTAGGGAGTAGCGCTTGCAGATGTCTACCTATCGAAACAATAGAGTTCCAATGCTTCTTAAAATGTGATGTCGCATATCATTTCTATGTTTCGTGATAAGATATAATATTCATTGCGAAATGTCACGTATACCTCGTATTCACTTCAAAAGAAAGTAAATGCGACACTTCCATGCTAGGAAATAGCGTTTGCAGATGTCTACGTATCGTAGCAATAGTGTTCTAATACCGCTTAAAATGCGATATCGCATCTCATTTCTATGTTTCATGATAAGATATAATATTCATTGCGAAGTGTCATGTATACCTCGTACTCACTTCAAAAGAATGTAAGTCCGACACCTCCTTGCTAGGAAATAGCGTTTGCACATGTCTACGTATCGTAGCAATAGTGTTCTAATTCCGCTTAAAACGCGATATCGGATCTCATTTCTATGTTTCATGATAAGATATAATATCCATTGCGAATTGTCACGTATACCCGTATTCACCTCAAATGAATGTAAATGCGACACTTCCTTGCTAGGAAATGGCGCCTACAGATATCTACGTATCGTAGCAATAGAGTTTTAATGCCTCTTAAAACGCGATAACGCATCTCAGTTCTATGTTTCATGATAAGATATAATATCCATTGCGAAGTGTCATGTATACCCCGCAATCACTTCAAAAGAAAGTAAGTGCGACACTTCCTTGCTAGGAAATAGCTTCTCCAGATATCTACGTATCGTAGCAATAGAGCTCTAATGCATCTTAAAACGCGATATCGCATCTCATTTCTATGTTTCGTGATAAGATATAATATTCATTGCGAAGTGTCATGCATACCTCGAATTCACTTCAAAAGAATGTAAATGCGACGTTTCCATCCTAGAAAATAGCGTTTGCAGATGTCTATGTATCCTAGCAATAGAGTCCTAATGCTTCTTAAAACGAGATGTCGCATTTCATTTCTATGTCTCGTGATAAGATATAATATTCAGTGCGAAGTGTCAAGTATACCTCGTATTCACTTCAAAGAATGTAAATGCGACATTCTTGCTAGGAAATAGCGCTTCCAAATGTCTACGTGCCGAAACAATAGGGCTCTAATGCTTCCTAAAACGACAAGTCACATCTCATTTCTATGTTTCATGATAAGATATAATATTCATTGCGAAGTGTCATGTATACCTCGTACTCACTTCAAAAGAATGTAAGTCCGACACCTCCTTGCTAGGAAATAGCGTTTGCACATGTCTACGTATCGTAGCAATAGTGTTCTAATTCCGCTTAAAACGCGATATCGGATCTCATTTCTATGTTTCATGATAAGATATAATATCCATTGCGAATTGTCACGTATACCCGTATTCACCTCAAATGAATGTAAATGCGACACTTCCTTGCTAGGAAATGGCACCTACAGATATCTACGTATCGTAGCAATAGAGTTTTAATGCCTCTTAAAACGCGATAACGCATCTCAGTTCTATGTTTCATGATAAGATATAATATCCATTGCGAAGTGTCATGTATACCCCGCAATCACTTCAAAAGAAAGTAAGTGCGACACTTCCTTGCTAGGAAATAGCGTCCCCAGATATCTACGTATCGCAGCAATAGAGCTCTAATGCATCTTAAAACGCGATATCGCATCTCATTTCTATGTTTCGTGATAAGATATAATATTCATTGCGAAGTGTCATGCATACCTCGAATTCACTTCAAAAGAATGTAAATGCGACGTTTCCATCCTAGAAAATAGCGTTTGCAGATGTCTATGTATCCTAGCAATAGAGTCCTAATGCTTCTTAAAACGAGATGTCGCATTTCATTTCTATGTCTCGTGATAAGATATAATATTCAGTGCGAAGTGTCAAGTATACCTCGTATTCACTTCATAAGAATGTAAGTGCGACACTTCCTTGGAAGGAAATATTGTTTGCAGATGTCTACGTATCGTAGCAATAGAGGTCTAATGCTTCTTAAAGCGCGATATCGCATCTCACTACTATGTTTCATGATAAGTTGTAGTAATTATTGCGAAGTGTCATGTATACCTCGTATTCACATCAAAAGAATGTAAATGCGACACTTACAAGCTAGGAAATACCGTTTGCAGATGTCTACGTATCGCAGCAATAGAGTTCTAATGCTTCTTAAAACGAGATGTCGCATTTCATATCTATGTTTCGTGGTAAGATATAATATTCATTGTAGAGTGTAATGTATACCGCATAATAAATTCAAAAGAATGTAAATGCGACACTTCCATGCTAGGAAATAGCGTTTGCATATGCCTACGTATCGTAGCAAGAGAGATCTAATGCTTCTTAAAACACGATATCGCATCTCACACCTATGTTTCATGATAAGATATAATAATCATTGCGATGTGTCATGTATACCTCGTATTCACTTCAAAAGAATGTAAATGCGAAACTTACATGCTAGGAAATAGCGTTTGCAGATGTCTACGTATCGCAGCAATAGAGTTCTAATGCTTCTTAAAACGCGGTATCGCATCTCACTGCTATGTTTCATGATAAGATATAATATTCATTATCGAGTGTCATGTATACCTCGTATTCACATCAAAAGAATGTAAATGCGACACTTACATGCTAGGAAATACCGTTTGCAGATGTCTACGTATCGCAGCAATAGGGTTCTAATGGTTCTTAGAACGAGATGTCGCATTTGATTTCTATGTTTCGTGGTAAGATATAATATTCATTGTAGAGAGATATGTATACCTCGTATTCACTTCAAAAGAATGTAAATGCGACACTTCCTTGCTAGGAAATATTGTTTGCACATGTCTACGTATCGTAGCAATAGAGTTTTAATGCTTCTTAAAACGCGATATCGCATCTCACTTCTATGTTTCATGATAAGATATAATAATCATTGCGAAGTGTCATGTATACCTCGTATTCACTTCAAAAGAATGTAAATGCGACACTTACATGCTAGGAAATAGCGTTTGCAGATGTCTACGTATCGTAGCAATAGAGTTCTAATGCTTCTTAAAACGCGATATCGCATCTCACTGCTATGTTTCATGATGAGATATAATATTCATCATGGAGTGTTATGTATACCTCGTACTCACT
Source organism: Xylocopa sonorina (assembly GCF_050948175.1). Taxonomy (NCBI): domain Eukaryota; kingdom Metazoa; phylum Arthropoda; class Insecta; order Hymenoptera; family Apidae; genus Xylocopa; species Xylocopa sonorina. The sequence goes on from NW_027490094.1 coordinate 1,540,291, forward strand.
TCAAAAGAATGTAAATACGACCCATCCATGCTAGGAAGTAGCCTTTGCAGATGTCTACGTATCGTAGCAATAGAGTACTAATGCTTCTTAGAACGCGATATCGCATCTCAGCTCCATGTTTCATGATAAGATATAATATTCATTGCGAAGTGTCATGTATACCTCGTATTCACTTCAAAAGAATGTAAATGCGACACTTCCATGCTAGGAAATAGCGTTTGCAGATGTCTACGTATCGTAGCAATAGAGTTCTAATGCCTCTTAAAACGCGATATCGCATCTCACTGCTATGTTTCATGATAAGATATAATATTCATTATGGAGTGATATGTATACCTCGTACTCACTTCAAAAGAAAGTAAATGCGACCCTTCCATGCTAGGGAATAGCCTTTGCAGATGTCTACGTATCGTAGCAATAGAGTTCTAATGCTTCTTAGAACGCGACATCGCATCTCACTTTTATGTTTCATGATAAGATATAATATTCATTGCGAAGTGTCATGTATACTCGTATTCACTTCAAAAGAATGTAAATGCGACACTTCCATGCTAGGAAATAGCGTTTGCAGATGTCTACTTATCGTAGCAATAGAGTTCTAATGCTTCTCAAAACGCGATATAGCACCTCATTCCTATGTTTCATGATAATATATAATATTCATTGCGAAGTGTCATGTATATCTCGTATTCACTTCAAACGAATGTAAATGCGACACTTCCATGCTAGGAAATAGCGTTTTCAGATGTCTACGTATCGTAGCAATAGAGTTCTAATGCTTCTCAAAACGCGATATAGCACCTCATTCCTATGTTTCATGATAAGATATAATATTCAGTGCGAAGTGTTATGTATACTTCGTATTCACTCCAAAAGGATGTAAGTGCGACACTTCCTTGCTAGGAAATAGCGTTTCCAGACGACTACGTATGGAAATAATAGAGATCTAATACATCTTAAAACGTGATGTCGCATCGCATTTCTATGTTTCATGAAAAGATATAATATTCATTGCGAAGTGTCATGTATACCTCGATTTCACTACACAAGAATGTAAATGCGACACTTCCATGCTAGGAAATAGCGTTTGCAGATGTCTACGTATCGTAGCAATAGAGTTCTAATGCTTCTTAAAACGCGATATCGCATCTCACTGCTATTTTTCATGATAAGATATATTATTCATTATGGAGTGATATGTATACCTCGTAGTCACTTCAAAAGAAAGTAAATGCGACCCTTCCATGCTAGGGAGTAGCCTTTGCAGATGTCTACGTATCGTAGCAATAGAGTTCTAATGCTTCTTAGAACGCGATATCGCATCTCACTTTTACGTTTCATGATAAGATATAATATTCATTGCGAAGTGTCATGTATACCTAGTATTCACTTCAAAAGAATGTAAATGCGACACTTCCATGCTAGGAAGTAGCGTTTGCAGATGTCTACATATCGTAGCAATAGAGTTCTAGTGCTTCTCAAAACGCGATATAGCACCTCATTCCTATGTTTCATGATAAGATATAATATTCATTGCGAAGTGTCATGTATATCTCGTATTCACTTCAAACGAATGTAAATGCGACACTTCCATGCTAGGAAATAGCGTTTGCAGATGTCTACGTATCGTAGCTATAGAGTTCTAATGCTTGTTAAAACGCGATATCGCATCTGACTGCTATGTTTCATGAGAAGATATAATATTCATTATGGAGTGTTATGTATACCTCGTACTCACTTCAAAAGAATGTAAATGCGACCCTTCCATGCTAGCAAATAGCCTTTGCAGATGTTTACGCATCGTAGCAATAGAGTTCTAATGCTTGTTGGAACGCGATATCGCATCTCACATCTATGTTTCATGATAAGATATAATATTCATTGCGAAGTGTCATGTATACTTCGTATTCACATGACAGGAATGTAAATGCGACGCTTCCATGCTAGGAAATAGCGTTTGCAGATGTCTACGTATCGTAGCAATAGTGTTCTAATGCTTCTTAAAACGAGATGCCGCATCTCACTGCTATGTTTCATGATAAGATATAATATTCATTATGGAGTGTCATGTATACCTCGTACTCACATCAAAAGAATGTAAATGCGACACTTACATGCTAGGAAATACCGTTTGCAGATGTCTACGTATCGCAGCAATAGGGTTCTAATGGTTCTTAGAACGAGATGTCGCATTTGATTTCTATGTTTCGTGGTAAGATATAATATTCATTGTAGAGAGATATGTATACCTCGTATTCACTTCAAAAGAATGTAAATGCGACACTTCCTTGCTAGGAAATATTGTTTGCAGATGTCTACGTATCGTAGCAATAGAGTTTTAATGCTTCTTAAAACGCGATATCGCATCTCACTTCTATGTTTCATGATAAGATATAATAATCATTTCGAAGTGTCATGTATACCTCGTATTCACTTCAAAAGAATGTAAATGCGACACTTACATGCTAGGAAATAGCGTTTGCAGATGTCTACGTATCGTAGCAATAGAGTTCTAATGCTTCTTAAAACGCGATATCGCATCTCACTGCTATGTTTCATGATGAGATATAATATTCATTATGGAGTGTTATGTATACCTCGTACTCACTTCAAAAGAATGTAAATACGACCCATCCATGCTAGGAAGTAGCCTTTGCAGATGTCTACGTATCGTAGCAATAGAGTACTAATGCTTCTTAGAACGCGATATCGCATCTCACTTCCATGTTTCATGATAAGATATAGTATTCATTGCGAAGTGTCATGTATACCTCGTATTCACTTCAAAAGAATGTAAATGCGACACTTCCATGCTAGGAAATAGTGTTTGCAGATGTCTACGTATCGTAGCAATAGAGTTCTAATGCCTCTTAAAACGCGATATCGCATCTCACTGCTATGTTTCATGATAAGATATAATATTCATTATGGAGTGATATGTATACCTCGTACTCACTTCAAAAGAAAGTAAATGCGACCCTTCCATGCTAGGGAATAGCCTTTGCAGATGTCTACGTATCGTAGCAATAGAGTTCTAATGCTTCTTAGAACGCGATATCGCATCTCACTTTTATGTTTCATGATAAGATATAATATTCATTGCGAAGTGTCATGTATACCTCGTATTCACTTCAAAAGAAGGTAAATGCGACACTTCCATGCTAGGAAGTAGCGTTTGCAGATGTCTACATATCGTAGCAATAGAGTTCTAGTGCTTCTCAAAACGCGATATAGCACCTCATTCCTATGTTTCATGATAAGATATAATATTCATTGCGAAGTGTCATGTATATCTCGTATTCACTTCAAAAGAATGTAGATGCGACACTTCCATGCTAGGAAACAGCGTTTGCAGATGTCTACGTATCATAGCAATATAGTTCTAATGCTTCTTAAAGCGCGATATCGCATCTCACTACTATGTTTCATGATAAGTTGTAGTAATCATTGCGAAGTGTCATCTATACCTCGTATTCACATCAAAAGAATGTAAATGCGACCCTTCCATGCTAGCAAATAGCCTTTGCAGATGTTTACGCATCGTAGCAATAGAGTTCTAATGCTTGTTGGAACGCGATATCGCATCTCACATCTATGTTTCATGATAAGATATAATATTCATTGCGAAGTGTCATGTATACTTCGTATTCACATGACAGGAATGTAAATGCGACGCTTCCATGCTAGGAAATAGCGTTTGCAGATGTCTACGTATCGTAGCAATAGTGTTCTAATGCTTCTTAAAACGAGATGCCGCACCTCACTGCTATGTTTCATGATAAGATATAATATTCATTATGGAGTGTCATGTATACCTCGTACTCACATCAAAAGAATGTAAATGCGACACTTACATGCTAGGAAATACCGTTTGCAGATGTCTACGTATCGCAGCAATAGGGTTCTAATGGTTCTTAGAACGAGATGTCGCATTTGATTTCTATGTTTCGTGGTAAGATATAATATTCATTGTAGAGAGATATGTATACCTCGTATTCACTTCAAAAGTATGTAAATGCGACACTTCCTTGCTAGGAAATATTGTTTGCAGATGTCTACGTATCGTAGCAATAGAGTTTTAATGCTTCTTAAAACGCCATATCGCATCTCACTTCTATGTTTCATGATAAGATATAATAATCATTGCGAAGTGTCATGTATGTCTCGTATTCACTTCAAAAGAATGTAAATGCGACACTTACATGCTAGGAAATAGCGTTTGCAGATGTCTACGTATCGTAGCAATATAGTTCTAATGCTTCTTAAAACGCGATATCGCATCTCACTGCTATGTTTCATGATGAGATATAATATTCATTATGGAGTGTTATGTATACCTCGTACTCACTTCAAAAGAATGTAAATACGACGCATCCATGCTAGGAAGTAGCCTTTGCAGATGTCTACGTATCGTAGCAATAGAGTACTAATGCTTCTCAGAACGCGATATCGCATCTCACTTCCATGTTTCATGATAAGATATAATATTCATTGCGAAGTGTCATGTATACCTCGTATTCACTTCAAAAGAATGTAAATGCGACACTTCCATGCTAGGAAATAGCGTTTGCAGATGTCTACGTATCGTAGCAATAGAGTTCTAATGCCTCTTAAAACGCGATATCGCATCTCACTGCTATGTTTCATGATAAGATATACTATTCATTATGGAGTGATATGTATACCTCGTACTCACTTCAAAAGAAAGTAAATGCGACCGTTCCATGCTAGGGAATAGCCTTTGCAGATGTCTAGGTATCGTAGCGATAGAGTTCTAATGCTTCTTAGAACGCGACATCGCATCTCACTTTTATGTTTCATGATAAGATATAATATTCATTGCGAAGTGTCATGTATACCTCGTATTCACTTCAAAAGAATGTAAATGCGACACTTCCATGCTAGGAAATAGCGTTTGCAGATGTCTACTTATCGTAGCAATAGAGTTCTAATGCTTCTCAAAACGCGATATAGCACCTCATTCCTATGTTTCATGATAATATATAATATTCATTGCGAAGTGTCATGTATATCTCGTATTCACTTCAAACGAATGTAAATGCGACACTTCCACGCTAGGAAATAGCGTTTTCAGATGTCTACGTATCGTAGCAATAGAGTTCTAATGCTTCTCAAAACGCGATATAGCACCTCATTCCTATGTTTCATGATAAGATATAATATTCAGTGCGAAGTGTTATGTATACTTCGTATTCACTTCAAAAGGATGTAAGTGCGACACTTCCTTGCTAGGAAATAGCGTTTCCAGACGACTACGTATGGAAATAATAGAGATCTAATACATCTTAAAACGTGATGTCGCATCGCATTTCTATGTTTCATGAAAAGATATAATATTCATTGCGAAGTGTCATGTATACCTCGATTTCACTACACAAGAATGTAAATGCGACACTTCCATGCTAGGAAATAGCGTTTGCAGATGTCTACGTATCGTAGCAATAGAGTTCTAATGCTTCTTAAAACGCGATATCGCATCTCACTGCTATGTTTCATGATATGATATATTATACATTATGGAGTGATATGTATACCTCGTAGTCACTTCAAAAGAATGTAAATGCGACCCTCCCATCCTAGGAAATAGCGCTTGCAGATGTCTACGTATCGTAGCAATAGAGATCTAATGCTTCTTAAAACGAGATGTCGCATCTCATTTCTATGTGTCATGATCAGATATAATATTCATTGCGAAGTGTCATGTATACCTCGTATTCACTTCAAAAGGATGTAAATGCGACACTTCCTTGCTAGGAAATAGAGTTTCCAGATGACTACGTGTCGAAACAATAGAGTTCTAATGATTCTTAAAATGCCATATCGCATCTCACTTCTATGTTTCATGATAAGATATAATATTCATTGCGAAGTGTCGTGTATATCTCGTATTCACTTCAAACGAATGTAAATGCGACACTTCCATGCTAGGAAATAGCGTTTGCAGATGTCTACATATCGTAGCAATAGAGTTCTAATGCTTCTCAAAACGCGATATAGCACCTCATTCCTATGTTTCATGATAAGATATAATATTCATTGCGAAGTGTCATGTATATCTCGTATTCACTTCAAAAGAATGTAGATGCGACACTTCCATGCTAGGAAATAGCGTTTGCAGATGTCTACGTATCGTAGCAATAGAGTTCTAATGCTTCTTAAAACGCGATATAGCACCTCATTCCTATGTTTCATGATAATATATAATATTCATTGCGAAGTGTCATGTATATCTCGTATTCACTTCAAACGAATGTAAATGCGACACTTCCACGCTAGGAAATAGCGTTTTCAGATGTCTACGTATCGTAGCAATAGAGTTCTAATGCTTCTCAAAACGCGATATAGCACCTCATTCCTATGTTTCATGATAAGATATAATATTCAGTGCGAAGTGTTATGTATACTTCGTATTCACTTCAAAAGGATGTAAGTGCGACACTTCCTTGCTAGGAAATAGCGTTTCCAGACGACTACGTATGGAAATAATAGAGATCTAATACATCTTAAAACGTGATGTCGCATCGCATTTCTATGTTTCATGAAAAGATATAATATTCATTGCGAAGTGTCATGTATACCTCGATTTCACTACACAAGAATGTAAATGCGACACTTCCATGCTAGGAAATAGCGTTTGCAGATGTCTACGTATCGTAGCAATAGAGTTCTAATGCTTCTTAAAACGCGATATCGCATCTCACTGCTATGTTTCATGATATGATATATTATACATTATGGAGTGATATGTATACCTCGTAGTCACTTCAAAAGAATGTAAATGCGACCCTCCCATCCTAGGAAATAGCGCTTGCAGATGTCTACGTATCGTAGCAATAGAGATCTAATGCTTCTTAAAACGAGATGTCGCATCTCATTTCTATGTGTCATGATCAGATATAATATTCATTGCGAAGTGTCATGTATACCTCGTATTCACTTCAAAAGGATGTAAATGCGACACTTCCTTGCTAGGAAATAGAGTTTCCAGATGACTACGTGTCGAAACAATAGAGTTCTAATGATTCTTAAAATGCCATATCGCATCTCACTTCTATGTTTCATGATAAGATATAATATTCATTGCGAAGTGTCGTGTATATCTCGTATTCACTTCAAACGAATGTAAATGCGACACTTCCATGCTAGGAAATAGCGTTTGCAGATGTCTACATATCGTAGCAATAGAGTTCTAATGCTTCTCAAAACGCGATATAGCACCTCATTCCTATGTTTCATGATAAGATATAATATTCATTGCGAAGTGTCATGTATATCTCGTATTCACTTCAAAAGAATGTAGATGCGACACTTCCATGCTAGGAAATAGCGTTTGCAGATGTCTACGTATCGTAGCAATAGAGTTCTAATGCTTCTTAAAACGCGATATCGCATCTCACTGCTATGTTTCATGATGAGATATAATATTCATTATAGAGTGTTATGTATACCTCGTACTCACTTCAAAAGAATGTAAATACGACCCTTCCATGCTAGGAAGTAGCCTTTGCAGATGTCTACGTATCGTAGCAATAGAGTACTAATGCTTCTTAGAACGCGATATCGCATCTCACTTCCATGATTCATGGTAAGATATAATATTCATTGCGAAGTGTCATGTATACCTCGTATTCACTTCAAAAGAATGTAAATGCGACACTTCCATGCTAGGAAATAGCGTTTGCAGATGTCTACGTATCGTGGCAATAGAGTTCTAATGCTTCTTAAAACGCGATAGCGCATCTCACTGCTATGTTTCATGATAAGATATAATATTCATTATGGAGTGATATGTATACCTCGTACTCACTTCAAAAGAAAGTAAATGCGACCCTTAAATGCTAGGGAATAGCCTTTGCAGATGTCTACGTATCGTAGCAATAGAGTTCTAATGCTTCTTAGAACGCGACATCGCATCCCACTTTTATGTTTCATGATAAGATATAATATTCATTGCGAAGTGTCATGAATACCTCGTACTCACTTCAAAAGAATGTAAATGCGACACTTCCATGCTAGGAAATAGCGTTTGCAGATGTCTAATTATCGTAGCAATAGAGTTCTAATGCTTCTCAAAACGCGATATATCACCTCATTCCTATGTTTCATGATAAGATATAATATTCATTGCGAAGTGTCATGTATATCTCGTATTCACTTCAAACGAATGTAAATGCGACACTTCAATGCTAGGAAATAGCGTTTGCAGATGTCTACGTATTGTAGCAATAGAGTTCTAATGCTTCTCAAAACGCGATATAGCACCTCATTCCTATGTTTCATGATAAGATATAATATTCATTGCGAAGTGTCATGTATATCTCGTATTCACTTCAAAAGAATGTAGATGCGACACTTCCATGCTAGGAAATAGCGTTTGCAGATGTCTACGTATCGTAGCAATAGAGTTCTAATGCTTCTTAAAACGCGATATCGCATCTCACTGCTATGTTTCATGATAAGATATAATATTCATTATGGAGTGTTATGTATACCTCGTACTCACTTCAAAAGAATGTAAATGCGACCCTTCCATGCTAGGAAATAGCGTTTGCAGATGTCTACGTATCGTAGCAATAGAGTTCTAATGCTTCTTAGAACGCGATATCGCATCTCACTTCCATGTTTCATGATAAGATATAATATTCATTGCGAAGTGTCATGCATATCTCGTATTCACTTCAAAAGAATGTAAATGCGACAATTCCATGCTAGGAAATATTGTTTGCAGATGTCTACGTATCACAGCAATAGAGTTCTAATGCTCCCTAAAATGCGATATCGCACCTCTCTTCTATGTTTCATGATAAGGTATAATATTCATTGCGAAGTGTCATGTATACCTCGTATTCACTTCAAAAGAATGTAAATGCGACACTTCCATGCTAGGAAGTAGCGTTTGCAGATGTCTAGGTATCGCAGCAATAGAGTTCTAATACGTCCTAAAACGCGATATGGCATCTCTCTTCTATGTTTCATGATAAGGTATAATATTCATTTCGAAGTGTCGTGTATATCTCGTATTCACTTCAAAAGAATGTAAATGCGACAACTCCATGCTAGGAAATAGCGTTTGCAGATGTCTACGTATCGTAGCTATAGAGTTCTAATGCTTGTTAAAACGCGATATCGCATCTGACTGCTATGTTTCATGAAAAGATATAATATTCATTATGGAGTGTTATGTATACATCGTACTCACTTCAAAAGAGTGTAAATGCGACCCTTCCATGCTAGGAAATAGCGTTTGCAGATGTCTACGTATCGTAGCAATAGAGTTCTAATGCTTCTTAGTACGCGATATCGCAACTCACATCTATGTTTCATGATAAGATATAATATTCATTGCGAAGTGTCATGTGTACCTCGTACTCACTTCAAAAGAATGTAAATATGACACTTCCATGCTAGGAAATAGCATTTGCAGATGTCTACGTATCGCAGCAATAGAGTTCTAATACGTCCTAAAACGCGATATGGCATCTCTCTTCTATGTTTCATGATAAGGTATAATATTCATTGCGAAGTGTCATGTATACCTCGTACTCACTTCAAAAGGATGTAAATGCGACCCTTCCATGCTAGGAAATAGCCTTTGCAGATGTCTACGTATCGTAGCTATAGTGTTCTAATGCTTCTCAAAACGCGATATAGCACCTCATTCCTATGTTTCATGATAAGATATAATATTCATTGCGAAGTGTCATGTATACCTCGATTTCACTTCACAAGAATGTAAATGCGACACTTCCTTGCTTGGAAATATTGTTTGCAGATGTCTACGTATCACAGCAATAGGGTAATAATGCTTCTTAAAACGAGATGTCGTATTTCATTTCTATGTTTCATGATAAGATATAATATTCATTGCGAAGTGTCATGCATATCTCGTATTCACTGCAAGAGAATGTAAATGCGACAATTCCATGCTAGGAAAAGCCGTTTGCAGATGTCTACGTATCGCAGCAATAGAGTATTAATGCTTCCTAAAACGCGATATCGCACCTCTCTTCTATGTTTCATGATAAGGTATAATATTCATTGCGAAGTGTCATGTATATCTCGTATTCACATCAAAAGAATGTAAATGCGACACTTCCATGCTAGGAAATAGCGTTTGCAGATGTCTACGTATCGCAGCAATAGAGTTCCAATGCTTCCTAAAACGCGATATCGCATCACTCTTCTATGTTTCATGATAAGGTATAATATTCATAGCGAAGTGTCATGTATACCTCGTATTCACTTCAAATGAATGTAAATGCGACACTTCCATGCTAGGAAATAGCGTTTGCAGATGTCTACGTATCGTAGCAATAGAGTTCTAATGCTTCTTAAAACGCGATATCGCATCTCACTGCTATGTTTCACGATAAGATATAATATTCATTATGGAGTGATATGTGTACCTCGTACTCACTTCAAAAGAAAGTAAATGCGACCCTTCCATGCTAGGGACTAGCCTTTGCAGATGTCTACGTATCGTAGCAATAGAGTTCTAATGCTTCTTAGAACGCGACATCGCATCTCACTTTTATGCTTCATGATAAGATATAATATTCATTGCGAAGTGTCATGTATACCTCGTATTCACTTCAAAAGAATGTAAATGCGACACTTCCATGCTAGGAAATAGCGTTTGCAGATGTCTACTTATCGTAGCAATAGAGTTCTAATGCTTCTCAAAACGCGATATAGCACCTCATTCCTATGTTTCATGATAAGATATAATATTCATTGCGAAGTGTCATGTATATCTCGTATTCACTTCAAACGAATGTAAATGCGACACTTCCATGCTAGGAAATAGCGTTTGCAGATGTCTACGTATCGTAGCAGTAGAGTTCTAATGCTTCTCAAAACGCGATATAGCACCTCATTCCTATGTTTCATGATAAGCTATAATATTCATTGCGAAGTGTCATGTATATCTCGTATTCACTTCAAAAGAATGTAAATGCGACATTTCCATGCTAGGAAATAGCGTTTGCAGATGTCTACGTATCGCAGCAATAGAGTTTTAATGCTTCCTAAAACGCGATATTGCACCTCCCTTCTATGTTTCATGATAAGGTATAATATTCATTGCGAAGTGCCATGTATACCTCGTATTCACTTGAAAAGAATGTAAATGCGACACTTCCATGCTAGGAAATAGCGTTTGCAGATGTCTACGTATCGCAGCAATAGAGTTCTAATACGTCCTAAAACGCGATATGGCATCCCTCTTCTATGTTTCATGATAAGGTATAATATTCATTGCGAAGTGTCATGTATACCTCGTATTCACTTCAAATGAATGTAAATGCGACACTTCCATGTTAGGAAGTAGCGTTTGCAGATGTCTATGTATCGAACCAATAGAGTTCTAATGCTTCTTAGATCGCCATATCGCATCTCATTTCTATGTTTCATGATAAGATATAATATTCATCGCAAATTGTCATGCATACCTCGTATTCCTTTCAAAAGAATGTGAATGCGACAGTTCCTTGCTAGGAAATAGTGTTTGCAGATATCTACGTATCGTAGCAATAGAGTTCCAAAGCTTCTTAAATCGCGATATCGCATCTCATTTTTATGTTTCACGATAAGATATAATAATCATTGTGCAGTGTTATGAATATTTCGTATTCACTTCAAAAGAATGTAAATGCGACACTTCCTTGCTAGGCAACATCATTTGCAGATGTCTACGTATCGAACCAATAGATTTCTAATGCTTCATATATCGCGATATCGCATCTCATTTCTATGTTTCATGATAAGATATAATATTCACAGTGCAGTGTTATGTATACCTCTTATTCACGTCAAAAGAATGTAAATGCGACACTTCCTTGCTAGGAAATAGCGTTTGCAGATGTCTACGTACCGAAGCAATAGAGTTCTAATGCTTCTTAAATCGCGATATCGCATCTCATTTCTATGTTTCATGACAATATATAATATTCATTGCAATGGGTCATGTATACCTCGCATACACTTAAAATGTATGTAAATGCGACACTTCCTTGCTAGGAAGTAGCGTTTGCAGATGTCTACGTATCGAACCAATAGAGTTCTAATGCTTCTTAGATCGCCATATCGCATCTCATTTCTACGTTTCATGATAAGATATAATATTCATTGCGAAGTGCCATGTATACCTCGTATTCCTTTCAAAAGAATGTGAATGCGACAGTTCCTTGCTAGGAAATAGTGTTTGCAGATATCTACGTATTGAAGCAATAGAGTTCCAAAGCTTCTTAATTCGCGATATCGCATCTCATTTTTATGTTTCACGATATGATATAATAATCATTGTGCAGTGTTATGAATATTTCGTATTCACTTCAATAGAATGTAAATGCGACACTTCCTTGCTAGGCAATAGCATTTGCAGATGTCTACGCATCGAAGCAATAGAGTTCTAATGCTTCTTATATCGCGATATCGCATCTCATTTCTATGTTTCATGATAAAATATAATATTCATTGTGCAGTGTTATGAATACCTCGTATTCACTTCAAAAGAATGTAAACGCGACACTTCCTTGCTGGGAAATATTGTTTGCAGATGTCTACGTATCACAGCAATAGAGTACTAATGATTCTTAAAACGGGATGTCGTATTTCATTTCTATGTTTCGTAATAAGATATAATATTCATTGTGTAATGTTATGTATACCTCGTATTCGTTTCAAAAGAATGTAAATGCGACACGTCCTTGCTAGGAAGTAGCGTTTGCAGATGCCTACGTATCGAAGCAATAGAGTTCTAAAACCTTCTAATTCGCGATATCGCATCTCATTTCTATGCTTCATGACAATATATAATATTCATTGCGATGTGTCATGTATACCTCGTATTCCTTTCAAAAGAATGTAAATACCTCACATCCTTGCTAGGAAATAGCGTTTGCAGATGTCTACGTATCGAAGCAATAGATTTCTAAAGCTTGCTAATGCGCGATATCGCATCTCATATCTATGTTTCATGATAATATATAATATTCATTGCGAAGTGTCATGTATACCTCGCATACACTTCAAATGAATGTGAATGCGACAGTTCCATGCTAGGAAATAGCGTCTGCAGATGTCATCGTATCGGAGCAATAGGGATCTAATGCTTCTTAAATCGCCATATCGTTTCGCATTTCTATGTTTCATGATAATATATAATATTCACTGCGAAGTGTCACGTATACCTCGCATACACTTCAATTGAATGTACATGCGACACTTTCTTGCTAGGAAAAAGCGTTTGCAGATGTCCACGTATCGAAGAAGTAGAATTCTAGTGCTTCTTAAACCGCCATATCGCATCTCATTTTTATGTTTCATGATAATATATAATATTTACTGCGAAGTGTCATGTATACCTAAAATACACATCAAATGAATGTAAATGCGACACATACTTGCTAGGAAATAGCGTTTGCAGATGTCTCCGTATCGAAGAAATAATGCTCTAATGCTTCTTAAATCGCGATATCGCATCTCATTTCTATGTTTGGTGATAAGATATAATATTCATTGCGAAGTGTCATGCTTACCTCGTATTCATTTCAAAAGAATGTAAATGCGACACTTCCTTGCTAGGAAATAGCGTTTGCAGATATCTACGTATCGAAGCAATAGTGTTCTAATGCTTCTTAAATCGTCATATCGCATCTCATTTCTATGTTTCATGATAAGATATAATATTCATTGCGAAGTGTCATGTATACCTCGTATTCCTTTCAAAAGAATGTAAATGCGACACTTCCTTGCTAGGACATAGCGTTGGCTGATGTCCACGTATCGAAGCAATAGAGTTCTAATGCTTCTCAAAACGCGATATCGCACCTCATTTCTATGTTTCGTGACAAGACATAATATTCATTACGAAATGTCACTTATATCTCGCATACGCTTCAAATGAATGTAATTGCGACACTTCCTTCATAGGAAATAGCGTTTGCAGGTGTCTATGTGCCATGGCAATAGAGTTCTAACTCTTCTTCAAACGCGAGATCGCAACTCATTTCTATGTTTCATGATGAGATATAATCGTCATTGAGAAGTGTTATGTATACCTCGTATTCACCTCAAAAGAATGTAAATGCGATACTGCCTTGCTAGGAAATAGCGTTTGCAGATGTATACGTATCGAAGCAATAGACTTCTAATGCTTCATAAATCACCATATCGCATCTCATTTCTATGTTTTATGATAAGACATAAAATTCATTGTGCAGTGTTATGTATATTTCGTCTACTCTTCAAATGAATGTAAATGCGACACTACCTCGCTAGGAAATAGCGTTTGCCGATGTCTGCGTATCGAAGCAATAGTGTACTAATGCTTCTTAAATCGCCATATCGTATCTCATTTCTATGCTTCATGATAGATATAATATTCATTGTGCAGTGCTATGTACACCTCGCATACACTTCAAGAGAATGTAAACGCGACAAATCCTTGCCAGGAAATAGCGTTTGCAGATGTCTACGTATCGAAGCAATAGAGTTCTAATGCTTCTCAAAACGCGATAGCGCATCTCATTCCTATGTTTCATGATAAGATATAATATTTAATGTGCAGTGTTATGTACTTCTCGTATTCACTACAAAAGAAAGTGAATGCGACAACACCTTGCCAGGAAATAGCGTTTGCAGATGTCTCCGTATCGAAGAAATAGTGTACTAATACTTCTTAAATCGCGATATCGCATCTCTTTTCTATGTTTCGTGATAAGATATAATATTCATTGCGAAGTGTCATGCTTACCTCGTATTCATCTCAAAAGAATGTAAATGCGACACTTCCTTGCTAGGAAATAGCGTCTGCAGATGTCTACGTATCGAAGCAATAGAATTCTAATACTTCTTATATTGTCATATCGCATCTCATTTCTATGTCTCATGATAAAATATAATATTCATTGCGAATTGTCATGTATACCTCGTATTCCTTTCAAAATAATGTAAATGCGACACTTCCTTGCTAGGGAGTAGCGCTTGCAGATGTCTACCTATCGTAGCATTAGTGTTATAATGCTTCTCAAAACGCGATATCGCATCTCGTTTCTATGTTTCGTGACAGGATATAATATTCATTGCGAAATGTCACTTATACCTCGCATACACTTCAAATGAATGTAATTGCGACACATCCTTCCTAGGAAATAGCGTTTGCAGGTGTCTATGTATCATGGCTATAGAGTTCTAACGCTACATCAAGCGCGAGATCGCAACTCATTTCTACGTTTCATGATAAGATATAATATTCATTGCGAAGTGTCATGTATACCTCGTATTCACTTCAACAGTATTTAAATGCGACACTTCCTTGTTAGGAATTAGCGTTTGAAGATGTCTCCGTATCGAAGCAATAGTGTTCTAATGCTTCTCAAAACGCGATGTCGCATCTCATTTCTGTGTTTCAAATAGCGTTTGTACGTGTCTGCGTATCATAGCTATAGAGTTCTAACGCTTGTTAAATCGCGATATCACATCTCATTTCTGTGTTTCATGATAAGATATAATATTCATTGTGCAGTGCAATGTATACCTCGTATTCACATCAAAAGAATGTAAATGCGACACTTCCTTGCTAGGAAATAGCGTCTGCAGATGTCTACGTATCGAAGCAATAGAATTCTAATGCTTCTTAAATCGTCATATCGCATCTCATTTCTATGTTTCATGATAATATATAATATTGATTGCGAAGTGACAGGTATATCTCGTCTATACTTCAAATGGATGTAAATGCGACACTTCCTTGCTAGGAAATAGCGGTGGCAGATGTCTACCAATCGAAGCAATAGGGTTCTAATGCTTCTTAAATCGCCCTATCGCATCTCATTTCAATGTTTCATGATAAGGTATAATATTCTTTGCAAAGTGCCAAGTATACCTCGTATTCACTTCAAAAGAATGTAAATGCGACTCTTCCATGCTAGGAAGTAGCGTTTGCAGATGTCTACGTATCGTAGCAATAGAGTTCCATTGCTTCTTAAAACGCGATATCGCATCTCATTTCTGTGTTTCACGATTAGATATAATATTCATTGCGAAGTGTTATGTAAACCTAGTCTACGACTCAAATTAATGTAAATGCGACACTTTCTTTCTAGGAAATAGCGTTTGCAGATGTCTACGTATCGTAGCAATAGAGATCTAATGCTTCTTAGAACGCGATACCGCATCTCATTACTGTGTTTCATGATATGATATAATATTCATTGCGAAGTGTTATGTATTCCTCGTCTACACTTCAAATGGATGTAAATGCAACACTTCCTTGCTAGGATATAGCTGGTCCAGATGTCTACGTATCGAAGCAGTAGAGTTGTAATGCTTCTTAAAATGCGGCATCGCATCTCATTTCAATGTTTCGTGATGAGATATAATATTCAATGTGCAGTGTTATGTATTCGTCGTCAACACTTCAAAAGAATGTAAGTGCGACACTTCCTTGCTAGGAAATAGCTGGTCCAGATGCCGACGTATCGAAACAATAGTGTTCTAATGCTTCATAAAATGAGATATACCGCATCTCATTTCTATGTTTCATGATAAGGTATAAAATTCATTGCGAATTGAGATGTATACCTCGTACTCACTTCAAAAGAATGTAAATGCGACACTTCCTTGCTAGGAAGTAGCGTTTGCAGATGTCCACGTATCGAAGAAATAGTGTTCTAATGCTTCTTAAATCGCGATATCGCATCTCATTTCTATGTTTCATGATAAGATATAATATTCATTGTGCAGTGTTATGAATATTTCGTATTCACTTCAAAAGAATGTAAATGCGACACTTCCTTGCTAGGCAATAGCGTTTGCCGATGTCTACGTATCGAAGCAATAGTTTTCTAATGCTTCTTAAATCGTCATATTGCATCTCATATCTACGTTTCATGATAAGATATAATATTCATTGCGAAGTGTCATGTATACCTCGTATTCCTTTCAGAAGAATGTAAATGCGACACTTCCTTCCTAGGAAGTAGCGTTTGCAGATGTC
This sequence comes from Xylocopa sonorina, assembly GCF_050948175.1. Lineage (NCBI taxonomy): Eukaryota > Metazoa > Arthropoda > Insecta > Hymenoptera > Apidae > Xylocopa > Xylocopa sonorina. The sequence continues at coordinate 1,557,311 of NW_027490094.1, forward strand.
TACTTGTCGAACCAATAGATTTCTAATGCATCTCAAATCGCCATGTCGCATCTCATTTCTATGTTTCATGATAAGGTATAATATTCAGTGTGCAGTGTTATGTATACCTCGTATTCACTTCAAAAGAATGTAAATGCGACACTTCCTTGCTTGGAAATAGCGTTTGCAGATGTCTACGTATCGAAGCAGTGGACATCTAATGCTTCATAAATCGCCATATCGCAACTCATTTCGTTGTTTCATGATAAGATATAATATTCATTGCGAAGTGTTATGTATACCTCGTATTCACTTCAAAAGAATGTAAACGCGACAAATCCTTGCCAGGAAATAGCGTTTGCAGATGTCTGCGTATCGAAGCAATAGATTTCTAAAGCTTGCTAATTCGCGATAACGCATCTCATATCTATGTTTCATGATAATATATAATATTCATTGCGAAGTGTCACGTATACCTCGCATACACTTCAAATGAATGAAAATGCGACACTTCCTTCCTAGGAAATAGCATTTATAGATGTCTACGTAACGAAGTAATAGTGTTCTAATGCTTCTAAATCGCCATATCGCATCTCATTTCTATGTTGCATGATAAGGTATAATATTCATTGCGAAGTGTCATGTATACCTCGTATTCACTTCAAAAGAATGTAAATGCGACTACTGCCTGCTAGGAAATAGCGTTTGCAGATGTCTACGTATCGTAGCTTAGGTTTCTAATGCTACTTAAATCGCGATATCGCATCTCATTTCCATGTTTCGTGATAAGATATAATATTCATTGCGAAGTGTCATGTATACCTCGTATTCACTTCAAAAGAATGTAAATGCGACAATTCCTTGCTAGGAAATAGCGTTTGCAGATGCCTACGTATCGTAGCAATAGAGTTCTAATGCTTCTTAGATCGCGATATCGCATCTCATATCTATGATTCGTGATAAGTTAGAATATTCATTCCGAAGTGTCATGTATACCTCGAATTCTCTTCAAAAGAATGTAAATGCGAGACTTCCATGCTAGGAAATAGCGTTTGCAGATATCTTCGCATCGAGGCAATAGGGTTCTAGTGCTTCTTAAAACGCGATATCGCATCTCACTTCTATGTTACATGATAAGATATAATATCCATTGCGAAGTATTGTGTATTCCTCGTCTACACTTCAGATGAATGTAAATGCGACACTTCCCTTTTTGGAAACAGCGTTACCAGATGTCTACGTATCGAAGCAATAGAGTTCTAATGCTTCTTAAATCGTGATATAGCATCACATTTCTATGTTTCATGATAAGATATAATATTCATTGCGAAGTGTCATGTATTCCTCGCTTACACTTCAAATGAATGTAAATGCAACACTTCCTCTCTAGGAAATTACGTTTCCAGATGTCTACTTATCGAAGCAATAGAGTTCTAATGCTTCTTAGAACGCGATATCGCATCTCATTTCTATTTTTCATGATAAGATATAATATTCATTGCGAAGTGTCATGTATTCTCGTCTACACGTCAAAAGAATGTAAATGCAACACTTCGTTGCTAGGGAACAGCGTTTCTAGATGTCTAGGTATCGAAGCAATGGAGTTCTAATGGGGAGGGGTAGAGGTCCTTCTCACACCCGAGAACCATCCTGTTTGCCTCCATGGACTATGGCAGCGGTCTTATCGTTGCAGAGCTCTGGATCCTATCCTTCGGGCTTCAGGGTCTCTTCTTGCTCACTTCCAGACTCCTCCACCGTCGAGCCCGTCACGCTTCCTCGGCGTACAGCCCTTCCGCGAACCTGCGGTCTTATTATCCGCCGAAGAGGCGTCTTATGGGTCGCTTCTACCATCAGCTCGCCAGTCTAATCCGTAGAACAGCGAGTGAGAAACGAATGGGGGGGGGGGGGGAGGTTCTACCATCGTGTATTTCACGCTCCTCGCAAATACAGCTATCGCGATGGTCCGTGTCGCGCTTCTCGCATGGGCGGTGATCTGCGAGCTAGTCTAACCGAAGCAGGGCGGGGGGGTGAGCGAGCCTTGTGACTTCACCACGTCACAGTAGATACAAATTTGCGATTAAGTAACTATGTGTTCAAATTCAATTCCGAATAATGCACTAAAAAGCATCCCAGATAACAAACGGCAAGATGGTAGCGACACCATGCCGGCACTATATTGCCACTTCCGAGGAGTGTCAACTGATTCGTAGTCATCTGTGACCGGATACGTTGACTAAAATGCCAGATCGTGTTACCAGCACGTTCTAGACAAGCGAATCGCGCAGAACCAGCACCATGGTGATACGCGTATCATCGCTCCATTCATGAATCTCCTCAGCAATGACGCAGGATCACATTTGGCAATGGGGAACCTGTGCTTTCATACAAATTAGAACCGTTAGATGTCAGTAGATGTTCAGCATATGAGTATTGATAGACATTTTGATGGTCGTTTTCCTATATTTATAGTTATTGAGCGAGTCGTATATATTTCTTTCAATCCATCATAGACTAAAAATATTATTTATAAAAAAAATATTACTTATAAAATAAAAATTCATGCTGTTGCGTCCCTAACTTCGCCTTGTGTAATTTCTGAAATAACATGCTGTCATCGTATATAATGTAACCCTCAATTGCATGAATTTGTAACAATAAATTGAAGAAAATATATATAAAATAAGTGTATATATTTTTATGACAAAGTAATTATCGACTTTATGGAAAAAATCGCCCTATCGAGCTAGTTTATAGAAAATAATAAAATCGAGTTCTTACATCTTTGTTTTGTGCCGGTGTATCTATATTGGAATCAAGATAAATAAATTGCACAGTTTAGTCATTTTTCATATTTGCTTATAATTTTTATAGAAACAGCTTCCCCATTAGTAAATGTCAGCCTACTGCTGAATAGTGCCGTGATACGAATGCCGCCCCAGTACTAACAGTATGCCATTTCGAAAGCTGAGTAGGAGCACTTTGTTAGCACAGTTCTGTCACGGAATTCGTACCATCCGTTGTCATTGGCGTGCCAATCGCTGGCTGTTTGGGATATTGTAGTGCATGAGGCAGACTTGTTCCTTATCATCGTCAAGGAGATGGATTTTCACTCCCCCCTTTTTGAATTTTTTAAATTATTGTTTGGAATTTTTGCCGCTTCTGTATCTCTATGACCGCATTGTGGATTCAACTTATGTACGATCTTTTTGGTCTTCATCTTTTATTACATGTAATATTATATATGTGATGCACGTTTGTTATGTAATGCTCCGATTTGTAAGCCTCAGATACTTTTATTCTTTGGTAAAGCAACTTATTCGGTTAATATATATTTATTAGACATAGATATAAACAATTAGAAAAATGTTATTAAAACGCTATTAAATATGTTGTTGCAATTATATATTTAAGGTCTGAAGATGTAGATGCAGTTAATGTCCGATATTTTACGTGATCCAATCGACGTATCAAGTGAGGCTATGAAATTTAAAAATCTTTTACTATTCTTCGACCCCTTTACATGTTACATGAATGATAAGTTCTGCAAGACAAGAAGCCTAAATTAGTGAGATATCTAGGAACATAAGTAATTTGTAAGTAACGCATCTTCTCTCTTTGAAATATTTGCCTTTGCATAGAATAGAACGTATAGATATAATTGCCGGTTTTGTACCCATTTCGGTCCAATTCTATTATAGCCTTTGAGCAGAAGTAATATTGATTATACTTGATTTTTGCAATAGTTCTTTAATTAACAGATTTTATTAACCTAGAATCATCATTTGACGGATGTATCAATCTACTTTGTAGCTCCATCAGTTTCTTTTTCTGCTCGCTACTTTCCATTTTCAGTTCCGTATACTTATCCTTTATCACCATCATATTTTACTATAAGTAAAATAATAAACATCATAATATTAAATTTAACTCTGTTCATCGTTGCCTTGTTGGACACATCCATAACAATATACAGGGTGGGGCAGTAATAATTAGCACCTCAGATATCCACGAAACTATAAGTTTCATAGAAGTTTTTGCTAATATAAAATTGCACAGTACAAAGGGGCCATCCGTTGATGAAAATAGTTTTTTTGTAAGTGGAGTTATGTTGGACATATGAAGGTTACCTTCATTTTTTAAAATGAATTGGTATGTCCATTCTTCCGTAATACGATAGAGCATTTTAAAGCAAGTTTAACGATCTGTAACATGAAGGCATTGAAGGTTACAAAGAGTAAAGAAAGGCGATAATACTCACGGTTTTGATAGTAAATGAAACATACGTATTGTAAACAGTGGTGGAAGGCGTAATACTTACCGTTTACTTCACTGTGAATAAACACTTGCCGAAGGGCATTTCAATAGTTTGCAGCATAAGTTAAACATGATAAGATTAGTATTGAAAAATCGGTTCGAATACGTTTGGTTAGGCTGTTCTTTGTGTCGCTCATTTTATAAGTACAGAGCTGCGGATTCCTGAGGACAGCTCACAAAATTGTTGAACTATGGAAGATTATCATTGTGAATTTGAATCAAAAGGTAATTAAATTCCATTAGATTGTAAACAGATCTCAATGTTTCATTTTAGATAGTAAGATTAAATACTCTTTACAAAACTACAAGAATGGATACATACCTTTCTGTTATTATTACTTCATAAAGAATTATAATTGCAATTATATAGTTCATTACGATAAAAAATATTTCTCAGAAAATTCTAAATATTAAATAAAAAAATCAAGTAAAACATTTTTAATAATTACGAATATGAAAAATACTTGAACATTCCAATAGAAAGATGTCTAAACAGGAGCTAGAAAAGTCAAACATTCAATTTCAATTCCAGAATTCACCTATAAGAGGTAAAATGTTTCGAAAGCTTTAATTACAGTCTTTAATGCAAGCAGTTGGGCAGTATTTCAATTTTTAAGAAAATTGATGAAAGTCAACCATTTTGAAGTGGTCAGAATCTTTGTCGTTTGAGCAATAAGTGAATAACAAATAACTGCATAAATTCCAGGCTTAAAAACTTATGGATTAAATCCTATGCAGACTCGTTTATGAGCGAGTTACTAAATAATAATCCACACTAAGTAATCATTTTAAAACTTAAACGATTACATCTCGCGAACTTTCAAAGATATCAGAAGCGTGAAAAGTATGTGGTTTATCAAAAATTCTTCTAAAAGAACGGACGAAGCCAATAGAAATCTTTGTTGAAGTAAGCAAGTTCTAAAGTTTTAAGCAACGCGATGGCCCTTACCTGCCTATGTCTCATAGCAAGTAAGTTCTGAATTTCTATGAAATCCGATGGAATTTCTCACTACTAACGTTTCAAAGTAAGTTCTCAAATTCTCAGTTCTACGTTTAAAACTATGTGTGTTCTATATATCTATGTAAAGTGATGGTTCCTATTAGTTGTGACGGAAACCTATATATAGTAAGTCAGGGAAGCTCGAAGGGGTTAATTATCTAAATGCTTTAAGGTGTAAAACGTATTTTAATATAAAGCGATCTATCGTTCCAAGGTATCCGCTCACGTACAACTTTTCTTGGGCGCCACCTGCTCAGAAAGTAGCAAAGGGGATAGACTACACGACCCCGGGAACCCTGGGGAGGAACAACCCTTGAAACTTCGAAATGCTCCTCCTCTCGACTACGCCTAGCCAAGTACACACACTCAGGTCGCGAGATACTGAAGTCACGGCATGTTTATTTATGGTCTCGACGTGGGTTTAACTAACAAGGGCTACGGGAAACTACGCAACACGCCGCAAATTACTGGGTAGTATCTTTGGAAGTGTAGTCGAGGTATACATAATACTTCGCAATGAATATTATAACTTATCTTGAAACCCAGAAATGAGATGCGATATTGCGTTTTAGAAGCACTAGAACTCTAATGCTTCGATACGTAGATATCTGGAAACGCATTTTCCTAGCAAGGAAATAAGTCATTTACATCCTTTTGAAGTGTAGACGAGGTAAACATAATACTTCTCAGTGAATATTACATAATATCATGCAACATAGAAATGAGAAGCGATATCGCGTTTTAAGAAGAATTAGAACTCTATTTCCTCCATACGTAGACATCTCGAGACGCATTTCCTAGCAAGGGTGTGTGGCATTTACATCAATTTGAAGTGTATACGAGGTATACATAACACTTCGCAATAAATATTATAACTTATAATGAAACATAGAACTGAGATGCGATATCGCGATTTAAGAAGCATTAGAACTCTATTGTTACGATACGTAGACATCTGCAAACGCTACATCCTAGCTAGGAAGTGTCGCATTTACATTCTTTTGAAGTGAATACGAGGTATACATAACATTTCACAATGAATATTATATCTTATTACGAAACATAGAAATGAAATGCGACATCTCGTTTTAAGTAGCATTAGAACTCTATTGCTACGATACGTAGACATCTGCAAACGCTGTTTCCTAGCATGGAAGTGTCGCATTTACATTCTTTTGAAGCGAATACGAGGTATACATAACATTCCACAATGAATATTATATCCTATTACGAAACATAGAAATGAAATACGACTTCTCGTTCTAAGAAGCATTAGAACTCTATTGCTACGATACGTGGACATCTGCAAACGCTATTTCCTAGCATGCAAGTATCGCATTTACATTCTTATGAAGTGAATACGAGGTATACATGACACTTCGCAATGAATATTATATCTTATCATGAAACATAGAGGTGAGATGCGATATCGCGTTTTAAGAAGCATTAGAACTCTATTTTTACGGTACGTAGACATCTGCAAACAATATTTCCTAGCATGGAAGTGTCGCATTTACATTCTTGTGTAGTGAAATCGAGGTATACATGACACTTCGCAATGAATATTATATCTTATCCTGAAACATAGAAATGAGATGCGGCTTCTCGTTTTAGGAAGCATTAGAACACTATTGCTACGATACGTAGACATATGCAAACGCTATTTCCTAGCATGGAAGCGTCGCATTTACATTCCTGTCGTGTGAATACGAAGTAGACATGACACTTCGCAATGAATATTATATCTTATCATGAAACATAGATGTGAGATGCGATATCGCGTTCCAACAAGCATTAGAACTCTATTGCTACGATGCGTAGACATCTGCAAACGCTATTTCCTAGCATGGAAGTGTCGCATTTACATTCGTTTGAAGTGAATACGATATATACATGACACTTCGCAATGAATATTATATCTTATCATGAAACATAGGAATGAGGTGCTATATCGTGTTTTGGGAAGCATTAGAACTCTATTGCTAATATACGTAGACATCTGCAAACTCTATTTGCTAGCAAGGAAATTTTGCACTTACATTCCACTGAAGTGAATACGAGGTATACATAACTTTACACAATGAATATTATATCTTATTACAAAGCATAGAAATGAAATACGACATCTCGTTTTAAGAAGCATTAGTACTCTATTGCTGTGATACGTAGACATCTGCAAACAATATTTCCTAGCAAGGAAGTGTCGCATTTACATTCTTGTGAAGTGAAATAGAGGTATACATGACACTTCGCAATGAATATTATATCTTGTCATGATACATAGAAGTGAGATGCGATATCGCGTTTTAAGAAGCATTAGAACCCTATTGTTACGATACGTAGACATCTGCAAACGCTACTTCCTGGCATGGAAGTGTCGCATTTACATTCATTTGAAGTGAATACGAGGTATACATGACACTCCACAATGAATATTATATCTTATCACGGAACATAGAAATGTAATGAGGCATCTCGTTTTAAGAAGGATTAGAACTCTATTGCTACGATACGTAGACATCTGCAAACGCTATTTCCTAGCATGGAAGTGTCTTATTTGCGTTCTTTTGAAGTGAATACGAGGTATACATGACACTTCGCAATGAATATTATATCTTGTCATGATACATAGAAGTGAGATGCGATATCGCGTTTTAAGAAGCATTAGAACCCTATTGCTGCGATACGTAGACATCTGCAAACGCTTTTTCCTAGCATGGAAGTGTCGCATTTACATTCGTTTGAAGAGAATACGAGATATACATGACACTTCGCAATGAATATTATATCTTATCATGAAACATAGGAATGAGGTGCTATATCGCGTTTTGAGAAGCATTACAACTCTATTGCTACGATACGTAGACATCTGCAAACGCTATTTCCTAGCATGGAAGTGTCGCATTTACATTCTTTTGAAGTGAATACGAGATATACATGACACTTCACAATGAATATTATATCTTATCATGAAACATAGGAATGAGGTGCTATATCGTGTTTTGGGAAGCATTAGAACTCTATTGCTAATATACGTAGACATCTGCAAACTCTATTTCCTAGCAAGGAAATTTCGCACTTACATTCCACTGAAGTGAATACGAGGTATACATAACATTACACAATGAATATTATATCTTATTACGAAGCATAGAAATGAAATACGACATCTCGTTTTAAGAAGCATTAGTACCCTATTGCTGTGATACGTAGACATCCGCAAACAATATTTCCTAGCATGGAAGTGTCATATTTACATTCTTTTGAAGTGAATACGAGATATACATGACACTTCGCAATGAATATTTTATCTTGTCGTGAAACATAGAAGTGAGATCCGATATCGCGTTCTAAGAAGCATTAGAACACTATTGCTACGATACGTAGACATCTGCAAACGCTATTTCCTAGCATGGAAGTGTCTTATTTGCGTTCTTTTGAAGTGAATACGAGGTATACATGACACTTCGCAATGAATATTATATCTTATCGTGAAACATAGCAGTGAGATGCGACATCTCCTTTAAGAAGCATTAGATCTCTATTGCTACGATACGTAGACATCTGCAAACGCTATTTCCTAGCATGGAAGTGTCGCGTTTACATTCTTGTGATGTGAGTACGAGGTATGCATGACACTTCGCAATGAATATTATACCTTATCACTAAACATGGAAGCGAGATGCGATATCGCATTTAAAGAAGCATTAGAACTCTACAGCTACGATGCGTTGACATCTGCAAATGCTATTTCCTAGCATGGAAGTGTCGCATCCACATTCTTGTGATGTGAGTACGAGGTGTACATGACACTTCGCAATGAATATTATATCTTATCATGAAACATAGAAGTGAGACGCGATATGGCGTTTTAAAAAGCATTAGAACTCTATAGCTGCGATACGTAGACATCTGCAAACGCTATTTCCTAGCATGGAAGTGTCGCATTTACATTCTTTTGGAGTGAATACGAGGTATACATGACAGTTCGCAATGAGTATTATATCTTATAATGAAACATAGGAATAAGATGCGATATCGCGTTTTGAGAAGCGTTAGAACTCTATTGCTAATATACGTAGACATCTGCGTTTAAAGAAGCATTAGACCTCTATTGCTACGATGCGTTGACATCTGCAAACGCTACTACCTAGCATGTAAGTGTCGCATTTACATTCTTTTGATGTGAATACGAGATATACATGACACTTCGCAATGAATATTATATCTTCTCATGAAACATAGCAGTGAGATGCGATATCGCGTTTTAAGAAGCATTAGAACTCTATTGCTACGATACGTAGACATCTGCAAACGCTATTTCCTAGCATGGAAGTGTCGCATTTACACTCGTTTGAAGTGAATACGAGATATACATGACACTTCGCAATGAAAATTATATCTTATCATGAAACATAGGAATGAAGTGCTATATCGCGTTTTGAGAAGCATTAGAACTCTATTGCTACGATTCTTAGACATCTGCAAACGCTATTTCCTAGCATGGAAGTGTCGCATTTACATTCGTTTGAAGTGAATACGATATATACATGACACTTCGCAATGAATATTATATCTTCTCATGAAACATAGCAGTGAGATGCGATATCGCGTTTTAAGAAGCATTAGAACTCTATTGCTACGATACGTAGACATCTGCAAACGCTATTTCCTAGCATGGAAGTGTCGCATTTACACTCGTTTGAAGTGAATACGAGATATACATGACACTTCGCAATGAAAATTATATCTTATCATGAAACATAGGAATGAGGTGCTATATCGTGTTTTGGGAAGCATTAGAACTCTATTGCTAATATACGTAGACATCTGCAAACTCTATTTCCTAGCAAGGAAATTTCGCACTTACATTCCACTGAAGTGAATACGAGGTATACATAACATTACACAATGAATATTATATCTTATTACGAAGCATAGAAATGAAATACGACATCTCGTTTTAAGAAGCATTAGTACTCTATTGCTGTGATACGTAGCCATCTGCAAACAATATTTCCTAGCAAGGAAGTGTCGCATTTACATTCTTGTGAAGTGAAATAGAGGTATACATGACACTTCGCAATGAATATTATATCTTGTCATTATACATAGAAGTGAGATGCGATATCGCGTTTTAAGAAGCATTAGAACCCTATTGTTACGATACGTAGACATCTGCAAACGCTACTTCCTGGCATGGAAGTGTCGCATTTACATTCATTTGAAGTGAATACGAGGTATACATGACACTCCACAATGAATATTATATCTTATCACGAAGCATAGAAATGAAATACGACATCTCGTTTTAAGAAGCATTAGTACCCTATTGCTGTGATACGTAGACATCTGCAAACAATATTTCCTAGCATGGAAGTGTCATATTTACATTCTTTTGAAGTGAATACGAGATATACATGACACTTCGCAATGAATATTATATCTTGTCGTGAAACATAGTAGTGAGATCCGATATCGCGTTCTAAGAAGCATTAGAACACTATTGCTACGATACGTAGACATCTGCAAACGCTATTTCCTAGCATGGAAGTGTCTTATTTGCGTTCTTTTGAAGTGAATACGAGGTATACATGACACTTCGCAATGAATATTATATCTTATCGTGAAACATAGAAGTGAGATACGATATGGCATTTTAAGAATCATTAGAACCCTATTGTTTCGACACGTAGTCATCTGGAAACGCTATTTCCTAGCAAGGAAGTGTCGCATTTACATCCTTTTGAAGTGAATACGAGGTATACATGACACTTCGCAATGAATATTATATCTGAACATGAAACATAGAAATGAGATGCGACATCTCGTTTTAAGAAGCATTAGAGCTCTATTGCTACGATACGTAGACATCTGCAAACTCTATTTCCTAGAAAGGAAATGTCGCATTTACATTCCATTGAAGTGGATATGAGGTATACATGACACTACATAATGAATATTATATCTAATCATGAAACATAGCAGTGAGATACGATATCGCGTTTTAAGAAGCATTAGAACTCTATTCTTTCGATACGTTGTCATCTGGAAACGCTATTTCCTAGCAAGGAAGTGTCGCACTTACATTCCATTTAAGTGAATACGATGTATGGATGAAACTTCGCAATCGATATTATATCTTATCATGAAACATAGATATGAGATGCGACATCTCGTTTTAAGAAGTATTAGAAATCTATTCTTTCGATACGTTGTCATCTGGAAACGCTATTTCCTAGCAAGGAAGTGTCGCATTTACATTCTTTTGAAGTGAATACGAGGTATACATGACACTTCCCAATGAATATTATATCTTATCATGAAACATAGAAATGAGATGCGATATAGCGTTCTAATATGCATTAGAACTCTATTGCTTCGATACCTAGATATCTGGAAACGCTATTTCCTTGCAAGGAAGTGTCGCATTTACATTCCATTGAAGTGAATACGATGTATGCATGAAACTTCGCAATCGATATTATATCTTATCATGAAACATAGAAATGAGATGCGACATCTCGTTTTAAGAAGTATTAGAAATCTATTCTTTCGATACGTTGTCATCTGGAAACGCTATTTCCTAGCCTGGAAGTGTAGCATTTACATTCTTTTGAAGTGAATACGAGGTATAGATGACACTTCATAATGAATATTATATCTTATCATGAAGCATAGAAGTGAGATGCGATATCGCGTTTTAAGAAGCATTAGAACTCTATTGGTACGATACGTAGACATGTGCAAACGCTATTTCCTAGCAAGGAAGTGTCGCATTTACATTCCATTGAAGTGAATACGAGGTATGCATGAAACTTCGCTATCGATATTATATCTTATCATGATACATAGAAATGAGATGCGACATCTCGTTTTAAGAAGCATTAGAACTCTCTTGCTACGATACGTAGACATCTGCGAACGCTATTTCCTAGCATGGAAGTGTCGCATTTACATTCCACTGAAGTGAATACGAGGTATGCATGAAACTTCGCTATCGATATTATATCTTATCATGAAACATAGAAATGAGATGCGACATCTCGTTTTAAGAAGTATTGGAACTCTATTCTTTCCTTACGTGGTCTGGAAACGCTATTTCCTAGCACGGAAGTTTCGTATTGACATTCTTTTGAAGTGAATATGAGGTATACATGACACTCCATAATGAATATTATATCTTATCAGGAAACATAGCAGTGAGATACGATATCGCGTTTTAAGAAGCATTAGAACTCTATTCTTCCGATACGTTGTCATCTGGAAACGCTATTTCCTAGCAAGGAAGTGTCGCATTTATATTCTTTTGAAGTGAATACGAGGTATACATAACATTCCACAATGAATATTATATCTTATTACGAAACATAGAAATGAAATACGACTTCTCATTTTAAGAAGCATTAGAACTCTATTGCTACGACACATAGACATCTGCAAACAATATTTCCTAGCCAGGAAGTGTCGCATTTACATTCATTTGAAGTCAATACGAGGTATACATGACACTTCGCAATGAATATTATATCTTATCATGAAACATAGAAGTGAGATGCGATATCGCGTTCTAAAAAGCATTAGAACTCTATTCCTACGATACGTAGACATCTTCAAACGCTATTTCCTAGCATGCAAGTGTCGCACTTACATTCTTTTGAAGTGAATATGAGGTACACATGACACTTCGCAATGAATATTATATAGTATCATGAAACACAGAAATGAGAAGCGATATCGCGTTTTGAGAAGCACTAGAACTCTAATGCCACAATACGTAGACATCTGCAAACGCTATTTCCTAGCAAGGAAGTGTGGCATTTACATTCATTTGAAGTATAGACGAGATATACATAACTCTGCACAATGAATATTACATCTTATCACGAAACATAGAAATGAGTGAATGCGTGAATATCCGAGGGTGTTCGTCGTATACCAGCGACCTGCCTTCGCACCAGTCCAGACGCCGCTTTTCGAAGCGACCGTCGACGCCTCCAATCCAGACACCACGACGCATCACGCCGATTCTGCCACATTCAGCATCATCGCTGAATTCCGACCGCCGTCCTCGTCTTCGCTGGCGACTGATCGAGATTTCTGTAGCAGCCAACAGAACGAAATCCGCTACGATCCCAGCGAACGATCCTCCACGCCGTTTCTACGTACAAATCGAGCGAGAAGTCATCGAAAGGTAGGGTCATTCCCTTATTATCGCAAGTGTTTTCGCTAGTGTCGCGCCAGCCGAAATTGTCGGACCCGGTCTTAACGCGTTCCCGCGGACCGAATTACCGAAAAATAGGCTCGGGTCGTAAAGCCTCCGGAGCAACGGAAAATAGTTCCGCCGGACGTGACACCTCGAATTCACTTCAAAAGAATGTAAATGCGACACTTCCTTGCGAGGAAATAAGGTTTGCAGATATCTACGTATCGAAGAAACAGAGTTCTAATGCTTCTTGAATCGCCATATCGCATCTCATTTCTATGTTTCATCATAAGATATAATATTCATTGCGAAGTGTCATGTATACACCGTATTCCCCTCAAGAGAATGTAGATGCGACACTTCCATGCTAGGAAATAGCATTTGCAGATGTCAACGCATCGTAGCTATAGAGTTCTAATGCTTCTTTAAATGCGATATCGCATCTCGCTTCCATGTTTAGTGATAAGGTATAATATTCATTGCGAAGTGTCATGCATACCTCGTACTCACATCACAAGAATGTAAATGCGACACTTCCATGCTAGGAAATAGCGTTTGCAGATGTCTACGTATCGTAGCAATAGAGTTCTAATGCTTCTTAAAGGAGATGTCGCATCTCACTGCTATGTTTCATTATAAGATATTATATTCATTATGGAGTGTTATGTATACCTCGTATTCACATCAAAAGAATGTAAATGCGACACTTTCATGCTAGGAAATACCGTTTGCAGATGTCTACGTATCGCAGCAATTGGGTTCTAATGGTTCTTAGAACGAGATGTCGCATTTGATTTCTATGTTTCGTGGTAAGATATAATATTCATTGTAGAGAGATATGTATACCTCGTATTCACTTCAAAAAAATGTAAATATGACACTTCCATGCTAGGAAATAGCGTTTGCAGATGTCTACGTGTAGTAGCAATAGTGTTCTAATGCTTCTTAAAACGAGATGCCGCATCTCATTTCTATGTTTCATGATAAGATATAATATTCAGTGCGAAGTGTTATGTATACTTCGTATTCACTTCAAAAGGATGTAAGTGCGACACTTCCTTGCTAGGAAATAGCGTTTCCAGACGACTGCGTATGGAAATAATAGAGTTCTAATACATCTTAAAACGTGATGTCGCATCGCATTTCTATGTTTCATGAAAAGATATAATATTCATTGCGAAGTGTCATGTATACCTCTTATTCACTTCATAAGAATGTAAATGCGATACTTGCATGCTAGGAAATAGCGTTTGCAGATGTCCACGTATCGTAGCAATAGAGTTCTAATGCTTCTTAGAACGAGAAGTCGTATTTCATTTCTATGTTTCGTAATAGGATATAATATTCATTGTGGAATGTTATGTATACCTCGTATTCGCTTCAAAAGAATGTAAATGCGACACTCCCATGCTAGGAAACAGCGTTTGCAGATGTCTACGTATCGTAGCAAGAGAGTTCTAATGCTTCTTAAAACGCAATATCGCATCTCACTGCTATGTTTCATGATAAGATATAATATTCATTATGGATTGTTATGTATACCTCGTACTCACATCAAAAGAATGTAAATGCGACCCTTCCATGCTAGGAAATAGCCTTTGCAGATGTCTACGTATCGTAGCAATAGAGTTCTAATCCTTCTTAAAACGAGATGCCTCATTACATTTCTATGTTCCGTGATAAGATATAATATTCATTGTGGAGTGTCATGTATATCTCGTATTCACTTCAAACGAGTGTAAATGCGACACTTCCATGCTAGGAAATAGCGTTTGCAGATGTCTACGTATCGTAGCAATAGAGTTCTAATGCTTCTTAAAACGCGATATCGCATCTCACTGCTATGTTTCATGAGAAGATATAATATTCATTGCGAAGTGTCATGTATATCTCGTATTCACATCAAAAGAATGTAAATGCGACACTTACATGCTAGGTAATAGCGTTTGCAGATGTCAACGCATCGTAGCAATAGAGGTCTAATGCTTCTTTAAACGCAGATGTCTACGTATATTAGCAATAGAGTTCTAACGCTTCTCAAAACGCGATATCGCATCTCATACCTATGTTTCATTATAAGATATAATACTCATTGCGAACTGTCATGTATACCTCGTATTCACTCCAAAAGAATGTAAATGCGGCACTTCCATGCTAGGAAATAGCGTTTGCAGATGTCTACGTATCGCAGCAATAGAGTTCTAATGCTTTTTAAAACGCCATATCGCATCTCACTTCTATGTTTCATGATAAGATATAATATTCATTGCGAAGTGTCATGTACACCTCGTACTCACATCACAAGAATGTGGATGCGACACTTCCATTCTAGGAAATAGCATTTGCAGATGTCAACGCATCGTAGCTATAGAGTTCTAATGCTTCTTTAAATGCGATATCGCATCTCGCTTCCATGTTTAGTGATAAGGTATAATATTCATTGCGAAGTGTCATGCATACCTCGTACTCACATCACAAGAATGTAAATGCGACACTTCCATGCTAGGAAATAGCGTTTGCAGATGTCTACGTATCGTAGCAATAGAGATCTAATGCTTCTTAAAGGAGATGTCGCATCTCACTGCTATGTTTCATTATAAGATATTATATTCATTATGGAGTGTTATGTATACCGCGTATTCACTTCATAAGAATGTAAATGCTACCCTTCCATGCTAGGAAATAGCGTTTGCAGATGTCTACGTATCGTAGCAATAGAGTTCTAATGCTTCTTAGAACACGATATCGCATCTCACTCCTATGTTTCACGATAAGATATAATATTCATTGCGAAGTGTCATGTATACCTCGTATTCGCTTCAAAAGAATGTAAATGCGACACTTCCTTGCTAGGAAATAGCGTTTGCAGATGTCTACGTATCGTGGCATTAGAGTTCTAGTGCTTCTTAAATCGCCATATCGCATCACACTTCAATGTTTCATGATAAGATATAATATCCATTGTGCCGTGTTATGTATACCTCGTCTATACTTCAAATGGATGTAAATGCGACACTTCCTTGCTAGGAAATAGCGTTTTCAGATATCTGCGTATCGAAGCAATAGAGTTCTAATGCTTCTTAAATAGCCATATCGCATATCATTTCTATGTTTCATGATACGGTATAATACTCATTGTGCAATGTTATGTATATCTCGTCTATACTTCAAATGGATGTAAATGCGACACTTCCTTGCTAGGAAATAGCGTTTGCAGATGTCTACGTATCGTGTCATTAGGGTTCTAATGCTTCTCAAAACGCGATATCGCATCTCATTTCTATGTTTCATGATAAGATATAATTTACATTGCGAAGTGTCACGTATACCTTGTATTCCTTTCAAAAGAATGTAAATGCGACAATTCCTTGCTAGGAAGTAGCGTTTGCAGATGTCTACGTATCGAAGCAATAGTGTTCTAATTCTTCTTAAATCGCGATATCGCATCTCATCTCTATGTTTCATTATAAGATATAATATTCATTGTGCAGTGTTATGTATATCTCGTCTATACTTCAAATGGATGTAAATGCGACACTTCCTTGCTAGGAAATAGCGTTTGCAGATGTCTACGTATCGTGTCATTAGGGTTCTAATGCTTCTCAAAACGCGATATCGCATCACATTTCTATGTTTCATGATAAGATATAATATTCATTGTGGAGTGTTATGTATACCTCGTATTCACTTCAAAAGAATGTAAATGCGACACTTCCTTGCTAGTAAATGGCGTTTGCAGATGTCTACGTATCGTGTCATTAGGGTTCTAATGCTTCTCAAAACGCGATATCGCATCACATTTCTATGTTTCATGATAAGATATAATATTCATTGTGGAGTGTTATGTATACCTCGTATTCACTTCAAAAGAATGTAAATGCGACACTTCCTTGTTAGTAAATGGCGTTTGCAGATGTCTACGTATCGTGGCATTAGAGTTCTAGTGCTTCTTAAATCGCCATATCGCATCACACTTCAATGTTTCATGATAAGATATAATATCCATTGTGCCGTGTTATGTATACCTCGTCTATACTTCAAATGGATGTAAATGCGACACTTCCTTGCTAGGAAATAGCGTTTTCAGATATCTGCGTATCGAAGCAATAGAGTTCTAATGCTTCTTAAATAGCCATATCGCATATCATTTCTATGTTTCATGATACGGTATAATACTCATTGTGCAATGTTATGTATATCTCGTCTATACTTCAAATGGATGTAAATGCGACACTTCCTTGCTAGGAAATAGCGTTTGCAGATGTCTACGTATCGTGTCATTAGGGTTCTAATGCTTCTTTAAATGCGATATCGCATCTCACTTCTATGTTTCACGATAAAATATAATATTCATTGCGAAGTGTCATGTATACCTCGTATTCGCTTCAAAAGAATGTAAATGCGACCCTTCCATGCTAGGAAATAGCCTTTGCAGATGTCTACGCATCGTAGCAATAGAGTTCTAATGCTTGTTGGAACGCGATATCGCATCTCACATCTATGTTTCATGATAAGATATAATATTCATTGCGAAGTGTCATGTCTACTTCGTATTCACACGACAGGAATGTAAATGCGACGCTTCCATGCTAGGAAATAGCGTTTGCATATGTCTACGTATCGTAGCAGTAGTGTTCTAATGCTTCCTAAAACGAGAAGCCGCATCTCATTTCTATGTTTCAGGATAAGATATAATATTCATTGCGAAGTGTCATGTATACCTCGATTTCACTACACAAGAATGTAAATGCGACACTTCCATGTTAGGAAATATTGTTTGCAGATGTCTACGTACCGTAAAAATAGAGTTCTAATGCTTCTTAGAAGCGCTTCTTAAATCGCGATATCGCATCGCACCTCTATGTTTCATGATAAGATATAATAATCATTGCGAAGTGTCATGTATACCTCGTATTCACTTCAAAAGAATGTAAATGCGACACTTACATGCTAGGAAATAGCGTTTGCAGATGTCTACGTATCGCAGCAATAGAGTTCTAATGCTTCTTAGAACGCGATATCGCATTTCACATCTATGTTTCATGATAAGATATAATATTCATTGCGAAGTGTCATGTATAATTCGTATTCGCATGACAAGAATGTAAATGCGACGCTTCCATGCTAGGAAATAGCGTTTGCAGATGTCTACGTGTCGTAGCAATAGTGTTCTAATGCTTCTTAAAACGAGATGCCGCATCTCATTTCTATGTTTCATGATAAGATATAATATTCAGTGCGAAGTGTTATGTATACTTCGTATTCACTTCAAAAGGATGTAAGTGCGACACTTCCTTGCTAGGAAATAGCGTTTCCAGACGACTACGTATGGAAATAATAGAGTTCTAATACATCTTAAAACGTGATGTCGCATCGCATTTCTATGTTTCATGATAAGATATAATATTCATTGCGAAGTGTCATGTATACCTCGATTTCACTACACAAGAATGTAAATGCGACACTTCCATGCTAGGAAATATTGTTTGCAGATGTCTACGTACCGTAAAAATAGAGTTCTAATGCTTCTTAAAACGCGATATCGCATCTCACCACTATGTTTCATGATAAGATATAATATTCATTGCGTAGTGTCATGTATACCTCGTATTCACTTCATAAGAATGTAAATGCGATACTTGCATGCTAGGAAATAGCGTTTGCAGATGTCCACGTATCGTAGCAATAGAGTTCTAATGCTTCTTAAAACGAGATGTCGCATCTCATTTCTATGTTTCATGTTCAGATATAATATTCATTGCGAAGTGTCATGTCTACTTCGTATTCACATGACAGGAATGTAAATGCGACGCTTCCATGCTAGGAAATAGCGTTTGCATATGTCTACGTATCGTAGCAATAGTGTTCTAATGCTTCCTAAAACGAGATGCCGCATCTCATTTCTATGTTTCAGGATAAGATATAATATTCATTGCGAAGTGTCATGTATACCTCGATTTCACTACACAAGAATGTAAATGCGACACTTCCATGTTAGGAAATATTGTTTGCAGATGTCTACGTACCGTAAAAATAGAGTTCTAATGCTTCTTAAAACGAGATGTCGCATTTCATTTCTATGTTTCGCGATAAGATATAATATTCATAGTAGAGTGTTATGTATACCTTGTATTCACTTTATAAGAATGTAAGTGCGACACTTCCTTGGAAGGAAATATTGTTTGCAGTTGTCTACGTATCGTAGCAATAGAGTTCTAATGCTTCTTAAAGCGCGATATCGCATCTCACTACTATGTTTCATGATAAGTTGTAGTAATCATTGCGAAGTGTCATGTATACCTCGTATTCACATCAAAAGAATGTAAATGCGACACTTACAAGCTAGGAAATACCGTTTGCAGATGTCTACGTACCGCAGCAATAGTGTTCTAATGCTTCTTAAAACGAGATGTCGCATTTCATACCTATGTTTCGTGGTAAGATATAATATTCATTGTAGAGTGTAATGTATACCGCGTAATAAATTCAAAAGAATGTAAATGCGACACTTCCATGCTAGGAAATAGCGTTTGCATATGCCTACGTATCGTAGCAAGAGAGATCTAATGCTTCTTAAAGCACGATATCGCATCTCACACCTATGTTTCATGATAAGATATAATAATCATTGCGATGTGTCATGTATACCTCGTATTCACTTCAAAAGAATGTAAATGCGACACTTACATGCTCGGAAATAGCGTTTGCAGATGTCTACGTATCGCAGCAATGGAATTCTGATGCTTTATAAAACGAGATGTCGTATTTCATTTCTATGTTTCGTAATAAGATATAATATTCATTGTGTAATGTTATGTATACCTCGTATTCGCTTTAATGGAATGTAAGTGGGACATTTCCATGCTAGGACATAGCGTTTGCTGATGTATACGTATCGTAGCAAGAGAGATCTAATGCTTCTTAAAACGCGATATCGCATCTCACAACTATGTTTCATGATAAGATATAATAATCATTGCAATGTGTCATGTATACCTCGTATTCACTCAAAACGAATGTAAATGCGACACTTACATGCTAGGAAATAGCGTTTGCAGATGTCTACGTATCGCAGCAATAGAATTCTAATTCTTTATAAAACGAGATGTCGCATGTCATTTCTATGTTTCTTGGTAAGATATAATATTCATTGTAGTGTATTATGTATACCTCGTATTCACTTCAATTGAATGTAAATGCGACACTTCCTTGCTAGGAAATATTGTTTGCAGATGTCTAAGTATCCTAGCAATATAGTTCTGATATTTCTTAAAACGCGATATCGCATCTCACTTCTATGTTTCATGATAAGATATAATAATCATTGCGAAGTGTCATGTATACCTCGTATTCACTTCAAAAGAATGTAAATGCGACACTTACATGCTAGGAAATAGCGTTTGCAGATGTCTACGTATCGCAGCAATAGAGTTCTAATGCTTCTTAGAACGCGATATCGCATCTCACATCTATGTTTCATGATAAGATATAATATTCATTGCGAAGTGTCATGTATAATTCGTATTCGCATGACAAGAATGTAAATGCGACGCTTCCATGCTAGGAAATAGCGTTTGCAGATGTCTACGTGTCGTAGCAATAGTGTTCTAATGCTTCTTAAAACGAGATGCCGCATCTCATTTCTATGTTTCATGATAAGATATAATATTCAGTGCGAAGTGATATGTATACTTCGTATTCACTTCAAAAGGATGTAAGTGCGACACTTCCTTGCTAGGAAATAGCGTTTCCAGACGACTGCGTATGGAAATAATAGAGTTCTAATACATCTTAAAACGTGATGTCGCATCGCATTTCTATGTTTCATGAAAAGATATAATATTCATTGCGAAGTGTCATGTATACCTCGATTTCACTACACAAGAATGTAAATGCGACACTTCCATGCTAGGAAATATTGTTTGCAGATGTCTACGTACCGTAAAAATAGAGTTCTAATGCTTCTTAAAACGCGATATCGCATCTCACAACTATGTTTCATGATAAGATATAATAATCATTGCAATGTGTCATGTATCCCTCGTATTCACTCAAAACGAATGTAAATGCGACACTTACATGCTAGGAAATAGCGTTTGCAGATGTCTACGTATCGCAGCAATAGAATTCTAATGCTTTATAAAACGAGATGTCGCATTTCATTTCTATGTTTCTTGGTAAGATATAATATTCATTGTAGAGTATTATGTATACCTCGTATTCACTTCAATTGAATGTAAATGCGACACTTCCTTGCTAGGAAATATTGTTTGCAGATGTCTAAGTATCCTAGCAATATAGTTCTGATACTTCTTAAAACGCGATATCGCATCTCACATCTATGTTTCTTGATAAGATATAATATTCATTGCGAAGTGTCATGTACACCTCGTATTCACTTCAAAAGAATGTAAATGCGACACTTCCATGCTAGGAAATAGCGTCTGCAGATATTTAGGTATGGTAGCAATAGAGTTCTAATGCTTCTTAAAACGCGATATCGCATCTCACTCCAATGTTTCATGATAAGATATAATATTCATTGCGAAGTGTCATGTATATCTCGTATTCACTTCAAAAGAATGTAAATGCGACACTTCCATGCTAGGAAATAGCGTTTGCAGATGTCTACGTATCGTAGCAGTAGAGTTTTATTGCTACTTAAAACGAGATGTCGCATTTGATTTCTATGTTTCGTGGTAAGATATAATATTCATTGTGGAGAGATATGTATACCAGGTATTCACTTCAAAGAATGTAAATGCGACACTTCCTTGCTAGGAAATATTGTTTGCAGATGTCTACGTATCGTAGCAATAGAGTTTTAATGCTTCTTAAAACGCGATATCGCATCTCACTACTATGTTTCATGATAAGATATAATAATCATTGCGAAGTGTCATGTATACCTCGTATTCACATCATAAGAATGTAAATGCGATACTTGCATGCTAGGAAGTAGCGTTTGCAGATGTCCACGTATCGTAGCAATAGAGTTCTAATGCTTCTTAGAACGAGAAGTCGTATTTCATTTCTATGTTTCGTAATAGGATATAATATTCATTGTGGAATGTTATGTATACCTCGTATTCGCTTCAAAAGAATGTAAATGCGACACTTCCATGCTAGGAAACAGCGTTTGCAGATGTCTACGTATCGTAGCAAGAGAGTTCTAATGCTTCTTAAAACGCAATATCGCATCTCACTGCTATGTTTCATGATAAGATATAATATTCATTATGGATTGTTATGTATACCTCGTACTCACTTCAAAAGAATGTAAATGCGACACTTCCATGCTAGGAAATAGCGTTTGCAGATGTCTACGTATCCTAGCAATAGAGTTCTAATGCTTCTTAAAACGAGATGTCGCATCTCATTTCTATGTTTCATGTTCAGATATAATATTCATTGCGAAGTGTCATGTCTACTTCGTATTCACATGACAGGAATGTAAATGCGACGCTTCCATGCTAGGAAATAGCGTTTGCATATGTCTACGTATCGTAGCAATAGTGTTCTAATGCTTCCTAAAACGAGATGCCGCATCTCATTTCTATGTTTCAGGATAAGATATAATATTCATTGCGAAGTGTCATGTATACCTCGATTTCACTACACAAGAATGTAAATGCGACACTTCCATGTTAGGAAATATTGTTTGCAGATGTCTACGTACCGTAAAAATAGAGTTCTAATGCTTCCTAAAACGCGATATCGCATCGCACCACTATGTTTCATGATAAGATATAATATTCATTGCGAAGTGTCATGTACACCTCGTATTCACTTCAAAAGAATGTAAATGCGACACTTCCATGCTAGGAAATAGCGTCTGCAGATATTTAGGTATGGTAGCAATAGAGTTGTAATGCTTCTTAAAACGCGATATCGCATCTCACTCCAATGTTTCATGATAAGATATAATATTCATTGCGAAGTGTCATGTATATCTCGTATTCACTTCAAAAGAATGTAAATGCGACACTTCCATGCTAGGAAATAGCGTTTGCAGATGTCTACGTATCGTAGCAGTAGAGTTTTATTGCTACTTAAAACGAGATGTCGCATTTGATTTCTATGTTTCGTGGTAAGATATAATATTCATTGTGGAGAGATATGTATACCAGGTATTCACTTCAAAGAATGTAAATGCGACACTTCCTTGCTAGGAAATATTGTTTGCAGATGTCTACGTATCGTAGCAATAGAGTTTTAATGCTTCTTAAAACGCGATATCGCATCTCACTACTATGTTTCATGATAAGATATAATAATCATTGCGAAGTGTCATGTATACCTCGTATTCACTTCAAAAGAATGTAAATGCGACACTTACATGCTAGGAAATAGCGTTTGCAGATGTCTACGTATCGCAGCAATAGAGTTCTAATGCTTCTTAGAACGCGATATCGCATCTCACATCTATGTTTCATGATAAGATATAATATTCATTGCGAAGTGTCATGTATAATTCGTATTCGCATGACAAGAATGTAAATGCGACGCTTCCATGCTAGGAAATAGCGTTTGCAGATGTCTACGTGTCGTAGCAATAGTGTTCTAATGCTTCTTAAAACGAGATGCCGCATCTCATTTCTATGTTTCATGATAAGATATAATATTCAGTGCGAAGTGTTATGTATACCTCGTATTCACTTCAAAAGGATGTAAGTGCGACACTTCCTTGCTAGGAAATAGCGTTTCCAGACGACTACGTATGGAAATAATAGAGTTCTAATACATCTTAAAACGTGATGTCGCATCGCATTTCTATGTTTTATGATAAGATATAATATTCATTGCGAAGTGTCATGTATACCTCGATTTCACTACACAAGAATGTAAATGCGACACTTCCATGCTAGGAAATATTGTTTGCAGATGTCTACGTACCGTAAAAATAGAGTTCTAATGCTTCTTAAAACGCGATATCGCATCTCACCTCTATGTTTCGTGATAAGATATAATATTCATTATGGATTGTCATGTATACCTCGTACTCACTTCAAAAGAATGTAAATGCGACACTTCCATGCTAGGAAATAGCGTTTGCAGATGTCTACGTATCCTAGCAATAGAGTTCTAATGCTTCTTAAAACGAGATGTCGCATCTCATTTCTATGTTTCATGTTCAGATATAATATTCATTGCGAAGTGTCATGTATACTTCGTATTCACATGACAGGAATGTAAATGCGACGCTTCCATGCTAGGAAATAGCGTTTGCAGATGTCTACGTATCGTAGCAATAGTGTTCTAATGCTTCTTAAAACGAGATGCCGCATCTCATTTCTATGTTTCAGGATAGGATATAATATTCAGTGCGAAGTGTTATGTATACTTCATATTCACTTCAAAAGTACGTAAGTGCGACACTTCCTTGCTAGGAAATAGCGTTTCCAGACGACTACGTATGGAAATAATAGAGTTCTAATACATCTTAAAACGAGATGTCGCATCGCATTTCTATGTTTCATGAAAAGATATAATATTCATTGCGAAGTGTCATGTATACCTCGATTTCACTACACAAGAATGTAAATGCGACACTTCCATGTTAGGAAATATTGTTTGCAGATGTCTACGTACCGTAAAAATAGAGTTCTAATGCTTCTTAAAACGCGATATCGCATCTCACCTCTATGTTTCGTGATAAGATATAATATTCATTGCGAAGTGTCATGTATACCTCGTATTCAATTCATAAGAATGTAAATGCGATACTTGCATGCTAGGAAATAGCGTTTGCAGATGTCTACGTATCGTAGCAAGAGAGTTCTAATGCTTCTTAAAACGCAATATCGCATCTCACTGCTATGTTTCATGATAAGATATAATATTCATTATGGATTGTTATGTATACCTCGTACTCACTTCAAAAGAATGTAAATGCGACACTTCCATGCTAGGAAATAGCGTTTGCAGATGTCTACGTATCCTAGCAATAGAGTTCTAATGCTTCTTAAAACGAGATGTCGCATCTCATTTCTATGTTTCATGTTCAGATATAATATTCATTGCGAAGTGTCATGTCTACTTCGTATTCACATGACAGGAATGTAAATGCGACGCTTCCATGCTAGGAAATAGCGTTTGCATATGTCTACGTATCGTAGCAATAGTGTTCTAATGCTTCCTAAAACGAGATGCCGCATCTCATTTCTATGTTTCAGGATAAGATATAATATTCATTGCGAAGTGTCATGTATACCTCGATTTCACTACACAAGAATGTAAATGCGACACTTCCATGTTAGGAAATATTGTTTGCAGATGTCTACGTACCGTAAAAATAGAGTTCTAATGCTTCCTAAAACGCGATATCGCATCGCACCACTATGTTTCATGATAAGATATAATATTCATTGCGAAGTGTCATGTACACCTCGTATTCACTTCAAAAGAATGTAAATGCGACACTTCCATGCTAGGAAATAGCGTCTGCAGATATTTAGGTATGGTAGCAATAGAGTTGTAATGCTTCTTAAAACGCGATATCGCATCTCACTCCAATGTTTCATGATAAGATATAATATTCATTGCGAAGTGTCATGTATATCTCGTATTCACTTCAAAAGAATGTAAATGCGACACTTCCATGCTAGGAAATAGCGTTTGCAGATGTCTACGTATCGTAGCAGTAGAGTTTTATTGCTACTTAAAACGAGATGTCGCATTTGATTTCTATGTTTCGTGGTAAGATATAATATTCATTGTGGAGAGATATGTATACCAGGTATTCACTTCAAAGAATGTAAATGCGACACTTCCTTGCTAGGAAATATTGTTTGCAGATGTCTACGTATCGTAGCAATAGAGTTTTAATGCTTCTTAAAACGCGATATCGCATCTCACTACTATGTTTCATGATAAGATATAATAATCATTGCGAAGTGTCATGTATACCTCGTATTCACTTCAAAAGAATGTAAATGCGACACTTACATGCTAGGAAATAGCGTTTGCAGATGTCTACGTATCGCAGCAATAGAGTTCTAATGCTTCTTAGAACGCGATATCGCATCTCACATCTATGTTTCATGATAAGATATAATATTCATTGCGAAGTGTCATGTATAATTCGTATTCGCATGACAAGAATGTAAATGCGACGCTTCCATGCTAGGAAATAGCGTTTGCAGATGTCTACGTGTCGTAGCAATAGTGTTCTAATGCTTCTTAAAACGAGATGCCGCATCTCATTTCTATGTTTCATGATAAGATATAATATTCAGTGCGAAGTGTTATGTATACTTCGTATTCACTTCAAAAGGATGTAAGTGCGACACTTCCTTGCTAGGAAATAGCGTTTCCAGACGACTACGTATGGAAATAATAGAGTTCTAATACATCTTAAAACGTGATGTCGCATCGCATTTCTATGTTTTATGATAAGATATAATATTCATTGCGAAGTGTCATGTATACCTCGATTTCACTACACAAGAATGTAAATGCGACACTTCCATGCTAGGAAATATTGTTTGCAGATGTCTACGTACCGTAAAAATAGAGTTCTAATGCTTCTTAAAACGCGATATCGCATCTCACCTCTATGTTTCGTGATAAGATATAATATTCATTATGGATTGTCATGTATACCTCGTACTCACTTCAAAAGAATGTAAATGCGACACTTCCATGCTAGGAAATAGCGTTTGCAGATGTCTACGTATCCTAGCAATAGAGTTCTAATGCTTCTTAAAACGAGATGTCGCATCTCATTTCTATGTTTCATGTTCAGATATAATATTCATTGCGAAGTGTCATGTATACTTCGTATTCACATGACAGGAATGTAAATGCGACGCTTCCATGCTAGGAAATAGCGTTTGCAGATGTCTACGTATCGTAGCAATAGTGTTCTAATGCTTCTTAAAACGAGATGCCGCATCTCATTTCTATGTTTCAGGATAGGATATAATATTCAGTGCGAAGTGTTATGTATACTTCATATTCACTTCAAAAGTACGTAAGTGCGACACTTCCTTGCTAGGAAATAGCGTTTCCAGACGACTACGTATGGAAATAATAGAGTTCTAATACATCTTAAAACGAGATGTCGCATCGCATTTCTATGTTTCATGAAAAGATATAATATTCATTGCGAAGTGTCATGTATACCTCGATTTCACTACACAAGAATGTAAATGCGACACTTCCATGTTAGGAAATATTGTTTGCAGATGTCTACGTACCGTAAAAATAGAGTTCTAATGCTTCTTAAAACGCGATATCGCATCTCACCTCTATGTTTCGTGATAAGATATAATATTCATTGCGAAGTGTCATGTATACCTCGTATTCAATTCATAAGAATGTAAATGCGATACTTGCATGCTAGGAAATAGCGTTTGCAGATGTCTACGTATCGTAGCAAGAGAGTTCTAATGCTTCTTAAAACGCAATATCGCATCTCACTGCTATGTTTCATGATAAGATATAATATTCATTATGGATTGTTATGTATACCTCGTACTCACTTCAAAAGAATGTAAATGCGACACTTCCATGCTAGGAAATAGCGTTTGCAGATGTCTACGTATCCTAGCAATAGAGTTCTAATGCTTCTTAAAACGAGATGTCGCATCTCATTTCTATGTTTCATGTTCAGATATAATATTCATTGCGAAGTGTCATGTCTACTTCGTATTCACATGACAGGAATGTAAATGCGACGCTTCCATGCTAGGAAATAGCGTTTGCATATGTCTACGTATCGTAGCAATAGTGTTCTAATGCTTCCTAAAACGAGATGCCGCATCTCATTTCTATGTTTCAGGATAAGATATAATATTCATTGCGAAGTGTCATGTATACCTCGATTTCACTACACAAGAATGTAAATGCGACACTTCCATGTTAGGAAATATTGTTTGCAGATGTCTACGTACCGTAAAAATAGAGTTCTAATGCTTCCTAAAACGCGATATCGCATCGCACCACTATGTTTCATGATAAGATATAATATTCATTGCGAAGTGTCATGTACACCTCGTATTCACTTCAAAAGAATGTAAATGCGACACTTCCATGCTAGGAAATAGCGTCTGCAGATATTTAGGTATGGTAGCAATAGAGTTGTAATGCTTCTTAAAACGCGATATCGCATCTCACTCCAATGTTTCATGATAAGATATAATATTCATTGCGAAGTGTCATGTATATCTCGTATTCACTTCAAAAGAATGTAAATGCGACACTTCCATGCTAGGAAATAGCGTTTGCAGATGTCTACGTATCGTAGCAGTAGAGTTTTATTGCTACTTAAAACGAGATGTCGCATTTGATTTCTATGTTTCGTGGTAAGATATAATATTCATTGTGGAGAGATATGTATACCAGGTATTCACTTCAAAGAATGTAAATGCGACACTTCCTTGCTAGGAAATATTGTTTGCAGATGTCTACGTATCGTAGCAATAGAGTTTTAATGCTTCTTAAAACGCGATATCGCATCTCACTACTATGTTTCATGATAAGATATAATAATCATTGCGAAGTGTCATGTATACCTCGTATTCACTTCAAAAGAATGTAAATGCGACACTTACATGCTAGGAAATAGCGTTTGCAGATGTCTACGTATCGCAGCAATAGAGTTCTAATGCTTCTTAGAACGCGATATCGCATCTCACATCTATGTTTCATGATAAGATATAATATTCATTGCGAAGTGTCATGTATAATTCGTATTCGCATGACAAGAATGTAAATGCGACGCTTCCATGCTAGGAAATAGCGTTTGCAGATGTCTACGTGTCGTAGCAATAGTGTTCTAATGCTTCTTAAAACGAGATGCCGCATCTCATTTCTATGTTTCATGATAAGATATAATATTCAGTGCGAAGTGTTATGTATACTTCGTATTCACTTCAAAAGGATGTAAGTGCGACACTTCCTTGCTAGGAAATAGCGTTTCCAGACGACTACGTATGGAAATAATAGAGTTCTAATACATCTTAAAACGTGATGTCGCATCGCATTTCTATGTTTTATGATAAGATATAATATTCATTGCGAAGTGTCATGTATACCTCGATTTCACTACACAAGAATGTAAATGCGACACTTCCATGCTAGGAAATATTGTTTGCAGATGTCTACGTACCGTAAAAATAGAGTTCTAATGCTTCTTAAAACGCGATATCGCATCTCACCTCTATGTTTCGTGATAAGATATAATATTCATTATGGATTGTCATGTATACCTCGTACTCACTTCAAAAGAATGTAAATGCGACACTTCCATGCTAGGAAATAGCGTTTGCAGATGTCTACGTATCCTAGCAATAGAGTTCTAATGCTTCTTAAAACGAGATGTCGCATCTCATTTCTATGTTTCATGTTCAGATATAATATTCATTGCGAAGTGTCATGTATACTTCGTATTCACATGACAGGAATGTAAATGCGACGCTTCCATGCTAGGAAATAGCGTTTGCAGATGTCTACGTATCGTAGCAATAGTGTTCTAATGCTTCTTAAAACGAGATGCCGCATCTCATTTCTATGTTTCAGGATAGGATATAATATTCAGTGCGAAGTGTTATGTATACTTCATATTCACTTCAAAAGTACGTAAGTGCGACACTTCCTTGCTAGGAAATAGCGTTTCCAGACGACTACGTATGGAAATAATAGAGTTCTAATACATCTTAAAACGAGATGTCGCATCGCATTTCTATGTTTCATGAAAAGATATAATATTCATTGCGAAGTGTCATGTATACCTCGATTTCACTACACAAGAATGTAAATGCGACACTTCCATGTTAGGAAATATTGTTTGCAGATGTCTACGTACCGTAAAAATAGAGTTCTAATGCTTCTTAAAACGCGATATCGCATCTCACCTCTATGTTTCGTGATAAGATATAATATTCATTGCGAAGTGTCATGTATACCTCGTATTCAATTCATAAGAATGTAAATGCGATACTTGCATGCTAGGAAATAGCGTTTGCAGATGTCTACGTATCGTAGCAATAGAGTTCTAATGCTTCTTAAAACGAGATGTCGCATTTCATTTCTATGTTTCGCGATAAGATATAATATTCATAGTAGAGTGTTATGTATACCTCGTATTCACTTCATAAGAATGTAAGTGCGACACTTCCTTGGAAGGAAATATTGTTTGCAGATGTCTACGTATCGCAGCAATAGAAATCTAATGCTTTATAAAACGAGATGTCGCATTTCATTTCTATGTTTCTTGGTAAGATATAATATTCATTGTAGAGTATTATGTATACCTCGATTTCACTTCACAAGAATGTAAATGTGACACTTCCTTGCTAGGAAATAGCGTTTGCAGATGTCTACGTATCGAAGCAATAGATTTCTAATGCTTCTTAAATCGCGATATCGAATCTCATCTCTATGTTTCATGATAAGATATAAAATTCATTGTGCAGTGTTATGTATACCTCGTATTCACTTCAGTGGAATGTAAGTGCGAAATTTCCTTGCTAGGAAATAGCGCTTGCAGATGTTGTACGTATCGTGGCATTAGAGTTCTAATGCTTCTCAAAACACGATATCGCTACTTATTACTATGCTTCATGATAAGATATAATATTCATTGTGCAGTGTTATGTATATCTCGTCTATACTTCAAATGGATGTAAATGCGACACTTCCTTGCTAGGAAATAGCGTTTGCAGATGTCTTCGTATCGAAGCAATAGAGTTCTAAAACCTTCTAATTCGCGATATCGCATCTCATTTCTATGTTTCATGATAAGATATAATATTCATTGTGGAGTCTTATGTATACCTCGTATTCGTTTCAAAAGAATGTAAATGCGACACGTCCTTGCTAGGAAGTAGCGTTTGCAGATGCCTACGTATCGAAGCAATAGTGTTCTAATGCTTCTTAAATAGCCATATCGCATCTCATTTATATGTTTCATGATAAGATATAATAATCATTGTCCAGTGTTATGTATATCTCGTCTATACTTCAAATGGATGTAAATGCGACACTTCCTTGCTAGGAAATAGCGCTTGCAGATGTTGTACGTATCGTGGCATTAGAGTTCTAATGCTTCTCAAAACACGATATCGCTACTTATTACTATGCTTCATGATAAGATATAATATTCATTGTGCAGTGTTATGTATATCTCGTCTATACTTCAAATGGATGTAAATGCGACACTTCCTTGCTAGGAAATAGCGTTTGCAGATGTCTTCATATCGAAGCAATAGAGTTCTAAAACCTTCTAATTCGCGATATCGCATCTCATTTCTATGTTTCATGATAAGATATAATATTCATTGTGGAGTCTTATGTATACCTCGTATTCGTTTCAAAAGAATGTAAATGCGACACGTCCTTGCTAGGAAGTAGCGTTTGCAGATGCCTACGTATCGAAGCAATAGTGTTCTAATGATTCTTAAATCGCGATATCGCATCTCATTTCTATGTTTCATGACAATATATAATATTCATTGCGAAGGGTCATGTATACCTCGCATACACTTAAAATGAATGTAAATGCGACACCTCCTTGCTAGGAAATAGCGTTTGCAGGTGTCTACGTATCGAAGCAATATATTTCTAAAGCTTTCTAATTCGCGATATCGCATCTCATATCTATGTTTCATGATAATATATAATATTCATTGCGAAGTTTCATGTATACCTCGCATACAATTCAAACGAATGTGAATGCGACAGTTCCTTGCTAGGAAATAATGTTTGCAGATGTCTACGTGTCGAAGCAATACTGTTCTAATGCTTCTTAAATCGCCATATTACATCACATTTCTATGTTTCATGATACGATATAATATTCATTGTGGAGTGTTATGTATACCTCGTATTCACTTCAAAAGAATGTAAATGCGACACTTCCTTGCTAGTAAATGGCGTTTGCAGATGTCTACGTATCGAAGCAGTAGAGTTCTAGTGCTTCTTAAATCGCCATATCGTATCTCATTTCAATGTTTCATGATAAGATATAATATTCATTGTGCCGTGTTATGTATATCTCGTCTATACTTCAAATGGATGTAAATGCGACACTTCCTTGCTAGGAAATAGCGTTTCCAGATATCTGCGTATCGAAGCAATAGAGTTCTAATGCTTCTTAAATAGCCATATCGCATCTCATTTCTATGTTTCATGATAAGATATAATATTCATTGTGGAATGTTATGTATACCTCGTATTCGTTTCAAAAGAATGTAAATGCGACAATTCCTTGCTAGGAAGTAGCGTTTGCAGATGTCTACGTATCGAAGCAATAATGTTCTAATTCTTCTTAAATCGCGGTATTGCATCTCATTTCTATGTTTCATGATAAGATATAATATTCATTGTGCAGTGTTATGTATATCTCGTCTATACTTCAAATGGATGTAAATGCTACAATTACTTGCTAGGAAATAGCGTTTGCAGATGTCTACGTATCGAAGTAATAGACATCAAATGCTTCATAAATCGCCATATCGCATCTCATTTCTATGTTTCATGATAAGATATAATATTCATTGCGCAGTGTCACGTATACCTTGTATTCCTTTCAAAAGAATGTAAATGCGACACTTCCTTACCAGGAAGTAGCGTTTGCAGATGTCTACGTATCGAAGAAATAGTGTTCTAATGCTTCTAAAATCGCCATATTACATCACATTTCTATGTTTCATGATAAGATATAATACTCATTGTGCAGTGTTATGTATATCTCGTCTATACTTCAAATGGATGTAAATGCGACACTTCCTTGGTAGGAAATAGCGTTTGCAGATGTCTACGTATCGTGTCATTAGGGTTCTAATGCTTCTCAAAACGCGATATCGCATCTCATTTCTATGTTTCATGATAAGATATAATATTCATTGTGGAATGTTATGTATACCTCGTATTCGTTTCAAAAGAATGTAAATGCGACACTTTCTTGCTAGGAAGTAGCGTTTGCAGATGTCTACGTATCGAAGCAATAGATTTCTAATGCTTCTTAAATCGTCATATCGCATCTCATTTCTATGTTTCATGATAGGATATAATATACATTGCGAAGTGTCACGTATACCTCGTATTCCCTTCAAAAGAATGTAAATGCGACACTTCCTTGCTAGGAAGTAGCGTTTGCAGATGTCTACGTATCGAAGGAATAGTGTTCTAATTCTTCTTAAATCGCGATATCGCATCTCATCTCTATGTTTCATGATAAGATATAATATTCATTGTGCAGTGTTATGTATATCTCGTCTATACTTCAAATGGATGTAAATGCTTCAATTTCTTGCTAGGAAATAGCGTTTGCAGATGTCTACGTATCGAAGTAATAGACATCAAATGCTTCATAATTCGCCATATCGCATCTCATTTCTATGTTTCATGATAAGATATAATATTCATTGCGAAGTGTCATGTATACCTTGTATTCCTTTCAAAAGAATGTAAATGCGACACTTCCTTGCTAGGAAGTAGCGTTTGCAGATGTCTACGTATCGAAGAAATGGTGTTCTAATGCTTCTTAAATCGCCATATTACATCAGATTTCCATGTTTCATGATTAGATATAATATTCATTGTGGAGTGTTATGTATACCTCGTATTCACTTCAAAAAAATGTAAATGCGACACTTTCTTGCTAGTAAATGGCGTTTGCAGATGTCTACGTATCGAAGCAGTAGAGTTCTAGTGCTTCTTAAATCGCCATATCGCATCTCATTTCAATGTTTGATGATAAGATGTAATATTCATTGTGCAGTGTTATGTATATCTCGTCTATACTTCAAATGGATGTAAGTGCGACACTTCCTTGCTAGGAAATAGCGTTTCCAGATATCTGCGTTTCGAAGCAATAGAGTTCTAATGCTTCTTAAATAGCCATATCGCATCTCATTTATATGTTTCATGATAAGATATAATATTCATTGTCCAGTGTTATGTATATCTCGTCTATACTTCAAATGGATGTAAATGCGGCACTTCCTTGCTAGGAAATAGCGCTTGCAGATGTTGTACGTATCGTGGCATTAGAGTTCTAATGCTTCTCAAAACACGATATCGCTACTTATTACTATGCTTCATGATAAGATATAATATTCATTGTGCAGTGTTATGTATATCTCGTCTATACTTCAAATGGATGTAAATGCGACACTTCCTTGCTAGGAAATAGCGTTTGCAGATGTCTTCGTATCGAAGCAATAGAGTTCTAAAACCTTCTAATTCGCGATATCGCATCTCATTTCTATGTTTCATGATAAGATATAATATTCATTGTGGAGTCTTATGTATACCTCGTATTCGTTTCAAAAGAATGTAAATGCGACACGTCCTTGCTAGGAAGTAGCGTTTGCAGATGCCTACGTATCGAAGCAATAGTGTTCTAATGCTTCTTAAATAGCCATATCGCATCTCATTTATATGTTTCATGATAAGATATAATAATCATTGTCCAGTGTTATGTATATCTCGTCTATACTTCAAATGGATGTAAATGCGACACTTCCTTGCTAGGAAATAGCGCTTGCAGATGTTGTACGTATCGTGGCATTAGAGTTCTAATGCTTCTCAAAACACGATATCGCTACTTATTACTATGCTTCATGATAAGATATAATATTCATTGTGCAGTGTTATGTATATCTCGTCTATACTTCAAATGGATGTAAATGCGACACTTCCTTGCTAGGAAATAGCGTTTGCAGATGTCTTCATATCGAAGCAATAGAGTTCTAATGCTTCTTAAATAGCCATATCGCATCTCATTTCTATGTTTCATGATAAGATATAATATTCATTGTGGAATGTTATGTATACCTCGTATTCGTTTCAATAGAATGTAAATGCGACAATTCCTTGCTAGGAAGTAGCGTTTGCAGATGTCTACGTATCGAAGCAATAATGTTCTAATTCTTCTTAAATCGCGGTATCGCATCTCATTTCTATGTTTCATGATAAGATATAATATTCATTGTGCAGTGTTATGTATATCTCGTCTATACTTCAAATGGATGTAAATGCTACAATTTCTTGCTAGGAAATAGCGTTTGCAGATGTCTACGTATCGAAGTAATAGACATCAAATGCTTCATAAATCGCCATATCGCATCTCATTTCTATGTTTCATGATAAGATATAATATTCATTGCGCAGTGTCACGTATACCTTGTATTCCTTTCAAAAGAATGTAAATGCGACACTTCCTTGCCAGGAAGTAGCGTTTGCAGATGTCTACGTATCGAAGAAATAGTGTTCTAATGCTTCTAAAATCGCCATATTACATCACATTTCTATGTTTCATGATAAGATATAATACTCATTGTGCAGTGTTATGTATATCTCGTCTATACTTCAAATGGATGTAAATGCGACACTTCCTTGGTAGGAAATAGCGTTTGCAGATGTCTACGTATCGTGTCATTAGGGTTCTAATGCTTCTCAAAACGCGATATCGCATCTCATTTCTATGTTTCATGATAAGATATAATATTCATTGTGGAATGTTATGTATACCTCGTATTCGTTTCAAAAGAATGTAAATGCGACACTTTCTTGCTAGGAAGTAGCGTTTGCAGATGTCTACGTATCGAAGCAATTGATTTCTAATGCTTCTTAAATCGTCATATCGCATCTCATTTCTATGTTTCATGATAGGATATAATATACATTGCGAAGTGTCACGTATACCTCGTATTCCCTTCAAAAGAATGTAAATGCGACACTTCCTTGCTAGGAAGTAGCGTTTGCAGATGTCTACGTATCGAAGGAATAGTGTTCTAATTCTTCTTAAATCGCGATATCGCATCTCATCTCTATGTTTCATGATAAGATATAATATTCATTGTGCAGTGTTATGTATATCTCGTCTATACTTCAAATGGATGTAAATGCTTCAATTTCTTGCTAGGAAATAGCGTTTGCAGATGTCTACGTATCGAAGTAATAGACATCAAATGCTTCATAATTCGCCATATCGCATCTCATTTCTATGTTTCATGATAAGATATAATATTCATTGCGAAGTGTCATGTATACCTTGTATTCCTTTCAAAAGAATGTAAATGCGACACTTCCTTGCTAGGAAGTAGCGTTTGCAGATGTCTACGTATCGAAGAAATAGTGTTCTAATGCTTCTCAAATCAACATATTACATCAGATTTCTATGTTTCATGATAAGATATAATATTCATTGTGGAGTGTTATGTATACCTCGTATTCACTTCAAAAGAATGTAAATGCGACACTTTCTTGCTAGTAAATGACGTTTGCAGATGTCTACGTATCGAAGCAGCTGAGTTCTAGTGCTTCTTATATCGCCATATCGCATCTCATTTCAATGTTTCATGATAAGATGTAATATTCATTGTGCAGTGTTATGTATATCTCGTCTATACTTCAAATGGATGTAAATGCGACACTTCCTTGCTAGGAAATAGCGGTTTCAAATATCTGCGTATCGAAGCAATAGAGTTCTAATGCTTCTTAAATAGCCATATCGCATCTCATTTATATGTTTCATGATAAGATATAATATTCATTGTCCAGTGTTATGTATATCTCGTCTATACTTCAAATGGATGTAAATGCGACACTTCCTTGCTAGGAAATAGCGTTTGCAGATGTTGTACGTATCGTGGCATTAGAGTTCTAATGCTTCTCAAAACACGATATCGCTACTTATTACTATGCTTCATGATAAGATATAATATTCATTGTGCAGTGTTATGTATATCTCGTCTATACTTCAAATGGATGTAAATGCGACACTTCCTTGCTAGGAAATAGCGTTTGCGGATGTCTACGTATCGAAGCAATAGAGTTCTAAAGCCTTCTAATTCGCGATATCGCATCTCATTTCTATGTCTCATGATAAGATATAATATTCATTGTGGAGTCTTATGTATACCTCGTATTCGTTTCAAAAGAATGTAAATGCGACACGTCCTTGCTAGGAAGTAGCGTTTGCAGATGCCTACGTATCGAAGCAATAGTGTTCTAATGATTCTTAAATCGCGATATCGCATCTCATTTCTATGTTTCATGACAATATATAATATTCATTGCGAAGGGTCATGTATACCTCGCATACTCTTAAAATGAATGTAAATGCGACACTTCCTTGCTGGGAAATAGCGTTTGCAGGTGTCTACGTATCGAAGCAATAGATTTCTAAAGCTTTCTAATTCGCGATATCGCATCTCATATCTATGTTTCATGATAACATATAATATTCATTGCGAAGTTTCATGTATACCTCGCATACAATTCAAACGAATCTGAATGCGACAGTTCCTTGCTAGGATATAGTGTTTGCAGATGTCTACGTGTCGAAGCAATAGTGTTCTAATGCTTCTTAAATCGTCATATCGCATCTCAATTTTATGTTTCATGATAAGATATAATATTCATTGTGTAATGTTATGTATACCTCGTATTCGTTTCAAAAGAATGTAAATGCGAGACTTTCTTGCTAGGAAGTAGCGTTTGCAGATGTCTACGTATCGAAGCAATAGATTTCTAATGCTTCTTAAATCGTCATATCGCATCTCATTTCTATGTTTCATGATAAGATATAATTTACATTG
The DNA here is from genome assembly GCF_050948175.1 of Xylocopa sonorina. Taxonomy (NCBI): domain Eukaryota; kingdom Metazoa; phylum Arthropoda; class Insecta; order Hymenoptera; family Apidae; genus Xylocopa; species Xylocopa sonorina. Next base: position 1,595,364 of record NW_027490094.1, read on the forward strand.
CGAAGTGTCACGTATACCTTGTATTCCTTTCAAAAGAATGTAAATGCGACAATTCCCTGCTAGGAAGTAGCGTTTGCAGATGTCTACGTATCGAAGCAATAGTGTTCTAATTCTTCTTAAATCGCGATATCGCATCTCATCTATATGTTTCATGATAAGATATAATATTCATTGTGCAGTGTTATGTATATCTCGTCTATACTTCAAATGGATGTAAATGCGACACTTCCTTGCTAGGAAATAGCGTTTGCAGATGTCTACGTATCGTGTCATTAGGGTTCTAATGCTTCTCAAAACGCGATATCGCATCACATTTCTATGTTTCATGATAAGATATAATATTCATTGTGGAGTGTTATGTATACCTCGTATTCACTTCAAAGGAATGTAAATGCGACACTTGCTTCCTAGTAAATGGGGTTTGCAGATGTCTACGTATCGAAGCAGTAGAGTTCTAGTGCTTCTCAAATCGCCATATCGCATCTCATTTCAATGTTTCATGATAAGATGTAATACTCATTCTGCCGTGTTATGTATATCTCGTCTATACTTCAAATGGATGTAAATGCGACACATCCTTGCTAGGAAATAGCGTTTTCAGATATCTTCGTATCGAAGCAATAGTGTTCTAATGCTTCTTAAATAGCCATATCGCATATCATTTCTATGTTTCATGATAAGGTATAATACTCATTGTGCAGTGTTATGTATATCTCGTCTATACTTCAAATGGATGTAAATGCGACACTTCCTTGCTAGGAAATAGCGTTTGCAGATGTCTACGTATCGTGTCATTAGGGTTCTAATGCTTCTCAAAACGCGATATCGCATCTCATTTCTATGTTTCATGATAAGATATAATATTCATTGTGGAATGTTATGTATACCTCGTATTCGTTTCAAAAGAATGTAAATGCGACACTTTCTTGCTAGGAAGTAGCGTTTGCAGATGTCTACGTATCTAAGCAATAGAGTTCTAATGCTTCTTAAATAGCCATATCGCATCTCATTTATATGTTTCATGATAAGATATAATATTCATTGTCCAGTGTTATGTATATCTCGTCTATACTTCAAATGGATGTAAATGCGACACTTCCTTGCTAGGAAATATCGTTTGCAGATGTTGTACGTTTCGTGGCATTAGAGTTCTAATGCTTCTCAAAACACGATATCGCTACTTATTACTATGCTTCATGATAAGATATAATATTCATTGTGCAGTGTTATGTATATCTCGTCTATACTTCAAATGGATGTAAATGCGACACTTCCTTGCTAGGAAATAGAGTTTGCGGATGTCTACGTATCGAAGCAATAGAGTTCTAAAACCTTCTAATTCGCGATATCGCATCTCATTTCTATGTTTCATGATAAGATATAATATTCATTGTGGAGTCTTATGTATACCTCGTATTCGTTTCCAAAGAATGTAAATGCGACACGTCCTTGCTAGGAAGTAGCGTATGCAGATGCCTACGTATCGAAGCAATAGTGTTCTAATGATTCTTAATTCGCGATATCGCATCTCATTTCTGTGTTTCATGGCAATATATAATATTCATTGCGAAGGGTCATGTATACCTCGCATACACTTAAAATGAATGTAAATGCGACACTTCCTTGCTAGGAAATAGCGTTTGCAGGTGTCTACGTATCGGAGCAATAGATTTCTAAAGCTTTCTAATTCGCGATATCGCATCTCATATCTATGTTTCATGATAATATATAATATTCATTGCGAAGTTTCATGTATACCTCGCATACAATTCAAACGAATGTGAATGCGACAGTTCCTTGCTAGGAAATAGTGTTTGCAGATGTCTACGTGTCGAAGCAATAGTGTTCTAATGCTTCTTAAATCGTCATATCGCATCTCAATTTTATGTTTCATGATAAGATATAATATTCATTGTGAAGTGTCACGTATACCTCGTATTCCCTTCAAAAGAATGTAAATGCGACACTTCCTTGCTAGGAAATAGCGTTTGCAGATGTCTACGTATCGTGGCATTAGAGTTCTAGTGCTTCTTAAATCGCCATATCGCATCACACTTCAATGTTTCATGATAAGATATAATATCCATTGTGCCGTGTTATGTATACCTCGTCTATACTTCAAATGGATGTAAATGCGACACTTCCTTGCTAGGAAATAGCGTTTTCAGATATCTGCGTATCGAAGCAATAGAGTTCTAATTCTTCTTAAATAGCCATATCGCATATCATTTCTATGTTTCATGATACGGTATAATACTCATTGTGCAATGTTATGTATATCTCGTCTATACTTCAAATGGATGTAAATGCGACACTTCCTTGCTAGGAAATAGCGTTTGCAGATGTCTACGTATCGTGTCATTAGGGTTCTAATCCTTCTCAAAACGCGATATCGCATCTCATTTCTATGTTTCATGATAAGATATAATATTCATTGTGGAATGTTATGTATACCTCGTATTCGTTTCAAAAGAATGTAAATGCGACACTTTCTTGCTAGGAAGTAGCGTTTGCAGATGTCTACGTATCGAAGCAATAGATTTCTAATGCTTCTTAAATCGTCATATCGCATCTCATTTCTATGTTTCATGATAAGATATAATTTACATTGCGAAGTGTCACGTATACCTTGTATTCCTTTCAAAAGAATGTAAATGCGACAATTCCTTGCTAGGAAGTAGCGTTTGCAGATGTCTACGTATCGAAGCAATAGTGTTCTAATTATTCTTAAATCGCGATATCGCATCTCATCTCTATGTTTCATGATAAGATATAATATTCATTGTGCAGTGTTATGTATATCTCGTCTATACTTCAAATGGATGTAAATGCGACACTTCCTTGCTAGGAAATAGCGTTTGCAGATGTCTACGTATCGTGTCATTAGGGTTCTAATGCTTCTCAAAACGCGATATCGCATCACATTTCTATGTTTCATGATAAGATATAATATTCATTGTGGAGTGTTATGTATACCTCGTATTCACTTCAAAAGAATGTAAATGCGACACTTCCTTGCTAGTAAATGGCGTTTGCAGATGTCTACGTATCGAAGCAGTAGAGTTCTAGTGCTTCTTAAATCGCCACATCGCATCTCATTTCAATGTTTCATGATAAGATATAATATTCATTGTGCCGTGTTATGTATATCTCGTCTATACTTCAAATGGATGTAAATGCGACACTTCCTTGCTAGGAAATAGCGTTTTCAGATATCTTCGTATCGAAGCAATAGAGTTCTAATGCTTCTTAAATAGCCATATCGCATATCATTTCTATGTTTCATGATAAGGTATAATACTCATTGTGCAGTGTTATGTATATCTCGTCTATACTTCAAATGGATGTAAATGCGACACTTCCTTGCTAGGAAATAGCGTTTGCAGATGTCTACGTATCGTGTCACTAGGGTTCTAATGCTTCTCAAAACGCGATATCGCATCTCATTTCTATGTTTCATGATAAGATATAATATTCATTGTGGAATGTTATGTATACCTCGTATTAGTTTCAAAAGAATGTAAATGCGACACTTTCTTGCTAGGAAGTAGCGTTTGCAGATGTCTACGTATCGAAGCAATAGATTTCTAATGCTTCTTAAATCGTCATATCGTATCTCATTTCTATGTTTCATGATAAGATATAATTTACATTGCGAAGTGTCACGTATACCTTGTATTCCTTTCAAAAGAATGTAAATGCGACAATTCCTTGCTAGGAAGTAGCGTTTGCAGATGTCTACGTATCGAAGCAATAGTGTTCTAATTCTTCTTAAATCGCGATATCGCATCTCATCTCTATGTTTCATGATAAGATATAGTATTCATTGTGCAGTGTTATGTATATCTCGTCTATACTTCAAATGGATGTAAATGCGACACTTCCTTGCTAGGAAATAGCGTTTGCAGATGTCTACGTATCGTGTCATTAGGGTTCTAATGCTTCTCAAAACGCGATATCGCATCACATTTCTATGTTTCATGATAAGATATAATATTCATTGTGAAGTGTCATGTATACCTCGTATTCCTTTCAAAAGAATGTAAATGCGACACTCCCTTGTTAGGAAGTAGCGTTTGCAGATGTCTACGTATCGAACCAATAGAGTTCTAATGCTTCTTAAATCGCGATATCGCATCTCATTTCAATGTTTCATGATAAGATATAATATTCATTGTGCCGTGTTATGTATATCTCGTCTATACTTCAAATGGATGTAAATGCGACACTTCCTTGCTAGGAAATAGCGTTTTCAGATATCTTCGTATCGAAGCAATAGAGTTCTAGTGCTTCTTAAATAGCCATATCGCATATCATTTCTATGTTTCATGATAAGGTATAATACTCATTGTGCAGTGTTATGTATATCTCGTCTATACTTCAAATGAATGTAAATGCGACACTTCCTTGCTAGGAAATAGCGTTTGCAGATGTCTACGTATCGTGTCATTAGGGTTCTAATGCTTCTCAAAACGCGATATCGCATCTCATTTCTATGTTTCATGATAAGATATAATATTCATTGTGGAATGTTTTGTATACCTCGTATTCGTTTCAAAAGAATGTAAATGCGACACTTTCTTGCTAGGAAGTAGCGTTTGCAGATGTCTACGTATCGAAGCAATAGATTTCTAATGCTTCTTAAATCGTCATATCGCATCTCATTTCTATGTTTCATGATAAGATATAATTTACATTGCGAAGTGTCACGTATACCTCGTATTCCTTTCAAAAGAATGTAAATGCGACAATTCCTTGCTAGGAAGTAGCGTTTTCAGATATCTGCGTATCGAAGCAATAGAGTTCTAATGCTTCTTAAATAGCCATATCGCATATCATTTCTATGTTTCATGATAAGGTATAATACTCATTGTGCAGTGTTATGTATATCTCTTCTATACTTCAAATGGATGTAAATGCGACACTTCCTTGCTAGGAAATAGCGTTTGCAGATGTCTACGTATCGTGTCATTATGGTTCTAATGCTTCTCAAAACGCGATATCGCATCACATTTCTATGTTTCATGATAAGATATAATATTCATTGTGGAGTGTTATGTATACCTCGTATTCACTTCAAAAGAATGTAAATGCGACACTTCCTTGCTAGTAAATGGCGTTTGCAGATGTCTACGTATCGAAGCAGTAGAGTTCTAGTGCTTCTTAAATCGCCATATCGCATCTCATTTCAATGTTTCATGATAAGATATAATATTCATTGTGCCGTGTTATGTATATCTCGTCTATACTTCAAATGGATGTAAATGCGACACTTCCTTGCTAGGAAATAGCGTTTGCAGATGTCTACGTATCGAAGCAATAGATTTCTAAAGCTTTCTAATTCGCGATATCGCATCTCATATCTATGTTTCATGATAATATATAATATTCATTGTGCAGTGTTATGTATATCTCGTCTATACTTCAAATGGATGTAAATGCGACACTTCCTTGCTAGGAAATAGCGTTTTCAGATATCTGCGTATCGAAGCAATAGAGTTCTAATGCTTCTTAAATAGCCATATCGCATCTCATTTATATGATTCATGATAAGATATAATATTCATTGTCCAGTGTTATGTATATCTCGTCTATACTTCAAATGGATGTAAATGCGACACTTGCTTGCTAGGAAATAGCGTTTGCAGATGTTGTACGTATCGTGGCATTAGAGTTCTAATGCTTCTCAAAACACGATATCGCTACTTATTACTATGCTTCATGGTAATATATAATATTCATTGTGGAGTGTTATGTATACCTCGTATTCACTTCAAAAGAATATGAATGCCACACTTCCTTGCTAGGAAATAGCGTTTGCAGATGTCTACGTATCGAAGCAATAGAGTTCTAAAACCTTCTAATTCGCGATATCGCATCTCATTTCTATGTTTCATGATAAGATATAATATTCATTGTGGAGTCTTATGTATACCTCGTATTCGTTTCAAAAGAATGTAAATGCGACACGTCCTTGCTAGGAAGTAGCGTTTGCAGATGCCTACGTATCGAAGCAATAGTCTTCTAATGATTCTTAAATCGCGATATCGCATCTCATTTCTATGTTTCATGACAATATATAATATTCATTGCGAAGGGTCATGTATACCTCGCATACACTTAAAATGAATGTAAATGCGACACTTCCTTGCTAGGAAATAGCGTTTGCAGATGTCTACGTGTCGAAGCAATAGTGTTCTAATGCTTCTTAAATCGTCATATCGCATCTCAATTCTATGTTTCATGATAAGATATAATATTCATTGTGAAGTGTCATGTATACCTCGTATTCCTTTCAAAAGAATGTAAATGCGACACTCCCTTGTTAGGAAGTAGCGTTTGCAGATGTCTACGTATCGAAGCAATAGACATCTAATGCTTCATATATCGCGATATCGCGTCTCATTTCTATGTTTCATGATAAGATATAATATTCACAGTGCAGTGTTATGTATACCTCTTATTCACGTCAAAAGAATGTAAATGCGACACTTCCTTGCTAGGAAATGGCGTTTGCAGATGTCTACGTATCGAAGAAGTAGAGTTCTAATGCTTCTTAAATCGCCATATCGCATCTCATTTCTATGTTTCATGATAAGATATAATATTCATTGTGCAGTGTTATGTATATCTCGTCTATACTTCAAGTGGATGTAAATGCGACACTTCCTTGCTAGGAAATAGCGTTTGCAGATGTCTACATACCGAAGCAATAGAGTTCCAATGCTTCTTAAATCGCGATATCGCATCTCATTTCTATGTTTCATGATAAGATATAATATTCATTGTGCAGTGTTATGTATATCTCGTCTATACTTCAAGTGGATGTAAATGCGACACTTCCTTGCTAGGAAATAGCGTTTGCAGATGTCTACGTACCGAAGCAATAGAGTTCCAATGCTTCTTAAATCGCGATATCGCATCTCATTTCTATGTTTCATGACAATATATAATATTCATTGCAATGGGTCATGTATACCTCGCATACACTTAAAATGTATGTAAATGCGACACTTCCTTGCTAGGACATAGCGTTTGCAGATGTCTACGTATCACAGCAATAGAGTGCTAATGCTTTTTAAAACGAGATGTCGTATTTCATGACTATATTTCGTAATAAGATATAATATTCATTGTGTAATGTTATGTATACCTCGTATTCACTTCAGTGGAATGTAAGTGCGACATGTCCATGCTAGGAAATGGCGTTTGCAGATGTCTACGTATCGTAGCAATAGGGTTCTAATGCTTCTTAGAACGCGATATCGCATCTCACTCCTATGTTCCATGATAAGATATAATATTCATTGCGAAGTGTCATGTATACCTCGATTTCACTTAAAATGAATGTAAATGCGACACTTCCCTGCTAGGAAGTAGCGTTTGCAGATGTCTACGTATCGAACCAATAGAGTTCTAATGCTTCTTAGATCGCCATATCGCATCTCATTTCTATGTTTCATGATAAGATATAATATTAATTGCTAAGTGTCATGTATACCTCGTATTCCTTTCAAAAGAATGTGAATGCGACAGTTCCTTGCTAGGAAATAGCGTTTGCACATGTCTACGTATCCAAGCAATAGAGTTCTAATGCTTCTTAAGACGTGATATCGCATTCCTATGTTTCATGGCAAGATATAATATCCATTGCGAAGTGTCATGTATACCTCGTATTCACTTCAAAGAATGTATAGAGGCTCTAACTTGATAGGAAATAGCGTTTGCAGATGTCTACGCGTCGTAGCAATAGATTTCTAATGCTTCTTAGATCGCGATATCGCATCTCATTTCTATGTTTCGTGATATGTTATAATATTCATTCCGAAGTGTCATGTAAACCTCGAATTCACTTCAAGAGAAAGTAAATGCGACTATTGGTTAGGAAACCAATAGTCGCATTTACTAGGAAATAGCGATTGCAGATGTCTACGTATCGTAGCAATAGAGTTCTAATGCTTCTCAAAACGCGATATCGCATCTCATTTCTATGTTTCATGATAAGATATAATGTTCATTGCGAAGTGTCATGTATACCTCGTATTCACTTCATAAGAATGTAAATGCGATACTTGCATGCTAGGAAGTAGCGTTTGCAGATGTCTACGTATCGTAGCAATAGAGTTCTAATGCTTCTTAAAACGAGATGTCGCATTTCATTTCTATGTTTCGTGATAAGATATAATTGTAGCGGCTAGCATAGAGGTATAATAGAAGACCTTTTTCGCTACAAGCAGCTAGAACGATTTATGGTATGCGCCAAATAAGTTACTTTTGAGAAGACGTCCTTAGCGAACTTTCTCCACATGCTAGTTGTAAATCTTAGTCGACGACCTCAGTAACACACGCGGACTCCATAAACCGAGGGTTTCCAAAAAGGGTCTAAGTCTACGGTCAGGAGGCTACACCCTTGACGTGAGAGGAACCAGACCCAGCGGAAACCCCGCTACTTTGCCAAATGTTAAAATAACAAAATGCCCCCATTATACCTGCTGCCGCCCTTCCAAGCAAACGCGCTAAGGGCGCAAGAAGAGGCAGCACCTAGATAAACAAATACGTGATTGGCTAAGGTCGAAGCACAGACTTAGCCAATCATGCAACGCAAAGTATTTGTACAAACGCGGCTGCACACGAGGCAACCAAAAAAGGCACAGTTGATCTCGAGAACTTGCCGAGTGCAGTCGCTCCAGAATAAAGAGAAAGTGAACAACCTACGACTTAGTCAGATCATTCGAATAACCAACCTCCTCCACATAATATTCATAGTAGAGTGTTATGTATACCTCGTATTCACTTCATAAGAATGTAAGTGCGACACTTCCTTGGAAGGAAATATTGTTTGCAGATGTCTACGTATCGTAGCAATAGAGTTCTAATGCTTCTTAGAACGAGAAGTCGTATTTCATTTCTATGTTTCGTAATAGGGTATAATATTCATTGTGGAATGTTATGTATACCTCGTATTCGCTTCAAAAGAATGTAAATGCGACACTTCCATGCTAGGAAACAGCGTGTGCAGATGTCTACGTATCATAGCAATATAGTTCTAATGCTTCTTAAAGCGCGATATCGCATCTCACTACTATGTTTCATGATAAGTGGTAGTAATCATTGCGAAGTGTCATCTATACCTCGTATTCACATCAAAAGAATGTAAATGCGACACTCACATCCTAGGAAATATTGTTTGCAGATGTCTACGTATCACAGCAATAGAGTTCTAATGCTTCTTAAAACGAGATGTCGCATTTCATTTCCATGTTTCGTGATAAGATATAATATTCATTGTGGAGTGTTATGTATACCTCGTATTCACTTGCAAAGAATGTAAATGCTACACTTCCTTGCTAGGAAATATTGTTTGCAGATGTCTACGTATATTAGCAATAGAGTTCTAATGCTTCTTAAAACGAGATGTCGCATTTCATTTCTATGTTTCGCGATAAGATATAAAATTCATAGTAGAGTGTTATGTATACCTCGTATTCACTTCATAAGAATGTAAGTGCGACACTTCCTTGGAAGGAAATATTGTTTGCAGATGTCTACGTATCGTAGCAATAGAGTTCTAATGCTTCTTAAAGCGCGATATCGCATCTCACTACTATGTTTCATGATAAGTTGTAGTAATCATTGCGAAGTGTCATGTATACCTCGTATTCACATCAAAAGAATGTAAATGCGACACTTACAAGCTAGGAAATACCGTTTGCAGATGTCTACGTATCGCAGCAATAGAGTTCTAATGCTTCTTAAAACGAGATGTCGCATTTCATATCTATGTTTCGTGGTAAGATATAATATTCATTGTAGAGTGTAATGTATACCGCATAATAAATTCAAAAGAATGTAAATGCGACACTTCCATGCTAGGAAATAGCGTTTGCATATGCCTACGTATCGTAGCAAGAGAGATCTAATACTTCTTAAAACACGATATCGCATCTCACACCTATGTTTCATGATAAGATATAATAATCATTGCGATGTGTCATGTATACCTCGTATTCACTTCAAAAGAATGTAAATGCGACACTTACATGCTAGGAAATAGCGTTTGCAGATGTCTACGTATCACAGCAATAGAGTTCTAATGCTTCTTAAAACGCGGTATCGCATCGCACTGCTATGTTTCATGATAAGATATAATATTCATTATGGAGTGTCATGTGTACCTCGTATTCACATCAAAAGAATGTAAATGCGACACTTACATGCTAGGAAATACCGTTTGCAGATGTCTACGTATCGCAGCAATAGGGTTCTAATGGTTCTTAGAACGAGATGTCGCATTTGACTTCTATGTTTCGTGGTAAGATATAATATTCATTGTAGAGAGATATGTATACCTCGTATTCATTTCAAAAGAATGTAAATGCGACATTCTTGCTAGGAAATAGCGCTTCCAAATGTCTACGTGCCGAAACAATAGGGCTCTAGTGCTTCCTAAAACGACAAGTCACATCTCATTTCTATGTTTCATGATAAGATATAATATTCATTGCGAAGTGTCATGTATACCTCGTACTCACTTCAAAAGAATGTAAGTCCGACACCTCCTTGCTAGGAAATAGCGTTTGCACATGTCTACGTATCGTAGCAATAGTGTTCTAATACCGCTTAAAACGCGATATCGGATCTCATTTCTATGTTTCATGATAAGATATAATATCCATTGCGAATTGTCACGTATACCCGTATTCACCTCAAATGAATGTAAATGCGACACCTCCTTGCTAGGAAATGGCGCCTACAGATATCTACGTATCGTAGCAATAGAGTTTTAATGCCTCTTAAAACGCGATAACGCATCTCAGTTCTATGTTTCATGATAAGATATAATATCCATTGCGAATTGTCATGTATACCCCGCATTCACTCCAAAAGAATGTAAGTGCGACACTTCCTTGCTAGGAAATAGCGTCACCAGATATCTACGTATCGTAGCAATAGAGCTCTAATGCATCTTAAAACGCGATATCGCATCTCATTTCTATGTTTCGTGATAAGATATAATATTCATTGCGAAGTGTCATGCATACCTCGAATTCACTTCAACAGAATGTAAATGCGACGTTTCCATCCTAGAAAATAGCGTTTGCAGATGTCTATGTATCCTAGCTATAGAGTCCTAATGCTTCTTAAAACGAGATGTCGCATTTCATTTCTATGTTTCGTGATAAGATATAATATTCTGTGCGAAGTGTCAAGTATACCTCGTATTCACTTCAAAAGAATGTAAATGCGACATTCTTGCTAGGAAATAGCGCTTCCAAATGTCTACGTGCCGAAACAATAGGGCTCTAGTGCTTCCTAAAACGACAAGTCACATCTCATTTCTATGTTTCATGATAAGATATAATATTCATTGCGAAGTGTCATGTATACCTCGTACTCACTTCAAAGGAATGTAAGTCCGACACCTCCTTGCTAGGAAATAGCGTTTGCACATGTCTACGTATCGTAGCAATAGTGTTCTAATACCGCTTAAAACGCGATATCGGATCTCATTTCTATGTTTCATGATAAGATATAATATCCATTGCGAATTGTCACGTATACCCGTATTCACCTCAAATGAATGTAAATGCGACACTTCCTTGCTAGGAAATGGCGCCTACGGATATCTACGTATCGTAGCAATAGAGCTCTAATGCATCTTAAAACGCGATATCGCATCTCATTTCTATGTTTCGTGATAAGATATAATATTCATTGCGAAGTGTCATGTATACACGGTATTCACTTCAAAAGAATGTAAATGCGACACTTCCTTGCTAGGAAATAGCGTTTGCACATGTCTACGTATCCAAGCAATAGAGTTCTAATGCATCTTAAAACGCGATATCGCATCTCATTTCTATGTTTCGTGATGAGATATAATATTCATTGCGAAGTGTCATGTATACACGGTATTCACTTCAAAAGAATGTAAATGCGACACTTCCTTGCTAGGAAATAGCGTTTGCACATGTCTACGTATCCAAGCAATAGAGTTCTAATGCTTCTTAAGACGTGATATCGCATCTCATTCCTATGTTTCATGACAAGATATAATATCCATTGCGAAGTGTCATGTATACTTCGTATTCACTTCAAAAGAATGTAAATGGGAACACTTCCTTGCTAGGAAATAGCGTTTGCAGGTGTCTCCGTATCGAAGCAATTGCGTTCTATTGCTCCTTAAAACGCGATATCGCATCTCGTTTCTATGTTTTATGATGAGATATAATATCCATTGCGAAGTGTCATGTATACCCCGCATTCACTTCAAAAGAATGTAAATGCGACACTTCCTTGCTAGGAAATAGCGTCTCCAGATATCTACGTATCGTAGCAATAGAGCTCTAATGCATCTTAAAACGCGATATCGCATCTCTTTTCTATGTTTCATGATAAGATATATTATTCATTATGTTGTGTTATGTATAGCACGTATTCACTTCAAAAGATTGTAAATGCGACACTTCCTTGCTAACAAGTAACGTTGGCAGATGTCTCCGTATCGTAGCAATAGAATTCTAATGCTTCTTAAATCGCGATATCGCAACTCTCTTCTATGTTTCATGATATGATATAATATTCATTGCGCAGTGTCATGTATACCTCGTATTCACTTCAAAAGAATGTAAATGCGACACTTCCATGCCAGGAAATAGCAATTGCAGATGTCTACGTATCGAAGCAATAGAGTTCTAATGCTTCTTAAAACGCGATATCGCGTCTCATTTCTATACCTCATGATGAAATATAAGATTCGTTGCGAAGTGTTATGTACTCCTCGTCTACATTTCAAATGAATGTAAATGCGACACTTCCTTGCTATTAAATAGAGATTGCAGATGTCTACGTATCGTAGCAATGGATTTCTAATGCTTTTTCAATCGCGATATCGCTTCTCATTTCTATGTTTCATGATAAGATATAATATTCATTGCGAAGTGTCATGTATACCTCGAATTCACTTCAAAAGAATGTAAATGTGACTATTCCTTGCTAGGGCATAGCGTTTGCAGATGCCTACGTGTCGTAGCAATAGATTTCTAATGCTTCTTAGATCGCGATATCGCATCTCATTTCTATGTTTCGTGATATGTTATAATATTCATTCCGAGGTGTCATGTAAACCTCGAATTCACTTCAAAAGAATGTAAATGCGACTATTGGTTGCTAGGAAATAGCGGTTGCAGATGTCTACGTATCGTAGCAATAGAGTTCTAATGCTTCTCAAAACGCGATATCGCATCTCATTTCTATGTTTCATGATAAGATATAATGTTCATTGCGAAGTGTCATGTATACCTCGTATTCACTTCATAAGAATATAAATGCGATACTTGCATGCTAGGAAGTAGCGTTTGCAGATGTCTACGTATCGTAGCAATAGAGTTCTAATGCTTCTTAAAACGAGATGTCGCATTTCATTTCTATGTTTCGTGATAAGATATAATTGTAGCGGCTAGCATCGAGGTATAATAGAAGACCTTTTTCGCTACAAGCAGCTAGAACGATTTATGGTATGCGCCAAATAAGTTACTTTTGAGAAGACGTCCTTAGCGAACTTTCTCCACATGCTAGTTGTAAATCTTAGTCGACGACCTCAGTAACACACGCGGACTCCATAAACCGAGGGTTTCCAAAAAGGGTCTAAGCCTACGGTCAAGAGGCTACACCCTTGACGTGAGAGGAACCAGACCCAGCGGAAACCCCGCTACATTGCCAAATGTTAAAATAACAAAATGCCCCCATTATACCTGCTGCCGCCCATCCAAGCAAACGCGCTAAGGGCGCAAGAAGAGGCGGCACCTAGATAAACAAATACGTGATTGGCTAAGGTCGAAGCACAGACTTAGCCAATCATGCAACGCAAAGTATTTGTACAAACGCGGCTGCACACGAGGCAACCAAAAAAGGCACAGTTGATCTCGAGAACTTGCCGAGTGCAGTCGCTCCAGAATAAAGAGAAAGTGAACAACCTACGACTTAGTCAGATCATTCGAATAACCAACCTCCTCCACATAATATTCATAGTAGAGTGTTATGTATACCTCGTATTCACTTCATAAGAATGTAAGTGCGACACTTCCTTGGAAGGAAATATTGTTTGCAGATGTCTACGTATCGTAGCAATAGAGTTCTAATGCTTCTTAGAACGAGAAGTCGTATTTCATTTCTATGTTTCGTAATAGGGTATAATATTCATTGTGGAATGTTATGTATACCTCGTATTCGCTTCAAAAGAATGTAAATGCGACACTTCCATGCTAGGAAACAGCGTTTGCAGATGTCTACGTATCATAGCAATATAGTTCTACTGCTTCTTAAAGCGCGATATCGCATCTCACTACTATGTTTCATGATAAGTGGTAGTAATCATTGCGAAGTTTCATGTATACCTCGTATTCAAATCAAAAGAATGTAAATGCGACACTTACAAGCTAGGAAATACCGTTTGCAGATGTCTACGTATCGCAGCAATAGAGTTCTAATGCTTCTTAAAACGAGATGTCGCATTTCATATCTATGTTTCGTGGTAAGATATAATATTCATTGTAGAGTGTAATGTATACCGCATAATAAATTCAAAAGAATGTAAATGCGACACTTCCATGCTTGGAAATAGCGTTTGCATATGCCTACGTATCGTAGCAAGAGAGATCTAATGCTTCTTAAAACACGATATCGCATCTCACACATATGTTTCATGATAAGGTATAATAATCATTGCGATGTGTCATGTATACCTCGTATTCACTTCAAAAGAATGTAAATGCGGCACTTACATGCTAGGAAATAGCGTTTGCAGATGTCTACGTATCGTAGCAATAGAGTTCTAATGCTTCTTAAAACGCGATATCGCATCTCACTTTTATGTTTCATGATAAGATATAATATTCATTGCGAAGTGTCATGTATACCTCGTATTGACTTCAAAAGAATGTAAATAAGATACTTCCATGCTAGGAAATAGCGTTTGCAGATGTCTACGTATCGCAGCAATAAAGTTCCAATGCTTCCTAAAACGCGATATCGCATCACTCTTCTATGTTTCATGATAAGGTATAATATTCATAGCGAAGTGTCATGTATACCTCGTATTCACGTCAAATGAATGTAAATGCGACACTTCCATGCTAGGAAATAGCGTTTGCAGATGTCTACGTATCGTAGCAATAGAGTTCTAATGCTTCTAAAAACGCGATATCGCATCTCACTGCTATGTTTCACGATAAGATATAATATTCATTATGGAGTGATATGTGTACCTCGTACTCACTTCAAAAGAAAGTAAATGCGACCCTTCCATGCTAGGGAATAGCCTTTGCAGATGTCTACGTATCGTAGCAATAGAGTTCTAATGCTTCTTAGTACGCGATATCGCATCTCACTGCTATGTTTCATGAGAAGATATAATATTCATTGCGAAGTGTCATGTATATCTCGTATTCACATCAAAAGAATGTAAATGCGACACTTACATGCTAGGAAATAGCGTTTGCAGATGTCTACGTATCGCAGCAAGAGAGTTCCAATGCTTCCTAAAACGCGATATCGCATCACTCTTCTATGTTTCATGATAAGGTATAATATTCATAGCGAAGTGCCATGTATACCTCGTATTCACTTCAAAAGAATGTAAATAAGATACTTCCATGCTAGGAAATAGCGTTTGCAGATGTCTACTTATCGTAGCAATAGAGTTCTAATGCTTCTCAAAACGCGATATAGCACCTCATTCCTATGTTTCATGATAAGATATAATATTCATTGCGAAGTGTCATGTATATCTCGTATTCACTTCAAACGAATGTAAATGCGACACTTCCATGCTAGGAAATAGCGTTTGCAGATGTCTACGTATCGTAGCAGTAGGGTTCTAATGCTTCTCAAAACGCGATATAGCACCTCATTCCTATGTTCCATGATAAGATATAATATTCATTGCGAAGTGTTATGTATACCTCGTATTCACTTCAAAAGAATGTAAATAAGATACTTCCATGCTAGGAAATAGCGTTTGCAGATGTCTACTTATCGCAGCAATAGAGTTCTAATACGTCCTAAAACGCGATATGGCATCTCTCTTCTATGTTTCATGATAAGGTATAATATTCATTGCGAAGTGTCATGTATATCTCGTATTCACTTCAAACGAGTGTAAATGCGACACTTCCATGCTAGGAAATAGCGTTTGCAGATGTCTACGTATCGTAGCAATAGAGTTCTAGTGCTTCTTAGAACGCGATATCGCATCTCACTGCTATGTTTCATGAGAAGATATAATATTCATTGCGAAGTGTCATGTATATCTCGTATTCACATCAAAAGAATGTAAATGCGACACTTCCATGCTAGGAAATAGCGTTTGCAGATGTCTACGTATCGCAGCAAGAGAGTTCCAATGCTTCCTAAAACGCGATATCGCATCACTCTTCTATGTTTCATGATAAGGTATAATATTCATAGCGAAGTGTCATGTATACCTCGTATTCACTTCAAATGTATGTAAATGCGACACTTCCATGCTAGGAAATAGCGTTTGCAGATGTCTACGTATCGTAGCAATAGAGTTCTAATGCTTCTTAAAACGCGATATCGCATCTCACTGCTATGTTTCACGATAAGATATAATATTCATTATGGAGTGATATGTGTACCTCGTACTCACTTCAAAAGAAAGTAAATGCGACCCTTCCATGCTAGGGAATAGCCTTTGCAGATGTCTACGTATCGTAGCAATAGAGTTCTAATGCTTCTTAGAACGCGACATCGCATCTCACTTTTATGTTTCATGATAAGATATAATATTCATTGCGAAGTGTCATGTATACCTCGTATGCACTTCAAAAGAATGTCAATAAGATACTTCCATGCTAGGAAATAGCGTTTGCAGATGTCTACGTATCGCAGCAATAGAGTTCCAATGCTTCCTAAAACGCGATATCGCATCACTCTTCTATGTTTCATGATGAGGTATAATATTCATAGCGAAGTGTCATGTATACCTCGTATTCACGTCAAATGAATGTAAATGCGACACTTCCATGCTAGGAAATAGCGTTTGCAGATGGCTACGTATCGTAGCAATAGAGTTCTAATGCTTCTTAAAACGCGATATCGCATCTCACTGCTATGTTTCACGATAAGATATAATATTCATTATGGAGTGTTATGTATACCTCGTACTCACTTCAAAAGAATGTAAATGCGACCCTTCCATGCTAGGAAATAGCCTTTGCATATGTCTACGTATCGTAGCTGTAGAGTTCTAATGCTTCTCAAAACGCGATATAGCACCTCATTCCTATGTTTCATGATAAGATATAATATTCATTGCGAAGTGTCATGCATATCTCGTATTCACTTCAAAAGAATGTAATTGCGACAATTCCATGCTAGGAAATAGCGTTTGCAGATGTCTACGTATCGCAGCAATAGAGTTTTAATGCTTCCTAAAACGCGATATCGCACCTCTCTTCTATGTTTCATGATAAGGTATAATATTCATTGCGAAGTGTCATGTATACCTCGTATTCACTTCAAAAGAATGTAAATGCGACACTTCCATGCTAGGAAATAGCGTTTGCAGATGTCTACGTATCGCAGCAATAGAGTTCTAATACGTCCTAAAACGCGATATGGCATCTCTCTTCTATGTTTCATGATAAGGTATAATATTCATTGCGAAGTGTCATGTATACCTCGTGTTCACTTCAAATGAATGTAAATGCGACACTTCCATGCTAGGAAATAGCTTTTGCAGATGTCTACGTATCGTAGCAATAGGGTTCTAATGCTTCTTAGAACGCGATATCGCATCTCACTTCTATGTTCCATGATAAGATATAATATTCAATGCGAAGTGTCATGTATACCTCGATTTCACTTCACAAGAATGTAAATGCGACACTTCCTTGCTAGGAAATATTGTTTGCAGATGTCTACGTATCACAGCAATAGAGTTCTAATGCTCCCTAAAATGCGATATCGCACCTCTCTTCTATGTTTCATGATAAGGTATAATATTCATTGCGAAGTGTCATGTATACCTCGTATTCACTTCAAAAGAATGTAAATAAGATACTTCCATGCTAGGAAATAGCTTTTGCAGATGTCTGCGTATCGTAGCAATAGAGTTCTAATGCTTCTTAGAACGCGATATCGCATCTCACTTCTATGTTCCATGATAAGATATAATATTCATTGCGAAGTGTCATGTATACCTCGATTTCACTTCACAAGAATGTAAATGCGACACTTCCTTGCTAGGAAATATTGTTTGCAGATGTCTACGTATCACAGCAATAGAGTTCTAATGCTCCCTAAAATGCGATATCGCACCTCACTTCTATGTTTCATGATAAGGTATAATATTCATTGCGAAGTGTCATGTATACCTCGTATTCACTTCAAAAGAATGTAAATAAGATACATCCATGCTAGGAAATAGCGTTTGCAGATGTCTACTTATCGTAGCAATAGAGTTCTAATGCTTCTCAAAACGCGATATAGCACCTCATTCCTATGTTTCATGATAAGATATAATATTCATTGCGAAGTGTCATGTATATCTCGTATTCACTTCAAACGAATGTAAATGCGACACTTCCATGCTAGGAAATAGCGTTTGCAGATGTCTACGTATCGTAGCAGTAGGGTTCTAATGCTTCTCAAATCGCGATATAGCACCTCATTCCTATGTTCCATGATAAGATATAATATTCATTGCGAAGTGTCATGTATATCTCGTATTCACTTCAAACGAATGTAAATGCGACACTTCCATGCTAGGAAATAGCGTTTGCAGATGTCTACGTATCGTAGCAATAGAGTTCTAATGCTTCTTAAAACGCGATATCGCATCTCACTGCTATGTTTCATGATAAGATATAATATTCATTATGGAGTGATATGCATACCTCGTACTCACTTCAAAAGAAAGTAAATGCGACCCTTCCATGCTAGGGAATAGCCTTTGCAGATGTCTACGTATCGTAGCAATAGAGTTCTAATGTTTCTTAGAACGCGATATCGCATCTCACTTTTATGTTTCATGATAAGATATAATATTCATTGCGAAGTGTCATGTATACCTCGTATTCACTTCAAAAGAATGTAAATGCGACACTTCCATGCTAGGATATAGCGTTTCCAGATGTCTACGTATCGTAGCAATAGAGTTCTAGTGCCTCTCAAAACGCGATATAGCACCTCATTCCTATGTTTCATGATAAGATATAATATTCATTGCGAAGTGTCATGTATATCTCGTATTCACGTCAAACGAATGTAAATGCGACACTTCCATGGTAGGAAATAGCGTTTGCAGATGTCTACGTATCGTAGCTATAGAGTTCTAATGCTTGTTAAAACGCGATATCGCATCTGACTGCTATGTTTCATGAGAAGATATAATATTCATTACGGAGTGTTATGAATACCTCGTACTCACTTCAAAAGAATGTAAATGCGACCCTCCCATCCTAGGAAATAGCGCTTGCAGATGTCTACGTATCGTAGCAATAGAGTTCTAATGCTTCTTAAAACGAGATGTCGCATCTCATTTCTATGTGTCAAGATCAGATATAATATTCATTGCGAAGTGTCATGTATACCTCGTATTCACTTCAAAAGGATGTAAATGCGACACTTCCTTGCTAGGAAATAGCGTTTCCAGATGACTACGTGTCGAAACAATAGAGTTCTAATCAATCTTAAAATGCGATATCGCATCTCACTGCTATGTTTCATGATGAGATATAATATTCATTATGGAGTGTTATGTATACCTCGTACTCACTTCAAAAGAATGTAAATGCGACCCTTCCATGCTAGGAAGTAGCCTTTGCAGATGTCTACGTATCGTAGCAATAGAGTACTAATGCTTCTTAGAACGCGATATCGCATCTCACTTCCATGTTTCATGATAAGATATAGTATTCATTGCGAAGTGTCATGTATATCTCGTATTCACTTCAAAAGAATGCAGATGCGACACTTCCATGCTAGGAAATAGCGTTCGCAGATGTCTACGTATCGTAGCAATAGAGTTCTAATGCTTCTTAAAACGCGATATCGCATCTCACTGCTATGTTTCATGATGAGATATAATATTCATTATGGAGTGTTATGTATACCTCGTACTCACTTCAAAAGAAAGTAAATGCGACCCTTCCATGCTAGGGAATAGCCTTTGCAGATGTCTACGTATCGTAGCAATAGAGTTCTAATGCTTCTTAGACCGCGACATCGCATCTCACTTTTATGTTTCATGATAAGATATAATATTCATTGCGAAGTGTCATGTATACCTCGTATTCACTTCAAAAGAATGTAAATGCGACACTTCCATGCTAGGAAATAGCGTTTGCAGATGTCTACTTATCGTAGCAATAGATTTCTAATGCTTCTCAAAACGCGATATAGCACCTCATTCCTATGTTTCATGATAAGATATAGTATTCATTGCGAAGTGTCATGTATATATCGTATTCACTTCAAACGAATGTAAATGCGACACTTCCGTGCTAGGAAATAGCGTTTGCAGATGTCTAAGTATCGTAGCAATAGAGTTCTAATGCTTCTCATAACGCGATATAGCACCTCATTCCTATGTTTCATGATAAGATATAATTTTCATTGCGAAGTGTCATGTATATCTCGTATTCACTTCAAACGAGTGTAAATGCGACACTTCCATGCTAGGAAATAGCGTTTGCAGATGTCTACGTATCGTAGCAATAGAGTTCTAATGCTTCTTAAAACGCGATATCGCATCTCACTGCTATGTTTCATGAGAAGATGTAATATTCATTGCGAAGTGTCATGTATATCTCGTATTCACATCAAAACAATGTAAATGCGACACTTCCATGCTAGGAAATAGCGTTTGCAGATGTCTACGTATCGCAGCAATAGAGCTTCAATGCTTCCTAAAACGCGATATCGCATCACTCTTCTATGTTTCATGATAAGGTATAATATTCATAGCGAAGTGTCATGTATACCTCGTATTCACTTCAAATGAATGTAAATGCGACACTTCCATGCTAGGAAATAGCGTTTGCAGATGTCTACGTATCGTAGCAATAGAGTTCTAATGCTTCTTAAAACGCGATATCGCATCTCACTGCTATGTTTCATGAGAAGATGTAATATTCATTGCGAAGTGTCATGTATATCTCGTATTCACATCAAAAGAATGTAAATGCGACACTTCCATGCTAGGAAGTAGCGTTTGCAGATGTCTACGTATCCTAGCAATATAGTTCTAATGCTTCTCAAAACGCGATATAGCACCTCATTCCTATGTTTCATGATAAGATATAATATTCATTGCGAAGTGTCATGTACACCTCGTATTCACTTCAAAAGAATGTAAATGCAACACTTCCATGCTAGGAAATAGCGTTTGCAGATGTCTACGTATCGTAGCAATAGAGTTCTAGTGCTTCTCAAAACGCGATATAGCACCTCATTCCTATGTTTCATGATAAGATATAATATTCATTGCGAAGTGTCATGTATATCTCGTATTCACTTCAAACGAATGTAAATGCGACACTTCCATGCTAGGAAATAGCGTTTGCAGATGTCTACGTATTGTAGCTATATAGTTCTAATGCTTGTTAAAACGCGATATCGCATCTGACTGCTATGTTTCATGAGAAGATATAATATTCATTGCGAAGTGTCATGTATATCTCGTATTCACTTCAAACGAGTGTAAATGCGACACTTCCATGCTAGGAAATAGCGTTTGCAGATGTCTACGTATCGTAGCAATAGAGTTCTAATGCTTCTTAAAACGCGATATCGCATCTCACTGCTATGTTTCATGATAAGATATAATATTCATTATGGAGTGTCATGTATACCTCGTATTCACTTCAAAAGGATGTAAATGCGACACTTCCTTGCTAGGAAATAGAGTTTCCAGATGACTACGTGTCGAAACAATAGAGTTCTAATGATTCTTAAAATGCCATATCGCATCTCACTTCTATGTTTCATGATAAGATATAATATTCATTGCGAAGTGTCATGTATATCTCGTATTCACTTCAAACGAATGTAAATGCGACACTTCCATGCTAGGAAATAGCGTTTTCAGATGTCTACATATCGTAGCAATAGGGTTCTAATGCTTCTCAAAACGCGATATAGCACCTCATTCCTATGTTTCATGATAAGATATAATATTCATTGCGAAGTGTCATGTATATCTCGTATTCACTTCAAACGAATGTAAATGCCACACTTCCATGCTAGGAAATAGCGTTTGCAGATGTCTACGTATTGTAGCTATAGAGTTCTAATGCTTGTTAAAACGCGATATCGCATCTGACTGCTATGTTTCATGAGAAGATATAATATTCATTGCGAAGTGTCATGTATATCTCGTATTCACTTCAAACGAGTGTAAATGCGACACTTCCATGCTAGGAAATAGCGTTTGCAGATGTCTACGTATCGTAGCAATAGAGTTCTAATGCTTCTTAAAACGCGATATCGCATCTCACTGCTATGTTTCATGATAAGATATAATATTCATTATGGAGTGTCATGTATACCTCGTATTCACTTCAAAAGGATGTAAATGCGACACTTCCTTGCTAGGAAATAGAGTTTCCAGATGACTACGTGTCGAAAGAATAGAGTTCTAATGATTCTTAAAATGCCATATCGCATCTCACTTCTATGTCTCATGATAAGATATAATATTCATTGCGAAGTGTCATGTATATCTCGTATTCACTTCAAACGAATGTAAATGCGACACTTCCATGCTAGGAAATAGCGTTTGCAGATGTCTACATATCGTAGCAATAGAGTTCTAATGCTTCTCAAAACGCGATATAGCACCTCATTCCTATGTTTCATGATAAGATATAATATTCATTGCGAAGTGTCATGTATATCTCGTACTCACTTCAAAAGAATGTAGATGCGACACTTCCATGCTAGGAAATAGCGTTTGCAGATGTCTACGTATCGTAGCAATAGAGTTCTAATGATTCTTAAAATGCCATATCGCATCTCACTTCTATGTTTCATGATAAGATATAATATTCATTGCGAAGTGTCATGTATACCTCGTATACACTTCAAAAGAACGCAAATAAGACACTTCCATGCTAGGAAATAGCGTTTGCAGATGTCTACGTATCGTAGCAATAGAGTTCTAATGCTTCTTAGAACGCGATATCGCATCTCACTTCTATGTTTCACGATAAGATATAATATTCATTGCGAAGTGTCATGTATACCTCGTATTCACTTCAAAAGAATGTAAATATGACACTTCCATGCTAGGAAATAGCGTTTGCAGATGTCTACGTATCGTAGCAATAGAGTCCTAATGCTTCTTAAAACGAGATGCCTCATTACATTTCTATGTTCCGTGATAAGATATAATATTCATTGCGAAGTGTCATGTATACCTCGATTTCACTTCAGAAGAATGTAAATGCGACACTTCCTTGCTAGGAAATATTGTTTGCAGATGTCTACGTATCACAGCAATAGAGTACTAATGCTTCTTAAAACGAGATGTCGTATTTCATTTCTATGCTTCGTAATAAGATATAATATTCATTGTGTAATGTTATGTATACCTCGTATTCACTTCAGTGGAATGTAAGTGCGAAATTTCCTTGCTAGGAAATAGAGTTTGCAGATGTCTACGTATATTAGCAATAGAGTTCTAATGCTTCCCAAAACACGATATAGCACCTCATTCCTATGTTTCATGATAAGATATAATATTCATTGCGAAGTGTCATGTATATATCGTATTCACTTCAAACGAATGTAAATGCGACACTTCCATGCTAGGAAATAGCGTTTGCAGATGTCTAAGTATCGTAGCAATAGAGTTCTAATGCTTCTCATAATGCGATATAGCACCTCATTCCTATGTTTCATGATAAGATATAATTTTCATTGCGAAGTGTCATGTATATCTCGTATTCACTTCAAACGAGTGTAAATGCGACACTTCCATGCTAGGAAATAGCGTTTGCAGATGTCTACGTATCGTAGCAATAGAGTTCTAATGCTTCTTAAAACGCGATATCGCATCTCACTGCTATGTTTCATGAGAAGATGTAATATTCATTGCGAAGTGTCATGTATATCTCGTATTCACATCAAGAGAATGTAAATGCGACACTTCCATGCTAGGAAATAGCGTTTGCAGATGTCTACGTATCGCAGCAATAGAGCTTCAATGCTTCCTAAAACGCGATATCGCATCACTCTTCTATGTTTCATGATAAGGTATAATATTCATAGCGAAGTGTCATGTATACCTCGTATTCACTTCAAATGAATGTAAATGCGACACTTCCATGCTAGGAAATAGCGTTTGCAGATGTCTACGTATCGTAGCAATAGAGTTCTAATGCTTCTTAAAACGCGATATCGCATCTCACTGCTATGTTTCATGATAAGATATAATATTCATTATGGAGTGATATGCATACCTCGTACTCACTTCAAAAGAAAGTAAATGCGACCCTTCCATGCTAGGGAATAGCCTTTGCAGATGTCTACGTATCGTAGCAATAGAGTTCTAATGTTTCTTAGAACGCGATATCGCATCTCACTTTTATGTTTCATGATAAGATATAATATTCATTGCGAAGTGTCATGTATACCTCGTATTCACTTCAAAAGAATGTAAATGCGACACTTCCATGCTAGGATATAGCGTTTGCAGATGTCTACGTATCGTAGCAATAGAGTTCTAGTGCTTCTCAAAACGCGATATAGCACCTCATTCCTATGTTTCATGATAAGATATAATATTCATTGCGGAGTGTCATGTATATCTCGTATTCACTTCAAGCGAATGTAAATGCGACACTTCCATGCTAGGAAATAGCGTTTGCAGATGT
This sequence comes from Xylocopa sonorina, assembly GCF_050948175.1. Taxonomy (NCBI): domain Eukaryota; kingdom Metazoa; phylum Arthropoda; class Insecta; order Hymenoptera; family Apidae; genus Xylocopa; species Xylocopa sonorina. Next base: position 1,620,266 of record NW_027490094.1, read on the forward strand.
CTACGTATCGTAGCTATAGAGTTCTAATGCTTGTTAAAACGCGATATCGCATCTGACTGCTATGTTTCATGAGAAGATATAATATTCATTATGGAGTGTTATGAATACCTCGTACTCACTTCAAAAGAATGTAAATGCGACCCTCCCATCCTAGGAAATAGCGCTTGCAGATGTCTACGTATCGTAGCAATAGAGTTCTAATGCTTCTTAAAACGAGATGTCGCATCTCATTTCTATGTGTCATGATCAGATATAATATTCATTGCGAAGTGTCATGTATACCTCGTATTCACTTCAAAAGGATGTAAATGCGACACTTCCATGCTAGGAAATAGCGTTTGCAGATGTCTACGTATCGTAGCAATAGAGTTCTAATGCTTCTTAAAACGCGATATCGCATCTCACTGCTATGTTTCATGATAAGATATAATATTCATTATGGAGTGATATGCATACCTCGTACTCACTTCAAAAGAAAGTAAATGCGACCCTTCCATGCTAGGGAATAGCCTTTGCAGATGTCTACGTATCGTAGCAATAGAGTTCTAATGCTTCTTAGAACGCGACATCGCATCTCACTTTTATGTTTCATGATAAGATATAATATTCATTGCGAAGTGTCATGTATACCTCGTATTCACTTCAAGAGAATGTAAATGCGACACTTCCATGCTAGGAAATAGCGTTTGCAGATGTCTACTTATCGTAGCAATAGAGTTCTAATGCTTCTCAAAACGCGATATAGCACCTCATTCCTATGTTTCATGATGAGATATAATATTCATTGCGAAGTGTCATGTATATCTCGTATTCACTTCAAACGAATGTAAATGCGACACTTCCATGCTAGGAAATAGCGTTTGCAGATGTCTACGTATCATAGCAATAGAGTTCTAATGCTTCTTAGAACGCGACATCGCATCTCACTTTTATGTTTCATGATAAGATATAATATTCATTGCGAAGTGTCATGTATACCTCGTATTCACTTCAAGAGAATGTAAATGCGACACTTCCATGCTAGGAAATAGCGTTTGCAGATGTCTACTTATCGTAGCAATAGAGTTCTAATGCTTCTCAAAACGCGATATAGCACCTCATTCCTATGTTTCATGATGAGATATAATATTCATTGCGAAGTGTCATGTATATCTCGTATTCACTTCAAACGAATGTAAATGCGACACTTCCATGCTAGGAAATAGCGTTTGCAGATGTCTACGTATCGTAGCAATAGAGTTCTAATGCTTCTCATAACGCGATATAGCACCTCATTCCTATGTTTCATGATAAGATATAATTTTCATTGCGAAGTGTCATGTATATCTCGTATTCACTTCAAACGAGTGTAAATGCGACACTTCCATGCTAGGAAATAGCGTTTGCAGATGTCTACGTATCGTAGCAATAGAGTTCTAATGCTTCTTAAAACGCGATATCGCATCTCACTGCTATGTTTCATGAGAAGATGTAATATTCATTGCGAAGTGTCATGTATATCTCGTATTCACATCAAAACAATGTAAATGCGACACTTCCATGCTAGGAAATAGCGTTTGCAGATGTCTACGTATCGCAGCAATAGAGCTTCAATGCTTCCTAAAACGCGATATCGCATCACTCTTCTATGTTTCATGATAAGGTATAATATTCATAGCGAAGTGTCATGTATACCTCGTATTCACTTCAACTGAATGTAAATGCGACACTTCCATGCTAGGAAATAGCGTTTGCAGATGTCTACGTATCGTAGCAATAGAGTTCTAATGCTTCTTAAAACGCGATATCGCATCTCACTGCTATGTTTCATGAGAAGATGTAATATTCATTGCGAAGTGTCATGTATATCTCGTATTCACATCAAAAGAATGTAAATGCGACACTTCCATGCTAGGAAGTAGCGTTTGCAGATGTCTACGTATCCTAGCAATATAGTTCTAATGCTTCTCAAAACGCGATATAGCACCTCATTCCTATGTTTCATGATAAGATATAATATTCATTGCGAAGTGTCATGTACACCTCGTATTCACTTCAAAAGAATGTAAATGCAACACTTCCATGCTAGGAAATAGCGTTTGCAGATGTCTACGTATCGTAGCAATAGAGTTCTAGTGCTTCTCAAAACGCGATATAGCACCTCATTCCTATGTTTCATGATAAGATATAATATTCATTGCGAAGTGTCATGTATATCTCGTATTCACTTCAAACGAATGTAAATGCGACACTTCCATGCTAGGAAATAGCGTTTGCAGATGTCTACGTATTGTAGCTATATAGTTCTAATGCTTGTTAAAACGCGATATCGCATCTGACTGCTATGTTTCATGAGAAGATATAATATTCATTGCGAAGTGTCATGTATATCTCGTATTCACTTCAAACGAGTGTAAATGCGACACTTCCATGCTAGGAAATAGCGTTTGCAGATGTCTACGTATCGTAGCAATAGAGTTCTAATGCTTCTTAAAACGCGATATCGCATCTCACTGCTATGTTTCATGATAAGATATAATATTCATTATGGAGTGTCATGTATACCTCGTATTCACTTCAAAAGGATGTAAATGCGACACTTCCTTGCTAGGAAATAGAGTTTCCAGATGACTACGTGTCGAAACAATAGAGTTCTAATGATTCTTAAAATGCCATATCGCATCTCACTTCTATGTTTCATGATAAGATATAATATTCATAGCGAAGTGTCATGTATACCTCGTATTCACTTCAAATGAATGTAAATGCGACACTTCCATGCTAGGAAATAGCGTTTGCAGATGTCTACGTATCGTAGCAATAGAGTTCTAATGCTTCTTAAAACGCGATATCGCATCTCACTGCTATGTTTCATGAGAAGATGTAATATTCATTGCGAAGTGTCATGTATATCTCGTATTCACATCAAAAGAATGTAAATGCGACACTTCCATGCTAGGAAGTAGCGTTTGCAGATGTCTACGTATCCTAGCAATATAGTTCTAATGCTTCTCAAAACGCGATATAGCACCTCATTCCTATGTTTCATGATAAGATATAATATTCATTGCGAAGTGTCATGTACACCTCGTATTCACTTCAAAAGAATGTAAATGCAACACTTCCATGCTAGGAAATAGCGTTTGCAGATGTCTACGTATCGTAGCAATAGAGTTCTAGTGCTTCTCAAAACGCGATATAGCACCTCATTCCTATGTTTCATGATAAGATATAATATTCATTGCGAAGTGTCATGTATATCTCGTATTCACTTCAAACGAATGTAAATGCGACACTTCCATGCTAGGAAATAGCGTTTGCAGATGTCTACGTATTGTAGCTATATAGTTCTAATGCTTGTTAAAACGCGATATCGCATCTGACTGCTATGTTTCATGAGAAGATATAATATTCATTGCGAAGTGTCATGTATATCTCGTATTCACTTCAAACGAGTGTAAATGCGACACTTCCATGCTAGGAAATAGCGTTTGCAGATGTCTACGTATCGTAGCAATAGAGTTCTAATGCTTCTTAAAACGCGATATCGCATCTCACTGCTATGTTTCATGATAAGATATAATATTCATTATGGAGTGATATGCATACCTCGTACTCACTTCAAAAGAAAGTAAATGCGACCCTTCCATGCTAGGGAATAGCCTTTGCAGATGTCTACGTATCGTAGCAATAGAGTTCTAATGTTTCTTAGAACGCGATATCGCATCTCACTTTTATGTTTCATGATAAGATATAATATTCATTGCGAAGTGTCATGTATACCTCGTATTCACTTCAAAAGAATGTAAATGCGACACTTCCATGCTAGGATATAGCGTTTGCAGATGTCTACGTATCGTAGCAATAGAGTTCTAGTGCTTCTCAAAACGCGATATAGCACCTCATTCCTATGTTTCATGATAAGATATAATATTCATTGCGGAGTGTCATGTATATCTCGTATTCACTTCAAGCGAATGTAAATGCGACACTTCCATGCTAGGAAATAGCGTTTGCAGATGTCTACGTATCGTAGCTATAGAGTTCTAATGCTTGTTAAAACGCGATATCGCATCTGACTGCTATGTTTCATGAGAAGATATAATATTCATTATGGAGTGTTATGAATACCTCGTACTCACTTCAAAAGAATGTAAATGCGACCCTCCCATCCTAGGAAATAGCGCTTGCAGATGTCTACGTATCGTAGCAATAGAGTTCTAATGCTTCTTAAAACGAGATGTCGCATCTCATTTCTATGTGTCATGATCAGATATAATATTCATTGCGAAGTGTCATGTATACCTCGTATTCACTTCAAAAGGATGTAAATGCGACACTTCCATGCTAGGAAATAGCGTTTGCAGATGTCTACGTATCGTAGCAATAGAGTTCTAATGCTTCTTAAAACGCGATATCGCATCTCACTGCTATGTTTCATGATAAGATATAATATTCATTATGGAGTGATATGCATACCTCGTACTCACTTCAAAAGAAAGTAAATGCGACCCTTCCATGCTAGGGAATAGCCTTTGCAGATGTCTACGTATCGTAGCAATAGAGTTCTAATGCTTCTTAGAACGCGACATCGCATCTCACTTTTATGTTTCATGATAAGATATAATATTCATTGCGAAGTGTCATGTATACCTCGTATTCACTTCAAGAGAATGTAAATGCGACACTTCCATGCTAGGAAATAGCGTTTGCAGATGTCTACTTATCGTAGCAATAGAGTTCTAATGCTTCTCAAAACGCGATATAGCACCTCATTCCTATGTTTCATGATGAGATATAATATTCATTGCGAAGTGTCATGTATATCTCGTATTCACTTCAAACGAATGTAAATGCGACACTTCCATGCTAGGAAATAGCGTTTGCAGATGTCTACGTATCATAGCAATAGAGTTCTAATGCTTCTTAGAACGCGACATCGCATCTCACTTTTATGTTTCATGATAAGATATAATATTCATTGCGAAGTGTCATGTATACCTCGTATTCACTTCAAGAGAATGTAAATGCGACACTTCCATGCTAGGAAATAGCGTTTGCAGATGTCTACTTATCGTAGCAATAGAGTTCTAATGCTTCTCAAAACGCGATATAGCACCTCATTCCTATGTTTCATGATGAGATATAATATTCATTGCGAAGTGTCATGTATATCTCGTATTCACTTCAAACGAATGTAAATGCGACACTTCCATGCTAGGAAATAGCGTTTGCAGATGTCTACGTATCGTAGCAATAGAGTTCTAATGCTTCTCATAACGCGATATAGCACCTCATTCCTATGTTTCATGATAAGATATAATATTCATTGCGAAGTGTCATGTATACCTCGTATTCACTTCAAAAGAATGTAAATGCGACACTTCCATGCTAGGATATAGCGTTTGCAGATGTCTACGTATCGTAGCAATAGAGTTCTAGTGCTTCTCAAAACGCGATATAGCACCTCATTCCTATGTTTCATGATAAGATATAATATTCATTGCGGAGTGTCATGTATATCTCGTATTCACTTCAAGCGAATGTAAATGCGACACTTCCATGCTAGGAAATAGCGTTTGCAGATGTCTACGTATCGTAGCTATAGAGTTCTAATGCTTGTTAAAACGCGATATCGCATCTGACTGCTATGTTTCATGAGAAGATATAATATTCATTATGGAGTGTTATGAATACCTCGTACTCACTTCAAAAGAATGTAAATGCGACCCTCCCATCCTAGGAAATAGCGCTTGCAGATGTCTACGTATCGTAGCAATAGAGTTCTAATGCTTCTTAAAACGAGATGTCGCATCTCATTTCTATGTGTCATGATCAGATATAATATTCATTGCGAAGTGTCATGTATACCTCGTATTCACTTCAAAAGGATGTAAATGCGACACTTCCATGCTAGGAAATAGCGTTTGCAGATGTCTACGTATCGTAGCAATAGAGTTCTAATGCTTCTTAAAACGCGATATCGCATCTCACTGCTATGTTTCATGATAAGATATAATATTCATTATGGAGTGATATGCATACCTCGTACTCACTTCAAAAGAAAGTAAATGCGACCCTTCCATGCTAGGGAATAGCCTTTGCAGATGTCTACGTATCGTAGCAATAGAGTTCTAATGCTTCTTAGAACGCGACATCGCATCTCACTTTTATGTTTCATGATAAGATATAATATTCATTGCGAAGTGTCATGTATACCTCGTATTCACTTCAAGAGAATGTAAATGCGACACTTCCATGCTAGGAAATAGCGTTTGCAGATGTCTACTTATCGTAGCAATAGAGTTCTAATGCTTCTCAAAACGCGATATAGCACCTCATTCCTATGTTTCATGATGAGATATAATATTCATTGCGAAGTGTCATGTATATCTCGTATTCACTTCAAACGAATGTAAATGCGACACTTCCATGCTAGGAAATAGCGTTTGCAGATGTCTACGTATCATAGCAATAGAGTTCTAATGCTTCTTAGAACGCGACATCGCATCTCACTTTTATGTTTCATGATAAGATATAATATTCATTGCGAAGTGTCATGTATACCTCGTATTCACTTCAAGAGAATGTAAATGCGACACTTCCATGCTAGGAAATAGCGTTTGCAGATGTCTACTTATCGTAGCAATAGAGTTCTAATGCTTCTCAAAACGCGATATAGCACCTCATTCCTATGTTTCATGATGAGATATAATATTCATTGCGAAGTGTCATGTATATCTCGTATTCACTTCAAACGAATGTAAATGCGACACTTCCATGCTAGGAAATAGCGTTTGCAGATGTCTACGTATCGTAGCAATAGAGTTCTAATGCTTCTCATAACGCGATATAGCACCTCATTCCTATGTTTCATGATAAGATATAATTTTCATTGCGAAGTGTCATGTATATCTCGTATTCACTTCAAACGAGTGTAAATGCGACACTTCCATGCTAGGAAATAGCGTTTGCAGATGTCTACGTATCGTAGCAATAGAGTTCTAATGCTTCTTAAAACGCGATATCGCATCTCACTGCTATGTTTCATGAGAAGATGTAATATTCATTGCGAAGTGTCATGTTTATCTCGTATTCACATCAAAACAATGTAAATGCGACACTTCCATGCTAGGAAATAGCGTTTGCAGATGTCTACGTATCGCAGCAATAGAGCTTCAATGCTTCCTAAAACGCGATATCGCATCACTCTTCTATGTTTCATGATAAGGTATAATATTCATAGCGAAGTGTCATGTATACCTCGTATTCACTTCAAATGAATGTAAATGCGACACTTCCATGCTAGGAAATAGCGTTTGCAGATGTCTACGTATCGTAGCAATAGAGTTCTAATGCTTCTTAAAACGCGATATCGCATCTCACTGCTATGTTTCATGAGAAGATGTAATATTCATTGCGAAGTGTCATGTATATCTCGTATTCACATCAAAAGAATGTAAATGCGACACTTCCATGCTAGGAAGTAGCGTTTGCAGATGTCTACGTATCCTAGCAATATAGTTCTAATGCTTCTCAAAACGCGATATAGCACCTCATTCCTATGTTTCATGATAAGATATAATATTCATTGCGAAGTGTCATGTACACCTCGTATTCACTTCAAAAGAATGTAAATGCAACACTTCCATGCTAGGAAATAGCGTTTGCAGATGTCTACGTATCGTAGCAATAGAGTTCTAGTGCTTCTCAAAACGCGATATAGCACCTCATTCCTATGTTTCATGATAAGATATAATATTCATTGCGAAGTGTCATGTATATCTCGTATTCACTTCAAACGAATGTAAATGCGACACTTCCATGCTAGGAAATAGCGTTTGCAGATGTCTACGTATTGTAGCTATATAGTTCTAATGCTTGTTAAAACGCGATATCGCATCTGACTGCTATGTTTCATGAGAAGATATAATATTCATTGCGAAGTGTCATGTATATCTCGTATTCACTTCAAACGAGTGTAAATGCGACACTTCCATGCTAGGAAATAGCGTTTGCAGATGTCTACGTATCGTAGCAATAGAGTTCTAATGCTTCTTAAAACGCGATATCGCATCTCACTGCTATGTTTCATGATAAGATATAATATTCATTATGGAGTGTCATGTATACCTCGTATTCACTTCAAAAGGATGTAAATGCGACACTTCCTTGCTAGGAAATAGAGTTTCCAGATGACTACGTGTCGAAACAATAGAGTTCTAATGATTCTTAAAATGCCATATCGCATCTCACTTCTATGTTTCATGATAAGATATAATATTCATAGCGAAGTGTCATGTATACCTCGTATTCACTTCAAATGAATGTAAATGCGACACTTCCATGCTAGGAAATAGCGTTTGCAGATGTCTACGTATCGTAGCAATAGAGTTCTAATGCTTCTTAAAACGCGATATCGCATCTCACTGCTATGTTTCATGAGAAGATGTAATATTCATTGCGAAGTGTCATGTATATCTCGTATTCACATCAAAAGAATGTAAATGCGACACTTCCATGCTAGGAAGTAGCGTTTGCAGATGTCTACGTATCCTAGCAATATAGTTCTAATGCTTCTCAAAACGCGATATAGCACCTCATTCCTATGTTTCATGATAAGATATAATATTCATTGCGAAGTGTCATGTACACCTCGTATTCACTTCAAAAGAATGTAAATGCAACACTTCCATGCTAGGAAATAGCGTTTGCAGATGTCTACGTATCGTAGCAATAGAGTTCTAGTGCTTCTCAAAACGCGATATAGCACCTCATTCCTATGTTTCATGATAAGATATAATATTCATTGCGAAGTGTCATGTATATCTCGTATTCACTTCAAACGAATGTAAATGCGACACTTCCATGCTAGGAAATAGCGTTTGCAGATGTCTACGTATTGTAGCTATATAGTTCTAATGCTTGTTAAAACGCGATATCGCATCTGACTGCTATGTTTCATGAGAAGATATAATATTCATTGCGAAGTGTCATGTATATCTCGTATTCACTTCAAACGAGTGTAAATGCGACACTTCCATGCTAGGAAATAGCGTTTGCAGATGTCTACGTATCGTAGCAATAGAGTTCTAATGCTTCTTAAAACGCGATATCGCATCTCACTGCTATGTTTCATGATAAGATATAATATTCATTATGGAGTGATATGCATACCTCGTACTCACTTCAAAAGAAAGTAAATGCGACCCTTCCATGCTAGGGAATAGCCTTTGCAGATGTCTACGTATCGTAGCAATAGAGTTCTAATGTTTCTTAGAACGCGATATCGCATCTCACTTTTATGTTTCATGATAAGATATAATATTCATTGCGAAGTGTCATGTATACCTCGTATTCACTTCAAAAGAATGTAAATGCGACACTTCCATGCTAGGATATAGCGTTTGCAGATGTCTACGTATCGTAGCAATAGAGTTCTAGTGCTTCTCAAAACGCGATATAGCACCTCATTCCTATGTTTCATGATAAGATATAATATTCATTGCGGAGTGTCATGTATATCTCGTATTCACTTCAAGCGAATGTAAATGCGACACTTCCATGCTAGGAAATAGCGTTTGCAGATGTCTACGTATCGTAGCTATAGAGTTCTAATGCTTGTTAAAACGCGATATCGCATCTGACTGCTATGTTTCATGAGAAGATATAATATTCATTATGGAGTGTTATGAATACCTCGTACTCACTTCAAAAGAATGTAAATGCGACCCTCCCATCCTAGGAAATAGCGCTTGCAGATGTCTACGTATCGTAGCAATAGAGTTCTAATGCTTCTTAAAACGAGATGTCGCATCTCATTTCTATGTGTCATGATCAGATATAATATTCATTGCGAAGTGTCATGTATACCTCGTATTCACTTCAAAAGGATGTAAATGCGACACTTCCATGCTAGGAAATAGCGTTTGCAGATGTCTACGTATCGTAGCAATAGAGTTCTAATGCTTCTTAAAACGCGATATCGCATCTCACTGCTATGTTTCATGATAAGATATAATATTCATTATGGAGTGATATGCATACCTCGTACTCACTTCAAAAGAAAGTAAATGCGACCCTTCCATGCTAGGGAATAGCCTTTGCAGATGTCTACGTATCGTAGCAATAGAGTTCTAATGCTTCTTAGAACGCGACATCGCATCTCACTTTTATGTTTCATGATAAGATATAATATTCATTGCGAAGTGTCATGTATACCTCGTATTCACTTCAAGAGAATGTAAATGCGACACTTCCATGCTAGGAAATAGCGTTTGCAGATGTCTACTTATCGTAGCAATAGAGTTCTAATGCTTCTCAAAACGCGATATAGCACCTCATTCCTATGTTTCATGATGAGATATAATATTCATTGCGAAGTGTCATGTATATCTCGTATTCACTTCAAACGAATGTAAATGCGACACTTCCATGCTAGGAAATAGCGTTTGCAGATGTCTACGTATCATAGCAATAGAGTTCTAATGCTTCTTAGAACGCGACATCGCATCTCACTTTTATGTTTCATGATAAGATATAATATTCATTGCGAAGTGTCATGTATACCTCGTATTCACTTCAAGAGAATGTAAATGCGACACTTCCATGCTAGGAAATAGCGTTTGCAGATGTCTACTTATCGTAGCAATAGAGTTCTAATGCTTCTCAAAACGCGATATAGCACCTCATTCCTATGTTTCATGATGAGATATAATATTCATTGCGAAGTGTCATGTATATCTCGTATTCACTTCAAACGAATGTAAATGCGACACTTCCATGCTAGGAAATAGCGTTTGCAGATGTCTACGTATCGTAGCAATAGAGTTCTAATGCTTCTCATAACGCGATATAGCACCTCATTCCTATGTTTCATGATAAGATATAATTTTCATTGCGAAGTGTCATGTATATCTCGTATTCACTTCAAACGAGTGTAAATGCGACACTTCCATGCTAGGAAATAGCGTTTGCAGATGTCTACGTATCGTAGCAATAGAGTTCTAATGCTTCTTAAAACGCGATATCGCATCTCACTGCTATGTTTCATGAGAAGATGTAATATTCATTGCGAAGTGTCATGTATATCTCGTATTCACATCAAAACAATGTAAATGCGACACTTCCATGCTAGGAAATAGCGTTTGCAGATGTCTACGTATCGCAGCAATAGAGCTTCAATGCTTCCTAAAACGCGATATCGCATCACTCTTCTATGTTTCATGATAAGGTATAATATTCATAGCGAAGTGTCATGTATACCTCGTATTCACTTCAAATGAATGTAAATGCGACACTTCCATGCTAGGAAATAGCGTTTGCAGATGTCTACGTATCGTAGCAATAGAGTTCTAATGCTTCTTAAAACGCGATATCGCATCTCACTGCTATGTTTCATGAGAAGATGTAATATTCATTGCGAAGTGTCATGTATATCTCGTATTCACATCAAAAGAATGTAAATGCGACACTTCCATGCTAGGAAGTAGCGTTTGCAGATGTCTACGTATCCTAGCAATATAGTTCTAATGCTTCTCAAAACGCGATATAGCACCTCATTCCTATGTTTCATGATAAGATATAATATTCATTGCGAAGTGTCATGTACACCTCGTATTCACTTCAAAAGAATGTAAATGCAACACTTCCATGCTAGGAAATAGCGTTTGCAGATGTCTACGTATCGTAGCAATAGAGTTCTAGTGCTTCTCAAAACGCGATATAGCACCTCATTCCTATGTTTCATGATAAGATATAATATTCATTGCGAAGTGTCATGTATATCTCGTATTCACTTCAAACGAATGTAAATGCGACACTTCCATGCTAGGAAATAGCGTTTGCAGATGTCTACGTATTGTAGCTATATAGTTCTAATGCTTGTTAAAACGCGATATCGCATCTGACTGCTATGTTTCATGAGAAGATATAATATTCATTGCGAAGTGTCATGTATATCTCGTATTCACTTCAAACGAGTGTAAATGCGACACTTCCATGCTAGGAAATAGCGTTTGCAGATGTCTACGTATCGTAGCAATAGAGTTCTAATGCTTCTTAAAACGCGATATCGCATCTCACTGCTATGTTTCATGATAAGATATAATATTCATTATGGAGTGTCATGTATACCTCGTATTCACTTCAAAAGGATGTAAATGCGACACTTCCTTGCTAGGAAATAGAGTTTCCAGATGACTACGTGTCGAAACAATAGAGTTCTAATGATTCTTAAAATGCCATATCGCATCTCACTTCTATGTTTCATGATAAGATATAATATTCATTGCGAAGTGTCATGTATATCTCGTATTCACTTCAAACGAATGTAAATGCGACACTTCCATGCTAGGAAATAGCGTTTTCAGATGTCTACATATCGTAGCAATAGGGTTCTAATGCTTCTCAAAACGCGATATAGCACCTCATTCCTATGTTTCATGATAAGATATAATATTCATTGCGAAGTGTCATGTATATCTCGTATTCACTTCAAACGAATGTAAATGCCACACTTCCATGCTAGGAAATAGCGTTTGCAGATGTCTACGTATTGTAGCTATAGAGTTCTAATGCTTGTTAAAACGCGATATCGCATCTGACTGCTATGTTTCATGAGAAGATATAATATTCATTGCGAAGTGTCATGTATATCTCGTATTCACTTCAAACGAGTGTAAATGCGACACTTCCATGCTAGGAAATAGCGTTTGCAGATGTCTACGTATCGTAGCAATAGAGTTCTAATGCTTCTTAAAACGCGATATCGCATCTCACTGCTATGTTTCATGATAAGATATAATATTCATTATGGAGTGTCATGTATACCTCGTATTCACTTCAAAAGGATGTAAATGCGACACTTCCTTGCTAGGAAATAGAGTTTCCAGATGACTACGTGTCGAAAGAATAGAGTTCTAATGATTCTTAAAATGCCATATCGCATCTCACTTCTATGTCTCATGATAAGATATAATATTCATTGCGAAGTGTCATGTATATCTCGTATTCACTTCAAACGAATGTAAATGCGACACTTCCATGCTAGGAAATAGCGTTTGCAGATGTCTACATATCGTAGCAATAGAGTTCTAATGCTTCTCAAAACGCGATATAGCACCTCATTCCTATGTTTCATGATAAGATATAATATTCATTGCGAAGTGTCATGTATATCTCGTACTCACTTCAAAAGAATGTAGATGCGACACTTCCATGCTAGGAAATAGCGTTTGCAGATGTCTACGTATCGTAGCAATAGAGTTCTAATGATTCTTAAAATGCCATATCGCATCTCACTTCTATGTTTCATGATAAGATATAATATTCATTGCGAAGTGTCATGTATACCTCGTATACACTTCAAAAGAACGCAAATAAGACACTTCCATGCTAGGAAATAGCGTTTGCAGATGTCTACGTATCGTAGCAATAGAGTTCTAATGCTTCTTAGAACGCGATATCGCATCTCACTTCTATGTTTCACGATAAGATATAATATTCATTGCGAAGTGTCATGTATACCTCGTATTCACTTCAAAAGAATGTAAATATGACACTTCCATGCTAGGAAATAGCGTTTGCAGATGTCTACGTATCGTAGCAATAGAGTCCTAATGCTTCTTAAAACGAGATGCCTCATTACATTTCTATGTTCCGTGATAAGATATAATATTCATTGCGAAGTGTCATGTATACCTCGATTTCACTTCAGAAGAATGTAAATGCGACACTTCCTTGCTAGGAAATATTGTTTGCAGATGTCTACGTATCACAGCAATAGAGTACTAATGCTTCTTAAAACGAGATGTCGTATTTCATTTCTATGCTTCGTAATAAGATATAATATTCATTGTGTAATGTTATGTATACCTCGTATTCACTTCAGTGGAATGTAAGTGCGAAATTTCCTTGCTAGGAAATAGAGTTTGCAGATGTCTACGTATATTAGCAATAGAGTTCTAATGCTTCCCAAAACACGATATAGCACCTCATTCCTATGTTTCATGATAAGATATAATATTCATTGCGAAGTGTCATGTATATATCGTATTCACTTCAAACGAATGTAAATGCGACACTTCCATGCTAGGAAATAGCGTTTGCAGATGTCTAAGTATCGTAGCAATAGAGTTCTAATGCTTCTCATAATGCGATATAGCACCTCATTCCTATGTTTCATGATAAGATATAATTTTCATTGCGAAGTGTCATGTATATCTCGTATTCACTTCAAACGAGTGTAAATGCGACACTTCCATGCTAGGAAATAGCGTTTGCAGATGTCTACGTATCGTAGCAATAGAGTTCTAATGCTTCTTAAAACGCGATATCGCATCTCACTGCTATGTTTCATGAGAAGATGTAATATTCATTGCGAAGTGTCATGTATATCTCGTATTCACATCAAAAGAATGTAAATGCGACACTTCCATGCTAGGAAATAGCGTTTGCAGATGTCTACGTATCGCAGCAATAGAGCTTCAATGCTTCCTAAAACGCGATATCGCATCACTCTTCTATGTTTCATGATAAGGTATAATATTCATAGCGAAGTGTCATGTATACCTCGTATTCACTTCAAATGAATGTAAATGCGACACTTCCATGCTAGGAAATAGCGTTTGCAGATGTCTACGTATCGTAGCAATAGAGTTCTAATGCTTCTTAAAACGCGATATCGCATCTCACTGCTATGTTTCATGATAAGATATAATATTCATTATGGAGTGATATGCATACCTCGTACTCACTTCAAAAGAAAGTAAATGCGACCCTTCCATGCTAGGGAATAGCCTTTGCAGATGTCTACGTATCGTAGCAATAGAGTTCTAATGTTTCTTAGAACGCGATATCGCATCTCACTTTTATGTTTCATGATAAGATATAATATTCATTGCGAAGTGTCATGTATACCTCGTATTCACTTCAAAAGAATGTAAATGCGACACTTCCATGCTAGGATATAGCGTTTGCAGATGTCTACGTATCGTAGCAATAGAGTTCTAGTGCTTCTCAAAACGCGATATAGCACCTCATTCCTATGTTTCATGATAAGATATAATATTCATTGCGGAGTGTCATGTATATCTCGTATTCACTTCAAGCGAATGTAAATGCGACACTTCCATGCTAGGAAATAGCGTTTGCAGATGTCTACGTATCGTAGCTATAGAGTTCTAATGCTTGTTAAAACGCGATATCGCATCTGACTGCTATGTTTCATGAGAAGATATAATATTCATTATGGAGTGTTATGAATACCTCGTACTCACTTCAAAAGAATGTAAATGCGACCCTCCCATCCTAGGAAATAGCGCTTGCAGATGTCTACGTATCGTAGCAATAGAGTTCTAATGCTTCTTAAAACGAGATGTCGCATCTCATTTCTATGTGTCATGATCAGATATAATATTCATTGCGAAGTGTCATGTATACCTCGTATTCACTTCAAAAGGATGTAAATGCGACACTTCCATGCTAGGAAATAGCGTTTGCAGATGTCTACGTATCGTAGCAATAGAGTTCTAATGCTTCTTAAAACGCGATATCGCATCTCACTGCTATGTTTCATGATAAGATATAATATTCATTATGGAGTGATATGCATACCTCGTACTCACTTCAAAAGAAAGTAAATGCGACCCTTCCATGCTAGGGAATAGCCTTTGCAGATGTCTACGTATCGTAGCAATAGAGTTCTAATGCTTCTTAGAACGCGACATCGCATCTCACTTTTATGTTTCATGATAAGATATAATATTCATTGCGAAGTGTCATGTATACCTCGTATTCACTTCAAGAGAATGTAAATGCGACACTTCCATGCTAGGAAATAGCGTTTGCAGATGTCTACTTATCGTAGCAATAGAGTTCTAATGCTTCTCAAAACGCGATATAGCACCTCATTCCTATGTTTCATGATGAGATATAATATTCATTGCGAAGTGTCATGTATATCTCGTATTCACTTCAAACGAATGTAAATGCGACACTTCCATGCTAGGAAATAGCGTTTGCAGATGTCTACGTATCATAGCAATAGAGTTCTAATGCTTCTTAGAACGCGACATCGCATCTCACTTTTATGTTTCATGATAAGATATAATATTCATTGCGAAGTGTCATGTATACCTCGTATTCACTTCAAGAGAATGTAAATGCGACACTTCCATGCTAGGAAATAGCGTTTGCAGATGTCTACGTATCGTAGCAATAGAGTTCTAATGCTTCTCAAAACGCGATATAGCACCTCATTCGTATGTTTCATGATGAGATATAATATTCATTGCGAAGTGTCATGTATATCTCGTATTCACTTCAAACGAATGTAAATGCGACACTTCCATGCTAGGAAATAGCGTTTGCAGATGTCTACGTATCGTAGCAATAGAGTTCTAATGCTTCTCAAAACGCGATATAGCACCTCATTCGTATGTTTCATGATAAGATAAAGTATTCATTGCGAAGTGTCATGTATATCTCGTATTCACTTCAAACGAATGTAAATGCGACACTTCCATGCTAGGAAATAGCGTTTGCAGATGTCTACGTATCGTAGCAATAGAGTTCTAATGCTTATTAAAACGCGATATCGCATCTCACTGCTATGTTTCATGATAAGATATAATATTCATTATGGAGTGATATGCGTACCTCGTACTCACTTCAAAAGAAAGTAAATGCGACCCTTCCATGCTAGGGAATAGCCTTTGCAGATGTCTACGTATCGTAGCAATAGAGTTCTAATGTTTCTTAGAACGCGATATCGCATCTCACTTTTATGTTTCATGATAAGATATAATATTCATTGCGAAGTGTCATGTATACCTCGTATTCACTTCAAAAGAATGTAAATGCGACACTTCCATGCTAGGATATAGCGTTTGCAGATGTCTACGTATCGTAGCAATAGAGTTCTAGTGCTTCTCAAAACGCGATATAGCACCTCATTCCTATGTTTCATGATAAGATATAATATTCATTGCGAAGTGTCATGTATATCTCGTATTCACGTCAAACGAATGTAAATGCGACACTTCCATGGTAGGAAATAGCGTTTGCAGATGTCTACGTATCGTAGCTATAGAGTTCTAATGCTTGTTAAAACGCGATATCGCATCTGACTGCTATGTTTCATGATGAGATATAATATTCATTATGGAGTGTTATTTATACCTCGTACTCACTTCAAAAGAAAGTAAATGCGACCCTTCCATGCTAGGGAATAGCCTTTGCAGATGTCTACGTATCGTAACAATAGAGTTCTAATGCTTCTTAGAACGCGACATCGCATCTCACTTTTATGTTTCATGATAAGATATAATATTCATTGCGAAGTGTCATGTATACCTCGTATTCACTTCAAAAGAATGTAAATGCGACACTTCCATGCTAGGAAATAGCGTTTGCAGATGTCTACTTATCGTAGCAATAGATTTCTAATGCTTCTCAAAACGCGATATAGCACCTCATTCCTATGTTTCATGATAAGATATAATATTCATTGCGAAGTGTCATGTATATCTCGTATTCACTTCAAACGAATGTAAATGCGACACTTCCATGCTAGGAAATAGCGTTTTCAGATGTCTACGTATCGTAGCAATAGAGTTCTAGTGCTTCCCAAAACGCGATATAGCACCTCATTCCTATGTTTCATGATAAGATATAATATTCATTGCGAAGTGTCATGAATATCTCGTATTCACTTGAAACGAGTGTAAATGCGACACTTCCATGCTAGGAAATAGCGTTTGCAGATGTCTACGTATCGTAGCAATAGAGTTCTAATGCTTCTTAAAACGCGATATCGCATCTCACTGCTATGTTTCATGAGAAGATATAATATTCATTGCGAAGTGTCATGTATATCTCGTATTCACTTCAAACGAATGTAAATGCGACACTTCCATGCTAGGAAATAGCGTTTGCAGATGTCTACGTATTGTAGCTATAGAGTTCTAATGCTTGTTAAAACGCGATATCGCATCTGACTGCTATGTTTCATTAGAAGATATAATATTCATTATGGAGTGTTATGTATACCTCGTACTCACTTCAAAAGAATGTAAACGCGACCCTCCCATCCTAGGAAATAGCGCTTGCAGATGTCTACGTATCGTAGCAATAGATTTCTAATGCTTCTTAAAACGAGATGTTGCATCTCATTTCTATGTGTCATGATCAGATTTAATATTCATTGCGAAGTGTCATGTATACCTCGTATTCACTTCAAAAGGATGTAAATGCGACACTTCCTTGCTAGGAAATAGAGTTTCCAGATGACTACGTGTCGAAACAATAGAGTTCTAATGATTCTTAAAATGCCATATCGCATCTCACTGCTATGTTTCATGATGAGATATAATATTCATTATGGAGTGTTATGTATACCTCGTACTCACTTCAAAAGAAAGTAAATGCGACCCTTCCATGCTAGGGAATAGCCTTTGCAGATGTCTACGTATCGTAGCAATAGAGTTCTAATGCTTCTTAGAACGCGACATCGCATCTCACTTTTATATTTCATGATAAGATATAATATTCATTGCGAAGTGTCATGTATACCTCGTATTCACTTCAAAAGAATGTAAATGCGACACTTCCATGCTAGGAAATAGCGTTTGCAGATGTCTACTTATCGTAGCAATAGATTTCTAATGCTTCTCAAAACGCGATATAGCACCTCATTCCTATGTTTCATGATAAGATATAATATTCATTGCGAAGTGTCATGTATATCTCGTATTCACTTCAAACGAGTGTAAATGCGACACTTCCATGCTAGGAAATAGCGTTTGCAGATGTCTACGTATCGTAGCAATAGAGTACTAATGCTTCTTAAAACGCGATATCGCATCTCACTGCTATGTTTCATGAGAAGATATAATATTCATTGCGAAGTGTCATGTATATCTCGTATTCACATCAAAGGAATGTAAATGCGACACTTCCATGCTAGGAAGTAGCGGTTGCAGATGTCTACGTATCGTAGCAATAGAGTTCTAATGCTTCTCAAAACGCGATATAGCACCTCATTCCTATGTTTCATGATAAGATATAATATTCATTGCGAAGTGTCATGTATATCTCGTATTCACTTCAAACGAATGTAAATGCGACACTTCCATGCTAGGAAATAGCGTTTTCAGATGTCTACGTATCGTAGCAATAGAGTTCTAATGCTTCTCAAAACGCGATATAGCACCTCATTCCTATGTTTCATGATAAGATATAATATTCATTGCGAAGTGTCATGTATATCTCGTATTCACTTCAAAAGAATGTAAATGCGACCCTTCCATGCTAGGAAATAGCCTTTGCAGATGTCTACGTATCGTAGCTGTAGAGTTCTAATGCTTCTCAAAACGCGATATAGCACCTCATTCCTATGTTTCATGATAAGCTATAATATTCATTGCGAAGTGTCATGTATATCTCGCATTCACTTCAAAAGCATGTAAATGCGACACTTCCATGCTAGGAAATAGCGTTTGCAGATGTCTACGTATCGCAGCAATAGAGTTCTAATGCTTCCTAAAACGCGATATCGCATCTCTCATCTATGTTTCATGATAAGGTATAATATTCATTGCGAAGTGTCATGTATACCTCGTATTCACTTCAAATGAATGTAAATGCGACACTTCCATGCTAGGAAATAGCTTTTGCAGATGTCTGCGTATCGTAGCAATAGAGTTCTAATGCTTCTTAAAACGCGATATCGCATCTCACTGCTATGTTTCATGATAAGATATAGTATTCATTATGGAGTGTTATGTATACCTCGTACTCACTTCAAAAGAATGTAAATGCGACCCTTCCATGCTAGGAAATAGCCTTTGCAGATGTCTACGTATCGTAGCTGTAGAGTTCTAATGCTTCTCAAAACGCGATATAGCACCTCATTCCTATGTTTCATGATAAGATATAATATTCATTGCGAAGTGTCATGCATATCGCGTATTCACTTCAAAAGAATGTAAATGCGACACCTCCATGCTAGGAAATAGCGTTTGCAGATGTCTACGTATCGTAGCAATAGATTTCTAATGCTTCTTAAAACGCGATATCGCATCTCACTGCTATGTTTCATGAAAAGATATAATATTCATTATGGAGTGTTATGTATACATCGTACTCACTTCAAAAGAGTGTAAATGCGACCCTTCCATGCTAGGAAATAGCGTTTGCAGATGTCTACGTATCGTAGCAATAGAGTTCTAATGCTTCTTAGAACGCGATATCGCATCTCACTTCTATGTTTCATGATAAGATATAATATTCATTGCGAAGTGTCATGTATACCTCGTATTCACTTCAAAAGAATGTAAATAAGACACTTCCATGCTAGGAAATAGCGTTTGCAGATGTCTACGTATCGTAGCAATAGAGTTCTAATGCTTCTTAGAACGCGATATCGCACCTCACATCTATGTTTCATGATAAGATATAATATTCATTGCGAAGTGTCATGTGTACCTCGTACTCACTTCAAAAGAATGTAAATAAGACACTTCCATGCTAGGAAATAGCGTTTGCAGATGTCTACGTATCGTAGCAATAGTGTTCTAATGCTTCTTAGAACGCGATATCGCATCTCACATCTATGTTTCATGATAAGATATAATATTCATTGCGAAGTGTCATGTATACCTCGATTTCACTTCACAAGAATGTAAATGCGACACTTCCTTGCTTGGAAATATTGTTTGCAGATGTCTACGTATCACAGCAATAGAGTAATAATGCTTCTTAAAACGAGATGTCGTATTTCATTTCTATGTTTCATGATAAGATATAATATTCATTGCGAAGTGTCATGCATATCTCGTATTCACTTCAAAAGAATGTAAATGCGACAATTCCATGCTAGGAAATAGCGTTTGCAGATGTCTACGTATCGCAGCAATAGAGTATTAATGCTTCCTAAAACGCGATATCGCACCTCTCTTCTATGTTTCATGATAAGGTATAATATTCATTGCGAAGTGTCATGTATACCTCGGTTTCACTTCACAAGAATGTAAATGCGACACTTCCTTGCTAGGAAATATTGTTTGCAGATGTCTACGTATCACAGCAATAGAGTTCTAATGCTCCCTAAAATGCTATATCGCACCTCTCTTCTAAGTTTCATGATAAGATATAATATTCAGTGCGAAGTGTCATGCATACCTCGATTTCACTTCACAAGAATGTAAATGCGACACTTCCTTGCTAGGAAATATTGTTTGCAGATGTCTACGTATCACAGCAATAGAGTACTAATGCTTCTTATAACGGGATGTCGTATTTCATTTCTATGTTTCGTAATAAGATATAATACTCATTGTGTAATGTTATGTATACCTCGTATTCACTTCAGTGGAATGTGAGTGCCACATTTCCATTCTAGGAAATAGAGTTTGCAGATGTCTACGTATATTATCAATAGAGTTCTAATGTTTCTCATTACGCGATATAGCACCTCATTCCTATGTTTCATGATAAGATATAATATTCATTTCGAAGTGTCATGTATATCTCGTATTCACTTCAAAAGAATGTAAATGCGACACTTCCATGCTAGGAAATAGCGTTTGCAGATGTCTACGTATCATAGCAATAGATTTCTAATGCTTCTTAAAACGCGATATCGCACCTCTCTTCTATGTTTCATGATAAGATGTAATATTCATTGCGAAGTGTCATGTATACCTCGTATTCACTTCAAAAGAATGTAAATATGACACTTCCATGCTAGGAAATAGCATTTGCAGATGTCTACGTATCGTAGCAATAGAGTTCTAATGCGTCTTAAAACGAGATGCCGCATTTCATTTCTATGTTTCGTGATAAGATATAATATTCATTGTGTAATGTTATGTATACCTCGTTTTCACTTCAGTGGAATGCCAGTGGAATGTAAGTGTAATGCTAGGAAATAGAGTTTGCAGATGTCTACGCATATTAGCAATAGAGTTCTAATGCTTCTTAAAACGCGACATCGCATCTCACTGCTATGTTTCATGATAAGATATAATATTCATTATGGAGTGTCATGTATACCTCGTACTCACTTCAAAAGAATGTAAATGCGACCCTTCCATGCTAGGAAATAGCCTTTGCAGATGTCTACGTATCGTAGCTGTAGAGTTCTAATGCTTCTCAAAACGCGATATAGCACCTCATTCCTATGTTTCATGATAAGATATAATATTCATTGCGAAGTGTCATGTATATCTCGTATTCACTTCAAAAGAATGTAAATGCAACACTTCCATGCTAGGAAATAGCGTTTGCAGATGTCTACGTATCGTAGCAATAGAGTTCTAATGCTTCTTAAAACGCGATATCGCATCTCACTGCTATGTTTCATGATAAGATATAATATTCATTATGGAGAGTTATGTATACCTCGTACTCACTTCAAAAGAATGTAAATGCGACCCTTCCATGCTAGGAAGTACCGTTTGGAGATGTCTACGTATCGTAGCAATAGGGTTCTAATGCTTCTCAAAACGCGATATCGCATCTCACTTCTATGTTTCATGATAAGATATAATGTTCATTGCGAAGTGTCATGTATACCTCGTATTCGCTTCAAAAGAATGTAAATGCGACACTTCTTTGCTAGGAAATAGCGTTTGCAGATGTCTACGTATCGTAGCAATAGAGTTCTAATGCTTCTTAAAACGCGATATCGCATCTCACTGCTATGTTTCATGATAAGACATAATATTCATTATGGAGTGTTATGTATACCTCATACTCACTTCAAAAGAATGTAAATGCGACCCTTCCATGCTAGGAAATAGCGTTTGCAGATGTCTACGTATCGTAGCAATAGAGTTCTAATGCTTCCTAAAACGCGATATCGCATCTCACTTCTATGTTTCATGATAGGATATAATATTCAATGCGAAGTGTCATGTATACCTCGATTTCACTTCACAAGAATGTAAATGCGACACTTCCTTGCTAGGAAATATTGTTTGCAGATGTCTACGTATCGCAGCAATAGAGTACTAATGCTTCCTAAAACGAGATGTCGTATTTCATTTCTATGATTCGTAATAAGATATAATATTCATTGTGTAATGTTATGTATACCTCGTACTCACTTCAGTGGAATGTAAGTGCGAAATTTCCTTGCTAGGAAATAGAGTTTGCAGATTTCTACGTATATTAGCATTAGAGTTCTAATGCTTCTCAAAACGCGATATAGCACCTCATTCCTATGTTTCATGATAAGATATAATATTCATTGCGAAGTGTCATGTATATCTCGTATTCACTTCAAAAGAATGTAAATGCGACACTTCCTTGCTAGGAAGTAGCGTTTGCAGATGTCTACGTATATTAGCAATAGGGTTCTAATGCTTCTCAAGACGCGATATAGCATCTCATTCCTATGTTTCATGATAAGATATAATATTCATTCCGAAGTGTCATGCACACCTCGTATTCACTTCAAAAGAATGTAAATGCGACACTTCCTTGCTAGGAAATAGCGTTTTCAGATGTCTTCGTATCGTAGCAAAAGTGTTCTAATGCTATTTAAATCGCGATATCGCATCCCTCTCCTGTGTTTCATGATAAGATATTATATTCATTGCGAAGTGTCATGTATACCTCGTATTCACTTCAAAAGAATGTAAATGCGACTATTGCTCGCTAGGAATTAGCGTTTGCAGATGTCTACGTATCGTAGCAATAGCGCTCAAATTCTACTTAAATCACGATATGACACTTTATTTATATGTTTCGTGGTAAGATATAATACTCATTGCGAAGTGTCATGTATAACCTCGTATTCACTTCAAAAGAATGTAAGTGCGACACTTCCATGCTAGGAAATAGCGATTGCAGATATCTCCGCATCGAGGCCATAGAGATCTAAAGCTTCTTAAAACGCGATATCGCATCTCGCTTCAATGTTTCATGATAAGATATAATATTCATTGCGAAGTGTCATGTATACCACGTATTCTCTCCAAACGAATGTAAATGCGACACTTCCTTCCAAGGAAATAGCGTTTCCAGATGTCTACGTATCGAAACAATAGAGTTCTAATGCTTCTTAAAACGAGATGTTGCATCTCATTTCTCTGTTTCATTACAAGATATAATATACATTGCGACGTGTCATGTATAACTCGTATTCACTTCAAAAGAATGTAAATGCGACACTTTTTTGCTAGGAAATAGCGTTTGCAGATGTCTACGTATCGTAGCTATAGAGTACTTATGCTGCTTAAATCGCGATATCGCATCTCATTTCCTTGTTTCGTGATAAGATATAATATTCAATGCGAAGTGTCATGTACACCTCGTATTCACTACAAAAGAATGCAAATGCGACACTTCCATGCTAAGAAATAGCGTTTGCAGATGTCTACGTATCGTAGCAATAGTGTTCTAATGCTTCTTAAAACGCGATATCGCATCTCACTGCTATGTTTCATGAGAAGATATAATATTCATTGCGAAGTGTCATGTATATCTCGTATTCACTTCAAACAAATGTAAATGCGACACTTCCATGCTAGGAAATAGCGTTTGCAGATGTCTACGTATTGTAGCTATAGAGTTCTAATGCTTGTTAAAACGCGATATCGCATCTGACTGCTATGTTTCATGAGAAGATATAATATTCATTATGGAGTGTTATGTATACCTCGTACTCACTTCAAAAGAATGTAAATGCGACCCTCCCATCCTAGGAAATAGCGCTTGCAGATGTCTACGTATCGTAGCAATAGACTTCTAATGCTTCTTAAAACGAGATGTCGCATCTCATTTCTATGTGTCATGATCAGATTTAATATTCATTGCGAAGTGTCATGTATACCTCGTATTCACTTCAAAAGGATGTAAATGCGACACTTCCTTGCTAGGAAATAGAGTTTCCAGATGACTACGTGTCGAAACAATAGAGTTCTAATGATTCTTAAAATGCCATATCGCATCTCACTTCTATGTTTCATGATAAGATATAATATTCATTGCGAAGTGTCATGTATATCTCGTATTCACTTCAAACGAATGTAAATGCGACACTTCCATGCTAGGAAATAGCGTTTGCAGATGTCTACGTATCGTAGCAATAGAGTTCTAATGCTTCTCAAAACGCGATATAGCACCTCATTCCTATGTTTCATGATAAGATATAGTATTCATTGCGAAGTGTCATGTATATCTCGTATTCACTTCAAAAGAATGTAGATGCGACACTTCCATGCTAGGAAATAGCGTTTGCAGATGTCTACGTATCGTAGCAATAGAGTTCTAATGCTTCTTAAAACGCGATATCGCATCTCACTGCTATGTTTCATGATGAGATATAATATTCATTATGGAGTGTTATGTATACCTCGTACTCACTTCAAAAGAAAGTAAATGCGACCCTTCCATGCTAGGGAATAGCCTTTGCAGATGTCTACGTATCGTAGCAATAGAGTTCTAATGCTTCTTAGAACGCGACATCGCATCTCACTTTTATGTTTCATGATAAGATATAATATTCATTGCGAAGTGTCATGTATACCTCGTATTCACTTCAAAAGAATGTAAATGCGACACTTCCATGCTAGGAAATAGCGTTTGCAGATGTCTACTTATCGTAGCAATAGATTTCTAATGCTTCTCAAAACGCGATATAGCACCTCATTCCTATGTTTCATGATAAGATATAATATTCATTGCGAAGTGTCATGTATATCTCGTATTCACTTCAAACGAGTGTAAATGCGACACTTCCATGCTAGGAAATAGCGTTTGCAGATGTCTACGTATCGTAGCAATAGAGTACTAATGCTTCTTAAAACGCGATATCGCATCTCACTGCTATGTTTCATGAGAAGATATAATATTCATTGCGAAGTGTCATGTATATCTCGTATTCACATCAAAGGAATGTAAATGCGACACTTCCATGCTAGGAAGTAGCGTTTGCAGATGTCTACGTATCGTAGCAATAGAGTTCTAATGCTTCTCAAAACGCGATATAGCACCTCATTCCTATGTTTCATGATAAGATATAATATTCACTGCGAAGTGTCATGTATATCTCGTATTCACTTCAAACGAATGTAAATGCGACACTTCCATGCTTGGAAATAGCGTTTTCAGATGTCTACGTATCGTAGCAATAGAGTTCTAATGCTTCTCAAAACGCGATATAGCACCTCATTCCTATGTTTCATGATAAGATATAATATTCATTGCGAAGTGTCATGTATATCTCGTATTCACTTCAAACGAGTGTAAATGCGACACTTCCATGCTAGGAAATAGCGCTTGCATATGTCTACGTAGCGTAGTAATAGAGTTCTAATGCTTCTTAAAACGCGATATCGCATCTCACTGCTATGTTTCATGAGAAGATATAATATTCATTGCGAAGTGTCATGTATATCTCGTATTCACTTCAAAAGAATGTAGATGCGACACTTCCATGCTAGGAAATAGCGTTTGCAGATGTCTACGTATCGTAGCAATAGAGTTCTAATGCTTCTTAAAACGCGATATCGCATCTCACTGCTATGTTTCATGATGAGATATAATATTCATTATGGAGTGTTATGTATACCTCGTACTCACTTCAAAAGAAAGTAAATGCGACCCTTCCATGCTAGGGAATAGCCTTTGCAGATGTCTACGTATCGTAGCAATAGAGTTCTAATGCTTCTTAGAACGCGACATCGCATCTCACTTTTATGTTTCATGATAAGATATAATATTCATTGCGAAGTGTCATGTATACCTCGTATTCACTTCAAAAGAATGTAAATGCGACACTTCCATGCTAGGAAATAGCGTTTGCAAATGTCTACTTATCGTAGCAATAGATTTCTAATGCTTCTCAAAACGCGATATAGCACCTCATTCCTATGTTTCATGATAAGATATAATATTCATTGCGAAGTGTCATGTATATCTCGTATTCACTTCAAACGAGTGTAAATGCGACACTTCCATGCTAGGAAATAGCGTTTGCAGATGTCTACGTATCGTAGCAATAGAGTACTAATGCTTCTTAAAACGCGATATCGCATCTCACTGCTATGTTTCATGAGAAGATATAATATTCATTGCGAAGTGTCATGTATATCTCGTATTCACATCAAAGGAATGTAAATGCGACACTTCCATGCTAGGAAGTAGCGTTTGCAGATGTCTACGTATCGTAGCAATAGAGTTCTAATGCTTCTCAAAACGCGATATAGCACCTCATTCCTATGTTTCATGATAAGATATAATATTCATTGCGAAGTGTCATGTATATCTCGTATTCACTTCAAACGAATGTAAATGCGACACTTCCATGCTAGGAAATAGCGTTTTCAGATGTCTACGTATCGTAGCAATAGAGTTCTAATGCTTCTCAAAACGCGATATAGCACCTCATTCCTATGTTTCATGATAAGATATAATATTCATTGCGAAGTGTCATGTATATCTCGTATTCACTTCAAACGAGTGTAAATGCGACACTTCCATGCTAGGAAATAGCGCTTGCATATGTCTACGTATCGTAGTAATAGAGTTCTAATGCTTCTTAAAACGCGATATCGCATCTCACTGCTATGTTTCATGAGAAGATATAATATTCATTGCGAAGTGTCATGTATATCTCGTATTCACTTCAAACGAGTGTAAATGCGACACTTCCATGCTAGGCAATAGCGTTTGCAGATGTCTACGTATCGTAGCAATAGAGTTCTAATGCTTCTTAAAACGCGATATCGCATCTCACTGCTATGTTTCATGAGAAGATATAATATTCATTGCGAAGTGTCATGTATATCTCGTATTCACTTCAAACGAATGTAAATGCGACACTTCCATGCTAGGAAATTGCGTTTGCAGATGTCTACGTATTGTAGCTATAGAGTTCTAATGCTTCTTAAAACGCGATATCGCATCTCACTGCTATGTTTCATGATAAGATATAATATTCATTATGGAGTGATATGTATACCCCGTACTCACTTCTAAAGAAAGTAAATGCGACCCTTCCATGCTAGGGAATAGCCTTTGCAGATGTCTACGTATCGTAGCAATAGAGTTCTAATGCTTCTTAGAACGCGATATCGCATCTCACTTTTATGTTTCATGATAAGATATAATATTCATTGCGAAGTGTCATGTATACCTCGTATTCACTTCAAAAGAATGTAAATGCGACACTTCCATGCTAGGAAGTAGCGTTTGCAGATGTCTACGTATCGTAGTAATAGAGTTCTAGTGCTTCTCAAAACGCGATATAGCACCTCATTCCTATGTTTCATGATAAGATATAATATTCATTGCGAAGTGTCATGTATATCTCGTATTCACTTTAAACGAATGTAAATGCGACACTTCCATGCTAGGAAATAGCGTTTGCAGATGTCTACGTATCGTAGCAATAGAGTTCTAATGCTTCTCAAAACGCGATATAGCACCTCACTGCTATGTTTCATGATGAGATATAATATTCATTATGGAGTGTTATGTATACCTCGTACTCACTTCAAAAGAAAGTAAATGCGACCCTTCCATGCTAGGGAATAGCCTTTGCAGATGTCTACGTATCGTAACAATAGAGTTCTAATGCTTCTTAGAACGCGACATCGCATCTCACTTTTATGTTTCATGATAAGATATAATATTCATTGCGAAGTGTCATGTATACCTCGTATTCACTTCAAAAGAATGTAAATGCGACACTTCCATGCTAGGAAATAGCGTTTGCAGATGTCTACTTATCGTAGCAATAGATTTCTAATGCTTCTCAAAACGCGATATAGCACCTCATTCCTATGTTTCATGATAAGATATAATATTCATTGCGAAGTGTCATGTATATCTCGTATTCACTTCAAACGAATGTAAATGCGACACTTCCATGCTAGGAAATAGCGTTTTCAGATGTCTACGTATCGTAGCAATAGAGTTCTAGTGCTTCCCAAAACGCGATATAGCACCTCATTCCTATGTTTCATGATAAGATATAATATTCATTGCGAAGTGTCATGAATATCTCGTATTCACTTCAAACGAGTGTAAATGCGACACTTCCATGCTAGGAAATAGCGTTTGCAGATGTCTACGTATTGTAGCAATAGAGTTCTAATGCTTCTTAAAACGCGATATCGCATCTCACTGCTATGTTTCATGAGAAGATATAATATTCATTGCGAAGTGTCATGTATATCTCGTATTCACTTCAAACGAATGTAAATGCGACACTTCCATGCTAGGAAATAGCGTTTGCAGATGTCTACGTATTGTAGCTATAGAGTTCTAATGCTTGTTAAAACGCGATATCGCATCTGACTGCTATGTTTCATGAGAAGATATAATATTCATTATGGAGTGTTATGTATACCTCGTACTCACTTCAAAAGAATGTAAATGCGACCCTCCCATCCTAGGAAATAGCGCTTGCAGATGTCTACGTATCGTAGCAATAGATTTCTAATGCTTCTTAAAACGAGATGTCGCATCTCATTTCTATGTGTCATGATCAGATTTAATATTCATTGCGAAGTGTCATGTATACCTCGTATTCACTTCAAAAGGATGTAAGTGCGACACTTCCTTGCTAGGAAATAGAGTTTCCAGATGACTACGTGTCGAAACAATAGAGTTCTAATGATTCTTAAAATGCCATATCGCATCTCACTGCTATGTTTCATGATGAGATATAATATTCATTATGGAGTGTTATGTATACCTCGTACTCACTTCAAAAGAAAGTAAATGCGACCCTTCCATGCTAGGGAATAGACTTTGCAGATGTCTACGTATCGTAGCAATAGAGTTCTAATGCTTCTTAGAACGCGACATCGCATCTCACTTTTATATTTCATGATAAGATATAATATTCATTGCGAAGTGTCATGTATACCTCGTATTCACTTCAAAAGAATGTAAATGCGACACTTCCATGCTAGGAAATAGCGTTTGCAGATGTCTACTTATCGTAGCAATAGATTTCTAATGCTTCTCAAAACGCGATATAGCACCTCATTCCTATGTTTCATGATAAGATATAATATTCATTGCGAAGTGTCATGTATATCTCGTATTCACTTCAAACGAGTGTAAATGCGACACTTCCATGCTAGGAAATAGCGTTTGCAGATGTCTACGTATCGTAGCAATAGAGTACTAATGCTTCTTAAAACGCGATATCGCATCTCACTGCTATGTTTCATGAGAAGATATAATATTCATTGCGAAGTGTCATGTATATCTCGTATTCACATCAAAGGAATGTAAATGCGACACTTCCATGCTAGGAAGTAGCGGTTGCAGATGTCTACGTATCGTAGCAATAGAGTTCTAATGCTTCTCAAAACGCGATATAGCACCTCATTCCTATGTTTCATGATAAGATATAATATTCATTGCGAAGTGTCATGTATATCTCGTATTCACTTCAAACGAATGTAAATGCGACACTTCCATGCTAGGAAATAGCGTTTTCAGATGTCTACGTATCGTAGCAATAGAGTTCTAATGCTTCTCAAAACGCGATATAGCACCTCATTCCTATGTTTCATGATAAGATATAATATTCATCGCGAAGTGTCATGTATATCTCGTATTCACTTCAAACGAGTGTAGATGCGACACTTCCATGCTAGGAAATAGCGCTTGCATATGTCTGCGTATCGTAGTAATAGAGTTCTAATGCTTCTTAAAACGCGATGTCGCATCTCACTGCTATGTTTCATGAGAAGATATAATATTCATTGCGAAGTGTCATGTATATCTCGTATTCACTTCAAACGAATGTAAATGCGACACTTCCATGCTAGGAAATAGCGTTTGCAGATGTCTACGTATTGTAGCTATAGAGTTCTAATGCTTCTTAAAACGCGATATCGCATCTCACTGCTATGTTTCATGATAAGATATAATATTCATTATGGAGTGATATGTATACCTCGTACTCACTTCAAAAGAAAGTAAATGCGACCCTTCCATGCTAGGGAATAGCCTTTGCAGATGTCTACGTATCGTAGCAATAGAGTTCTAATGCTTCATAGAACGCGATATCGCATCTCACTTTTATGTTTCATGATAAGATATAATATTCATTGCGAAGTGTCATGTACACCTCGTATTCACTTCAAAAGAATGTAAATGCAACACTTCCATGCTAGGAAATAGCGTTTGCAGATGTCTACGTATCGTAGCAATAGAGTTCTAGTGCTTCTCAAAACGCGATATAGCACCTCACTCCTATGTTTCATGATAAGATATAATATTCATTGCGAAGTGTCATGTATATCTCGTATTCACTTCAAACGAATGTAAATGCGACACTTCCATGCTAGGAAATAGCGTTTGCAGATGTCTACGTATTGTAGCTATAGAGTTCTAATGCTTGTTAAAACGCGATATCGCATCTGACTGCTATGTTTCATGAGAAGATATAATATTCATTGCGAAGTGTCATGTATATCTCGTATTCACTTCAAACGAGTGTAAATGCGACACTTCCATGCTAGGAAATAGCCTTTGCAGATGTCTACGTATCGTAGAAATAGAGTTCTAATGCTTCTTAAAACGCGATATCGCATCTCACTGCTATGTTTCATGATAAGATATAATATTCATTATGGAGTGTCATGTATACCTCGTATTCACTTCAAAAGGATGTAAATGCGACACTTCCTTGCTAGGAAATAGAGTTTCCAGATGACTACGTGTCGAAACAATAGAGTTCTAATGATTCTTAAAATGCCATATCGCATCTCACTTCTATGTTTCATGATAAGATATAATATTCATTGCGAAGTGTCATGTATATCTCGTATTCACTTCAAACGAATGTAAATGCGACACTTCCATGCTAGGAAATATTGTTTGCAGATGTCTACGTATCACAGCAATAGAGTACTAATGCTTCTTAAAACGAGATGCCGTATTTCACTTCTATGTTTCGTAATAAGATATAATATTCATTGTGTAATGTTATGTATACCTCGTATTCACTTCAGTGGAATGTAAGTGCGAAATTTCCTTGCTAGGAAATAGAGTTTGCAGATGTCTACGTATAATAGCAATAGAGTTCTAATGCTTCTCAAAACGCGATATAGCATCTCACTGCTATGTTTCATGATAAGATATAGTATTCATTATGGAGTGTTATGTATACCTCGTACTCACTTCAAAAGAATGTAAATGCGACCATTCCATGCTAGGAAATAGCCTTTGCAGATGTCTACGTATCGTAGCTGTAGAGTTCTAATGCTTCTCAAAACGCGATATAGCACCTCATTCCTATGTTTCATGATAAGCTATAATATTCATTGCGAAGTGTCATGTATATCTCGCATTCACTTCAAAAGCATGTAAATGCGACACTTCCATGCTAGGAAATAGCGTTTGCAGATGTCTACGTATCGCAGCAATAGAGTTCTAATGCTTCCTAAAACGCGATATCGCATCTCTCATCTATGTTTCATGATAAGGTATAATATTCATTGCGAAGTGTCATGTATACCTCGTATTCACTTCAAATGAATGTAAATGCGACACTTCCATGCTAGGAAATAGCTTTTGCAGATGTCTGCGTATCGTAGCAATAGAGTTCTAATGCTTCTTAAAACGCGATATCGCATCTCACTGCTATGTTTCATGATAAGATATAATATTCATTGCGAAGTGTCATGCATATCTCGTATTCACTTCAAAAGAATGTAAATGCGACACCTCCATGCTAGGAAATAGCGTTTGCAGATGTCTACGTATCGTAGCAATAGATTTCTAATGCTTCTTAAAACGCGATATCGCATCTCACTGCTATGTTTCATGAAAAGATATAATATTCATTATGGAGTGTTATGTATACATCGTACTCACTTCAAAAGAGTGTAAATGCGACCCTTCCATGCTAGGAAATAGCGTTTGCAGATGTCTACGTATCGTAGCAATAGAGTTCTAATGCTTCTTAGAACGCGATATCGCATCTCACTTCTATGTTTCATGATAAGATATAATATTCATTGCGAAGTGTCATGTATACCTCGTATTCACTTCAAAAGAATGTAAATAAGACACTTCCATGCTAGGAAATAGCGTTTGCAGATGTCTACGTATCGTAGCAATAGAGTTCTAATGCTTCTTAGAACGCGATATCGCATCTCACATCTATGTTTCATGATAAGATATAATATTCATTGCGAAGTGTCATGTGTACCTCGTACTCACTTCAAAAGAATGTAAATAAGACACTTCCATGCTAGGAAATAGCGTTTGCAGATGTCTACGTATCGTAGCAATAGTGTTCTAATGCTTCTTAGAACGCGATATCGCATCTCACATCTATGTTTCATGATAAGATATAATATTCATTGCGAAGTGTCATGTATACCTCGATTTCACTTCACAAGAATGTAAATGCGACACTTCCTTGCTTGGAAATATTGTTTGCAGATGTCTACGTATCACAGCAATAGAGTAATAATGCTTCTTCAAACGAGATGTCGTATTTCATTTCTATGTTTCATGATAAGATATAATATTCATTGCGAAGTGTCATGCATATCTCGTATTCACTTCAAAAGAATGTAAATGCGACAATTCCATGCTAGGAAATAGCGTTTGCAGATGTCTACGTATCGCAGCAATAGAGTATTAATGCTTCCTAAAACGCGATATCGCACCTCTCTTCTATGTTTCATGATAAGGTATAATATTCATTGCGAAGTGTCATGTATACCTCGATTTCACTTCACAAGAATGTAAATGCGACACTTCCTTGCTAGGAAATATTGTTTGCAGATGTCTACGTATCACAGCAATAGAGTTCTAATGCTCCCTAAAATGCGATATCGCACCTCTCTTCTAAGTTTCATGATAAGATATAATATTCAGTGCGAAGTGTCATGCATACCTCGATTTCACTTCACAAGAATGTAAATGCGACACTTCCTTGCTAGGAAATATTGTTTGCAGATGTCTACGTATCACAGCAATAGAGTACTAATGCTTCTTATAACGGGATGTCGTATTTCATTTCTATGTTTCGTAATAAGATATAATACTCATTGTGTAATGTTATGTATACCTCGTATTCACTTCAGTGGAATGTGAGTGCCACATTTCCATTCTAGGAAATAGAGTTTGCAGATGTCTACGTATATTATCAATAGAGTTCTAATGTTTCTCATTACGCGATATAGCACCTCATTCCTATGTTTCATGATAAGATATAATATTCATTTCGAAGTGTCATGTATATCTCGTATTCACTTCAAAAGAATGTAAATGCGACACTTCCATGCTAGGAAATAGCGTTTGCAGATGTCTACGTATCATAGCAATAGATTTCTAATGCTTCTTAAAACGCGATATCGCACCTCTCTTCTATGTTTCATGATAAGATGTAATATTCATTGCGAAGTGTCATGTATACCTCGTATTCACTTCAAAAGAATGTAAATATGACACTTCCATGCTAGGAAATAGCATTTGCAGATGTCTACGTATCGTAGCAATAGAGTTCTAATGCGTCTTAAAACGAGATGCCGCATTTCATTTCTATGTTTCGTGATAAGATATAATATTCATTGTGTAATGTTATGTATACCTCGTTTTCACTTCAGTGGAATGCCAGTGGAATGTAAGTGTAATGCTAGGAAATAGAGTTTGCAGATGTCTACGCATATTAGCAATAGAGTTCTAATGCTTCTTAAAACGCGACATCGCATCTCACTGCTATGTTTCATGATAAGATATAATATTCATTATGGAGTGTCATGTATACCTCGTACTCACTTCAAAAGAATGTAAATGCGACCCTTCCATGCTAGGAAATAGCCTTTGCAGATGTCTACGTATCGTAGCTGTAGAGTTCTAATGCTTCTCAAAACGCGATATAGCACCTCATTCCTATGTTTCATGATAAGATATAATATTCATTGCGAAGTGTCATGTATATCTCGTATTCACTTCAAAAGAATGTAAATGCAACACTTCCATGCTAGGAAATAGCGTTTGCAGATGTCTACGTATCGTAGCAATAGAGTTCTAATGCTTCTTAAAACGCGATATCGCATCTCACTGCTATGTTTCATGATAAGATATAATATTCATTATGGAGAGTTATGTATACCTCGTACTCACTTCAAAAGAATGTAAATGCGACCCTTCCATGCTAGGAAGTACCGTTTGGAGATGTCTACGTATCGTAGCAATAGGGTTCTAATGCTTCTCAAAACGCGATATCGCATCTCACTTCTATGTTTCATGATAAGATATAATGTTCATTGCGAAGTGTCATGTATACCTCGTATTCGCTTCAAAAGAATGTAAACGCGACACTTCCTAGCTAGGAAGTAGCGTTTGCAGATGTCTACGTATCGAAGCCATAGTGTTCTAATGCTTCTTAAATCGCCATATTGCATCTCATTTCTATGTTTCATGATTAGATATAATATTCATTGTGGAGTGTTATGTACACCTCGTATTCACATCAAAAGAATGTAAACGCGACACTTCCTTGCTAGGAAGTAGCGTTTGCAGATGTCTACGTATCGAAGCAACAGAGTTCTAGCGCTTCTTATATCGCCATATCGCATCGCATTTCTATGTTTCATGATAGGATATAATATTCATTGCGATGTGTCATGTATACCTCACGTACAATTCAAATGAATGTAAATGCGGCACTTTCTTGCTAGGAAATAGCGCTTGCAGACGTCTGCGTATCGTAGCATTACAGTTCTAATGCTTCTCAAAACGCGATGTCGCATCACATTTCTATGTTTCATGATAAGATATAATATTCATTCCGAAGTGTCATGTATACCTCGCGTACACTTCAAATGAATGTAAATGCGACTCTGCCTTGCTAGGAAATAGCGTCTGCAGATATCTACGTATCGTAGCAATAGAGTTCTGATGCTTCTTAAAACGCGATATCGCATCTCATTGTTATGTTTCATGATAAGGTAAAATATTCATTGCGAAGTGTCATGCATACCTCGTACTCACTTCAAAAGAATGTAACTGCGACACTTCCTGGCTAGGAAGTAGCGTTTCCAGATGTCTACGTATCGAAGCAGTATATTTCTAATGCTTCTTCAAACGGGATATCGCATCTCATTTCTATGTTTCATGATGAGATATAATATTCATTGCGATGTGTTTTGTATACCTCGCATACACTTCCAATGAATGTAAATGCGACACTTCCTTCCTTGGAAATAGCGTTTGCAGATGTCTACGTATCGTAGGAGTTGAGTACTAATGCTTCTTAAATCGCCATATCGCATCTCATTTCTATGTTTCATGTTAAGATATAATATTCATTGTGCAGTGTTATGTATATCTCGTCTATACTTCAAATAGATGTAAATGCGACTCTTCCTTGCTAGGAAATAGCGTTTGCAGACGTCTACGTATCGTGGCATTAGAGTTCTAATGCTTCTCAGTACGCAATATCGCTACTCATTACTATGTTTCATGATAATGTATAATATTCATTGTGGAGTGTTATGTATGCCTCGTATTCACTTCAAAAGAATGTAAATGCGACACTTCCTTGCTTGGAAATAGCGTTTGCAGATATCTGCGTATCGAAGCAATAGATTTCTAATGCTTCTTAAATCGTCATATCGCATCTCATTTCTATGTTTCATGATAAGATATAATATTCATTGTGCAGTGCTATGTATACCTCGTATTCACCTCAAAAGAATGTAAATGCGACACTTCGTTGCTAGGAAATAGCGTTTGCAGATATCTACGTATCGAAGCAATAGTGTTCTAATGCTTCTTAAATCGCGATATCGCATCCCATTTCT
Source organism: Xylocopa sonorina (assembly GCF_050948175.1). Taxonomy (NCBI): domain Eukaryota; kingdom Metazoa; phylum Arthropoda; class Insecta; order Hymenoptera; family Apidae; genus Xylocopa; species Xylocopa sonorina. Next base: position 1,657,048 of record NW_027490094.1, read on the forward strand.
ATGTTTCATGATAAGATATAATATTCATTGTGCAGAGTTATGTATACCTCGTATTCACTTCAGAAGAATGAAAATGCGACACTTCCTTGCTTGGAAATTGCGTTTGCAGATGTCTGCGTATCGAGGCAACAGTTTTCTAATGATTCTTAAATCGTCATATCGCATCACAATTCTATGTTTCATGATAATATATAATACTCATTGTGAAGTGTTATGTATACCTCGTATTCACTTCAAAAGAATGTAAATGTGACACTTCCTTGCTAGGAAATAGCGCTTGCAGATGTCTACGTATCGAAGCAATAGACATCTAATCCTTCATAAATCACCATATCGCGTCTCATTTCTATGTTTCATGATGAGATATAATATTCATTGTGCAGTGTCATGTATACGTCGCATACACTTCAAATGAACGTAAATGCGACACTTCCGTGCCAGGAAATAGCGTTTGCACATGTCTACGTATCGAAGTGTGACGTCAGGCGTGCCGCCTGCCACCCTCTGAACGCACCACAGCAACCACCCTCACGCGCCTGCACCACAGGCAACACCCAGGCGCAACTCGCCGTCTCACTCAGGTCAAGGGACCTACCCTCCGTCTCACTCGCACCCGCAGAGGTGTTCGCCACCTCTCTCGCTCCAAGGACAACACACTCTGTCCCACTCGCACCGAGGACCATGTGCGCTGTCTCGCTCCCACTCAAGGAGTCACCCACCGTCTCACTCTTACCTCCAGGGAAACTCGCCCTCTCGCTCACTCCAGGGACGTACCAGGAGAATCAACCTCTACGAGATCCGACGACGGGAACCCTCACCGTACAAAGGACTCTACGATTTCACCATCCCAGATCTGCCATGCCCAAAATACTATTTCTAAGATTATTAATTAACATTATATATATACTCCTACATTCTAAGCTCTGTATTCCTAGCTCATAGAATTTACACGACACAACTTTATAACGACACAAACAACACACATTTTACATTTAAGGCGTAATTTCTAATTTCATACTTGTACCTCTGTATTCATAAGTTGCGCTAATTAAGTAAGCCGCGACGCGCGAAATCGCGACCGCCTCAGCGGCACGCGCCGCTAGCCCCACCACGCAACGCCGAGACCCCACTCCGGCGTCCACTTACTCCCACCTACGTTCGCACGCGACCGAAGCGCTCCGAGAGTCGAAGAGGTCGCAGGCGCATCTTGGGAGACACAGTCAATTACAGACAGTCAATTACAGACATTCATGACGGACAGTCAGACACAGTCAGTCAGTACCGTCAGTACGGTACAGTTCTATCTCGCCTTCGGGCACTTCTAATTCCAAGTCTCTTCTAAGTCGCGCCTTAGGGCCGTCGCGCTGCCTCGATGAGGTTCCTAGTTCTAAAGTCTTTGTTCTAATTCCTAATTCATAGTTAACCTAGTCTTAATACTTAGAAATAATTGTTCTTGTACTCTTTGATTTAGAATATACTTTATTATTTTTCTACCACATCAAGTTCTAGTTCATTCCAACTCCATTTCTAAATTCAATTTTATTTCAATACAAATTCTTCCAAGTTCGTAACAACTTGAGTGTTTACAAACGAACTCTTCGCGCTGGGAGGAAGAATTTAATCCATTATCTCGTGCGGAATACGTTGGCAAACGCCAGAATTCTTCGTTCATCGACGGACGGCGACATTCATCGCAGCTTCCACCGTCACAACAGCCGATTCCAGCCAGCCGTACGCCGACTCCTCCCCCGAGAACGACCTTCGACGATCGCCACATCTGAAAGCAGAAGAGAGAAATCAGCGAAAGGTAAATAAAATCCTTCCTTACACGCGTTCGCGATTGTTTAAGTTGCCCGCGTCTTGCCAGAATCGACGGACCCGGTCACACGCGTTTTATACCGGACCGAATTCGCGACTAAAAGGCTTGTGTCATTCAGCCTCCTGGGATACGAATAATTTGTCCGCCAGGACGTGACAGAAGCAATAGAGTTCTAATGCCTCTTAAATAGAGTTATCGCATCTCTTTTCTATGTTTTATGATATATCTTATCATATAAGATATAATATTCATTGCCAAGTGTCTTGTATACCTCGCATACTCCTCAAATGAATGTAAATGCGACTCTTCCTTGCTAGGAAATAGCGTTTGCAGATGTCTACGTATCGTAGCATCAGAGATCTAACGCTTCTCAAAACGCGATATCGCATCTCATTTCTATTCTCTTGATAAGATATAATATTAATTGCGAAGTGTCATGTATACCTCGCATGCGCTTCAAGTGAATGTAAATGCGACACTTCCTTGGTAGGAAATAGCGTTTGCAGATGTCTACGTATAGAAGCAATAGTGTTCTAATGCTTCTTAAATCGCGATATCGAATCTCATTTCTATCTATCCTGATAAGATATAATATTCATTGTGGAGTGTTATGTCTACATCGTACTCGCTTCAAAAGAATGCAAATGCGACACTTCCTTCCTAGGAAATAGCGTTGGCAGATGTCTACGTACCCAAGCAATTGAGTTCTAATGCTTCTTAAAACGCGATATCGTATCTCATTTTCATGTTTCATGATAAGATATAATATTCATTGCGAAGTGTCATGTATACCTCGGATACACTTCAAATGAATGTAAATGCGACACGTAGTTGCTACTAAATAGCGTTTGCAGATGTCTAAGTATCGAAGCAATAGAGTTCTAATGCTCCTTAGAACGCGATATAGCATGCCATTTTCATAGTACATGATAAGATATAATAGTCATTGCGAAGTGTCATGTATACCACGCATACACATCAACTGAATGTAATTGCGACACTTCCTTGCTAGGAAGTAGCGTCTGCAGATGTCTACGTATCAAAGCAGTAGAGCTCTAATGCTTCTTAAAACGCGATATGGCATCTCACTTCTATGTTTCATAATAAGATATACTATTCATTGCGAATTGTCATGTGTAGCTCGCATACACTTCAAAAGAATGTAAATGCGACACTTCCTTGATAGGAAATAGCGTTTGCAGATGTCTATGTATCGAAGCATTAGAGTTCCAATGCTTCTTATAACGAGATATCGCATCTCATTCCTATGTTTCATGATAAGATATAATATTCATTGCGAAGCGTCAAGTATACCGCGCATACACTTCAAACGAATGTAAATGCGAGACTTCCTTTCTAGGAAACTACATTTCCAGATGTCTACGTTTCGATGCAATAGAGTTCTATTGCTTTTTAAAACGCGATATCGCATCTCATTGGTATGTTTCATGATAAGATATAATATTGATTGAGGTGGGTTATGTATACCTCGTATTCACCTGAAAAGATTGTAAATGCGACACATCCTTGGTAGGAAATAGCGATTGCAGATGTCTACGTATCGAAGCAATAGTTCTCTAATGCCTCTTAAATCGCTATATCGCATCTCATTTCAATGTTTCATGATAAGATATAATGTTCATTGTGTAGTATTATGTATACCTCGTATTCACATCAAAAGAATGTAAATGCGACACCTCCTTGCTAGGACATAGCGTTTGCATATGTCTACGTACCGTAGCATTAGTGTTATAATGCTTCTCAAAACGCGATATCGCATCTGATTTCTACGTTTCATGATAAGATATAATATTCATTGCGAAGTGTCATGTATACCTTGTATTTACTTCAAAAGAATGTAAATGCGACACTTCCTTGCTTGCAAGTAGCGTTTGCAGATGTCTACGTATCATAGCAATAGACATCTAATGCTTCTTAAAACGCGATATCGCATCTCATTTCTATGTTTCATGATAAGATATAATATTCATTGTGCAGTGTCATGTATACCTCGTATTCACTTCGAAAGAATGTAAATGCGACACTTCCTTGCTAGGAAACAGCGATTGCAGATGTCTCCGTATCGAAGCAATAGATTTCTAAAGCTTGCTAATACGCGAAATCGCATCTCATATATATGTTTCATGATAATATATAATATTCATTGCGAAGTGTCATGTATACCTCGCATACACTTCAAATGGATGTGAATGCGACAGTTCCTTGCTAGGAAATAGTGTTTGCAGATATCCACGTATCGAAGCAATAGAGTTCTAATGCTTCTTATATCGCGATATCGCATCTCATTTCTATGTTTCATGATAAGATATAATATTCATTGCGCAGTGTTATGACTACCTCGTATTCACTTCAAAAGAATGTAAATGCGACACTTCCTTGCTTGGAAATAGCGTTTGCAGATGTCTACTTATCGAAGCAGTAGAGTTCTAATGCTTCTTAAATCGCCATATCGCATCTCATTTCTATGTTTCATGATAAGATGTAATATTCATTGTGCAGTGTTATGTATATCTCGTCTATACTTCAAATGGATGTAAATGCGACACTTCCTTACTAGGAAATAGCGTTTGCAGATGTCTACGTACCGAAGCAATAGAGTTCTAATGCTTCTTAAATCGCGATATCGCATCTCATTTCTATGTTTCATGACAATACATAATATTCATTGCAATGGGTCATGTATACCTCGCATACACTAAAAATGTATGTAAATGCGACACTTCCTTGCTAGGAAATAGCGTTTGCAGATGTCTACGTATCACAGCAATAGAGTACTAATGCTTTTTAAAACGAGATGTCGTATTTCATTTCTATATTTCGTAATAAGATATAATATTCGTTGTGTAATGTTATGTATATCTCGTATTCACTTCAGTGGAATGTAAGTGCGACATGTCCATGCTAGGAAATGGCGTTTGCAGATGTCTACGTATCGTAGCAATAGGGTTCTAATGCTTCTTAAATCGCGATATCGCATCTCATTTCTATGTTTCATGACAATACATAATATTCATTGCAATGGGTCATGTATACCTCGCATACACTTAAAATGTATGCAAATGCGACACTTCCTTGCTAGGAAATAGCGTTTGCAGATGTCTACGTATCACAGCAATAGAGTACTAATGCTTTTTAAAACGAGATGTCGTATTTCATTTCTATATTTCGTAATAAGATATAATATTCGTTGTGCAATGTTATGTATATCTCGCATTCACTTCAGTGGAATGTAAGTGCGACATGTCCATGCTAGGAAATGGCGTTTGCAGATGTCTACGTATCGTAGCAATAGGGTTCTAATGCTTCTTAGAACGCGATATCGCATCTCACTCCTATGTTCCATGATAAGATATAATATTAGTTGCGAAGTGTCATGTATACCTTGTATTCCTTTCAAAAGAATGTAAATGCGACACTTCCTTGCTAGGAAGAAGCGTTTGCAGATGTCTACGTATCGAAGAAATAGTGTTCTAATGCTTCTAAAATCGCCATATTACATCACATTTCTATGTTTCATGATAAGATATAATACTCATTGTGCAGTGTTATGTATATCTCGTCTATACTTCAAATGGATGTAAATGCGACACTTCCTTGCTAGGAAATAGCGTTTGCAGATGTCTACGTATCGTGTCATTAGGGTTCTAATGCTTCTCAAAACGCGATATCGCATCTCATTTCTGTGTTTCATGATAAGATATAATATTCATTGTGGAATGTTATGTATACCTCGTATTCGTTTCGAAAGAATGTAAATGCGACACTTTCTTGCTAGGAAGTAACGTTTGCAGATGTCTACGTATCGAAGCAATATATTTCTAATGCTTCTTAAATCGTCATATCGCATCTCATTTCTATGTTTCATGATAAGATATAATATACATTGCGAAGTGTCACGTATACCTCGTATTCCTTTCAAAAGAATGTAAATGCGACACTTCCTTGCTAGGAAGTAGCGTTTGCAGATGTCTACGTATCGAAGAAATAGTGTTCTAATGCTTCTAAAATCGCCATATTACATCACATTTCTATGTTTCATGATAAGATATAATACTCATTGTGCAGTGTTATGTATATCTCGTCTATACTTCAAATGGATGTAAATGCGACACTTCCTTGCTTTGAAATAGCGTTTGCAGATGTCTACGTATCGAACCAATAGAGTTCTAATGCTTCTTAAATCGCGATATCGCATCTCATTTCTATGTTTCATGACAATATATAATATTCATTGCGATGGGTCATGTATACCTCGCATACACTTAAAATGTATGTAAATGCGACACTTCCTTGCTAGGAAATAGCGTTTGCAGATATCTACGTATCGAAGCAGTAGAGTTCTATTGCTTCATAAATCGCCATATCGCATCTCATTTCTATGTTTCATGATAAGATATAATATTCATTGTGCAGTGTTCTGTATATCTCGTCTATACTTCAAATGGATGTAAATGCGACACTTCCTTGATAGGAAATAGCGTTTGCAGATGTCTACGTACCGAAGCAATAGAGTTCTAATGCTTCTTAAATCGCAATATCGCATCTCATTTCTACGTTTCATGACAATATATAATATTCATTGCAATGGGTCATGTATACCTCGCATACACTTAAAATGTATGTAAATGCGACACTTCCTTGCTAGAAAATAGCCTTTGCAGGTGTCTACGTATCACAGCAATAGAGTACTAATGCTTTTTAAAACGAGATGTCGTATTTCATTTCTACATTTCGTAATAAGATATAATATTCATTGTGTAATGTTATGTATATCTCGTATTCACTTCAGTGGAATGTAAGAGCGACATGTCCATGCTAGGAAATGGCGTTTGCAGATGTCTACGTATCGTAGCAATAGGGTTCCAATGCTTCTTAGAACGCGATATCGCATCTCACTCCTATGTTCCATGATAAGATATAATATTCATTGCGAAGTGTCATGTATACCTCGATTTCACTTAAAATGAATGTAAATGCGACACTTCCTTGCTAGGAAGTAGCGTTTGCAGATGTCTACGTATCGAAGCAATAGGGATCTAATGCTTCTTAAATCGCCATATCGCTTCTCATTTCTAAGTTTCATGACAATATATAACATTCACTGCGAAGTGTCATGTATACCTCGCATACCCTTCAAATGAATGTAAATGCGACACTTCCTTGCTAGGAAGTAGCGTTCGCAGATGTCTACGTATCGAAGCAATACGGCTCTAATGCTTCTTAAATCGCCATATCGCTTCTCATTTCTATGTTTCATGACAATATATAATATTCACTGCGAAGTGTCATGTATATCTCGCATACACTTCAAATGGATGTGAAAGCGACAGTTCCTTGCTAGGAAATAGTGTTTGCAGATATCTACGTATCGAAGCAATAGAGTTCTAATGCTTCTTATATCGCGATATCGCATCTCATTTCTATGTTTCTTGATAAGATATAATATTCATTGTGCAGTGTTATGAATACCTCGTACTCACGTCAAAAGAATGTAAATGCGACACTTCCTTGCTTTGAAATAGCGTTTGCAGATGTCTACGTATCGAGGCAATAGACTCCTAATTCTTCTTAAATCGCCATATCGCATCTCATTTCTATGTTTCGTGATAAGATATAATATTCATTACGAAGTGTCATGTATACCTTGCATTCCTTTCAAAAGAATGTAAATGCTACACTTCCTTGCTAGGATGTAGCGTTTGCAGATATCTACGTCTCGAAGAAATAGTGTTCTAACGCTTCTTAAATCGCCATATTACATCATATTTCTATGTTTCATGATAAGATATAATATTCATTGTGGAGTGTTATGTATACCTCGTATTCACTTCAAAAGAATGTAAATGCGACACTTCCTTGTTAGTAAATGGCGTTTGCTGAAGTCTACGTATCGAAGCGGTAGATTTCTAGTGCTTCTTAAATCGCCATATTGCATCTCATTTCAATGTTTCATGATAAGATATAATGTTCATTGTGCCGTGTTATGTATATCTCGTCTATACTTCAAATGGATGTAAACGCGACACTTCCTTGCTAGGAAATAGCGTTTTCAGATATCTGCGTATCGAAGCAATAGAGTTCTAATGCTACTTAAATAGCCATATCGCATATCATTTCTATGTTTCATGATAAGGTATAATACTCATTGTGCAGTGTTATGTACATCTCGTCTATACTTCAAATGGATGTAAATGCGACACCTCCTTGCTAGGAAATAGCGCTTGCAGATGTCTACGTATCGTGTCAATAGGGTTCTAATGCTTCTCAAAACGCGATATCGCATATCATTTCTATGTTTCATGATAAGATATAATATTCATTGTGGAATGTTATGTATACCTCGTATTCGTTTCAAAAGAATGTAAATGCGACACTTTCTTGCAAGGAAGTAGCGTTTGCAGATGTCTACGTATCGAAGCAATAGACTTCTAATGCTTCTTAAATCGTCATATCGCATCCCATTTCTGTGTTTCATGATAAGATATAATATACATTGCGAAGTGTCACGTATACCTCGTATTCCTTTCAAAAGAATGTAAATGCGACACTTCCTTGCTAGGAAGTAGCGTTTGCAGATGTCTACGTATCGAAGCAATAGTGTTCTAACTCTTCTTAAATCGCGATATCGCATCTCATCTCTATGTTTCATGATAAGATATAATATTCATTGTGCAGTGTTATGTATATCTCGTCTATACTTCAAATGGATGTAAATGCTTCAATTTCTTGCTAGGAAATAGCGTTTGCAGATGTCTACGTATCGAAGTAATAGACATCAAATGCTTCATAATTCGCCATATCGAATCTCATTTCTATGTTTCATGATAAGATATAATATTCATTGCGAAGTGTCATGTATACCTTGTATTCCTTTCAAAAGAATGTAAATGCGACACTTCCTTGCTAGGAAGTAGCGTTTGCAGATGTCTACGTATCGAAGAAATAGTGTTCTAATGCTTCTTAAATCGCCATATTACATCAGATTTCTATGTTTCATGATAAGATATAATATTCATTGTGGAGTGTTTTGTATACCTCGTATTCACTTCAAAAGAATGTAAATGCGACACTTTCTTGCTAGTAAATGGCGTTTGCAGATGTCTGCGTATCGAGGCAGAAGAGTTCTAGTGCTTCTTAAATCGCCATATCGCATCTCATTTCAATGTTTCATGATAAGATGTAATATTCATTGTGCAGTGTTATGTATATCTCGTCTATACTTCAAATGGATGTAAATGCGACACTTCCTTGCTAGGAAATAGTGTTTGCAGATGTCTACGTATCGAAGCAGTAGAGTTCTAATGCTTCTTAAATCGCCATATCGCATCTCATTTCTATGTTTCATGATAAGATGTAATATTCATTGTGCAGTGTTATGTATATCTCGTCTATACTTCAAATGGATGTAAATGCGACACTTCCTTACTAGGAAATAGCGTTTGCAGATGTCTACGTACCGAAGCAATAGAGTTCTAATGCTTCTTAAATCGCGATATCGCATCTCATTTCTATGTTTCATGACAATATATAATATACATTGCAATGGGTCATGTATACCTAGCATACACTTAAAATGTATGTAAATGCGACACTTCCTTGCTAGGAAATAGCGTTTGCAGATGTCTACGTATCACAGCAATAGAGTACTAATGCTTTTTAAAACGAGATGTCGTATTTCATTTCTATATTTCGTAAGAAGATATAATATTCATTGTGTAATGTTATGTATGCCTCGCATTCGCTTCAGTGGAATGTAAGTGCGACATGTCCATGCTAGGAAATGGCGTTTGCAGATGTCTACGTATCGTAGCAATAGGGTTCCAATGCTTCTTAGAACGCGATATCGCATCTCACTCCTATGTTCCATGATAAGATATAATATTCATTGCGAAGTGTCATGTATACCTCGATTTCACTTAAAATGAATGTAAATGCGACACTTCCTTGCTAGGAAGTAGCGTTTGCAGATGTCTACGTATCGAACCAATGGAGTTCTAATGCTTCTTAGATCGCCATATCGCATCTCATTTCTATGTTTCATGATAAGATATAATATTCATTGCGAAGTGTCATGTATACCTCGTATTCCTTTCAAAAGAATGTGAATGCGACAGTTCCTTGCTAGGAAATAGTGTTTGCAGATATCTACGTATCGAAGCAATAGAGTTCCAAAGCTTCTTAAATCGCGATATCGCATCTCATTTTTATGTTTCACGATATGATATAATAATCATTGCGCAGTGTTATGAATGTTTCGTATTCACTTCAATAGAATGTAAACGCGACACTTCCTTGCTTCGAAATAGCGTTTGCAGATGTCTACGTATCGAAGCAATAGTTTTCTAATGCTTCTTAAATCGTCATATCGCATCTCAATTCTATGTTTCATGATAAGATATAATATTCATTGTGAAGTGTCATGTATACCTCGTATTCCTTTCAAAAGAATGTAAATGCGACACTCCCTTGTTAGGAAGTAGCGTTTGCAGATGTCTATGTATCGAACCAATAGAGTTCTAATGCTTCTTAGATCGCCATATCGCATCTCATTTCTATGTTTCATGATAAGATATAATATTCATTGCGAAGTGTCATGCATACCTCGTATTCCTTTCAAAAGAATGTGAATGCGACAGTTCCTTGCTAGGAGATAGTGTTTGCAGATATCTACGTATCGAAGCAATAGAGTTCCAAAGCTTCTTAAATCGCGATACCGCATCTCATTTTTATGTTTCACGATAAGATATAATAATCATTGTGCAGTGTTATGAATATTTCGTATTCACTTCAAAAGAATGTAAATGCGACACTTCCTTGCTAGGCAACATCATTTGCAGATGTCTACGTATCGAACCAATAGATTTCTAATGTTTCTTAAATCGGCATATCGCATCACATATCTACGTTTCCTGATAAGATATAATATTCATTGTGGAGTGTTATGTATACCTCGTATTCCTTTCAAAAGAATGTAAATGCGACACTTCCTTGCTAGGAAGTAGCGTTTGCAGATGTCTACGTATATTAGCAATAGAGTTCTAATGCTTCTCAAGACGCGATATAGCACCTCATTCCTATGTTTCATGATAAGATATAATATTCATTTCGAAGTGTCATGTATATCTCGTATTCACTTCAAAAGAATGTAAATGCGACACTTCCATGCTAGGAAATAGCGTTTGCAGATGTCTACGTATCGTAGCAATAGAGTTCTAATGCTACTTAAATCTCGATATCGCATCTCATTTATATGTTTCGTGATAAGATATAATATTCATTGCGAAGTGTCATTTATACCTCGTACTCACTTCAAAAGAATGTAAATGCGACCCTTCCATGCTAGGGAATAGCCTTTGCAGATGTCTACGTATCGTAGCAATAGAGTTCTAATGCTTCTTAGAACGCGATATCGCATCTCACTTTTATGTTTCATGATAAGATATAATATTCATTGCGAAGTGTCATGTATACCTCGTATTCACTTCAAAAGAATGTAAATGCGACACTTCCATGCTAGGAAATAGCGTTTGCAGATGTTTATGTATCGTGGCAATAGAGTTCTAATGCTTCTCAAAACGAGATATAGCACCTCATTCCTATGTTTCATGATAAGATATAATATTCATTGCGAAGTGTCATGTATATCTCGTATTCACTTCAAACGAATGTAAATGCGACACTTCCTTGCTAGGAAATGGCGTATTCAGATGTCTACGTATCGTAGCAATAGAGTTCTAATGCTACTTAAATCTCGATATCGCATCTCATTTATATGTTTCGTGATAAGATATAATATTCATCGCGAAGTGTCATGTACACCTCGTATTCACTTCAAAAAAATGTAAGTGAGACACTTCCATGCTAGGAAATAGCGTTTGCTGATGTCTCCGCATCGATGCCATAGAGTTCTAATGCTTCTTAAAACGCGATATCGCATCTCTCTTCCATGTTTCATGATAAGATACAATATTGATTGCGAAATGTCATGTATACCTCGCAATCACTACAAAAGAATGAAAATGCGACACTTCCATGCTAGGAAATAGCGTCTGCAGATGTCTACGCGTCAAGGCAATAGAGTTCTAGTGCTTCATAGATCGCGATATCGCATCTCATTTCTATGTTTCATTATAAGATATAATATTCATTGCGAAGTGTCATGTATACCTCGTATTCACTTCAAAAGAATGTAAATGCGACACTTCCATGCTAGGAAGTAGCGTTTGCAGATGTCTACGTATCGTAGCAATAGGTTTCTAATGCTTCTTAGAACGCGATATCGCATCTCACTTCTATGTTCCATGATAAGATATAATATTCATTGCGAAGTGTCATGTATACCTCGATTTCACTTCACAAGAATGTAAATGCGACACTTCCTTGCTAGGAAATATTGTTTGCAGATGTCTACGTATCACAGCAATAGAGTACTAACGATTCTTAAAACGAGATGTCGTATTTCATTTCTATGTTTCGTAATAAGATATAATATTCATTATGGAGTGCTATGTATACCTCGCACTCACTTCAAAAGAGTGTAAATGCGACCCTTCCATGCTAGGAAATAGCGTTTGCAGATGTCTACGTATCGTAGCAATAGAGTTCTAATGCGTCTTAAAACGAGATGCCGCATTTCATTTCTATGTTTCGTGATAAGATATAATATTCATTGTGGAGTGTTATGTATACCTCGTATTCACTTCAGTGGAATGTAAGTGCGAAATTTCCTCGCTAGGAAATAGCGTTTGCAGATGTCTACGTATCGTAGCAAAAGATTTCTTATGCTTCTTAAAACGCGATATCGCATCTCACTGCTATGTTTCATGAAAAGATATAATATTCATTATGGAGTGTTATGTATATCTCGTACTCACTTCAAAAGAGTGTAAATGCGACCCTTCCATGCCAGGAAATAGCGTTTGCAGATGTCTACGTATCGTAGCAATAGAGATCTAATGCTTCCTAGAACGCGATATCGCATCTCACTTCTATGTTTCATGATAAGATATAATATTCATTATGGAGTGATATGTATACCTGGTACTCACTCCAAAAGAATATAAATGCGACCCCTCCATGCTAGGAAATATCCTTTGCAGATGTCTACGTATCATAGCAATAGAGTTCTAATGCTTCTTAGAACGCGATATCGCATCTCACTTCTATGTTTCACGATAAGATATAATATTCATTGCGAAGTGTCATGTATACCTCGTATTCACTTCAAAAGAATGTAAATGCGACACTTCCATGCTAGGAAGTAGCGTTTGCAGATGTCCACGTATCGTAGCAATAGGTTTCTAATGCTTCTTAGAACGCGATATCGCATCTCACTTCTATGTTCCATGATAAGATATAATATTCATTGCGAAGTGTCATGTATACCTCGATTTCACTTCACAAGAATGTAAATGCGACACTTCCTTGCTAGGAAAAATTGTTTGCAGATGTCTACGTATCACAGCAATAGAGTACTAACGATTCTTAAAACGAGATGCCGCATTTCATTTCTATGTTTCGTGATAAGATATAATATTCATTGTGGAGTGTTATGTATACCTCGTACTCACTTCAGTGGAATGTAAGTGCGAAATTTCCTTGCTAGGAAATAGCGTTTGCAGATGTCTACGTATCGTAGCAATAGATTTCTTATGCTTCTTAAAACGCGATATCGCATCTCACTGCTATGTTTCATGAAAAGATATAATATTCATTATGGAGTGTTATGTATATCTCGTACTCACTTCAAAAGAGTGTAAATGCGACCCTTCCATGCCAGGAAATAGCGTTTGCAGATGTCTACGTATCGTAGCAATAGAGATCTAATGCTTCTTAGAACGCGATATCGCATCTCACTCCTATGTTTCATGATAAGATATAATATTCATTATGGAGTGATATGTATACCTGGTACTCACTCCAAAAGAATATAAATGCGACCCTTCCATGCTAGGAAATATCCTTTGCAGATGTCTACGTATCATAGCAATAGAGTTCTAATGCTTCTTAAAACGAGATGTCGCATCTCATTTCTATGTCTCATGATCAGATATAATAATCATTGCGAAGTGTCATGCATATCTCGCACTCACTTCAAAAGGATGTAAATGCGACACTTCCTTCCTAGGAAATAGCGTTTGCAGATGTCTACGTATCGTAGCAATAGAGTTCTAATTCTTCTTAAAACGCGATATCGCATCTCACTGCTATGTTTCATGATAAGATATAATATTCATTATGGAGTGTTATGTATACCTCGTACTCACCTCAAAAGAATGTAAATGCGACCCTTCCATGCTAGGAAATAGCGTTTGCAGATGTCTACGTATCGTAGCAATAGAGTTCTAATGCTTCTTAAAGCGCGATATCGCATCTCACTTCTATGTTTCATGATAAGATATAATATTCAATGCGAAGTGTCATGTATACCTTGATTTCACTTCACAAGAATGTAAATGCGACACTTCCTTGCTAGGAAATATTGTTTGCAGATGTCTACGTATCACAGCAATAGAGTACTAATGCTTCTTAAAACGAGATGTCGTATTTCATATCTATGTTTCGTAATAAGATATAATATTCATTGTTTAATGTTATGTATACCTCGTATTCACTTCAGTGGAATGTAAGTGCGACATGTCCATGCTAGGAAATAGAGTTTGCAGATGTCTACGTATATTAGCAATAGTGTTCTAATGCTTCTCAAAACGCGGTATAGCACCTCATTCCTATGTTTCATGATAAGATATAATATTCATTGCGAAGTGTCATGCAATTCTCGTATTCACTTCAATAGAATGTAAATGCGACACTTCCAAGCTAGGGAATAGCGTTTGCAGATGTCTACGTATCGTAGCAATAGAGTTCTAATGCTTCTTAAAACGAGATGTCGCATCTCATTTCCATGTCTCATGATCAGATATAATATTCATTGCGAAGTGTCATGTATACCTCGTATTCACTTCAAAAGGATGTAAATGCGACACTTCCTTGCTAGGAAATAGCGTTACCAGATGAATACGTATCGTAGCAATAGGGTTCTAATGCTTCTTAAAACGCGATATCGCATCTCACTTCTATGTTTCATGATAAGATATAATATTCATTGCGAAGTGTCATGTATACCTCGTACTCACTTCAAAAGAATGTAAATGCGACCCTTCCATGCTAGGGAATAGCCTTTGCAGATGTCTACGTATCGTAGCAATAGAGTTCTAATGCTTCTTAGAACGCGATATCGCATCTCACTTTTATGTTTCATGATAAGATATAATATTCATTGCGAAGTGTCATGTATACTTCGTATTCACTTCAAAAGAATGTAAATGCGACACTTCCATGCTAGGAAATAGCGTTTGCAGATGTTTATGTATCGTGGCAATAGAGTTCTAATGCTTCTCGAAACGAGATATAGCACCTCATTCCTATGTTTCATGATAAGATATAATATTCATTGCGAAGTGTCATGTATATCTCGTATTCGCGTCAAACGAATGTAAATGCGACACTTCCTTGCTAGGAAATGGCATATTCAGATGTCTACGTATCGTAGCAATAGAGTTCTAATGCTAGTTAAATCTCGATATCGCATCTCATTTATATGTTTCGTGATAAGATATAATATTCATCGCGAAGTGTCATGTACACCTCGTATTCACTTCAAAAAAATGTAAGTGCGACACTTCCATGCTAGGAAATAGCGTTTGCTGATGTCTCCGCATCGATGCCATAGAGTTCTAATGCTTCTTAAAACGCGATATCGCATCTCTCTCCTATGTTTCATGATAAGATACAATATTCATTGCGAAGTGTCATGTATACCTCGCAATCACTACAAAAGAATGAAAATGCGACACTTCCATGCTAGGAAATAGCGTCTGCAGATGTCTACGCGTCAAGGCAATAGAGTTCTAGTGCTTCATATATCGCGATATCGCATCTCATTTCTATGTTTCATTATAAGATATAATATTCATTATGGAGTGATATGTATACCTGGTACTCACTCCAAAAGAATATAAATGCGACCCCTCCATGCTAGGAAATATCCTTTGCAGATGTCTACGTATCATAGCAATAGATTTCTAATGCTTCTTAGAACGCGATATCGCATCTCACTTCTATATTTCACGATAAGATATAATATTCATTGCGATGTGTCATGTATACCTCGTATTCACTTCAAAAGAATATAAATGCGACCCTTCCATGCTAGGAAGTAGCCTTTGCAGATGTCTACGTATCATAGCAATAGAGTTCTAATGCTTCTTAAAACGAGATGTCGCATCTCATTTCTATGTCTCATGATCAGATATAATAATCATTGCGAAGTGTCATGCATATCTCGCACTCACTTCAAAAGGATGTAAATGCGACACTTCCTTCCTAGGAAATAGCGTTTGCAGATGTCTACGTATCGTAGCAATAGAGTTCTAATTCTTCTTAAAACGCGATATCGCATCTCACTGCTATGTTTCATGATAAGATATAATATTCATTATGGAGTGTTATGTATACCTCGTACTCACCTCAAAAGAATGTAAATGCGACCCTTCCATGCTAGGAAATAGCGTTTGCAGATGTCTACGTATCGTAGCAATTGAGTTCTAATGCTTCTTAAAGCGCGATATCGCATCTCACTTCTATGTTTCATGATAAGATATAATATTCAATGCGAAGTGTCATGTATACCTCGATTTCACTTCACAAGAATGTAAATGCGACACTTCCTTGCTAGGAAATATTGTTTGCAGATGTCTACGTATCACAGCAATAGAGTACTAATGCTTCTTAAAACGAGATGTCGTATTTCATATCTATGTTTCGTAATAAGATATAATATTCATTGTTTAATGTTATGTATACCTCGTATTCACTTCAGTGGAATGTAAGTGCGACATGTCCATGCTAGGAAATAGAGTTTGCAGACGTCTACGTATATTAGCAATAGTGTCCTAAAGCTCCTCAAAACGCGGTATAGCACCTCATTTCTATGTTTCATGATAAGATATAATATTCATTGCGAAGTGTCATGTAATTCTCGTATTCACTTCAAAAGAATGTAAATGCGACACTTGCATGCTAGGAAGTAGCGTTTGCAGATGTCTACGTATCGTAGCAATAGAGTTCTAATGCTTCTTAAAACGAGATGTCGCATCTCATTTCCATGTCTCATGATCAGATATAATATTCATTGCGAAGTGTCATGTATACCTCGTATTCACTTCAAAAGGATGTAAATGCGACACTTCCTTGCTAGGAAATAGCGTTACCAGATGAATACGTATCGTAGCAATTGGGTTCTAATGCTTCTTAAAACGCGATATCGCATCTCACTTCTATGTTTCATGATAAGATATAATATTCATTGCGAAGTGTCATGTATACCTCGTACTCACTTCAAAAGAATGTAAATGCGACCCTTCCATGCTAGGGAATAGCCTTTGCAGATGTCTACGTATCGTAGCAATAGAGTTCTAATGCTTCTTAGAACGCGATATCGCATCTCACTTTTATGTTTCATGATAAGATATAATATTCATTGCGAAGTGTCATGTATACCTCGTATTCACTTCAAAAGAATGTAAATGCGACACTTCCATGCTAGGAAGTAGCGTTTGCAGATGTTTATGTATCGTGGCAATAGAGTTCTAATGCTTCTCAAAACGAGATATAGCACCTCATTCCTATGTTTCATGATAAAATATAATATTCATTGCGAAGTGTCATGTATATTTCGTATTCACTTCAAACGAATGTAAATGCGACACTTCCTTGCTAGGAAATGGCGTATTCAGATGTCTACGTATCGTAGCAATAGAGTTCTAATGCTACTTAAAACGCGATATCGCGTCTCTCTTCTATGTTTCATGATAAGATACAATATTCATTGCGAAATGTCATGTATACCTCGCAATCACTACAAAAGAATGAAAATGCGACACTTCCATGCTAGGAAATAGCGTCTGCAGATGTCTACGCGTCAAGGCAATAGAGTTCTAGTGCTTCATAGATCGCGATATCGCATCTCATTTCTATGTTTCATTATAAGATATAATATTCATTGCGAAGTGTCATGTGTACCTCGTATTCACATCAAAAGAATGTAAATGCGACTATTCCATGCTAGGAAATAGCGTTTGCAGATGTCTACGTATCGTAGCAATAGAGTTCTCATGCGTCTTAAAACGAGGTGCCGCATTTCATTTGTATGTTTCGTGATAAGATATAATATTCAGTGTGGAGTGTTATGTATACCTCGTATTCACTTCAGTGGAATGTAAGTGGAATGTAAGTGTAATGCTAGGAAATAGAGTTTGCAGATGTCTACGCATATTAGCAATAGAGTTCTAACGCTTCTCAAAACGCGATATAGCACCTCATTCCTATGTTTCACGATAAGATATAATATTCATTGCGAAGTGTCATGTATACCTCGTATTCACTTCAAAAGAATATAAATGCGACCCTTCCATGCTAGGAAATAGCCTTTGCAGATGTCTACGTATCATAGCAATAGAGTTCTAATGCTTCTTAAAACGAGATGTCGCATCTCATTTCTATGTCTCATGATCAGATATAATAATCATTGCGAAGTGTCATGCATATCTCGCACTCACTTCAAAAGGATGTAAATGCGACCCTTCCATGCTAGGAAATAGCGTTTGCAGATGTCTACGTATCACAGCAATAGAGTACTAACGATTCTTAAAACGAGATGCCGCATTTCATTTCTATGTTTCGTGATAAGATATAATATTCATTGTGGAGTGTTATGTATACCTCGTATTCACTTCAGTGGAATGTAAGTGCGAAATTTCCTTGCTAGGAAATAGCGTTTGCAGATGTCTACGTATCGTAGCAATAGATTTCTTATGCTTCTTAAAACGCGATATCGCATCTCACTGCTATGTTTCATGAAAAGATATAATATTCATTATGGAGTGTTATGTATATCTCGTACTCACTTCAAAAGAGTGTAAATGCGACCCTTCCATGCCAGGAAATAGCGTTTGCAGATGTCTACGTATCGTAGCAATAGAGATCTAATGCTTCTTAGAACGCGATATCGCATCTCACTTCTATGTTTCATGATAAGATATAATATTCATTATGGAGTGATATGTATACCTGGTACTCACTCCAAAAGAATATAAATGCGACCCTTCCATGCTAGGAAATATCCTTTGCAGATGTCTACGTATCATAGCAATAGAGTTCTAATGCTTCTTAGAACGCGATATCGCATCTCACTTCTATGTCTCACGATAAGATATAATATTCATTGCGAAGTGTCATGTATACCTCGTATTCACTTCAAAAGAATATAAATGCGACCCTTCCATGCTAGAAAATAGCCTTTGCAGATGTCTACGTATCATAGCAATAGAGTTCTAATGCTTCTTAAAACGAGATGTCGCATCTCATTTCTATGTCTCATGATCAGATATAATAATCATTGCGAAGTGTCATGCATATCTCGCACTCACTTCAAAAGGATGTAAATGCGACACTTCCTTCCTAGGAAATAGCGTTTGCAGATGTCTACGTATCGTAGCAATAGAGTTCTAATGCTTCTTAGAACGCGATATCGCATCTCACTTTTATGTTTCATGATAAGATATAATATTCATTGCGAAGTGTCATGTATACTTCGTATTCACTTCAAAAGAATGTAAATGCGACACTTCCATGCTAGGAAATAGCGTTTGCAGATGTTTATGTATCGTGGCAATAGAGTTCTAATGCTTCTCGAAACGAGATATAGCACCTCATTCCTATGTTTCATGATAAGATATAATATTCATTGCGAAGTGTCATGTATATCTCATATTCACGTCAAACGAATGTAAATGCGACACTTCCTTGCTAGGAAATGGCGTATTCAGATGTCTACGTATCGTAGAAATAGAGTTCTAATGCTAGTTAAATCTCGATATCGCATCTCATTTATATGTTTCGTGATAAGATATAATATTCATCGCGAAGTGTCATGTACACCTCGTATTCACTTCAAAAAAATGTAAGTGCGACACTTCCATGCTAGGAAATAGCGTTTGCTGATGTCTCCGCATCGATGCCATAGAGTTCTAATGCTTCTTAAAACGCGATATCGCATCTCTCTCCTATGTTTCATGATAAGATACAATATTCATTGCGAAGTGTCATGTATACCTCGCAATCACTACAAAAGAATGAAAATGCGACACTTCCATGCTAGGAAATAGCGTCTGCAGATGTCTACGCGTCAAGGCAATAGAGTTCTAGTGCTTCATATATCGCGATATCGCATCTCATTTCTATGTTTCATTATAAGATATAATATTCATTATGGAGTGATATGTATACCTGGTACTCACTCCAAAAGAATATAAATGCGACCCCTCCATGCTAGGAAATATCCTTTGCAGATGTCTACGTATCATAGCAATAGAGTTCTAATGCTTCTTAGAACGCGATATCGCATCTCACTTCTATATTTCACGATAAGATATAATATTCATTGCGATGTGTCATGTATACCTCGTATTCACTTCAAAAGAATATAAATGCGACCCTTCCATGCTAGGAAATAGCCTTTGCAGATGTCTACGTTTCATAGCAATAGAGTTCTAATGCTTCTTAAAACGAGATGTCGCATCTCATTTCTATGTCTCATGATCAGATATAATAATCATTGCGAAGTGTCATGCATATCTCGCACTCACTTCAAAAGGATGTAAATGCGACACTTCCTTCCTAGGAAATAGCGTTTGCAGATGTCTACGTATCGTAGCAATAGAGTTCTAATTCTTCTTAAAACGCGATATCGCATCTCACTGCTATGTTTCATGATAAGATATAATATTCATTATGGAGTGTTATGTATACCTCGTACTCACCTCAAAAGAATGTAAATGCGACCCTTCCATGCTAGGAAATAGCGTTTGCAGATGTCTACGTATCGTAGCAATAGAGTTCTAATGCTTCTTAAAGCGCGATATCGCATCTCACTTCTATGTTTCATGATAAGATATAATATTCAATGCGAAGTGTCATGTATACCTTGATTTCACTTCACAAGAATGTAAATGCGACACTTCCTTGCTAGGAAATATTGTTTGCAGATGTCTACGTATCACAGCAATAGAGTACTAATGCTTCTTAAAACGAGATGTCGTATTTCATATCTATGTTTCGTAATAAGATATAATATTCATTGTTTAATGTTATGTATACCTCGTATTCACTTCAGTGGAATGTAAGTGCGACATGTCCATGCTAGGAAATAGAGTTTGCAGATGTCTACGTATATTAGCAATAGTGTTCTAATGCTTCTCAAAACGCGGTATAGCACCTCATTCCTATGTTTCATGATAAGATATAATATTCATTGCGAAGTGTCATGCAATTCTCGTATTCACTTCAATAGAATGTAAATGCGACACTTCCAAGCTAGGGAATAGCGTTTGCAGATGTCTACGTATCGTAGCAATAGAGTTCTAATGCTTCTTAAAACGAGATGTCGCATCTCATTTCCATGTCTCATGATCAGATATAATATTCATTGCGAAGTGTCACGTATACCTCGTATTCCTTTCAAAAGAATGTAAATGCGACACTTCCTTGCTAGGAAGTAGCGTTTGCAGATGTCTACGTATCGAAGCAATAGTGTTCTAACTCTTCTTAAATCGCGATATCGCATCTCATCTCTATGTTTCATGATAAGATATAATATTCATTGTGCAGTGTTATGTATATCTCGTCTATACTTCAAATGGATGTAAATGCTTCAATTTCTTGCTAGGAAATAGCGTTTGCAGATGTCTACGTATCGAAGTAATAGACATCAAATGCTTCATAATTCGCCATATCGAATCTCATTTCTATGTTTCATGATAAGATATAATATTCATTGCGAAGTGTCATGTATACCTTGTATTCCTTTCAAAAGAATGTAAATGCGACACTTCCTTGCTAGGAAGTAGCGTTTGCAGATGTCTACGTATATTAGCAATAGAGTTCTAATGCTTCTCAAGACGCGATATAGCACCTCATTCCTATGTTTCATGATAAGATATAATATTCATTTCGAAGTGTCATGTATATCTCGTATTCACTTCAAAAGAATGTAAATGCGACACTTCCATGCTAGGAAATAGCGTTTGCAGATGTCTACGTATCGTAGCAATAGAGTTCTAATGCTACTTAAATCTCGATATCGCATCTCATTTATATGTTTCGTGATAAGATATAATATTCATTGCGAAGTGTCATTTATACCTCGTACTCACTTCAAAAGAATGTAAATGCGACCCTTCCATGCTAGGGAATAGCCTTTGCAGATGTCTACGTATCGTAGCAATAGAGTTCTAATGCTTCTTAGAACGCGATATCGCATCTCACTTTTATGTTTCATGATAAGATATAATATTCATTGCGAAGTGTCATGTATACCTCGTATTCACTTCAAAAGAATGTAAATGCGACACTTCCATGCTAGGAAATAGCGTTTGCAGATGTTTATGTATCGTGGCAATAGAGTTCTAATGCTTCTCAAAACGAGATATAGCACCTCATTCCTATGTTTCATGATAAGATATAATATTCATTGCGAAGTGTCATGTATATCTCGTATTCACTTCAAACGAATGTAAATGCGACACTTCCTTGCTAGGAAATGGCGTATTCAGATGTCTACGTATCGTAGCAATAGAGTTCTAATGCTACTTAAATCTCGATATCGCATCTCATTTATATGTTTCGTGATAAGATATAATATTCATCGCGAAGTGTCATGTACACCTCGTATTCACTTCAAAAAAATGTAAGTGAGACACTTCCATGCTAGGAAATAGCGTTTGCTGATGTCTCCGCATCGATGCCATAGAGTTCTAATGCTTCTTAAAACGCGATATCGCATCTCTCTTCCATGTTTCATGATAAGATACAATATTGATTGCGAAATGTCATGTATACCTCGCAATCACTACAAAAGAATGAAAATGCGACACTTCCATGCTAGGAAATAGCGTCTGCAGATGTCTACGCGTCAAGGCAATAGAGTTCTAGTGCTTCATAGATCGCGATATCGCATCTCATTTCTATGTTTCATTATAAGATATAATATTCATTGCGAAGTGTCATGTATACCTCGTATTCACTTCAAAAGAATGTAAATGCGACACTTCCATGCTAGGAAGTAGCGTTTGCAGATGTCTACGTATCGTAGCAATAGGTTTCTAATGCTTCTTAGAACGCGATATCGCATCTCACTTCTATGTTCCATGATAAGATATAATATTCATTGCGAAGTGTCATGTATACCTCGATTTCACTTCACAAGAATGTAAATGCGACACTTCCTTGCTAGGAAATATTGTTTGCAGATGTCTACGTATCACAGCAATAGAGTACTAACGATTCTTAAAACGAGATGTCGTATTTCATTTCTATGTTTCGTAATAAGATATAATATTCATTATGGAGTGCTATGTATACCTCGCACTCACTTCAAAAGAGTGTAAATGCGACCCTTCCATGCTAGGAAATAGCGTTTGCAGATGTCTACGTATCGTAGCAATAGAGTTCTAATGCGTCTTAAAACGAGATGCCGCATTTCATTTCTATGTTTCGTGATAAGATATAATATTCATTGTGGAGTGTTATGTATACCTCGTATTCACTTCAGTGGAATGTAAGTGCGAAATTTCCTCGCTAGGAAATAGCGTTTGCAGATGTCTACGTATCGTAGCAAAAGATTTCTTATGCTTCTTAAAACGCGATATCGCATCTCACTGCTATGTTTCATGAAAAGATATAATATTCATTATGGAGTGTTATGTATATCTCGTACTCACTTCAAAAGAGTGTAAATGCGACCCTTCCATGCCAGGAAATAGCGTTTGCAGATGTCTACGTATCGTAGCAATAGAGATCTAATGCTTCCTAGAACGCGATATCGCATCTCACTTCTATGTTTCATGATAAGATATAATATTCATTATGGAGTGATATGTATACCTGGTACTCACTCCAAAAGAATATAAATGCGACCCCTCCATGCTAGGAAATATCCTTTGCAGATGTCTACGTATCATAGCAATAGAGTTCTAATGCTTCTTAGAACGCGATATCGCATCTCACTTCTATGTTTCACGATAAGATATAATATTCATTGCGAAGTGTCATGTATACCTCGTATTCACTTCAAAAGAATGTAAATGCGACACTTCCATGCTAGGAAGTAGCGTTTGCAGATGTCCACGTATCGTAGCAATAGGTTTCTAATGCTTCTTAGAACGCGATATCGCATCTCACTTCTATGTTCCATGATAAGATATAATATTCATTGCGAAGTGTCATGTATACCTCGATTTCACTTCACAAGAATGTAAATGCGACACTTCCTTGCTAGGAAAAATTGTTTGCAGATGTCTACGTATCACAGCAATAGAGTACTAACGATTCTTAAAACGAGATGCCGCATTTCATTTCTATGTTTCGTGATAAGATATAATATTCATTGTGGAGTGTTATGTATACCTCGTATTCACTTCAGTGGAATGTAAGTGCGAAATTTCCTTGCTAGGAAATAGCGTTTGCAGATGTCTACGTATCGTAGCAATAGATTTCTTATGCTTCTTAAAACGCGATATCGCATCTCACTGCTATGTTTCATGAAAAGATATAATATTCATTATGGAGTGTTATGTATATCTCGTACTCACTTCAAAAGAGTGTAAATGCGACCCTTCCATGCCAGGAAATAGCGTTTGCAGATGTCTACGTATCGTAGCAATAGAGATCTAATGCTTCTTAGAACGCGATATCGCATCTCACTCCTATGTTTCATGATAAGATATAATATTCATTATGGAGTGATATGTATACCTGGTACTCACTCCAAAAGAATATAAATGCGACCCTTCCATGCTAGGAAATATCCTTTGCAGATGTCTACGTATCATAGCAATAGAGTTCTAATGCTTCTTAAAACGAGATGTCGCATCTCATTTCTATGTCTCATGATCAGATATAATAATCATTGCGAAGTGTCATGCATATCTCGCACTCACTTCAAAAGGATGTAAATGCGACACTTCCTTCCTAGGAAATAGCGTTTGCAGATGTCTACGTATCGTAGCAATAGAGTTCTAATTCTTCTTAAAACGCGATATCGCATCTCACTGCTATGTTTCATGATAAGATATAATATTCATTATGGAGTGTTATGTATACCTCGTACTCACCTCAAAAGAATGTAAATGCGACCCTTCCATGCTAGGAAATAGCGTTTGCAGATGTCTACGTATCGTAGCAATAGAGTTCTAATGCTTCTTAAAGCGCGATATCGCATCTCACTTCTATGTTTCATGATAAGATATAATATTCAATGCGAAGTGTCATGTATACCTTGATTTCACTTCACAAGAATGTAAATGCGACACTTCCTTGCTAGGAAATATTGTTTGCAGATGTCTACGTATCACAGCAATAGAGTACTAATGCTTCTTAAAACGAGATGTCGTATTTCATATCTATGTTTCGTAATAAGATATAATATTCATTGTTTAATGTTATGTATACCTCGTATTCACTTCAGTGGAATGTAAGTGCGACATGTCCATGCTAGGAAATAGAGTTTGCAGATGTCTACGTATATTAGCAATAGTGTTCTAATGCTTCTCAAAACGCGGTATAGCACCTCATTCCTATGTTTCATGATAAGATATAATATTCATTGCGAAGTGTCATGCAATTCTCGTATTCACTTCAATAGAATGTAAATGCGACACTTCCAAGCTAGGGAATAGCGTTTGCAGATGTCTACGTATCGTAGCAATAGAGTTCTAATGCTTCTTAAAACGAGATGTCGCATCTCATTTCCATGTCTCATGATCAGATATAATATTCATTGCGAAGTGTCATGTATACCTCGTATTCACTTCAAAAGGATGTAAATGCGACACTTCCTTGCTAGGAAATAGCGTTACCAGATGAATACGTATCGTAGCAATAGGGTTCTAATGCTTCTTAAAACGCGATATCGCATCTCACTTCTATGTTTCATGATAAGATATAATATTCATTGCGAAGTGTCATGTATACCTCGTACTCACTTCAAAAGAATGTAAATGCGACCCTTCCATGCTAGGGAATAGCCTTTGCAGATGTCTACGTATCGTAGCAATAGAGTTCTAATGCTTCTTAGAACGCGATATCGCATCTCACTTTTATGTTTCATGATAAGATATAATATTCATTGCGAAGTGTCATGTATACTTCGTATTCACTTCAAAAGAATGTAAATGCGACACTTCCATGCTAGGAAATAGCGTTTGCAGATGTTTATGTATCGTGGCAATAGAGTTCTAATGCTTCTCGAAACGAGATATAGCACCTCATTCCTATGTTTCATGATAAGATATAATATTCATTGCGAAGTGTCATGTATATCTCGTATTCGCGTCAAACGAATGTAAATGCGACACTTCCTTGCTAGGAAATGGCGTATTCAGATGTCTACGTATCGTAGCAATAGAGTTCTAATGCTAGTTAAATCTCGATATCGCATCTCATTTATATGTTTCGTGATAAGATATAATATTCATCGCGAAGTGTCATGTACACCTCGTATTCACTTCAAAAAAATGTAAGTGCGACACTTCCATGCTAGGAAATAGCGTTTGCTGATGTCTCCGCATCGATGCCATAGAGTTCTAATGCTTCTTAAAACGCGATATCGCATCTCTCTCCTATGTTTCATGATAAGATACAATATTCATTGCGAAGTGTCATGTATACCTCGCAATCACTACAAAAGAATGAAAATGCGACACTTCCATGCTAGGAAATAGCGTCTGCAGATGTCTACGCGTCAAGGCAATAGAGTTCTAGTGCTTCATATATCGCGATATCGCATCTCATTTCTATGTTTCATTATAAGATATAATATTCATTATGGAGTGATATGTATACCTGGTACTCACTCCAAAAGAATATAAATGCGACCCCTCCATGCTAGGAAATATCCTTTGCAGATGTCTACGTATCATAGCAATAGATTTCTAATGCTTCTTAGAACGCGATATCGCATCTCACTTCTATATTTCACGATAAGATATAATATTCATTGCGATGTGTCATGTATACCTCGTATTCACTTCAAAAGAATATAAATGCGACCCTTCCATGCTAGGAAGTAGCCTTTGCAGATGTCTACGTATCATAGCAATAGAGTTCTAATGCTTCTTAAAACGAGATGTCGCATCTCATTTCTATGTCTCATGATCAGATATAATAATCATTGCGAAGTGTCATGCATATCTCGCACTCACTTCAAAAGGATGTAAATGCGACACTTCCTTCCTAGGAAATAGCGTTTGCAGATGTCTACGTATCGTAGCAATAGAGTTCTAATTCTTCTTAAAACGCGATATCGCATCTCACTGCTATGTTTCATGATAAGATATAATATTCATTATGGAGTGTTATGTATACCTCGTACTCACCTAAAAAGAATGTAAATGCGACCCTTCCATGCTAGGAAATAGCGTTTGCAGATGTCTACGTATCGTAGCAATTGAGTTCTAATGCTTCTTAAAGCGCGATATCGCATCTCACTTCTATGTTTCATGATAAGATATAATATTCAATGCGAAGTGTCATGTATACCTCGATTTCACTTCACAAGAATGTAAATGCGACACTTCCTTGCTAGGAAATATTGTTTGCAGATGTCTACGTATCACAGCAATAGAGTACTAATGCTTCTTAAAACGAGATGTCGTATTTCATATCTATGTTTCGTAATAAGATATAATATTCATTGTTTAATGTTATGTATACCTCGTATTCACTTCAGTGGAATGTAAGTGCGACATGTCCATGCTAGGAAATAGAGTTTGCAGACGTCTACGTATATTAGCAATAGTGTCCTAAAGCTCCTCAAAACGCGGTATAGCACCTCATTTCTATGTTTCATGATAAGATATAATATTCATTGCGAAGTGTCATGTAATTCTCGTATTCACTTCAAAAGAATGTAAATGCGACACTTGCATGCTAGGAAGTAGCGTTTGCAGATGTCTACGTATCGTAGCAATAGAGTTCTAATGCTTCTTAAAACGAGATGTCGCATCTCATTTCCATGTCTCATGATCAGATATAATATTCATTGCGAAGTGTCATGTATACCTCGTATTCACTTCAAAAGGATGTAAATGCGACACTTCCTTGCTAGGAAATAGCGTTACCAGATGAATACGTATCGTAGCAATTGGGTTCTAATGCTTCTTAAAACGCGATATCGCATCTCACTTCTATGTTTCATGATAAGATATAATATTCATTGCGAAGTGTCATGTATACCTCGTACTCACTTCAAAAGAATGTAAATGCGACCCTTCCATGCTAGGGAATAGCCTTTGCAGATGTCTACGTATCGTAGCAATAGAGTTCTAATGCTTCTTAGAACGCGATATCGCATCTCACTTTTATGTTTCATGATAAGATATAATATTCATTGCGAAGTGTCATGTATACCTCGTATTCACTTCAAAAGAATGTAAATGCGACACTTCCATGCTAGGAAGTAGCGTTTGCAGATGTTTATGTATCGTGGCAATAGAGTTCTAATGCTTCTCAAAACGAGATATAGCACCTCATTCCTATGTTTCATGATAAAATATAATATTCATTGCGAAGTGTCATGTATATTTCGTATTCACTTCAAACGAATGTAAATGCGACACTTCCTTGCTAGGAAATGGCGTATTCAGATGTCTACGTATCGTAGCAATAGAGTTCTAATGCTACTTAAAACGCGATATCGCGTCTCTCTTCTATGTTTCATGATAAGATACAATATTCATTGCGAAATGTCATGTATACCTCGCAATCACTACAAAAGAATGAAAATGCGACACTTCCATGCTAGGAAATAGCGTCTGCAGATGTCTACGCGTCAAGGCAATAGAGTTCTAGTGCTTCATAGATCGCGATATCGCATCTCATTTCTATGTTTCATTATAAGATATAATATTCATTGCGAAGTGTCATGTGTACCTCGTATTCACATCAAAAGAATGTAAATGCGACTATTCCATGCTAGGAAATAGCGTTTGCAGATGTCTACGTATCGTAGCAATAGAGTTCTCATGCGTCTTAAAACGAGGTGCCGCATTTCATTTGTATGTTTCGTGATAAGATATAATATTCAGTGTGGAGTGTTATGTATACCTCGTATTCACTTCAGTGGAATGTAAGTGGAATGTAAGTGTAATGCTAGGAAATAGAGTTTGCAGATGTCTACGCATATTAGCAATAGAGTTCTAACGCTTCTCAAAACGCGATATAGCACCTCATTCCTATGTTTCACGATAAGATATAATATTCATTGCGAAGTGTCATGTATACCTCGTATTCACTTCAAAAGAATATAAATGCGACCCTTCCATGCTAGGAAATAGCCTTTGCAGATGTCTACGTATCATAGCAATAGAGTTCTAATGCTTCTTAAAACGAGATGTCGCATCTCATTTCTATGTCTCATGATCAGATATAATAATCATTGCGAAGTGTCATGCATATCTCGCACTCACTTCAAAAGGATGTAAATGCGACCCTTCCATGCTAGGAAATAGCGTTTGCAGATGTCTACGTATCACAGCAATAGAGTACTAACGATTCTTAAAACGAGATGCCGCATTTCATTTCTATGTTTCGTGATAAGATATAATATTCATTGTGGAGTGTTATGTATACCTCGTATTCACTTCAGTGGAATGTAAGTGCGAAATTTCCTTGCTAGGAAATAGCGTTTGCAGATGTCTACGTATCGTAGCAATAGATTTCTTATGCTTCTTAAAACGCGATATCGCATCTCACTGCTATGTTTCATGAAAAGATATAATATTCATTATGGAGTGTTATGTATATCTCGTACTCACTTCAAAAGAGTGTAAATGCGACCCTTCCATGCCAGGAAATAGCGTTTGCAGATGTCTACGTATCGTAGCAATAGAGATCTAATGCTTCTTAGAACGCGATATCGCATCTCACTTCTATGTTTCATGATAAGATATAATATTCATTATGGAGTGATATGTATACCTGGTACTCACTCCAAAAGAATATAAATGCGACCCTTCCATGCTAGGAAATATCCTTTGCAGATGTCTACGTATCATAGCAATAGAGTTCTAATGCTTCTTAGAACGCGATATCGCATCTCACTTCTATGTCTCACGATAAGATATAATATTCATTGCGAAGTGTCATGTATACCTCGTATTCACTTCAAAAGAATATAAATGCGACCCTTCCATGCTAGAAAATAGCCTTTGCAGATGTCTACGTATCATAGCAATAGAGTTCTAATGCTTCTTAAAACGAGATGTCGCATCTCATTTCTATGTCTCATGATCAGATATAATAATCATTGCGAAGTGTCATGCATATCTCGCACTCACTTCAAAAGGATGTAAATGCGACACTTCCTTCCTAGGAAATAGCGTTTGCAGATGTCTACGTATCGTAGCAATAGAGTTCTAATGCTTCTTAGAACGCGATATCGCATCTCACTTTTATGTTTCATGATAAGATATAATATTCATTGCGAAGTGTCATGTATACTTCGTATTCACTTCAAAAGAATGTAAATGCGACACTTCCATGCTAGGAAATAGCGTTTGCAGATGTTTATGTATCGTGGCAATAGAGTTCTAATGCTTCTCGAAACGAGATATAGCACCTCATTCCTATGTTTCATGATAAGATATAATATTCATTGCGAAGTGTCATGTATATCTCATATTCACGTCAAACGAATGTAAATGCGACACTTCCTTGCTAGGAAATGGCGTATTCAGATGTCTACGTATCGTAGCAATAGAGTTCTAATGCTAGTTAAATCTCGATATCGCATCTCATTTATATGTTTCGTGATAAGATATAATATTCATCGCGAAGTGTCATGTACACCTCGTATTCACTTCAAAAAAATGTAAGTGCGACACTTCCATGCTAGGAAATAGCGTTTGCTGATGTCTCCGCATCGATGCCATAGAGTTCTAATGCTTCTTAAAACGCGATATCGCATCTCTCTCCTATGTTTCATGATAAGATACAATATTCATTGCGAAGTGTCATGTATACCTCGCAATCACTACAAAAGAATGAAAATGCGACACTTCCATGCTAGGAAATAGCGTCTGCAGATGTCTACGCGTCAAGGCAATAGAGTTCTAGTGCTTCATATATCGCGATATCGCATCTCATTTCTATGTTTCATTATAAGATATAATATTCATTATGGAGTGATATGTATACCTGGTACTCACTCCAAAAGAATATAAATGCGACCCCTCCAAGCTAGGAAATATCCTTTGCAGATGTCTACGTATCATAGCAATAGAGTTCTAATGCTTCTTAGAACGCGATATCGCATCTCACTTCTATATTTCACGATAAGATATAATATTCATTGCGATGTGTCATGTATACCTCGTATTCACTTCAAAAGAATATAAATGCGACCCTTCCATGCTAGGAAATAGCCTTTGCAGATGTCTACGTTTCATAGCAATAGAGTTCTAATGCTTCTTAAAACGAGATGTCGCATCTCATTTCTATGTCTCATGATCAGATATAATAATCATTGCGAAGTGTCATGCATATCTCGCACTCACTTCAAAAGGATGTAAATGCGACACTTCCTTCCTAGGAAATAGCGTTTGCAGATGTCTACGTATCGTAGCAATAGAGTTCTAATTCTTCTTAAAACGCGATATCGCATCTCACTGCTATGTTTCATGATAAGATATAATATTCATTATGGAGTGTTATGTATACCTCGTACTCACCTCAAAAGAATGTAAATGCGACCCTTCCATGCTAGGAAATAGCGTTTGCAGATGTCTACGTATCGTAGCAATAGAGTTCTAATGCTTCTTAAAGCGCGATATCGCATCTCACTTCTATGTTTCATGATAAGATATAATATTCAATGCGAAGTGTCATGTATACCTTGATTTCACTTCACAAGAATGTAAATGCGACACTTCCTTGCTAGGAAATATTGTTTGCAGATGTCTACGTATCACAGCAATAGAGTACTAATGCTTCTTAAAACGAGATGTCGTATTTCATATCTATGTTTCGTAATAAGATATAATATTCATTGTTTAATGTTATGTATACCTCGTATTCACTTCAGTGGAATGTAAGTGCGACATGTCCATGCTAGGAAATAGAGTTTGCAGATGTCTACGTATATTAGCAATAGTGTTCTAATGCTTCTCAAAACGCGGTATAGCACCTCATTCCTATGTTTCATGATAAGATATAATATTCATTGCGAAGTGTCATGCAATTCTCGTATTCACTTCAATAGAATGTAAATGCGACACTTCCAAGCTAGGGAATAGCGTTTGCAGATGTCTACGTATCGTAGCAATAGAGTTCTAATGCTTCTTAAAACGAGATGTCGCATCTCATTTCCATGTCTCATGATCAGATATAATATTCATTGCGAAGTGTCATGTATACCTCGTATTCACTTCAAAAGGATGTAAATGCGACACTTCCTTGCTAGGAAATAGCGTTACCAGATGAATACGTATCGTAGCAATAGGGTTCTAATGCTTCTTAAAACGCGATATCGCATCTCACTTCTATGTTTCATGATAAGATATAATATTCATTGCGAAGTGTCATGTATACCTCGTACTCACTTCAAAAGAATGTAAATGCGACCCTTCCATGCTAGGGAATAGCCTTTGCAGATGTCTACGTATCGTAGCAATAGAGTTCTAATGCTTCTTAGAACGCGATATCGCATCTCACTTTTATGTTTCATGATAAGATATAATATTCATTGCGAAGTGTCATGTATACTTCGTATTCACTTCAAAAGAATGTAAATGCGACACTTCCATGCTAGGAAATAGCGTTTGCAGATGTTTATGTATCGTGGCAATAGAGTTCTAATGCTTCTCGAAACGAGATATAGCACCTCATTCCTATGTTTCATGATAAGATATAATATTCATTGCGAAGTGTCATGTATATCTCGTATTCGCGTCAAACGAATGTAAATGCGACACTTCCTTGCTAGGAAATGGCGTATTCAGATGTCTACGTATCGTAGCAATAGAGTTCTAATGCTAGTTAAATCTCGATATCGCATCTCATTTATATGTTTCGTGATAAGATATAATATTCATCGCGAAGTGTCATGTACACCTCGTATTCACTTCAAAAAAATGTAAGTGCGACACTTCCATGCTAGGAAATAGCGTTTGCTGATGTCTCCGCATCGATGCCATAGAGTTCTAATGCTTCTTAAAACGCGATATCGCATCTCTCTCCTATGTTTCATGATAAGATACAATATTCATTGCGAAGTGTCATGTATACCTCGCAATCACTACAAAAGAATGAAAATGCGACACTTCCATGCTAGGAAATAGCGTCTGCAGATGTCTACGCGTCAAGGCAATAGAGTTCTAGTGCTTCATATATCGCGATATCGCATCTCATTTCTATGTTTCATTATAAGATATAATATTCATTATGGAGTGATATGTATACCTGGTACTCACTCCAAAAGAATATAAATGCGACCCCTCCATGCTAGGAAATATCCTTTGCAGATGTCTACGTATCATAGCAATAGATTTCTAATGCTTCTTAGAACGCGATATCGCATCTCACTTCTATATTTCACGATAAGATATAATATTCATTGCGATGTGTCATGTATACCTCGTATTCACTTCAAAAGAATATAAATGCGACCCTTCCATGCTAGGAAATAGCCTTTGCAGATGTCTACGTATCATAGCAATAGAGTTCTAATGCTTCTTAAAACGAGATGTCGCATCTCATTTCTATGTCTCATGATCAGATATAATAATCATTGCGAAGTGTCATGCATATCTCGCACTCACTTCAAAAGGATGTAAATGCGACACTTCCTTCCTAGGAAATAGCGTTTGCAGATGTCTACGTATCGTAGCAATTGAGTTCTAATGCTTCTTAAAGCGCGATATCGCATCTCACTTCTATGTTTCATGATAAGATATAATATTCAATGCGAAGTGTCATGTATACCTCGATTTCACTTCACAAGAATGTAAATGCGACACTTCCTTGCTAGGAAATATTGTTTGCAGATGTCTACGTATCACAGCAATAGAGTACTAATGCTTCTTAAAACGAGATGTCGTATTTCATATCTATGTTTCGTAATAAGATATAATATTCATTGTTTAATGTTATGTATACCTCGTATTCACTTCAGTGGAATGTAAGTGCGACATGTCCATGCTAGGAAATAGAGTTTGCAGACGTCTACGTATATTAGCAATAGTGTCCTAAAGCTCCTCAAAACGCGGTATAGCACCTCATTTCTATGTTTCATGATAAGATATAATATTCATTGCGAAGTGTCATGTAATTCTCGTATTCACTTCAAAAGAATGTAAATGCGACACTTGCATGCTAGGAAATAGCGTTTGCAGATGTCTACGTATCGTAGCAATAGAGTTCTAATGCTTCTTAAAACGAGATGTCGCATCTCATTTCCATGTCTCATGATCAGATATAATATTCATTGCGAAGTGTCATGTATACCTCGTATTCACTTCAAAAGGATGTAAATGCGACACTTCCTTGCTAGGAAATAGCGTTACCAGATGAATACGTATCGTAGCAATTGGGTTCTAATGCTTCTTAAAACGCGATATCGCATCTCACTTCTATGTTTCATGATAAGATATAATATTCATTGCGAAGTGTCATGTATACCTCGTACTCACTTCAAAAGAATGTAAATGCGACCCTTCCATGCTAGGGAATAGCCTTTGCAGATGTCTACGTATCGTAGCAATAGAGTTCTAATGCTTCTTAGAACGCGATATCGCATCTCACTTTTATGTTTCATGATAAGATATAATATTCATTGCGAAGTGTCATGTATACCTCGTATTCACTTCAAAAGAATGTAAATGCGACACTTCCATGCTAGGAAGTAGCGTTTGCAGATGTTTATGTATCGTGGCAATAGAGTTCTAATGCTTCTTAAAACGAGATGTCGCATCTCATTTCCATGTCTCATGATCAGATATAATATTCATTGCGAAGTGTCATGTATACCTCGTATTCACTTCAAAAGGATGTAAATGCGACACTTCCTTGCTAGGAAATAGCGTTACCAGATGAATACGTATCGTAGCAATTGGGTTCTAATGCTTCTTAAAACGCGATATCGCATCTCACTTCTATGTTTCATGATAAGATATAATATTCATTGCGAAGTGTCATGTATACCTCGTACTCACTTCAAAAGAATGTAAATGCGACCCTTCCATGCTAGGGAATAGCCTTTGCAGATGTCTACGTATCGTAGCAATAGAGTTCTAATGCTTCTTAGAACGCGATATCGCATCTCACTTTTATGTTTCATGATAAGATATAATATTCATTGCGAAGTGTCATGTATACCTCGTATTCACTTCAAAAGAATGTAAATGCGACACTTCCATGCTAGGAAGTAGCGTTTGCAGATGTTTATGTATCGTGGCAATAGAGTTCTAATGCTTCTCAAAACGAGATATAGCACCTCATTCCTATGTTTCATGATAAAATATAATATTCATTGCGAAGTGTCATGTATATTTCGTATTCACTTCAAACGAATGTAAATGCGACACTTCCTTGCTAGGAAATGGCGTATTCAGATGTCTACGTATCGTAGCAATAGAGTTCTAATGCTACTTAAAACGCGATATCGCGTCTCTCTTCTATGTTTCATGATAAGATACAATATTCATTGCGAAATGTCATGTATACCTCGCAATCACTACAAAAGAATGAAAATGCGACACTTCCATGCTAGGAAATAGCGTCTGCAGATGTCTACGCGTCAAGGCAATAGAGTTCTAGTGCTTCATAGATCGCGATATCGCATCTCATTTCTATGTTTCATTATAAGATATAATATTCATTGCGAAGTGTCATGTGTACCTCGTATTCACATCAAAAGAATGTAAATGCGACTATTCCATGCTAGGAAATAGCGTTTGCAGATGTCTACGTATCGTAGCAATAGAGTTCTCATGCGTCTTAAAACGAGGTGCCGCATTTCATTTGTATGTTTCGTGATAAGATATAATATTCAGTGTGGAGTGTTATGTATACCTCGTATTCACTTCAGTGGAATGTAAGTGGAATGTAAGTGTAATGCTAGGAAATAGAGTTTGCAGATGTCTACGCATATTAGCAATAGAGTTCTAACGCTTCTCAAAACGCGATATAGCACCTCATTCCTATGTTTCACGATAAGATATAATATTCATTGCGAAGTGTCATGTATACCTCGCAATCACTACAAAAGAATGAAAATGCGACACTTCCATGCTAGGAAATAGCGTCTGCAGATGTCTACGCGTCAAGGCAATAGAGTTCTAGTGCTTCATATATAGCGATATCGCATCTCATTTCTATGTTTCATTATAAGATATAATATTCATTATGGAGTGATATGTATACCTGGTACTCACTCCAAAAGAATATAAATGCGACCCCTCCATGCTAGGAAATATCCTTTGCAGATGTCTACGTATCATAGCAATAGAGTTCTAATGCTTCTTAGAACGCGATATCGCATCTCACTTCTATATTTCACGATAAGATATAATATTCATTGCGATGTGTCATGTATACCTCGTATTCACTTCAAAAGAATATAAATGCGACCCTTCCATGCTAGGAAATAGCCTTTGCAGATGTCTACGTTTCATAGCAATAGAGTTCTAATGCTTCTTAAAACGAGATGTCGCATCTCATTTCTATGTCTCATGATCAGATATAATAATCATTGCGAAGTGTCATGCATATCTCGCACTCACTTCAAAAGGATGTAAATGCGACACTTCCTTCCTAGGAAATAGCGTTTGCAGATGTCTACGTATCGTAGCAATAGAGTTCTAATTCTTCTTAAAACGCGATATCGCATCTCACTGCTATGTTTCATGATAAGATATAATATTCATTATGGAGTGTTATGTATACCTCGTACTCACCTCAAAAGAATGTAAATGCGACCCTTCCATGCTAGGAAATAGCGCTTGCAGATGTCTACGTATCGTAGCAATTGAGTTCTAATGCTTCTTAAAGCGCGATATCGCATCTCACTTCTATGTTTCATGATAAGATATAATATTCAATGCGAAGTGTCATGTATACCTCGATTTCACTTCACAAGAATGTAAATGCGACACTTCCTTGCTAGGAAATATTGTTTGCAGATGTCTACGTATCACAGCAATAGAGTACTAATGCTTCTTAAAACGAGATGTCGTATTTCATATCTATGTTTCGTAATAAGATATAATATTCATTGTTTAATGTTATGTATACCTCGTATTCACTTCAGTGGAATGTAAGTGCGACATGTCCATGCTAGGAAATAGAGTTTGCAGACGTCTACGTATATTAGCAATAGTGTCCTAATGCTCCTCAAAACGCGGTATAGCACCTCATTTCTATGTTTCATGATAAGATATAATATTCATTGCGAAGTGTCATGTAATTCTCGTATTCACTTCAAAAGAATGTAAATGCGACACTTGCATGCTAGGAAATAGCGTTTGCAGATGTCTACGTATCGTAGCAATAGAGTTCTAATGCTTCTTAAAACGAGATGTCGCATCTCATTTCCATGTCTCATGATCAGATATAATATTCATTGCGAAGTGTCATGTATACCTCGTATTCACTTCAAAAGGATGTAAATGCGACACTTCCTTGCTAGGAAATAGCGTTACCAGATGAATACGTATCGTAGCAATTGGGTTCTAATGCTTCTTAAAACGCGATATCGCATCTCACTTCTATGTTTCATGATAAGATATAATATTCATTGCGAAGTGTCATGTATACCTCGTACTCACTTCAAAAGAATGTAAATGCGACCCTTCCATGCTAGGGAATAGCCTTTGCAGATGTCTACGTATCGTAGCAATAGAGTTCTAATGCTTCTTAGAACGCGATATCGCATCTCACTTTTATGTTTCATGATAAGATATAATATTCATTGCGAAGTGTCATGTATACCTCGTATTCACTTCAAAAGAATGTAAATGCGACACTTCCATGCTAGGAAGTAGCGTTTGCAGATGTTTATGTATCGTGGCAATAGAGTTCTAATGCTTCTCAAAACGAGATATAGCACCTCATTCCTATGTTTCATGATAAAATATAATATTCATTGCGAAGTGTCATGTATATTTCGTATTCACTTCAAACGAATGTAAATGCGACACTTCCTTGCTAGGAAATGGCGTATTCAGATGTCTACGTATCGTAGCAATAGAGTTCTAATGCTACTTAAAACGCGATATCGCATCTCTCTTCTATGTTTCATGATAAGATACAATATTCATTGCGAAATGTCATGTATACCTCGCAATCACTACAAAAGAATGAAAATGCGACACTTCCATGCTAGGAAATAGCGTCTGCAGATGTCTACGCGTCAAGGCAATAGAGTTCTAGTGCTTCATAGATCGCGATATCGCATCTCATTTCTATGTTTCATTATAAGATATAATATTCATTGCGAAGTGTCATGTGTACCTCGTATTCACATCAAAAGAATGTAAATGCGACTATTCCATGCTAGGAAATAGCGTTTGCAGATGTCTACGTATCGTAGCAATAGAGTTCTCATGCGTCTTAAAACGAGGTGCCGCATCTCATTTCTATGTCTCATGATCAGATATAATAATCATTGCGAAGTGTCATGCATATCTCGCACTCACTTCAAAAGGATGTAAATGCGACCCTTCCATGCTAGGAAATAGCGTTTGCAGATGTCTACGTATCGTAGCAATGGAGTTCTAATGCTTCTTAAAGCGCGATATCGCATCTCACTTCTATGTTTCATGATAAGATATAATATTCAATGCGAAGTGTCATGTATACCTCGATTTCACTTCACAAGTATGTAAATGCGACACTTCCTTGCTAGGGAATAGCGTTTGCAGATGTCTACGTATCGTAGCAATAGATTTCTAATGCTTCTTAAAACGCGATATCGCATCTCACTGCTGTGTTTCATGAAAAGATATAATATTCATTGCGAAGTATCATGTATACCTCGTATTCACTTCAAAAGAATGTAAATGCGACACTTCCATGCTAGGAAGTAGCGTTTGCAGATGTCCACGTATCGTAGCAATAGGTTTCTAATGCTTCTTAGAACGCGATATCGCATCTCACTTCTATGTTCCATGATAAGATATAATATTCATTGCGAAGTGTCATGTATACCTCGATTTCACTTCACAAGAATGTAAATGCGACACTTCCTTGCTAGGAAATATTGTTTGCAGATGTCTACGTATCACAGCAATAGAGTACTAACGATTCTTAAAACGAGATGCCGCATTTCATTTCTATGTTTCGTGATAAGATATAATATTCATTGTGGAGTGTTATGTATACCTCGTATTCACTTCAGTGGAATGTAAGTGCGAAATTTCCTTGCTAGGAAATAGCGTTTGCAGATGTCTACGTATCGTAGCAATAGATTTCTTATGCTTCTTAAAACGCGATATCGCATCTCACTGCTATGTTTCATGAAAAGATATAATATTCATTATGGAGTGTTATGTATATCTCGTACTCACTTCAAAAGAGTGTAAATGCGACCCTTCCATGCCAGGAAATAGCGTTTGCAGATGTCTACGTATCGTAGCAATAGAGATCTAGTGCTTCTTAGAACGCGATATCGCATCTCACTTCTATGTTTCATGATAAGATATAATATTCATTATGGAGTGATATGTATACCTGGTACTCACTCCAAAAGAATATAAATGCGACCCTTCCATGCTAGGAAATATCCTTTGCAGATGTCTACGTATCATAGCAATAGAGTTCTAATGCTTCTTAGAACGCGATATCGCATCTCACTTCTATGTCTCACGATAAGATATAATATTCATTGCGAAGTGTCATGTATACCTCGTATTCACTTCAAAAGAATATAAATGCGACCCTTCCATGCTAGGAAATAGCCTTTGCAGATGTCTACGTATCATAGCAATAGAGTTCTAATGCTTCTTAAAACGAGATGTCGCATCTCATTTCTATGTCTCATGATCAGATATAATAATCATTGCGAAGTGTCATGCATATCTCGCACTCACTTCAAAAGGATGTAAATGCGACACTTCCTTCCTAGGAAATAGCGTTTGCAGATGTCTACGTATCGTAGCAATAGAGTTCTAATTCTTCTTAAAACGCGATATCGCATCTCACTGCTATGTTTCATGATAAGATATAATATTCATTATGGAGTGTTATGTATACCTCGTACTCACCTCAAAAGAATGTAAATGCGACCCTTCCATGCTAGGAAATAGCGTTTGCAGATGTCTACGTATCGTAGCAATAGAGTTCTAATGCTTCTTAAAGCGCGATATCGCATCTCACTTCTATGTTTCATGATAAGATATAATATTCAATGCGAAGTGTCATGTATACCTCGATTTCACTTCACAAGAATGTAAATGCGACACTTCCTTGCTAGGAAATATTGTTTGCAGATGTCTACGTATCACAGCAATAGGGTACTAATGCTTCTTAAAACGCGATGTCGTATTTCATATCTATGTTTCGTAATAAGATATAATATTCATTGTTTAATGTTATGTATACCTCGTATTCACTTCAGTGGAATGTAAGTGCGACATGTCCATGCTAGGAAATAGAGTTTGCAGATGTCTACGTATATTAGCAGTAGTGTTCTAATGCTTCTCAAAACGCGGTATAGCACCTCATTCCTATGTTTCATGATAAGATATAATATTCATTGCGAAGTGTCATGTAATTCTCGTATTCACTTCAATAGAATGTAAATGCGACACTTCCAAGCTAGGAAATAGCGTTTGCAGATGTCTACGTATCGTAGCAATAGAGTTCTAATGCTTCTTAAAACGAGATGTCGCATCTCATTTCCATGTCTCATGATCAGATATAATATTCATTGCGAAGTGTCATATATACCTCGTATTCACTTCAAAAGGATGTAAATGCGACACTTCCTTGCTAGGAAATAGCGTTACCAGATGAATACGTATCGTAGCAATAGGGTTCTAATGCTTCTTAAAACGCGATATCGCATCTCACTTCTATGTTTCATGATAAGATATAATATTCATTGCGAAGTGTCATGTATACCTCGTACTCACTTCAAAAGAATGTAAATGCGACCCTTCCATGCTAGGGAATAGCCTTTGCAGATGTCTACGTATCGTAGCAATAGAGTTCTAATGCTTCTTAGAACGCGATATCGCATCTCACTTTTATGTTTCATGATAAGATATAATATTCATTGCGAAGTGTCATGTATACTTCGTATTCACTTCAAAAGAATGTAAATGCGACACTTCCATGCTAGGAAATAGCGTTTGCAGATGTTTATGTATCGTGGCAATAGAGTTCTAATGCTTCTCGAAACGAGATATAGCACCTCATTCCTATGTTTCATGATAAGATATAATATTCATTGCGAAGTGTCATGTATATCTCGTATTCACGTCAAACGAATGTAAATGCGACACTTCCTTGCTAGGAAATGGCGTATTCAGATGTCTACGTATCGTAGCAATAGAGTTCTAATGCTAGTTAAATCTCGATATCGCATCTCATTTATATGTTTCGTGATAAGATATAATATTCATCGCGAAGTGTCATGTACACCTCGTATTCACTTCAAAAAAATGTAAGTGCGACACTTCCATGCTAGGAAATAGCGTTTGCTGATGTCTCCGCATCGATGCCATAGAGTTCTAATGCTTCTTAAAACGCGATATCGCATCTCTCTCCTATGTTTCATGATAAGATACAATATTCATTGCGAAGTGTCATGTATACCTCGCAATCACTACAAAAGAATGAAAATGCGACACTTCCATGCTAGGAAATAGCGTCTGCAGATGTCTACGCGTCAAGGCAATAGAGTTCTAGTGCTTCATATATCGCGATATCGCATCTCATTTCTATGTTTCATTATAAGATATTATATTCATTGCGAAGTGTCATGTGTACCTCGTATTCACATCAAAAGAATGTAAATGCGACTATTCCTTGCTAGGAAATAGCGTTTGCAGATGTCTACGTATCGTAGCAATAGAGTTCTAACGCTTCTTAAAATGCGATATCGCATCTCACTGCTATGTTTCATGAGAAGATATAATATTCATTATGGAGTGTTATGTATACCTCATACTCACTTCAAAAGAATGTAAATGTGACCTTTCCATGCTAGGAAATAGCGTTTGCAGATGTCTACGTATCGTAGCAATAGAGTTCTAATGCTTCTTCGAACGCGATATCGCATCTCACTTCTATGTTTCATGATAAGATATAATATTCATTGCGAAGTGTCATGTATACCTCGTATTCACTTCAAAAGAATGTAAATGCGACACTTCCATGCTAGGAAACAGCGTTTGCAGATGTCTACGTATCGTAGCAATAGAGTTCTAATGCTTCTTAAAACGCGATATCGCATCTCACTTCTATGTTTCATGATAAGGTATAATATTCATTGCGAAGTGTCATATATACCTCGTATTCACTTCAAAAGAATGTAAATGCGACACTTCCATGCTAGGAAATAGCGTTTGCAGATGTCTACGTACCGTAGCAATAGAGTTCTAATGCTTCTTAGAACGCGATATCGCATCTCACTTCCATGTTTCATGATAAGATATAATATTCATTGCGAAGTGTCGTGTATACCTCGTATTCACTTCAAAAGAATGTAAATGCGACACTTCCATGCTAGGAAGCAGCGTTTGCAGTTGTCTGCGTATCGTAGCAATAGAGTTCTAATGCTTCTTAAAACGCGATATCGCATCTCACTTCTATGTTTCATGATAAGATATAATATTCATTGCGATGTGTCATGTGTACCTCGTATACACTTCAAATGAATGTAAATGCGACACTTCCATGCTAGGAAATAGCGTTTGCAGATGTCTACGTATCGTAGCAATAGAGTTCTAATGCTTCTTAAAACGAGATGCCGCATTTCATTTCTATGTTTCGTGATAAGATATAATATTCATTATGGAGTGTTATGTATACCTCGTACTCACCTCAAAAGAATGTAAATGCGACCGTTCCATGCTAGGAAATAGCGTTTGCAGATGTCTACGTATCGTAGCAATAGGGTTCTAATGCTTCTTAAAACGCGATATCGCATCTCACTTCTATGTTGCATGATAAGATATAATATTCATTGCGAAGTGTCATGTATACCTCGATTTCACTTCACAAGAATGTAAATGCGACACTTCCTTGCTAGGATATATTGTTTGCAGATGTCTACGTATCACAGCAATAGAGTACTAATGCTTCTTATAACGAGATATCGTATTTCATTTCTATGTTTCGTAATAAGATATAATATTCATTGTGTAATGTTATGTATACCTCGTATTCACTTCAGTGGAATGTAAGTGCGAAATTTCCTTGCTAGGAAATAGAGTTTGCAGATGTCTACGTATATTAGCAATAGAGTTCTAATCCTTCTCAGAACGCGATATAGCACCTCATTCCTATGTTTCATGATAAGATATAATATTCATTGC
Source organism: Xylocopa sonorina (assembly GCF_050948175.1). NCBI lineage: Eukaryota > Metazoa > Arthropoda > Insecta > Hymenoptera > Apidae > Xylocopa > Xylocopa sonorina. The sequence goes on from NW_027490094.1 coordinate 1,700,542, forward strand.
GAAGTGTCATGTATATCTCGTATTCACATCAAAAGAATGTAAATGCGACACTTCCATGCTAGGAAATAGCGTTTGCAGATGTCTACGTATCGCAGCAATAGAGTTCCAATGCTTCTTAGAACGCGATATCGCATCTCTCTTCTATGTTTCATGATAAGGTATAATATTCATTGCGAAGTGTCGTGTATATCTCGTATTCACTTCAAAAGAATGTATATGCGACACTTCCATGCTAGGAAATAGCGTTTGCAAATGTCTACGTATCGTAGCAATAGATTTCTAATGCTTCTTAAAACGCGATATCGCATCTCACTGCTATGTTTCATGATAAGATATAATATTCATTATGGAGTGTTATGTATACCTCGTACTCACTTCAAAGGAGTGTAATTGCGACCCTTCCATGCTAGGAAATAGCGTTTACAGATGTCTACGTATCGTAGTAATAGAGTTCTAATGCTTCTTAGAACGCGATATCGCATCTCACTTCTATGTTTCATGATAAGATATAATATTCATTGCGAAGTGTCATGTATACCTCGTATTCACTTCAAGAGAATGTAAAGAAGACACATCCATGCTAGGGAATAGCGTTTGCAGATGTCTTCGTATCGTAGCAATAGAGTTCTAATGCTTCTTAGAACGCGATATCGCATCTCACTTCTATGTTTCATGATAAGATATAATGTTCATTGCGAAGTGTCATGTATACCTCGTATTCACTTCAAAAGAATGTAAATATGACACTTCCATGCTAGGAAATAGCCTTTGCAGATGTCTACGTATCGTAGCAATAGAGTTCTAATACTTCTTAGAACGCGATATCGCATCTCACTTCTATGTTTCATGATAAGGTATAATATTCATTGCGAAGTGTCGTGTATATCTCGTATTCACTTCAAAAGAATGTATATGCGACACTTCCATGCTAGGAAATAGCGTTTGCAAATGTCTACGTATCGTAGCAATAGATTTCTAATGCTTCTTAAAACGCGATATCGCATCTCACTGCTATGTTTCATGATAAGATATAATGTTCATTATGGAGTGTTATGTACACCTCGTACTCACTTCAAAGGAGTGTAATTGCGACCCTTCCATGCTAGGAAATAGCGTTTACAGATGTCTACGTATCGTAGTAATAGAGTTCTAATGCTTCTTAGAACGCGATATCGCATCTCACTTCTATGTTTCATGATAAGATATAATATTCATTGCGAAGTGTCATGTATACCTCGTATTCACTTCAAGAGAATGTAAAGAAGACACTTCCATGCTAGGGAATAGCGTTTGCAGATGTCTTCGTATCGTAGCAATAGAGTTCTAATGCTTCTTAGAACGCGATATCGCATCTCACTTCTATGTTTCATGATAAGATATAATCTTTATTGCGAAGTGTCATCCATACCTCGTATTCACTTCAAATGAATGTAAGTGCGACACTTCCATGCTAGGAAATAGTGTTTGCAGATGTCTACGTATCGTAGCAATAGGGTTCTAATGCTTCTTAGAACGCGATATCGCATCTCACTTCTATGTTTCATGATAAGGTATAATATTCATTGCAAAGTGTCATGTATACCTCGTATTCACTTCAAATGAATGTAAATGCGACACTTCCATGCTAGGAAATAGCGTTTGCAGATGTCTACGTATCGTAGCAATAGATTTCTAATGCTTCTTAAAACGCGATATCGCATCTCACTGCTATGTTTCATGATAAGATATAATATTCATTATGGAGTGTTATGTATACCTCGTACTCACTTCAAAGGAGTGTAATTGCGGCCCTTCCATGCTAGGAAATAGCGTTTACAGATGTCTACGTATCGTAGTAATAGAGTTCTAATGCTTCTTAGAACGCGATATCGCATCTCACTTCTATGTTTCATGATAAGATATAATATTCATTGCGAAGTGTCATGTATACCTCGTATTCACTTCAAGAGAATGTAAATAAGACACTTCCATGCTCGGGAATAGCGTTTGCAGATGTCTTCGTATCGTAGCAATAGAGTTCTAATGCTTCTTAGAACGCGATATCGCATCTCACTTCTATGTTTCATGATAAGATATAATATTTATTGCGAAGTGTCATCTATACCTCGTATTCACTTCAAATGAATGTAAATGCGACACTTCCATGCTAGGAAATAGTGTTTGCAGATGTCTACGTATCGTAGCAATAGAGTTCAAATGCTTCCTAAAACGCGATATCGCATCTCACTGCTATGTTTCATGATAAGATATAATATTCATTATGGAGTGTTATGTATACCTCGTACTCACTTCAAAAGAATGTAAATGCGACCCTTCCATGCTAGGAAGTAGCGTTTGCAGATGTCTACGTATCGTAGCAATAGAGTTCTAATGCTTCTAAAAACGCGATTAAGAATCTCACTTCTATGTTTCATGATAAGATATAATATTCAATGCGAAGTGTCATGTATACCTCGATTTCACTTCACAAGAATGTAAATGCGACACTTCCTTGCTAGGAAATATTGTTTTCAGATGTCTACTTATCACAGCAATAGAGTACTAATGCTTCTTAAAACGAGATGTCGCATTTCATTTCTATGTTTCGTGATGAGATATAATATTCATTTCGAAGTGTCATGTATACCTCGTATGCACTTCAAAAAAATGTAAACGCGACACTTCTATGCTAGGAAATAGCGTTTGCAGATGTCTACGTATCGTAGCAATACAATTCTATTGCGTCTTAAAACAAGATGTCGCATTTCATTTCTATGTTTCGTGATAAGATATAATATTCATTGCGAAGTGTCATGTATACCTCGTATTCACTTCAAAGAGATGTAAGTGCGACACTTCCTTGCTAGGAAATAGCGTTTCCAGATGACTACGTGTGGAAACAATGGAGTTCTAATGATTCTTAAAACGCGATATCGCATCTCACTTCTATGTTTTATGATAAGATATAATATTCATTGCGAAGTGTCATGTATACCTCGTATTCACTTCAAAAGAATGTAAATGCGGCACTTCCATGCTAGGAAATAGCGTTTGCAGATGTCTACGAATCGTAGCAACAGAGTTCTGATGCTTCTTAAAACGAGATGTCGCATCTCACTTCTATGTTTCATGATAAGATATAATATTCATTGCGAAGTGTCATGTATACCTCGTATTCACTTCAAAAGAATGTAAATGCGACACATCCATGCTAGGAAATAGCGTTTGCAGAAGTCTACGTATCGTAGCAATAGAGTTCTAATGCTTCTTAAAATGAGAAGTCGCATTTTATTTCTATGTTTCGTGATAAGATATAATATTCATTGTGGAGTGTTATGTATATCTCGTATTCACTTCAAAAGATTGTAAATGCGACACTTCCTTGCTAGGAAATATTGTTTGCAGATGTCTACGTATCGCAAAAATAGAGTTCTAATGCTCCTTAAAACGCGATATCTCATATTTCCTCTATGTTTCTTGATAAGATATAATATTCATTGCGAGGTGTCATGTATACCTCGTATTCACTTCAAAGGGATGTAAGTGCGACACTTCCTTGCTAGGAAATAGCGTTTCCAGATGACTACGTGTCGAAGCAATAGAGTTCTAATGATTCTTAAAACGCGATAACGCATCTCTCTTCTATGTTTTATGATAAGATATAATATTCATTGCGAAGTGTCATGTACACCTCGTATTCACTTCAAAAGAATGTAGATGCGACACTTGCATGCTAGGAAATAGCGTTTGCAGATGTCTACGTATCGTAGCAATAGGGTTCTAATGCTTCTTAAAATGAGAAGTCGCATTTCATTTCTATGTTTCGTGATAAGATATAATATTCTTTGTGGAGTGTTATGTATACCTCGTATTCACTTCAAAAGATTGTAAATGCGACACTTCCTTGCTAGGAAATATTGTTTGCAGATGTCTACGTATCGTAAAAATAGAGTTATAATGCTTCTTAAAACGCGATATCGCATATTTCCTCTATGATTCTTGATAAGATATAATATTCATTGCGATGTGTCATGCATACCTCGTATTCACTTCAAAAGAATGTAAATGCTACACTTGCATGCTAGGAAATAGCGTTTGCAGATGTCTACGTATCGTAGCAATAGAGTTCTAATGCTTCTTAAAACGCGATATCGCATCTCACTTCTATGTTTCATGATAAGATATAATATTCATTGCGAAGTGTCATGTATACCTGGTATTCACTTCAAAAGAATGTAAATGCGACACTTCCATGCTAGGAAATAGCGTTTGCAGATGTCTACGTATCACAGCAATAGAGTTCTAATGCTTCTTAAAACGCAATATCGCATCTCACTTCTATGCTTCATGATATGATATAATATCCATTGCGAAGTGTCATGTATACCTCGTATTCACTTCAAAAGAATGTAAATGCTACACTTCCATGCTAGGAAATAGCGTTTGCTGATGTCTACGTATCGTAGCAACAGAGTTCTAATGCTTCTCAAAACGCAATATAGCACCTCATTCTTATGTTTCATGATAAGATATGATATTCATTGCGAAGTGTCATGTATATCTCGTATTCACTTCAAAGGAATGTAAATGCGACACTTCCTTGCTAGGAAATAAGGTTTGCAGATATCTACGTATCGAAGAAATAGAGCTCTAATGCTTCTTGAAAAGCCATATTGCATCTCATTTCTATGTTTCATGATAAGATATATGATTCATTGCGTAGTGTTATGTATAGCACGTATTCACTTCAAAAGAGTGTAAATGCGACACTTGCTTGCTAACAAGTAGCGTTTGCAGATGTCTCCGTATCGAAGCAATAGAATTCTAATGCTTCTTAAATCGCGATATCGCTTCTCATTTCTATGTTTTATGTTAAGATATAATATTCATTGCGAAGTGTCATGTATACCTCGTATTTACTTCAAAAGAATGTAAATGCCATACTTCCATGCTAGGAAATATTATTTGCAGATGTCTACGTATCGTAGCAATAGAGCTCTAATGCTTCTCAAAACGCGATATCGCAACTCATTCCTATGTTTCATGATAAGATTTACTATTAATAGCGAAGTGTCATGTATATCTCGTATTCACGTCAAAAGAATGTAAATGCGAAACTTCCATGCTAGGAAATAGCGTTTGCAGATGTCTACGTATCCTAGCAATAGAGTTCTAATGCTTCTCAAAACGCGATATCGCAACTCATTCCTATCTTTCATGAGAAGATATAATATGCATTGCGAAGTGTCATGTATATCTCGTATTCACTTCAAAAGAATGTAGATCCGAAACTTCCATGCTAGGAAATAGCGTTTGCAGATGTCTACGTATCGTAGCAATAGAGTTCTAATGCTTCTTAAAATGCGATATCACATCTCACTTCTATGTTTCACGATAACATATAATATTTATTGCGAAGTGTCATGTATACGTCGTATTCACTTCAAAAGAATGTAAATGCGATACTTCCATGCTAGGAAATAGCGTTTGCAGATGTCAACGTATCGCAGCAATAGAGTTCTAATGCTTCTTAGAACGAGATGTCGCATTTCATTTCTATGTTTCGTGATAAGATATAATATTCATTGTGGAGTGTTATGTATACCCCGTATTCACCTCTAAAGATTGTAAATGCAACACTTCCTTACTACTTAATAGCGTTTGCAGATGTCTACGTATCGTAGCAATAGAGTTCTATCGCTTCTTAAAACGCGATATAGCATCACATTTCTATTTTTCATGATAACATATAATATTCATTGCGAAGTGTCATGTATACCTCGTATTCACTTTAAAATAATGTAAATGCGGCACCACCTTGCTAGGAAATAGCGTTTCCAGATGTCTACGTATCGAAACAATAGAGTTCTAATGCTTCTTAAAACGCGATATCGCGTCTCATTTCTATGCCTCATGATAAGATATAAGATTCGTTGCGACGTGTTATGTACTCCACGTCTACACTTCAAATGCATGTAAATGCGACACTTCCTTGCTTTTAAATAGCGTTTGCAGATGTCTACGTATCGTAGCAATAGAGTTCTAATGCTACTTAAATCGCGATATCACATCTCATCTATATGTTTCGTGATAAGATATAATATTCGTTGCGATGTGTCATGTATACCTCGCGTACACTTCAAATGAATGTAAATGCGACTCTGCCTTGCTAGGAAGTAGCGTGTGCAGATGTCTACGTATCGAAGCAATAGAGATCTGGTGCATCCTTAATCGCGATATCGCTTCTCATTCCTATGTTTCATGATGTGATACAATATTCATTGCGAAGTGTCATGTATAGCTCGCATACACTTCAAATGAATGTAAAAGCGACACTTCCTTGCTTGGAAATAGCGTTTGCAGATGTCTAGGTATCGAAGAAATAGAGTTTTATGCTTCTTAAATCGTGATATCGCATCTCATTTATATGTTTCATGGCAAGGTATGGCAAGGTAAGAGCGACACTCCCTTGCTAGGAAGTAACGTTTGCAGATGTCTACGTATCGAAGCAGCAGTGTTCTAATGCTTCTTAAATCGCTATATCGCATCACATTTCTATGTTGCGTGAATAGATATAATATTCATTGCGAAGTGTCATGTATACTTCGTATTCACTTCAGCGGAATGTAATTGCGACACTTTCTTGCTAGGAAATAGCGTTTCCAGATGTCTACGCATCGTAGCAATAGAGTTCTTATGCATCTTAATAAGCGATATCGCATCTCATTTCTATGTTTCGTGATATGATATAATATTCATTGCGAAGTGTTATGTATTCCTCGTCTACATTTCAAAAAAATGTAAATGCGACACTTCCTTTCTAGCAAATAGCGTTTCCAGATGTCTACGTATGGAAGCAATAGAGTTCTAATGCTTCTTAAAAAGCGATATGGCATCTCATTTCAATGTTTCGTGATAGGATATTATATTCATTGTGGAGTGTTATGTCTACATCGTATTCACCTCAAAAGAATGTAAATGTGACACTTCCTTACTAGGAAATAGCGTTTGCAGATGTCTACGTATCGCAGCAAGAGATGATATTGCTCCCTAAAACGCGATATCGCATTTTATTTCTATGTTTCATGATAAGATATAATATTCATTGCGAAGTGTTATGTATACCTCGCATACACTTTAAATTAATGTAAATGCGACACTTCCTTGCTAGAAAATAGCGCTTGCACATGTCTACGTATCGAAGCAATAGTGTTCTAATGCTGCTTGAAACGTGATATCGCATCTCATTTCTATGTTCCATGGTAATATATAATATTCATTGTGGAATGTTATGTATACCTCGTATTCACTTCAAATGAATGTGAATGCGACACTTCCTTCCTAGGAAATAGCGTTTGCAGATGTCTGCGTATCGAAGCAATAGAGTTCTAATTTTTCTTAAAACTAGATATCGCATCTCATTTCTATGTTTAATGATGAGATGTAATGGTCAAAGCAACACGTTACGTATATCTTTTCTACACTTCAAATGAATGTAAATCCCACACTTCCTTGCTACGGAATATAGCTTGCAGATGTCTACGTGTCGGGGCAATAGAGTTGTAATGCTTCGTTAAACGCTATTTCGCAGATGATTTCTGTGAAAAATGACAAGATGTATTTGTATGTAACGCGTTATGTATATCTCGGCAACGCTTCAGAGGAATGTAAATCTCACACTTCCTTGCTACGGAATAGCGTTTCCAGAAGTCTACATATCTATGCAATAGATTTCTAATACTTCATGTAGCGCTATATCGCATCTCATATCTATGTCTCATGTTAAGATGCAACGTCAACGCTAGCGTTATTTATATCTCGTCTGCGCTTGAAAATAATGCAAATACCGCACTTGCTTGCTACGGAACAGTGTTTCTAGATGTCTACGAATCGGGGCGTAGGAGTTCTAATGCTTCAGGGAACGCGATATATCATTTCACATCAAGAGTTCGAAGTATGTATGTAGATTTTAATGCATTGTATATATCATTATGCTCATCTGCTTCTGCGCCCCAAAAGTGTGGTTTCCACACTTCCTGACAAGAGGATAGAGATTCTGGTTGTAAATGTGTCGGAGCAATAGAGTTCTAATACATCATTCATCGCGATCTCGCATCACATTTCAATGTGTAATGTAAGATGTAATATTCAATGCAGCGCTACGTTCTACTCTTCAACACTTCTAGCGAATGTGAACCCTACACTCCCTTGCAGGGGAATAGCGTTTTTAGATATCTACTTGTCGAAGCAATAAAGTTCTATTACTTTATTCAGATCGATGTCGCATCTCATTTCAATGCAGCGTGTTGAGATTTAATATTCAATGAAACGCGTTACGTTTATCTGCTTCTACACGACAACAGTTTAAAAATCCTACAATATCTTGCCAGGAGGTAGCGTTTCTAGATGTGCACGTATTGAAGCAATAGATTTCTAATGCTATATAGAACGCGATATCGCATTTGATATCAACAGTTCGAAGTTTGTAAGTAGATAAAAATACTCTACACATCTCGTTATGCTTGTCTGCATATACACGCCAAAAGACTGTGATTTCTACACTTCCTTGCAAGGGAATTGCGTTCTTAGATGTCTACTTTTCGTAGCAATAGAGTTCTATTGCTTCATTCAACACGATGTCGCAAGTCATTTCAATGATTCATGGTAAATTGCATTGTTCTATGCGATATGTTACATTAGTCTGCATCTAGACCTTAGAAGGATGTGAATCCTATACTTACTTGCAACAGAATATCTTTTCCAGATCTCTACGTGTCCAAGCAAGACATTTATAATACTTCATGCAGCGCGATGTCGCATCTCATTTCATCGTTTCAAAGCAAAGAATCTGTAATCATATATCCATAACATTATGCTTAACTGTTAGAGGTCTTCAATAGAATGTGAACTATATAATTCCATGCAACGGCATGGCGCTCCGTAGTGTCTGTCTGTTAAAGCAATCGAGCTAGAATTCTCCATGCAATGCGCTGGCGCATCCCATTTCATCGTTTTAAAGTAAGAATGCTGTAATCTCTTATGCATAGCTCTATGCTTATCTGCTTTAAAATTTCATAAGAATGTAAATTCTACAGCTCAATGCAACAGGATTGCCCTTCGTAGTGTCTACATGTCGAGACAATAGAGTACTAATGCATTATACAATGCCATGACTCATCTCATTTCAACGTTTCGAATTAAGTAAGCTGTAATCTTCTATGAAAAGCATTATAATTATCTGCTTCTACTCTACAATTGAATGTGAATTCTATAGATCCAAGTAACAGGAGGGCAGGCCCTCCACCATCCTACTGCCTGCCCTGATGCGGGCAAAGAATTCCCAGGGCCACTCAAACCGCGACCAATATCTATCTTATACTCTAACCGATTCATCGTTATGCGTTTTCCATTAAGCTTGCCGGGATCAGTGATATTGATTCGCTCAATCTAAATTATTATTTTCTTTTTAAGTTTCTCGATTTTTTTAGTTTCTCTCACGATATCGTCTATTTCGTTGTACCTTACCCTTACAGTATGGTATATAATCTGTTGTTTGATATTTCTAGGATTTCCTCTTAATAAATGCAATGCTTCCACATATTTTCTTTCTCTTTCTCTTTAGTTACATTGTTGTTATTTTATGCTTTTCACCCTCCACATTCCCTCTCTACACCACCTCGGAACAGGCGTTATACGATTACTGCAGGATGACGCCCCGGTCTCGTTATACCGAGGTCGAGTGTTCTCTCTTGCATCCGTTGATTTATATATGTTATATATTGGCGAATATTTCCTCTTATCCTTTGTATTTTTCGAATGAAATTACATTGACAGAAGTACGAGTTAGTTCTGCACGCCTATTTGAAACAACATTAAATTACCTTGTTAAACAATAATATATTAAATGTGACTTGGACTTTTAAATTTGAATTTATAAACATCTAACAGGTAAATATGTTTTTCTTACTATTCATATCGTTATACATTCAGTGATTTATTGTGTGCTGTGATTTGATATATTAACTGCTTGATTATATTTTACAATGAACTTTCCGTACCAAACAATGTTTTTACTCCTGATGGTAGTGGATAGTTCTTCGTTTTATATTCTTATATCGCACTGATTATAAAAGTATATGATATCCTTTTTATGCAGTCATGTATAATATGCACATACAAATTCGCGATTAAGTAGCTATGTGTTCAAATTAAATTCCGAATAATGCACTAAAAAGCATCCCAGATAACAAACGGCAAGATGGTAGCGACACCATGCCGGCACTACATTGCCACTTCCGAGGAGTGTCAACTGATTCGTAGTCATCTGTGACCGGATTCGTTAACTAAAATGCCAGAACGTGTTACCAGCACGTTCTAGACAAGCGAATCGCGTAGCACCAGCACCATGGTGACACGCGTATCATCGCTCCATTCATGAATCTCCTCAGCAATGACGCAGGATCACATTTGGCAATGGGGAACCTGTGCTTTCATACAAATTAGAACCGTTAGATGTCAGTAGATGTTCAGCATATGGCTATTGATAGATATTTTAATGGTCGTTTTCCTATATTTATAGTTATTGAGCGAGTCGTATATATTTCTTTCAATCCATCATAGACTAAAAATACTATTTATAAAAAAAATATTACTTATAAAACAAAAATTCATGCTGTTGCGTCCCTAACTTCGCCTTGTGTAATTTTTGAAACTACATGCTCTCATCGTATTTAATGTAACCCTCAATTGCATGAATTTGAAACAATAAATTGAAGAAAAAATATATAAAATAAGTGTATATATTTTTATGACAAAGTAATTATTGACTTTATGGAAAAAATCGCCCTATCGAGCTAGTTTATAGAAAATAATAAAATCGAGTTCTTATATGTTTGTTTTGTGCCGGTGTATCTATTTTGGAATCAAAATAAATAAATTGCGCAGTTTAGTCATTTTTCATATTTGCTTATAATTTTTATGGAAACAGCTTCCCCATTAGTAAATGTCAGCCTACGCCACAACCACGCGTGTAGCTATGGTGAGCTGATAGTGTCATTGTCACGGCCGTGTAGCCCGTGTGCTGTATCTCGGTGCTTTAATGTGCCGTGATACGAATGCCGTCCCAGCACTAACAGTATGCCATTTCGAAAGCTGAGTAGGAGCACTTTGTTAGCACAGTTCTGTCACGGAATTCGTTCCATCCATTGTCATTGGCGTGCCAATCGCTGGCTGTTTGGGATATTGTAGTGCATGAGGCAGACTTGTTCCTTATCATCGTCAAGGAGATGGATTTTCACTCTCCACTTTTTGAATTTTTTAAATTATTGTTTGGAATTTTTGTCGTTTCTGTATCTCTATGACCGCATTGTGGATTCAACTTATGTACGATCCTTTTGGTCTTCATCTTTTCTTACATGTAATGTTATATATGTGATGCACGTTTATTATGTAATGCTCCGATTTGTAAGCCTCAGATACTTTTATTCTTTGGTAAAGCAACTTATTCGATTAATATATATTTATTAGACACAGATATAAACAATTAGAAAAATGTTATTAAAACGCTATTAAATATGTTGTTGCAATCATATATTTAAGGTCTGAAGATGTAGATGCAATTAATGTCCGATATTTTGCGTGATCCAATCGACGTATCAAGTGAGGCTATGAAATATAAAAATCTTTTACTATTCTTCGACCCCTTTACATGTTAAATGAATGACTAGTTCTGCAAGACAAGAAGCCTGAATTAGTGAGATGTCTAGGAACATAAGTAATTTGTAAGTAACACATCTTTTCTCTTTGAAATATTTGCCTTTGCATAGAATAGAACGTATAGATATAATTGCCTGTTTTGTACCCATTTCGGTCCAATTCTATTATAGTCTTTGAGCAGAAGTAATATTGATTATACTTGATTTTTGCAATAGTTCTGTGATTAACAGATTTTATTAACCTAGAATCATTATTTGATGGATTTATCAATCTACTTTGTAGCTCCATCAGTTTCTTTTTCTGCTCGCTACTTTCCATTTTCAGTTCGGTATACTTATCCTTTATTACCATCATATATGTTGCGTAAAATTACAATAACTCTTTGTCTTCAAATTTTGCGGATATTTCAATTAAATTTCCTTTGATTAAATAAACGGAAATTAAAAAACAGTGGCACGTACCATTTCTTGGAAACGTTGTATCGTAATTTGCATCTGACTGTTTTGAAAGGCACGCACTTTACTTAACGTTTGCAATGATTCGGTTAGCGAAGTAAAGAAATATTCTACTTTCTTGAGAAATTCTGAGAGAAATTGTTGGCTCTTGTAATTCTAAGGCAAATATATTCATCTGTCGACATCGTGAACATTGTTTTTTGGCAAAATTCCAGAAAAACAAATATACTATAAGTAAAATAATAAACATCATAATATTAAGTTTAACTCTGTTCATCGTTGCCTTGTTGGACACATCCATAACAATATACAGGGTGGGGCAGTAATAATTAGCACCTCAGATATCCACGCAACTGTAAGTTTCATAGAAGTTTTTGCTAATATAAAATTGCATAGTACAAAGGGCCCATCCGTTGATGAAAATAGTTTTTTTGTAAGTGGAGTTATGTTGGACATATGAAGGTTACCTTCATTTTTTAAAATGAATTGGTATATACATTCTTCCGTAATACGATAGAGCATTTTAAAGCAAGTTTAACGATATGTAACATGAAGGCATTGAAGGTTACAGAAAGTATAGAAAGGCGATAATACTCACGGTTTTGATAGGAAGTGAAACATACGTATTGTAAACAGTGGTGGAAGGCGTAACATTTATCGTTTACTTCACTGTGAATAAACACTTTTCGAAGGGCATTTCAATAGTTTGCAGCATAAATTAAACATGATAAGATTAGTATTGAAAAATCGGTTCGAATATGTTTGGTTAGGCTGTTCTTTGTGTCGTTCATTTTATAAGTACTGAGCTGCGGATTCCTGAGGACAGCTCACAAAATTGTTGAACTATGGAAGATTATCATTGTGAATTTGAATCAAAAGGTAATTAAATTCCATTAGATTATAAACAGATCTCAATGTTTCATTTTAGATAGTAAGATTAAATACTCTTGACAAAACTACAAGAATGGATACATACCTTTCTGTTATTATTATTTCATAAAGAATTATAATTGCAATTATATAGTTCATTACGATAAAAAATATTTCTCAGAAATTTCTAAATATTAAATTAAAGAATCAAGTAAAACATTTTTAATAATTACGAATATGAAAAATACTTGAACATTCCAATAGGAAGATGTCTAAACAGGAGTTAGAAAAGAGGTAAGATGTTTTGAAAGCTTTAATTACAGTCTCTAATGCAAGCAGTTGGGCAGTATTTCAATTTTTAAGAAAATTGATGAAAGTCAACCATTTTGAAGTGGTCAGAATCTTTGTCGTTTGAGCAATAAGTGAATAACAAATAACTGCATAAATTCCAGGCTTAAATACTTATGGATTATATCCTATGCAGACTCGTTTATGAGCGAGTTACTAAATAATAATCCACACTAAGTAATCATTTTAAAACTTAAAAGATTACATCTCGTGAACTTTCAAAGATATCAGAAGTGTGAAAAGTATGTGGTTTATCAAAAACTCTTCTAAAAGAACGGACGAAGCCAATAGAAATCTTTGTTGAAGTAAGCAAGATCTAAAGTTCTAAGCAACGCGATGGCCCTTATCTGCCTATGTTTCATAGCAAGTAAGTTCTGAATTTCTATGAAATCCGATGGAATTTCTCACTACTAACGTTTCAAAGTAAGTTCTCAAATTCTCAGTTCTACGTTTAAAGCTATGTGTGTTCTATATATCTATGTAAAGTGATGGTTCCTATTAGTTGTGACGGAAACCTATATATAGTAAGTCAGGGAAGCTCGAAGGGGTTAATTATCTAAATGCTTTTAGGTGTAAAACGTACTTTAATCTAAAGCGATCTATCGTTCCAAGGTATCCGCTCACGTACAACTTTTCTTGGGCGCCAGCTGCTCAGAAAGTAGCAAAGGGATAGACTACACGACCCCGGGAACCCTGGGGCGGAACAACCCTTGAAATTTCGAAATGCTCCTCCTCTCGACTACGCCTAGCCAAGTACACACACTCAGGTCGCGAGATACTGAAGTGACGGCATGTTTATTTATGGTTTCGACATGGGTTTAACTAACAAGGGCTACGGGAAACTACGCAACACGCCGCGAATTACCGGGTATCATAACTCGCTTCACGATATAAGACAATATACAATATGCGACACAAGAAATGGGACGCTTTAGCGAATAAGCTCTCACGTTCCCTTCTTCAGGTTCCTTGAATTTGCTGGTGGTCCTCGGGTCTCCTGGATTCTCCTCGGGGCTCCTTGGTGGCGTGGGCTGTAGGCTTCGGTATTGTTCGGGTCCATCGATCAGTGGACTTCGGCGATTTCCTCTTCTCGCCATCTTGGGTGTCCCTGAGGGGATCCTCCTGATCATTTAAATTGCGTAGCGCCTCGCGCGCCGCGCTCCCACGGCCCACCTGCAGGGCCGCTGAACTTTTGACATCCCTTTAGGGGGTTAAGGATGGTTGAGGGCCTTCTCACATCCCAGAGCATTATAAAGCACAGAAGCAGATAAGCATAATGCGATGCATAGAGCTTTACAACCTTCTAACTAACTTTGAACTGTTTATATGAAATGCGGTTTATATGATATTGCGGTGCATGAAGCATGACAAATTAAATGCTTCGGCACCTGGACATCTAGAAACGCTATCCCCGGGCAAGAAATTGTAGGGTTCACACTCAATTCATGTGCAGAAGCAGACAAACATAATGCGATGCCATGAATATTACATCTTATCATGAAATATAGAAGTAAGATGCGCAGCCGCGTTTTACGAAGCATTAGAACTCTATTGCTTCTAAACCTTCAGATATAGAAACGATATTCCGTAGCAAGGAAGTGATGCATTTACATTCATTTGAAGTGTAGGGGAGATATACATAACGCGATGCATTGAAATTACATCTTATCATGTGACACAGAACTGATATGCGATATCGCGTTTTATAAAGAGTTAGAAATCTATTGCTTCGATGCGTAGACATCTAGAAACGCTATTCCGTCGCAAGGAAGTGTGGCATTTACATTCTTTTGAAGTCTAGACAAGGTATACATAACACTTCCTAATGAATATTATATCTCACCATCAAACATGGAAAAGAGCTGCGATATCGCGCTTTAAGAAGCAATACAACCCTATTGCTTCGATACGTAGACATCTGGAAACGCTATTTCCTAGCATGGATGTGTCGCATTTACATTCTTTTGAAGTTAATACGAGGTACACATAACACTCCACAATGAATATTACATCTTATCATGAAACATAGAAATGAGGATTGATATCGCGTTTTAAGAAGCATTAGAACTCTATTGCTATGATATGTAGACATCTGCAAACGCTATTTCCTATAGCAAGGAAGTGTCGCATTTATATTCTTTTGAAATGAATACGAGGTATACATGACACTTCGAATGAATATTATAACTTATCATGAAACATAGAAATGAGATGCGATATCTCGTCTTAGGAATCATTAGAACTCTATTGCTTCGATACGGAGACATCTGTAATCGCTATTTGCTAGCGAGGAAGTGTCGCATTTACATTCTTTTGAAGTGAATACGAGGTATACATTACACTTCGCAATGAATATCATATCTCATCATGAAACATAGAAATGAAATGCGATATCGCTTTTTAAGGAGCATTAGAGCTCTATTGCTACGATACGTAGATATCTGGAAACACTATTTCCTAGATCCCCTTAGATCCTCCTTAGGGCTCCTTGGTGGGGTAGGGCTTCACTTCAATTGAAAAGAATGCGACACGTCCTTGCTAGGAAATAACGTTTGCAAATATCTACGTATCGTAGCATTAGAGTTCCAATGCTACCTAAAACGCGAAATCGCTCCTCATTTTAAGGTTTCATGATATGATAAAATGTTCATTTTGGAGTGTTATGTATACCTCGTATTCATTTCAAAAGAATATAAATGCGACACTTCCATGCTAGGAATTAGTGTTCGCAGATGTCTACGTATCGAAGCAATAGAATTCCAATGCTTCTTAAAACACGATTTCGCATCACATATCTATGTTTCATGACAAGATATAATATTCATTGCGAAGTGGCACTTGTACCTCGCATACACTTCATTTGAATGTAAATGCGACACTTCTATGCTAGGATATAGCGTTTGCAGAAGTCTACGAATCGTAGCAATGGAGTTCTAATGCGTCTCAAAACGCGATATCGCATCTCATTTCTATGCTTAATGATAAGATATAATATTCATAGCAAAATATCACTTACACCTAGTATTCACTTCAAAAGAATGTAAATGCGACACTTCCTTGCTAGGAAATAGCGTTTGCAGATGTCTACGAATCGAAGCAATACAGTTCTAATGCTTCTTAAATCGCGATATCGCATCTCATTTCTATGTTTCATGGTAAGATATAATATTCATTGTGCAGTGTTATGTATATCTCATCTATACCTCAAATGAATTTAAATGCGGCACTTCCTTGCTAGGAAATTGCGTTTGCAGATGTCTGCGTATCGTGACATTAGAGTTCTAATGCTTCTCAAAACGCGGTATCGTTTCTCATTTCTATGTTTCATGATAATATATAATACTCATTGCGAAGTGCCATGTATATCTCGCATACACTTCAATTGAATGTACATGCGACACTTCCTTGCTAGGAAACAGCGTTTGCAGATGTCTACGTATCGAAGCATCAGTGCTCTAATGCATCTCAAAACGCGACATCGTTTCTCATTTCTATGTTTCATGATAGTATATAATATTCATTGCTTAGTGTCATGTATACCTCGCATACACTTCAAATGAATGTAAATACGACACTTCCTTGCTAGGAAATAGCGTTTGCAAAATGTCTACGTATCGAAGCAATAGAGTTCTAAAGCTTGCTAATTCGCGATATCGCATCTCATTTCTATGTTTCATGATAAGATATAATATTCATTGTGGAGCGTTGTTATACCCCGTATTCACTTCAAAAGAATGTAAATGCGACGCTTCCTTGCTAGGAAATAGCGTTTGCAGATGTCTACGTAATGAAGCTATAGATTTCTAAAGCTTGCTAATTCGCGATATCGCATCTCATATCTATGTTTCATGATAGTATATAATATTCATTGCTTAGTGTCATGTATGCCTCGCATACACATCAAATGAATATAAATGCGACACCTCCTTGCTATGAAATAGCGTTTGCAGATGTCTACGTTTCGAAGCAATAGAATTCTAAAGCTTCATAAATCGCGATATCGCATCTCATTTCAATTTTCATGATGAGATATAATATTCATTGTGCAGTGTTATGAATACCTCGTATTCACTTCAAATGTATGTAAACGCGACACTTGCTTGCTAGGAAATAGCGTTTGCAGATGTCTACGTATCGAAGCAATAGTTTTCTAATGCTTCTTAAATCGTCATATCGCATCTCATATCTACGTTTCATGCTAAGACATGATATTCATTGCGAAGTGTCATGTATTCCTCGTATTCCTTTCAAAAGTATGTAAATGCGACACTTCCTTGCTAGGAAGTACCGTTTGCAGATGTCTACGTATCGAAGCAATTGATTTCTAAAGCTTGCTAATTCGCGATATCGCATCTCATTTCAATGTTTCATGATGAGATATAATATTCATTGTACAGTGTTATGAATACCTCGTATTCCTTTCAAAAGTATGTAAATGCGACACTTCCTTGCTAGGAAGTAGCGTTTGCAGATGTCTACGTATCGAAGCAATTAGGATCTAATGCTTCTTAAATCGCCATATCGCTTCTCATTTCTATGTTTCACGATAAGATATAATATTCATTGTGGAGTGTAATGTATACCTCGTATTCACTTCCAAAGAATGTAAATGCGACACTTCCTTGCTAGGAAGTAGCGTTTGCAGATGTCTACGTATCGAACCAATAGATTTCTAATGCTTCTTAAATCGCCAAATCGCATCTCATTTCTATGTTGCATGTTAGGATATAATACTCATCGTGCAGTTTTATGTATATCTCGTCTAAACTACAAATGAATGTAAATGCGACACTTCCTTGCCAGGATGTAGCGTTTGCAGATGCCTACGTGTCCAAGTAATAGAGATCTAATGCTTCTTATATCGTCATATTGCATCTCATTTCTATGTTTCATGATAAGATATAATATTCACAGTGCAGTGTTATGTATACCTCGTATTACTTTCAAAAGAATGTAAATGCGACACTTCCATGCTAGGAAGTAGCGTTTGCAGATGTCTACGTATCGAAGCAATAGAGTTCTAATGCTTCTTAAATCGCGATATCGCATCTCATTTCTATGTTTCATGATAGAATATATTATCCATTGCGATGTGTCATGTATACATCGTATTCACTTCAAATGAATGTAAATGCGACACCTCCTTGCTAGGTAATAGCGTTTGCAGATGTCTACGCATCGTAGCATTAGAGTTCTAATGCTTGTCAAAACGCGAGATCGCTACTCATTACTATGTTTCATGATAATATATAATATACATTGTGGGGTGTTATGTATACCTCGCATACACAAGGAAGTGTCGCATTAGCATTCTTTTGAAAGGAATACGAGGTATACATGACACTTCGCAATGAATATTATATCTTATCATGAAACGTAGATATGAGATGCGATATTACGATTTAAGAAGCATTAGGTGTCTATTGCTTCGATACGTAGACATCTGCAAACGCTACTTACTAGCAAGGATGTGTCGCATTTACATTCATTTGAAGTACAGACGAGATATACATAACACTGCACAATGAATATTATATCTTATCATGAATCATAGAAATGAGATGCTATATGGCGATTTAAGAAGCATTAGAACTCTATTGCTTCGATACGTAGATATCTGCAAACGCTATTTCCTAGCGAGGAAGTGTCGCATTTACATTCATTTGAAGTGTATGCGAGGTATACATAACACTGCACAATGCATATTATATCTTATCATGAAACATAGAAATGAGATGCGATATCGCGATTTAAGAAGCATTAGAACTCTATTGCTTCGATACGTAGACATCTGCAAACGCTACTTCCTAGCAAGGAAGTGTCGCATTTACATTCTTTTGAAGTGAATACGAGGTATTCATAACACTGCACAATGCATATTATATCTTATCATGAAACATAGGAATGAGATGCGATATCGCGAATCAAGAAGCTTTAGAACTCAATTGCTTCGATACGTAGACATCTGCAAACGCTATTTCCTACCGAGGAAGTGTCGCATTTACATTCATTTGAAGTGTATGCGAGGTATACATGGCACTTCGCAATGAATATTATATATTATCGTGAAACATAGAAATGAGATGCGATATCGCGAATTTACAAGTTTAGAACTTTATTGCCTCGATACGTAGACATCTGCAAACGCTATTTCCTAGCAAGGAAGTGTCGCATTTACATTCATTTGAAGTATAGACGAGATATACATAACACTGCACAATGAATATTATATCTTATCATGAAACATAGAAATGAGATGCTATATGGCGATTTAAGAAGCATTAGAACTCTATTGCTTCGATACGTAGATATCTGCAAACACTATTTGCTATCAAGGAACTGTCGCATTCACATTCATTTGAAGTGTATGCGAGGTATACATGACACTTCGCAATGAATATTATATATTATCATGACACATAGAAATGAGATGCGAAATAGCGATTTAAGAAGCATTAGAACTCTATTGCTTCGATACGTGGACATCTGCAAACGCTACTTCCTAGCAAGGGAGTGTGGCATTTACATTCTTTTGAAAGAAATACGAGGTATACATGACACTGCACAATGAATATTATATCTTATCATGAAACATAGAAATGGGATGCGATATGGCGATATAAGAAGCATTCGAACTCTATTGCTTCGATACGTAGACATCTGCAAAGCAAGGAAGTGTCGCACTTACATTCTTTTGAAAGGAATACGAGGTATACATGACACTTCGCAATGAATATTATATCTTATCAGGAAACGTAGAAATGAGATGCGATATGACGATTTAAGAAGCATTAGAACTCTATTGCTTCGATACGTAGACATCTGCAAACGCTAGTTCCTAGCAAGGAAGTGTGGCATTTACATTCTTTTGAAAGAAATACGAGGTATACATGACACTGCACAATGAATATTATATCTTACCATGAAACATAGAAATGGGATGCGATATGGCGATTTAAGAAGCATTCGAACTCTATTGCTTCGATACGTAGACATCTGCAAAGCAAGGAAGTGTCGCACTTACATTCTTTTGAAAGGAATACGAGGTATACATGACACTTCGCAATGAATTTTATATCCTATCAGGAAACGTAGATATGAGATGCGATATGACGATTTAAGAAGCATTAGGTGTCTATTGCTTCGATACGTAGACATCTGCAATGGCTATTTCCTAGCAAGGAAGTGTCGCATTTACATTCATTTAAAGTTTATGCGAGGTGTACATGACACTTCGCAATGAATATTGTATATTATCATGAAACATAGCAATGAGATGCGATATGACGATTTAAGAAGCTTTAGAAATCTATTGCTTCGATACGTAGATACACGCAAACACTATTTCCTAGCAAGGTACTGTCGCATTCACATTCATTTGAAGTGTATGCGAGGTATACATGACACTTCGCAATGAATATTATATATTATCATGAAACATAGGAGTGAGATGCGATATCGCGTTTTGGGAAGCATTAGAAATCTATTGCTACGATGCGTAGACATCAGCAGACGCTAGTTCCTAGCAAGGAAGTGTCGCATTTATATTCTTTTGAAGTGAATACGAGGTATCCATGACACTTCGCAATGAGTATTATATCTTATCATGAAACAGGAAATGAGATGCGATATGGCGATTTATGAAGCATTAGATGTCCATTGCTTCGATACGTAGACATCTGCAAACGCTATTTCCTAGCAAGGAATTGTAGCATTTACATTCTCTTGAAATGAATACGAGCTATACATAACAGTCCACAATGAATATTATATATTATCATGAAACATAGTAATGAGTAGCGATATCGCGTTTTGACAAGCATAAGAACTCTAATGCTACGATACGTAGACATTTGCAAACGCTATTTACTGGCAAGAAAGTGTCGCGTTTACATTCCTTTCAAGTGAATACGAGGTATACATAACACTCCACAATGAGTATTATATCTTATCATGAAACATAGGAATGGGATGCAATATGGCGATTTAAGAAGCATTAGAACTCTATTGCTTCGACACGTAGACATCTGCAAACGCTACTTCCTAGCAAGGAAGTGTCGCATTTACATTCTTTTGAAAGGAATACGAGGTATACATGACACTTTGCAATGAATATTATATCTTATCATGAAACATAGAAATGAGATGCAATATGACGAATTAAGAAGCATCAGAATTCTATTGCTTCGATACGTAGACATCTGCAAACGCTATTTCCTAGCAAGGAAGTGTCGCCTTTACATACATTTGAAGTATAGACGAGATATACATAAAACTGCACAATGAATATTATGCCTTATCATGAAACATAGAAATGAGATGCGATATGGCGATATAAGAAGCATTAGAAATCTATTGCATCGATAGGTAGAAATCTGCAAACGCTACTTCCTAGCAAGGAAGTGTCGCATCTACATTCTTTTGAAAGGAATACGAGGTATACATGACACTTCGCAGTGAATGTTATATCTTATCATGAAACGTAGGTATGAGATGCGATATCACGATTTAAGAAGCACTAGAAAACTATTGCCTCGATACGTAGACATCTGCAAACGCTTTTTCCAAGCAAGGAAGTGTCGCATTTACATTCTTTTGAAGTGTATGCAAGGTATACATGACACTACGAAATGAATATTATATACTATCATGAAACATAGAAATGAGAAACGATGTCGCGATTCAAGAAGCATTAGAACCCTATTGCTTCGATACGTAGATATCTGCAAACGCTATTTCCTAGCAAGGAAGTGTCGCATGTATATTCAATTGAAGTGTATGCGAGGTATACATGGCACTTCGCAATGAATATTATATCTTATCGTGAAACATAGAAATGAGATGCGATATCGCGATTTAAGAAGCTTTGGAACTCTATTGCTTCGATACGTAGATATCTGCAAACACTATTTCCTAGCAAGGAACTGCCGCATTCACATTTATTTGAAGTGTATGCGAGGTATACATGACACTTCGCAATGAATATTATATATTATCATGAAACATATTAATGAGTAGCGATATCGCGTTTTGAGAAGCATTAGAACTCTAATGCTACGATACGTAGACAATTGCAATCGCTATATCCTGGCAAGGAAGTGTCGCGTAAACATTCTTTTGAAGTGAATACGAGGTATACATAGCACTCGACAATGAATATTATATCTTATCATGAAACATAGAAATGAGATGTACTTTGGCGATTTAAGAAGCATTAGAATCCTATTGCTTCGATACGCAGACATCTGCAAACGCTACTTCTTAACAAGGAAGTGTCGCATTTACATTCTTTTGTAGTGAATACGAGGTATACATAACACTGCACAATGAATATTATATCTTATCATGAAACATAGGAATAAGATGCGATATCGCGATTTAAGAAGCTTTAGAATTCTATTGCTTAGATACGTAGATATCTGCAAACACTATTTCCAAGCAAGGAACTGTCGCATTCACATTCATTTGAATTGTATACGAGGTATACACAACACTCCACAATGAATATTATATCTTACCATGAAACATAGAAATGAGATGCAATATGGCGATTTAAGGAGCATAAGAAATCTATTGCTTCGATAAGTAGACATCTGCAACCGCTACTTCCTAGGAAGGAACTGTCGCACTTTCATTTATTTGAAGCCTAGGCGTGGAATACATAACACTTCGCAATGAATATTATACCATATCATGAATCATAGAAATGAGATGCGATATCTCTTTTTAAGAAGCATGAGTACTCTGTTGCTTCGATACGTAGACTGCTGCAAACGCTACTTCCTAGGAAGGAAGTGTCGCACTTTCATTTATTTGAAGCCTAGGCGAGGAATACATAGCACTTCGCAACGAATATTATACCATATCATGAATCATAGAAATGAGATGTGACATCTCGTTTTAAGTAGCATTAGAAATCTATTGCTTCGATACGTAGACATCTGCAAGCGCTATTTTCTAGCAAGGAAGTGTCGCATTTACATTAACTTAAAGTGTATGCGAGGTATACATAACACTTCGCAATGAATATTAAATCTTATCATGAAACATAGAAATGAGGTGCGATATCTCGTTTTAAGAAGCATTAGAACTCTATTGCTTCGATACGTATACATCTGCAAACGCTATTTCCTTGCAAGGAAGTGTCGCATTTAGATTCTTCTGAAGTGAATACAAGGTATTCATGACACTTTGCAATTAATATTATATATCATGAAGCATAGAAATGAGATGCGATATCCCGCATTAAGAAGAATTAGAGCTGTATTGTTACGACGCGTTGACATCTGCAAACCCCATTTCCTAGCAAGGAAGTGTCGCATTTACATTCATTTGTAGTGTAGAGGAGGTATACATAACACTTCGCAATGAATATTATATCTTATCATGAAACATAGGAATGAGATGCGATATCTCGTTTTAAGAAGGATTAGAACTCTATTGCTTCGATACGTGGACATCTGCAAACGCTATCTCCTAGCAAGGAAGTGTAGCATTTACATTCATTTGAAGTGTATGCAAGGTATACATAACACTTCGCAATTAATATTATATCTTATCATGGAACATAGAAATGAGATGCGATATCTCGTTTTAAGGAGCATTAGCACCCTGTTGCTCCGATATTAACACATCTGCAAACACTATTTCCTAGCAAGGAAGTGTCGCATTTACATTCATTTGAAGTGACTACGAGGTATTCATGACACTTCTCAATTAATATTATATCACATCATGAAACAAAGAAATGAGATGCGATATCCCGTTTTAAGAAGCATTAGCACCCTATTGCTTCGATACGTAGACATCTGCAAATACTATTTCCTAGCATGCAAGTGTCGCATTTACATACTTTTGAAGTGAATACGTGGTATTCTTGACACTTCTCAATTAATATTATATCACATCATGAAACAAAGAAATGGGATGCGATATCCCGTTTTAAGAAGCATTATCACTCTATTGCTTCGATCCGTAGACATCTGCAAACACTATTTCCTAGCCAGGAAGTGTCGCATTTACATTCATTTGAAATGTATGCGCGGTATACATGACACTTCGCAATGAATATTATATATTATTATGAAACATGGATATGAGATGCGATATCGCGAACTAGCAAGCTTTAGAAATCTATTGCTTCGATACGTAGGCATCTGCAAACGCTATTTCCTGGCAAGGAAGTGTCGCATTTACATTCTTTTGAAGTGAATACGAGGTATACATAATACTCCACAATGAATATTATATATTATCGTGAAACATAGTAATAAGTAGCGATATCACGTTTTGAGAAGCATTAGAACTCTAATGCTTCGATACGTAGACATCTGCAAACGCTATTTCCTAGCAAGGAAGTGTCGCATTTACATTCATTTGAAGTGTATGCGAGGTATACGTGATACTTCGCAGTGAATATTATATATTATCATTAAACATATTAATGATAAGCGATATGGCGATATAAGAAGCATTAGATCCCTATTGCTTCGGTACGTAGACAACTGCAAACGCTACTTCCTAGCAAGGAAGTGTCGCATTTACATTCTTTTGACAGGAATACGATGTATACATGACACTTCGCAAAGAATATTATATCTTTTCATTAAACGTAGATATGAGATGCGATATGACGATTTAAGAAGCACTAGAAAGCTATTGCTTCGATACGTAGATATCTGCAAACGCTATTTCCAAGCAAGGGAGTGCGGCATTTACATTCTTTTGAAGTGAATACGAGGTATACATAACACTCCACAATGAATATTATATCTTATCATGAAACATAGAAATGAGATGCGATATGACGATTTAAGAAGCATTAGAACTCTATTGCTTCGATACGTAAACATCTGCAAACGCTACTTCCTAGCAAGGAAGTGTCGCATTTACATTCTTTTGAAGTGAATACGAGGTATACATAACACTCCCCAATGAATATTATATCTCATCACGAAACATAGAAATGAAAAGCGACATCTCGTTTTAAGAAGAATTAGAACTCTATTGCTACGATACGTAGACATCTGCAAACGCTACTTCCTAGCAAGGAAGTGTCGCATTTACATTCTTTTGAAGTGAATACGAGGTATTCATATCACTGCACAATGAATATTATATCTTATCATGAAACATAGAAATGAGATGCAATATGGCGATTTAAGAAGCATTAGAACACTATTGCTTTGATACGTAGACATCTGCAAACGCTATTTCCTAGCAAGGAACTGTCGCATTCACATTCACTTGAAGTGTATGCGAGGTATACGTGACACTTCGCAATGAATATTATATGTTATTATGAAACATAGATGTGAGATGCGATATCGCGAATTAGCAAGCTTCAGAAATCTATTGCTTCGATACGTAGACATCTGCAAACGCTATTTCCTGGCAAGGAAGTGTCGCGTTTACATTGTTTTGAATTGAATACGAGGTATACATAACACTCCACAATGAATATTATATCTTATCATGAAACATAGAAATGAGATGCGATATGACAATTTAAGAAGCATTAGAACTCTATTGCTTCGTTACGTAGCCATCTGCAAACGCTACTTCCTTGCAAGGAAGAGTCGCATTTACATTCTTTTGAAAGGAATACGTGGTATACATGACACTTCGCAATGAATATTTTATCTTATCATGAAACATAGAAATGCGATGCGATATGACAATTTAAGAAGCATTAGAACTCTATTGCTTCGTGACGTAGACATCTGCAAACGCTACTTCCTAGAAGGAAGAGTCGCATTTACATTCTTTTGGAGTGAATACGAGGTATACATAACACTGCACAATGAATATTATATCTTATCATGAAACATAGAAATGAGATGCGATATGACGATTTAAGAAGCATTAGAACTCTATTGCTTCGATACGTGGACATCTGCAAACGTTATCTCCTAGCAAGGAAGTGTAGCATTTACATTCATTTGAAGTGTATGCGAGGTATACATAACACTGCACAATGAATATTATATCTTATCATGAAACAGAAATGAGATGCGATATCGCGATTTAAGAAGCATTAGAACACTATTGCTTCGATACGTAGACATCTGCAAACGCTATTTCCTAGAAAGGAACTGCCGCCGTCACATTCATTTGAAGTGTATGCGAGGTATACGTGACACTTCGCAATGAATATTATATATTATCATTAAACATAGAAATGATAAACGATATGGCGATATAAGAAGCATTAGATCCCTATTGCTTCGATACGTAGACATCTGCAAACGCTATTTCCTAGCAAGGAAGTGTGGCATTTACATTCATTTGAAGTATAGACGATATATACATAGCACTGCACAATGAATATTATATCTTATCTTGAAACATAGATATGAGATGCGATATCGCGAATTAGCAAGCTTTAGAAATCCATTGTTTCGATACGTAGGCATCTGCAAACGCTATTTCCTGGCAAGGAAGAGTCGCATTTACATTCTTTTGAAGTGAATACGAGGTATACATAACACTCCACAATGAATATTATATATTATCGTGAAACATAGTAATAAGTAGCGATATCACGTTTTGAGAAGCATTAGAACTCTATTGCTTCGTTACGTAGCCATCTGCAAACGCTACTTCCTTGCAAGGAAGAGTCGCATTTACATTCTTTTGAAAGGAATACGTGGTATACATGACACTTCGCAATGAATATTTTATCTTATCATGAAACATAGAAATGAGATGCGATATGACAATTTAAGAAGCATTAGAACTCTATTGCTTCGTTACGTAGACATCTGCAAACGCTACTTCCTAGAAGGAAGAGTCGCATTTACATTCTTTTGGAGTGAATACGAGGTATACATAACACTGCACAATGAATATTATATCTTATCATGAAACATAGAAATGAGATGCGATATGACGATTTAAGAAGCATTAGAACTCTATTGCTTCGATACGTGGACATCTGCAAACGTTATCTCCTAGCAAGGAAGTGTAGCATTTACATTCATTTGAAGTGTATGCGAGGTATACATAACACTGCACAATGAATATTATATCATATCATGAAACAGAAATGAGATGCGATATCGCGATTTAAGAAGCATTAGAACACTATTGCTTCGATACGTAGACATCTGCAAACGCTATTTCCTAGCAAGGAACTGCCGCCGTCACATTCATTTGAAGTGTATGCGAGGTATACGTGACACTTCGCAATGAATATTATATATTATCATTAAACATAGAAATGATAAACGATATGGCGATATAAGAAGCATTAGATCCCTATTGCTTCGATACGTAGACATCTGCAAACGCTATTTCCTAGCAAGGAAGTGTCGCATTTACATTCTTTTGACAGGAATACGATGTATACATGACACTTCGCAAAGAATATTATATCTTTTCATTAAACGTAGATATGAGATGCGATATGACGATTTAAGAAGCACTAGAAAGCTATTGCTTCGATACGTAGATATCTGCAAACGCTATTTCCTAGCAAGGGAGTGCGGCATTTACATTCTTTTGAAGTGAATACGAGGTATACATAACATTCCACAATGAATATTATATCTTATCATGAAACATAGAAATGAGATGCGATATGACGATTTAAGAAGCATTAGAACTCTATTGCTTCGATACGTAGACATCTGCAAACGCTACTTCCTAGCAAGGAAGTGTCGCATTTACATTCTTTTGATGTGAATACGTGGTATACATGACACTTCGGAATGGATATTATATCTTATCATGAAACATAGAAATGAGATGCGATATCGCGTTTGAAGAAGTATTAGAGCACTATTGCCTCGATACGTAGACATCTGCAAACGCTATTTCCTAGCAAGGAAGTGTCGCATTTACATTCATTTGAAGTGAATACGAGGTATAAGTGACACTTCGCAATGAATAATAGATCTTATCATGAAACATAGAAATGAGATGCGATATCGCGTTGTAAGAAGCATTAGAGCACTATTGCCTC
Organism: Xylocopa sonorina; assembly: GCF_050948175.1. Classification (NCBI taxonomy): domain Eukaryota; kingdom Metazoa; phylum Arthropoda; class Insecta; order Hymenoptera; family Apidae; genus Xylocopa; species Xylocopa sonorina. The sequence goes on from NW_027490094.1 coordinate 1,728,874, forward strand.
GATACGTAGACATCTTCAAACGCTATTTCCTAGCAAGGAAGTGTCGCATTTACATTCATTTGATGTGAATATGAGGTATAAGTCGCACTTCGCAATGAATAATAGATCTTATCATGAAACATCGAAATGAAAGGCGATATCGTGTTTTTAGAAGCATTAGATCTCTATTGCTTCGATACGTAGACATCTGCAAACGCTACTTCCTAGCAAGGGAGTGTCGCATTTACATTCATTTGATGTGAATACGTGGTATACATGACACTTCGGAATGGATATTATATCTTATCATGAAACATAGAAATGAGATGCGATATCGCGTTTGAAGAAGCATTAGAGCACTATAGCCTCGATACGGAGACATCTGCAAACGCTATTTCCTAGCAAGGAAGTGTCGCATTTACATTCATTTGAAGTGAATACGAGGTATAAGTGACACTTCGCAATGAATAATAGATCTTATCATGAAACATAGAAATGAGATGCGATATCGCGTTTGAAGAAGCATTAGAGAACTATTGCCTCGATACGTAGATATCTGCAAACGCTATTTCCTAGCAAGGAAGTGTCGCATTTACATTCATTTGAAGTGAATACGAGGTATACGTGACACTTCGCAATGAATAATAGATCTTATCATGAAACATAGAAATGAGATGCCATATCGCGTTTGAAGAAGCATTAGAGCACTATTGCCTCGATACGTAGACATCTGCAAACGCTATTTCCTAGCAAGGAAGTGTGGCATTTACATTCATTTGAAGTGAATACGAGGTATAAGTGACACTTCGCAATGAATAATAGATCTTATCGTGAAACATAGAAATGAGATGCGATATCGTGTTTTAAGAAGCTTTCGAAATCAATTGCTTCGATACGTAGACATTTGCAAACGCTACTACCTAGCAAGGAAGTGTCACATTTACATTCTTTAGATGTGAATACGAGGAATACATGACACTTCGCAATGAATATTATATCTTGTTGTGAAACATAGAAATGAGATGCGGTATCCCGTTTTAAGAAGTAATAGAACTCTATTGCTTCGGTACGGAGACATCTGCAAACGCTATTTCCTAGCAAGGATGTGTCGCATTTACATTCCATTGAAGTGTATACGGGATATACATGACACTTCGTAATGGATATTATATCTTATCATGAAACACAGAAATGAGATGCGATATCGCGTTTGAAGAAGCATTAGAGCACTATTGCCTCGATACGTAGATATCTGCAAACGCTATTTCCTTGCAAGGAAGTGACGCATTTACAATCATTTGAAGAGAGTACGTGGTATAAGTGACACTTCGCAATGAATAATAGATCTTATCGTGAAACATAGAAATGAGATGCGATATCGTGTTTAAAGATGCATTAGATCTCTATTGCTTCGTTACGTAGATATCTGCAAACGCTACTTCCTAGCAAGGAAGTGTCGCATTTACATTCATTTGAAGTGAATACGAGGTATACATGACACTTCGGAATGGATATTATATCTTATCATGAAACATAGAAATGTGATGCGTTATCGCGTTTTAAGAAGCATTAGAGCACTATTGCCTCGATACGTAGACATCTGCAAACGCTATTTCCTAGCAAGGAAGTGTCGCATTTACATTCATTTGATGTGAATATGAGGTATAAGTGGCACTTCGCAATGAATAATAGATCTTATCATGAAACATAGAAATGAGATGCGATATCGTGTTTTAAGAAGCATTAGATCTCTATTGCTTCGATACGTAGACATCTGCAAACGCTACTTCCTAGCAAGGAAGTGTCGCTTTTACATTCATTTGAAGTGAATACGATGTATACATGACACTTCGGAATGGATATTATATCTTATCATGAAACATAGAAATGAGATGCGATATCGCGTTTTAAGAAGCATTAGAGCACTATTGCTTCGATACGTAGACATCTGCAAACGCTATTTCCTAGCAAGGAAGTGTCGCATTTACATTCATTTGATGTGAATATGAGGTATAAGTGGCACTTCGCAATGAATAATAGATCTTATCATGAAACATAGGAATGAGATGCGATATCGTGTTTTAAGAAGCTTTAGAAATCAATTGCTTCGATACGTAGACATTTGCAAACGCTACTACCTAGCAAGGAAGTGTCGCATTTACATTCTTTAGATGTGAATACGAGGAATACATGACACTTCGCAATGAATATTATATCTTGTTGTGAAACATAGAAATGAGATGCGGTATCCCGTTTTAAGAAGTAATAGAACAATATTGCTTCGGTACGGAGACATCTGCAAACGCTATTTCCTAGCAAGGATGTGTCGCATTTACATTCTTTTGAAGTGTATACGAGGTATACATGACACTTCGGAATGGATATTATATCTTATCATGAAACACAGAAATGAGATTCGATATCGCGTTTGAAGAAGCACTAGAGCACTATTGTCTCGATACGTAGACATCTGCAAACGCTATTTCCTTGCAAGGAAGTGACGCATTTACAATCATTTGAAGAGAGTACGTGGTATAAGTGACACTTCGCAATGAATAATAGATCTTATCATGAAACATAGAAATGAGATGCGATATCGTGTATTAAGAAGCATTAGGTCTCTATTGCTTCGATACGTAGACATCTGCAAACGCTATTTCCTAGCAAGCAATAGTCGCATTTACATTCTTTTGAAATGAATACGAGGCATACATGCCACTTCGCAATGAATATTATACCTTATCATGAAACATAGAATAGAGATGCGATATCGCGTTTTAAGAAGCATTAGAACTCTATGGCCTCGATGCGGAGACATCCGCAAACGCTATTTCCGAGCATGGAAGTGTCGCACCAACATTCTTTTGAAGTGAATACGAGGTATACATGACACTTCGCAATAAATATTATATCTTATCACGAAACATATAAATGAGATTCGATATCGCGATCTAAGAAGCATTAGAACACTATTGCTACGATACGTAGGCATCTGCAAACGTTATTTCCTAGCAAGGAATATTCGCTTTTTCATTCTTTTGAAGTGAATACGAGGTATAAATGTCACTTCGTAAAGAACATTATATCTTATCACGAAACATAGAAATGAGATGCAATATCGCGTTATAAGAAACATTAGAACTCCATTGCTACGATACGTAGACATCTGCAAACGCTATTTCCAAGCATGGAAGTTTCGCACTTACATTCTTTTGAAGTGAAAACGAGGTATACATGACACTTCGCAGTGAATATTATATCTTATCACGAAACATAGAAATGAAATGCGACATCGCGATTCAAGTAGCATTAGAACTCCATTGCTACGATTCGTAGACATCTGCAAACGCTATTTCCTAGCAAGGAAGTGTCGCATTTACATTCATTTGAAGTGAATACGAGGTATAAGTGACACTTCGCAATGAATAATAGATCTTATCATGAAACATAGAAATGAGATGCGATATCGCGTTGAAAGAAGCATTAGAGCACTATTGCCTCGATACGTAGATATCTGCAAACGCTATTTCCTAGCAAGGAAGTGTCGCATTTACATTCATTTGAAGTGAATACGAGGTATAAGTGACACTTCGCAATGAATAATAGATCTTATCATGAAACATAGAAATGAGATGCGATATCGCGTTGTAAGAAGCATTAGAGCACTATTGCCTCGAAACGTAGACATCTTCAAACGCTATTTCCTAGCAAGGAAGTGTCGCATTTACATTCATTTGATGTGAATATAAGGTATAAGTGGCACTTCGCAATGAATAATAGATCTTATCATGAAACATAGAAATGAAAGGCGATATCGTGTTTTAAGAAGCATTAGATCTCTATTGCTTCGATACGTAGACATCTGCAAACGCTACTTCCTAGCAAGGGAGTGTCGCATTTACATTCATTTGGAGTGAATACGAGGTATACATGACACTTCGGAATGGATATTATATCTTATCATGAAACATAGAAATGAGATGCGATATCGCGTTTTAAGAAGCATTAGAGCACTATTGCCTCGATACGTAGACATCTGCAAACGCTATTTCCTAGCAAGGAAGTGTCGCATTTACATTCATTTGATGTGAATATGAGGTATAAGTGGCACTTCGCAATCAATAATAGATCCTATCATGAAACGTAGAAATGAGATGCGATATCGTGTTTTAAGAAGCATTAGATCTCTATTGCTTCGATACGTAGACATCTGCAGACGCTACTTCCTAGCAAGGAAGTGTCGCATTTACATTCGTCTGATGTGAATACGAGGTATAAGTGACATTTCGCAATGAATAATAGATCTTATTATGAAACATAGAAATGAGATGCGATATCGCGTTTGAAGAAGCATTAGAGCACTATTGCCTCGATACGTAGACATCTGCAAACGCTATTTCCAAGCAAGGAAGTGTGGCATTTACATTCATTTGAAGTGAATACGAGGTATAAGCGACACTTCGCAATGAATAATAGATCTTATCGTGAAACATAGAAATGAGATGCGATATCGTGTTTTAAGAAGCTTTAGAACTCAATTGCTACGATACGTAGACATTTGCAAACGCTACTACCTAGCAAGGAAGTGTCGCATTTACATTCTTTAGATGTGAATACGAGGAATACATGACACTTCGCAATGAATATTATATCTTGTTGTGAAACATAGAAATGAGATGCGGTATCCCGTTTTAAGAAGTAATAGAACAATATTGCTTCGGTACGGAGACATCTGCAAACGCTATTTCCTAGCAAGGATGTGTCGCATTTACATTCTTTTGAAGTGTATACGAGGTATACATGACACTTCGGAATGGATATTATATCTTATCATGAAACACAGAAATGAGATGCGATATCGCGTTTGAAGAAGCACTAGAGCACTATTGTCTCGATACGTAGACATCTGCAAACGCTATTTCCTTGCAAGGAAGTGACGCATTTACAATCATTTGAAGAGAGTACGTGGTATAAGTGACACTTCGCAATGAATAATAGATCTTATCATGAAACATAGAAATGAGATGCGATATCGTGTATTAAGAAGCATTAGGTCTCTATTGCTTCGATACGTAGACATCTGCAAACGCTATTTCCTAGCAAGCAATAGTCGCATTTACATTCTTTTGAAATGAATACGAGGCATACATGCCACTTCGCAATGAATATTATACCTTATCATGAAACATAGAATAGAGATGCGATATCGCGTTTTAAGAAGCATTAGAACTCTATGGCCTCGATGCGGAGACATCCGCAAACGCTATTTCCGAGCATGGAAGTGTCGCACTAACATTCTTTTGAAGTGAATACGAGGTATACATGACACTTCGCAATAAATATTATATCTTATCACGAAACATATAAATGAGATTCGATATCGCGATCTAAGAAGCATTAGAACACTATTGCTACGATACGTAGGCATCTGCAAACGTTATTTCCTAGCAAGGAATATTCGCTTTTTCATTCTTTTGAAGTGAATACGAGGTATAAATGTCACTTCGTAAAGAACATTATATCTTATCACGAAACATAGAAATGAGATGCAATATCGCGTTATAAGAAACATTAGAACTCCATTGCTACGATACGTAGACATCTGCAAACGCTATTTCCAAGCATGGAAGTTTCGCACTTACATTCTTTTGAAGTGAAAACGAGGTATACATGACACTTCGCAGTGAATATTATATCTTATCACGAAACATAGAAATGAAATGCGACATCGCGATTCAAGTAGCATTAGAACTCCATTGCTACGATTCGTAGACATCTGCAAACGCTATTTCCTAGCAAGGAAGTGTCGCATTTACATTCATTTGAAGTGAATACGAGGTATAAGTGACACTTCGCAATGAATAATAGATCTTATCATGAAACATAGAAATGAGATGCGATATCGCGTTGAAAGAAGCATTAGAGCACTATTGCCTCGATACGTAGATATCTGCAAACGCTATTTCCTAGCAAGGAAGTGTCGCATTTACATTCATTTGAAGTGAATACGAGGTATAAGTGACACTTCGCAATGAATAATAGATCTTATCATGAAACATAGAAATGAGATGCGATATCGCGTTGTAAGAAGCATTAGAGCACTATTGCCTCGAAACGTAGACATCTTCAAACGCTATTTCCTAGCAAGGAAGTGTCGCATTTACATTCATTTGATGTGAATATGAGGTATAAGTGGCACTTCGCAATGAATAATAGATCTTATCATGAAACATAGAAATGAAAGGCGATATCGTGTTTTAAGAAGCATTAGATCTCTATTGCTTCGATACGTAGACATCTGCAAACGCTACTTCCTAGCAAGGGAGTGTCGCATTTACATTCATTTGGAGTGAATACGAGGTATACATGACACTTCGGAATGGATATTATATCTTATCATGAAACATAGAAATGAGATGCGATATCGCGTTTTAAGAAGCATTAGAGCACTATTGCCTCGATACGTAGACATCTGCAAACGCTATTTCCTAGCAAGGAAGTGTCGCATTTACATTCATTTGATGTGAATATGAGGTATAAGTGGCACTTCGCAATCAATAATAGATCCTATCATGAAACGTAGAAATGAGATGCGATATCGTGTTTTAAGAAGCATTAGATCTCTATTGCTTCGATACGTAGACATCTGCAGACGCTACTTCCTAGCAAGGAAGTGTCGCATTTACATTCGTCTGATGTGAATACGAGGTATAAGTGACATTTCGCAATGAATAATAGATCTTATTATGAAACATAGAAATGAGATGCGATATCGCGTTTGAAGAAGCATTAGAGCACTATTGCCTCGATACGTAGACATCTGCAAACGCTATTTCCAAGCAAGGAAGTGTGGCATTTACATTCATTTGAAGTGAATACGAGGTATAAGCGACACTTCGCAATGAATAATAGATCTTATCGTGAAACATAGAAATGAGATGCGATATCGTGTTTTAAGAAGCTTTAGAACTCAATTGCTACGATACGTAGACATTTGCAAACGCTACTACCTAGCAAGGAAGTGTCGCATTTACATTCTTTAGATGTGAATACGAGGAATACATGACACTTCGCAATGAATATTATATCTTGTTGTGAAACATAGAAATGAGATGCGGTATCCCGTTTTAAGAAGTAATAGAACAATATTGCTTCGGTACGGAGACATCTGCAAACGCTATTTCCTAGCAAGGATGTGTCGCATTTACATTCTTTTGAAGTGTATACGAGGTATACATGACACTTCGGAATGGATATTATATCTTATCATGAAACACAGAAATGAGATGCGATATCGCGTTTGAAGAAGCACTAGAGCACTATTGTCTCGATACGTAGACATCTGCAAACGCTATTTCCTTGCAAGGAAGTGACGCATTTACAATCATTTGAAGAGAGTACGTGGTATAAGTGACACTTCGCAATGAATAATAGATCTTATCATGAAACATAGAAATGAGATGCGATATCGTGTATTAAGAAGCATTAGGTCTCTATTGCTTCGATACGTAGACATCTGCAAACGCTATTTCCTAGCAAGCAATAGTCGCATTTACATTCTTTTGAAATGAATACGAGGCATACATGCCACTTCGCAATGAATATTATACCTTATCATGAAACATAGAATAGAGATGCGATATCGCGTTTTAAGAAGCATTAGAACTCTATGGCCTCGATGCGGAGACATCCGCAAACGCTATTTCCGAGCATGGAAGTGTCGCACTAACATTCTTTTGAAGTGAATACGAGGTATACATGACACTTCGCAATAAATATTATATCTTATCACGAAACATATAAATGAGATTCGATATCGCGATCTAAGAAGCATTAGAACACTATTGCTACGATACGTAGGCATCTGCAAACGTTATTTCCTAGCAAGGAATATTCGCTTTTTCATTCTTTTGAAGTGAATACCAGGTATAAATGTCACTTCGTAAAGAACATTATATCTTATCACGAAACATAGAAATGAGATGCAATATCGCGTTATAAGAAACAATAGAACTCCATTGCTACGATACGTAGACATCTGCAAACGCTATTTCCAAGCATGGAAGTTTCGCACTTACATTCCTTTGAAGTGAAAACGAGGTATACATGACACTTCGCAGTGAATATTATATCTTATCACGAAACATAGAAATGAAATGCGACATCGCGATTCAAGTAGCATTAGAACTCCATTGCTACGATTCGTAGACATCTGCAAACGCTATTTCCTAGCAAGGAAGTGTCGCATTTACATTCATTTGAAGTGAATACGAGGTATAAGTGACACTTCGCAATGAATAATAGATCTTATCATGAAACATAGAAATGAGATGCGATATCGCGTTGAAAGAAGCATTAGAGCACTATTGCCTCGATACGTAGATATCTGCAAACGCTATTTCCTAGCAAGGAAGTGTCGCATTTACATTCATTTGAAGTGAATACGAGGTATAAGTGACACTTCGCAATGAATAATAGATCTTATCATGAAACATAGAAATGAGATGCGATATCGCGTTGTAAGAAGCATTAGAGCACTATTGCCTCGAAACGTAGACATCTTCAAACGCTATTTCCTAGCAAGGAAGTGTCGCATTTACATTCATTTGATGTGAATATGAGGTATAAGTGGCACTTCGCAATGAATAATAGATCTTATCATGAAACATAGAAATGAAAGGCGATATCGTGTTTTAAGAAGCATTAGATCTCTATTGCTTCGATACGTAGACATCTGCAAACGCTACTTCCTAGCAAGGGAGTGTCGCATTTACATTCATTTGGAGTGAATACGAGGTATACATGACACTTCGGAATGGATATTATATCTTATCATGAAACATAGAAATGAGATGCGATATCGCGTTTTAAGAAGCATTAGAGCACTATTGCCTCGATACGTAGACATCTGCAAACGCTATTTCCTAGCAAGGAAGTGTCGCATTTACATTCATTTGATGTGAATATGAGGTATAAGTGGCACTTCGCAATCAATAATAGATCCTATCATGAAACGTAGAAATGAGATGTGATATCGTGTTTTAAGAAGCATTAGATCTCTATTGCTTCGATACGTAGACATCTGCAGACGCTACTTCCTAGCAAGGAAGTGTCGCATTTACATTCGTCTGATGTGAATACGAGGTATAAGTGACATTTCGCAATGAATAATAGATCTTATCATGAAACATAGAAATGAGATGCGATATCGCGTTTGAAGAAGCATTAGAGCACTATTGCCTCGATACGTAGACATCTGCAAACGCTATTTCCAAGCAAGGAAGTGTGGCATTTACATTCATTTGAAGTGAAAACGAGGTATAAGTGACACTTCGCAATGAATAATAGATCTTATCGTGAAACATAGAAATGAGATGCGATATCGTGTTTTAAGAAGCTTTAGAACTCAATTGCTACGATACGTAGACATTTGCAAACGCTACTACCTAGCAAGGAAGTGTCGCATTTACATTCTTTAGATGCGAATACGAGGAATACATGACACTTCGCAATGAATATTACATCTTGTTGTGAAACATAGAAATGAGATGCGGTATCCCGTTTTAAGAAGTAATAGAACAATATTGCTTCGGTACGGAGACATCTGCAAACGCTATTTCCTAGCAAGGATGTGTCCCATTTACATTCTTTTGAAGTGTATACGAGGTATACATGACACTTCGGAATGGATATTATATCTTATCATGAAACACAGAAATGAGATGCGATATCGCGTTTGAAGAAGCACTAGAGCACTATTGTCTCGATACGTAGACATCTGCAAACGCTATTTCCTTGCAAGGAAGTGACGCATTTACAATCATTTGAAGAGAGTACGTGGTATAAGTGACACTTCGCAATGAATAATAGATCTTATCATGAAACATAGAAATGAGATGCGATATCGTGTATTAAGAAGCATTAGGTCTCTATTGCTTCGATACGTAGACATCTGCAAACGCTATTTCCTAGCAAGCAATAGTCGCATTTACATTCTTTTGAAATGAATACGAGGCATACATGCCACTTCGCAATGAATATTATACCTTATCATGAAACATAGAATAGAGATGCGATATCGCGTTTTAAGAAGCATTAGAACTCTATGGCCTCGATGCGGAGACATCCGCAAACGCTATTTCCGAGCATGGAAGTGTCGCACTAACATTCTTTTGAAGTGAATACGAGGTATACATGACACTTCGCAATAAATATTATATCTTATCACGAAACATATAAATGAGATTCGATATCGCGATCTAAGAAGCATTAGAACACTATTGCTACGATACGTAGGCATCTGCAAACGTTATTTCCTAGCAAGGAATATTCGCTTTTTCATTCTTTTGAAGTGAATACGAGGTATAAATGTCACTTCGTAAAGAACATTATATCTTATCACGAAACATAGAAATGAGATGCAATATCGCGTTATAAGAAACATTAGAACTCCATTGCTACGATACGTAGACATCTGCAAACGCTATTTCCAAGCATGGAAGTTTCGCACTTACATTCTTTTGATGTGAAAACGAGGTATACATGACACTTCGCAGTGAATATTATATCTTATCACGAAACATAGAAATGAAATGCGACATCGCGATTCAAGTAGCATTAGAACTCCATTGCTACGATTCGTAGACATCTGCAAACGCTATTTCCTAGCAAGCAATAGTCGCATTTACATTCTTTTGAAGTGAATACGAGGTATACATAACACTCCACAATGAATATTATATATTATCATGAAACATAGCAATGGGTAGCGATGTCGCGTTTTGAGAAGCATTAGAACTCTAATGCTACGATACGTAGACATCTGCAAACGCTATTTCCTGGCAAGGAAGTGTCGCGTTTACATTCATTTGATGTGAATATGAGGTATAAGTGGCACTTCGCAATGAATAATAGATCTTATCATGAAACATAGAAATGAAATGCGATATCGTGTTTTAAGAAGCATTAGATCTCTATTGCTTCGATACGTAGACATCTGCAAACGCTACTTCCTAGCAAGGAAGTGTCGCATTTACATTCATTTGATGTGAATACGTGGTATACATGACACTTCGGAATGGATATTATATCTTATCATGAAACATAGAAGTGAGTTGCGATATCGCGTTTTAGGAAACATTAGAACTCTATTTCTACGATGCGTAGACATCTGCAAACGTTATTTCCTAGCAAGGAAGTGTCGCATTTACATTCTTTTGAAGTTAATACGAGGTATACATGACACTTCGCAATGAATATTATATCTTATCATGAAACATAGGAAGGAGGTGCGATATCGCGTTTTGAGAAGCATTAGAACTCTATTGCTACGATACGTAGACATCTGGAAACGATATTCCCTAGCATGGAAGTGTCGCATTTACATTATTTTGAAGCGAATACGAGATATACATAACACTTCGCAATGGATACTATATCTTATCATGAAACATAGAAGTGAGATGCGATATCGCGTTTTAGGAAGCATTAGAACTCTACTGCTACGATGCGTAGACATCTGCAAATGTTATTTCCTAGCATGGAATTGTCGCATTTACATTCTTTTGAAGTTAATACGAGGTATACATGACACTTCCCAATGAATATTATATCTTATTTCGAAACATAGATGTGAGATGCGATATCGCGATTTAAGTAGCACTAGAACCTATTGCTACGATACGTAGACATCTGCAAACGCTATTTCCTAGCATGGAAGTGTCGTATTTACATTCTTTTGAAGAGAATACGAGGTATACATAACACTCCACAATGAATATTGTATCTTATCACGAGACATAGAAATGAAATGCGACATCTCGTTCTAAGTAGCATTAGAACTCTGTTGCTACGATACGTAGACATCTGCAAACGCTACTTCCTAGCATGGAAGTGTCGCATTTACATTCTTTTGAAGTGAATACGAGATATACGTGACACTTCGCAATGAATATTATATCTTATCACGAAACATAGGAATGAAGTGCGGCATCTCGTTTCAAGAAGCATTAGAACTCTATTGCTACGATACGTAGACATCTGCAAACGCTATTTCCTAGCATGCAAGTGTCGCATTTACATTCTTTTGAAGTGAATACGAGGTATACATAACACTCTACAATGAATATTATATCTTATCACGAAACATAGGAATGAAATGCGACATCTCGCTTTAAGAAGCATTAGTACTCTATTGCTACGATACGTAGACATCTGCAAACGCTATTTCCTAGCAAGGAAGTGTCGCATTTACATACTTTTGGAGTGAATACGAGATATACATGACACTTCGCAATGAGTATTGTATCTTATCATGAAACATAGGAATGAGATGCGATATCGCGTTTTCAGAAGCATTAGAACTCTATTGCTACGATACGTAGACATCTGCAAACGCTATTTCCTAGCATGGAAGTTTCGCATTTACATTCTTTTGAAGTGAATACGAGGAATAAGTGAAACTTCGCAATGGATATTATATCTTATCATGAGAAATAGAAATGACATGCGATATCGGGATTTAAAAAGCATTAGAGCTCTCTTGCTACGATATGTAGACATGTGCAAACGCTATATAATTGCAAGGAAGTGCCGCATTTATATTCTTTTGAAGTGAACAAGGGGGATACATAACACTCCACAATGAATATTATACCTTATCACGAAACATAGAAATGAGATGCGATATCGCGATTTAAGAGGCATTAGAAATGTGTTCCTTGGATACGGAGACATCTGAAAACGCTATTTCCTAGCAAGGAAGAGTCGCATTTACATTCTTTTTAAGAGAGTACGAGGTATACATGACACTTCGCAATGAATATTATAACTTATTACGAAACATAGAAATGAGATGCGATACCGCGATTTAAAAAGCATTAGAACTCTATTGCTACGATACGTTGACACCTGCAAATGCTTTTTCCTAGGATGGAAACGTCGCATTTACATTCTCCTGAAGTGAATACTAGGTATACATGACACTTCGCTATGAATATTATATCTTATCATGAAACATAGAAATGAGGAGCGATATCGCGTTTTAAGAAGCATTAGAACTCTATTTCTACGATACATAGACATCTGGAAACGCTATTTCCTAGCAAGGAAGTGTCGCATTTACATTCATTTGAAGTTTATGCGAGGTATACATAACACATCGCAATGAATATTATATCTTATCATGAAACATAGAAATCACATGCGATATCTCGTTTTAAGAAACACTAGAACAGTATTGTTTCGTTACGGAGACATCTGCAAACGCTATTTCCTAACAAGGAAGTGTCGCATTTACATTTTTTTGAAGTGTCACGTCCTGAAGCCGCGAAAGCGCTCGTCACGTGGACACTTTTCGTAGCCGTTCCCGAAATCGACGCGAATTGCGCGGAGCTGGGTTCGTCGGCGGACAAGACTCGATTTACAGGGTACAGTGACGTGCAACTTACCTTTCGATGCTCCAGGCGTCGTAGCTCTCCTCATCCTCGTAGCGTGGAGTAGAATCCTCCCTCGCGTATGTCTGGCGTTCACCCCCCGTTCGGTGGCAGCGAGTATGCGGGTTGCCAGCGTGTAGGGGATCCGGATGCTGGAGGAGATGCGAATGCTGATCTGTGGCCGTCGAGGTTGGCGGGCGACGTCTGAGGGTGGCAGGCGGTACGCCTGACGTCACAAAATGCGACACTTTGCTAGGAAGTAGCGTTGGTAGATATCTACGTATCGAAGGAATATAGTTCTAATGCTACTTAAAACTATATATCGCATCTCAGTTCTATGTTTCATGATAAGATATAATATTCATTGCGATGAGTCATGTATACCTCGTATTGACTTCAAAACAATGTAAATGCGACAGTTCCATGCTAGGAAATGTCGTTTCCAGATATCAGTAGCAGTAGAATTCTAATGCTTCTTAAAACGCGATATCGCATCTCATTTCGTCGTTTCATGATAAGATATAGTATTCATTGCGAAGTGACATGTATACCTCGTAATCAATTCAAGAGAATGTAAATGCGACACTTCGCTGCCAGGAATTAGTGTCTGCAGATGTCTACGTATCGAAGCAATAGAACTCTAATGCTTCTTAAACCGTCATATCGCATCACATATCTACGTTTCCTGATAAGATATAATATTCATTGCGAAGTGTCAAGTATGCCTCGTATTCCTTTCAAAAGAATGTAAATGCGACACTTCCTTGTTAGGAAGTAGCGTTTGCTGATGTCTACGTATCGAAGCAATAGAGCTCTAATGCTTCTTAAACCGTCATATCGCATCTCATATCTACGTTTCCTGATAAGATATAATATTCATTGTGGAGTATTATGTATACCTCGTATTCCTTTCAAAAGAATGTAAATGCGACACTTCCTTGCTAGGAAGTAGCGTTTGCAGATGTCTACGTATCGAAGCAATAGGGTTCTAATGCTTCCTAAACCGCCATCTTACATCTCATTTCTATGTTTCATGATAAGATATAATATTCATTGTGGAGTGTTATGTATACCTCATATTCACTTCAAAATAATGTAAACGCGACACTTCCTTGCCAGGAAATAGCGCTAGCAGATGTCTACGTATCGTAGCATTAGAGTTCCAATGCTTCTCAGAACGCTATATCGCTTCTCATTTCTATGTTTCATGATAATATATAATATTCATTGCAAAGTGTCATGTATACCTCGCATACACTTAAAATGAATGTAAATGCGGCACTTCCTTGCTAGGAAATAGCGTTTGCAGATGTCTATATATCGAAGCAATAGACATCTAAAGCTTCATAAGTCGCCATATCGCATGTCATTTCTATGTTTCATGATAAGATATAATATTCATTGCGAAGAGCCATGTGTACCTCGTATTCACTTCAAAAGAATGCAAACGCGACACTTCGTTGCCAGGAAATAGCGTTTGCAGATGTCTACGTATCGTACCATTAGAGTTCTAATGCTTCTCAAAACGCGATATCGCTACTCATTAGCATGTTTCATTATAATATATAATATTGATTGTGGAGTGTTATGTATACCTCGTATTCACTTCAAAGGAATGTAAATGCGACACTTCCTTGCTAGGAAATAGCGTTTGCAGATGTCTCTGTATCGAAGCAATGGAGTTCTAATGCTTCTTAAATCGTCATATCGCATCTCATTTCTATGTTTCATGGTAAGATATAATATTCATTGTGAAGTGCCATGTATGCCTCGCATACACTTCAATTGAATGTACATGCGACACTTCCTTGCTAGGAAATAGCTATTGCAGATATCTAGGTATCGAAGCAATAGACATCTAATGCTTCATAAATCGCCATATTGCATCTCATTTCTATGTTTCATGATAAGATATAATGTTCATTGCGAAGTGCCATGTATACCTCGCATACACTTCAATTGATTGTACATGCGACACTTCCTTGCTAGGAAATAGCGTTTGCAGATGTCTACGTATCGAGGCAATAGAGTTCTAATGCTTCTTAAATCGCCATATCGCATCTCATTTCTATGTTTCATGATAAGATATTCACTGTGGAGTGTTACGTATATCTCGTTTTCACATCAAAAGAATGTAAATGCAACACTTACTTGCTTGGAAATAGCGTTTGCAGATGTCTACGTGTCGTAGTAGTAGTCTTCTAACGCTTCTTAAAACGCGGTATCGCATCTAATTTCTATGTTTCATGATAAGATATACTATTCATTGCGAAGTGTCATGTATGCCTCGCATACACTTCAAATGAATGTAAGGGCGGCATTTCCTTGCTAGGAAATAGCGTTTGCAGATGTCTGCGTATCAAAGCAATAGAGTTCTAATGCTCCTTAAATTGCGATATCGCATATCATTTCTATGTTTCGTGATAAGATATAACATTCATTGCGAAGTGTCATGTATTCCTCGTACCCACTTCAAAAGAATGTAAATGCGAAACTTCCTTGCTGGGAAATAGCGTTTGCGGTTGTCTACGTATCGCAGCAATAGAGGTCTAATGCGTCTCAAAACGAGATGACGCATCTCATTTCTACGTTTCATGATAAGATATAATCTTCAGTGCGAAGTGATATGTATACCTCGTATTCACTTCAAAAGAATGTAAATGCGACACTTCCTTGCTAGGAAATTGCGTTTGCAGAAGTCTACGTATCGTAGCAATAGAGTACTAGTGCTGCTTAAAAGACGAAATTTCTCCTCATTTCTATGTACCATGATAAGATATAATATTCATTGCGAAGTGTCATGTATACCTCGTACCCACTTCAAAAGAATGTAAATGCGAAACTTCCTTGCTGGGAAATAGCGTTTGCGGTTGTCTACGTATCGCAGCAATAGAGGTCTAATGCGTCTCAAAACGAGATGACGCATCTCATTTCTACGTTTCATGATAAGATATAATCTTCAGTGCGAAGTGATATGTATACCTCGTATTCACTTCAAAAGAATGTAAATGCGACACTTCCTTGCTAGGAAATTGCGTTTGCAGAAGTCTACGTATCGTAGCAATAGAGTACTAGTGCTGCTTAAAAGACGAAATTTCTCCTCATTTCTATGTACCATGATAAGATATAATATTCATTGCGAAGTGTCATGCATACCTCCCATACACTTCAATTGAATGTAAATGCGACACTTCCTTGCTCGGAAATAGCGTTTGCAGATGTCTACGTATCGAATCAATAGAGTTCTAATGCTTCTTAAATCGCGAAATCGCTTCTCATTTCTATGCTTCATGATAATATATAATACTCATTGTGCAGTGTTATGTATATCTCGTCTATACTTCAAATGAATGTTAATGCGACACTTCCTTGCTAGGAAATAGCGTTTGCAGATGTCTACGTATCGTGGCATTGGAGTTCTAATGCTTTTCTGTGTTTCGTGATAAGGTATAATATTCATTTCGTAGTGTCATGTATACATCGTATTCACTACAAAAGAATATAAATGCCCCACTTCCTTGCTAGGAAATAGCGTTTGCACATTTCTACGTATCGTAGCAATGGAGTTCTAATGCTTCTTAACACGCGATATCGCACACAATTTCTATGTTTCGTGATAAGATATAATATTCATTGCGAAGTGTCAAGTATACCTCATATTCCGTTCAGAAGAATGTAAATGCGACTATTCCTTGCTAGGAAATAGCGTTTGCAGATGCCTACGTATCGTAGCAATAGAGTTTTAATGCTCCTTAAAACGCGATATCTCATCTCATTTCTATGTTTCATGACAAGATATAATTTTCATTGCGAATTGTCACTTATACCTTGCATACACTTCAAAAGAATGTAAATGTGACACTTCCTTGCTAGGAAGTAGCATTTGCTGATGTATACGTATCGAAGCAATAGACAACTAATGCTTCATAAATTGCCATATCGCATCTCATTTCTCTGTTTCAAGATAATATATAATACTCACTGCGCAGTGTCTTGTATACCTCGCATACACTTCAAATGAATGTAAATGCGACACTTCCTTGCTAGGAAATAGCGTTTACTGATGTCCACGTATCGAAGCAATAGTGTTCTAATGCTTCTTAATTCGCGATATCGCATCCCATTTCTATGATTCATGATAAGGTATAGTATTCATTGCGAAGTGTCCTGTATACCTCGTATTCCTTTTAAAAGAATGTAAATGCGACACTTCCTTGCTAGCAAGTAGCGTTTGCAGATGTCTACGTATCGAACCAATAGATTTCTAATGCTTCTTAAATCGCCATATCGCATCTCATTTCTATGTTTCATGATAAGATATAATATTCATTGTGCAGTGTCATGTATATCTCGTCTATACTTCAAAAGAATGTAAATGCGACACCACCTTGCAAGGAAATAGCGTTTGCAGATGTCTACATATGGTAGCATTAGTGTTCCAATGCTTCTCAAAACGCGATATCGCTACTCATTACTATGTTTCATGATAATATATAATATTCATTGAGGAGTGTTATGTATAACTCCTATTCACTTCAAAATAATGTAAACGCGACACTTCCTTGCCAGGAAATAGCGCTTGCAGATGTCTACGTATCGTAGCATTAGAGTTCCAATGCTTCTCAAAACGCGTTATCGCTACGCATTACTATGTTTCATGATAATATATATTATTAATTGTGGAGTGTTATGTATACCTCGTATTCACAACAAAGAATGTAAATGCGACACTTCCTTCCTTGGAAATAGCGTTTGCAGATGTCTACGTATCGAAGCAATAGATTTCTAACGCTTCTTAGATCGCCATATTGCATCTCATTTCCATGTTTTATGGTAAGATATAATATTCATTGTGGAGTGTTATGTATACCTCGTATTCACTTCAAAAGAATGTAAACACGACACTTCCTTGCCAGGGAGTAGCGTTTGCAGATGCCTATGTATCGTTGCAATAGGGATCTAATGCTTCTTAAATCGCCATATCGCTTCTCATTTCTATGTTTCATGATAATATATAATATTCACTGCGAAGTGTCACGTACACCTAGCATACACATCAAATGAATGTAAATGCGACACTTCCTTGCTAGGAAATAGCGTTTGCAGATGTCTACGTATCGAAGCAATAGATTTCTAAAGCTTGCTAATGCGCGATATCGCATCTTATATCTATGTTTCATGAGAATATATAATATTCATTGCGAAGTGTCACGTATACCTCGCATACACTTCAAATGAATGTAAATGCGACACTTCCTTGCTAGGAAATAGCGATTGCAGATGTCTACGTATCGAAGCAATAGTGTTCTAATGCTTCTTATATCGCGATATCGCATCTCATTTCTATGATTCATGATAAGATATAATATTCATTGCGGAGTGTCATGTATACCTGGTATTCCTTTCAAAAGAATGTAAATGAGACACTTCCTTGCTAGGTAGTAGCGTTTGCAGATGTCTACGTATCGAACCAATAGATTTCTAATGCTTCTTAAATCGCCATATCGCATCTCATTTCTATGTTTCATGATAAGATATAATATTCATTGTGCAGTGTTATGTATATCTCGCCTATACTTCAAATGAATGTAAATGCGACACGTTCTTGCTAGGAAATAGCGTTTACAGATGTCCACGTATCGGAGCAATAGTGTTCTAATGCTCCTTAAATCGCGATATCGCATCTCACTGCTATGTTTCGAGATAAGATATAATATTCATTGCGAAGTGTCATGTATACCTCGTATTATTTTCAAAAGAATGCAAATGCGACACTTCCATGCTAGGAAATAGCGTTTGCAGATGTCTACGTAACGTAGCAGTAGAGTTCTAATGTTTCTTAAATAGCGATATCGCATCTCATTTCTATGTATCGTGATAAGGTATAATATTCAATGCGAAGTGTCATGTATACCTCGTATTCACTTCAAAAGAATGTAAATGCGACACTTCCTTGCCACGAAATAGCGTTTGCAGATGTCTACGTATCGTAGTATTAGAGTTTCAATGCTTCTCAAAACGCGATATCGCTAATCATTACTATGTTTCATGATAATATATAATATTCATTGTGGAGTATTATGTATACCCCGTATTCCTTTCAAAGGAATGTAAATGCGACACTTCCTAGCTAGGAAGTAGCGTTTGCAGATGTCTACGTATCGAACCAATAGATTTCTAATGCTTCTTATATCGCCATATCGCATCTCATTTCTATGTTTCGTGATAAGATATAATATTCATTGTGCAGTGTTATGTATATCTCGCCTATACTTCAAATGAATGTTAATGCGACACTTCCTTGCTAGGAAATAGCGTTTGCAGATGTCTACGTATCGAAGCAATAGATTTCTAACGCTTTTCAAAACGCGATATCGCTTCTCATTCCTATGTTGCATGATAACATATAATATTCATTGCGAAGTGTCATGTATACCTCGCATACACTTAAAATGAATGTAAATGCGACACTTCGTTGCTAGGAAGTAGCGTTTGCAGATGTCTACGTATCGAAGCAATAGGGATCTAATGGTTCATAAATCGCCATATCGCATCTCATTTCTGTGTTTCAGGATAATATTTAATATTCACTGCGGAGTGTCATGTATACCTCGCATACACTTCAAATGAATGTAAATGCGACTCTTCCCTGCTAGGAAATAGCCTTTACAGATGTCTACGTATCGAAGCAATAGTGTTCTAATTCTTCTTAAATAGCGATATCGCATCTCATTTCTATGTTTCATGATAAGATATAATATTCATTGCGAAGTGTCATGTGTACCTTGTGTAGACTTCAAAAGAATGTAAGTGCGACACTTCCTTGCTAGGAATTACCGTTTCCAGATGTCTACTTACCGAAATAATAGAGTTCTAATACTTCTTAAAACGGGATGTCGCACCTCAACTCTATGTTTCATGATAAGATATAATATTCATTGTGTAGTGTTATGTATACCTCGTATTCACTTCAAGAGAATTTAAATGCGATACTTCCTTGCAAGGATATAACGTTTGCAGATGTCTCCGTATCGTGCCAATAGAGTTCCAGTGCTTCTTATATCGCTATATCGCTTCTCATTTCTATGTTTCATGATAAGATATAGTATTCATTGCGAAGTGTTATGTATATCTCGTAAGCACTTCAAAGGATGTAAATGCGACACTACCTTGCTAGGAAATAGCGTTGGCAGATGTCTACGTGGCGTAGCAATAGAGTTCTAATGCTTCTTAAAAGGCGATATCGCATCTCAATTCTATGTCCCATGATATGATATAATTTTCATTGCGAAGTGTTATGTACTCCTCGACTACACCACAAAAAATGTAAATGCTACACTTCCTTGCTAGGTAGTAGCGTTTGCAGATGTATGCGTAACGAAGCAATTGAGTTCTAATGCTTCTTAAATCGCGATATCGCTCCTAATTTTTATGTTTCATGATAAGATATAATATGCATTGCGAAGTATCACATATACCTCGTATTCACTTCAAATGAATGTAAATGCGACACTTCCATGCTGGGAAATAGCGTTTGCAGATGTATAAGTCTCAAGGCAATAGAGTTATAGAGCTTCTTAAAGCGAGATATCGCATCTGATTCCTATGTTCCATGATAAGATATAATATTCATTGCGAAGTGTCATGTATACCTCGTATTCACTTAAAGAGAATGTAAATGCGATACTTCCTTGCTAGGTAGTAGCACTTGCAGATGTATGCGTATTGAAGGAATTGGGTTCTAGTGCTTCTTAAATCGCGATATCGCTCCTAATTTCTATGTTTCATGATAAGATATAATATTCATTGCGAAGTGCCATGTATACCTCGTATTCACTTAAAACAAATGTAAATACGACACTTTCTTGCTAGGAAATAGCATTTGCAGATGTCTCCGTATCGAAGCAATAGTCTTCTGATGCTTCTTAAATCGCGATATCGCATCTCATTTCTATGTTTCGTGATAAGATATAATATTCATTGCGAAGTGTCAAGTATACCTCGTATTCCGTTCAGAAGAATGTAAATGCGACTATTCCTTGCTAGGAAATAGAGTTTGCAGATGCCTACGTATCGTAGCAATAGAATTCTAATGCTCCTTAAAACGCGATATCTAATCTCATTTCTATGTTTCATGACAAGATATAATTTTCATTGCGAATTGTCACTTATACCTTGCATACACTTCAAAAGAATGTAAATGCGACACATCCTTGCTAGGAAGTAGCATTTGCTGATGTATACGTATCGAAGTAATAGACATCTAATGCTTCATAAATTGCCATATCGCATCTCATTTCTGTGTTTCATGATAATATATAATACTCACTGCGCAGTGTCTTGTATACCTCGCATACACTTCAAATGAATGTGAATGCGACACTTCCTTGCTAGGAAATAGCGATTACAGATGTCTACGTATCGAAGCAATAGGGTTCTAATGCTTCTTAAATCGCCATATTACATCTCATTTCTATGTTTCATGATAAGATATAATATTCATTGTGGAGTGTTATGTATACCTCGTATTCACTTCAAAATAATGTAAACGCGACACTTCCTTGCCAGGAAATAGCGCTTGCATATGTCTACGTATCGTGGCATTGGAGTTCTAATGCTCCTCAAAACGCGATATCGCTTCTCATTTCTGTGCTTCATGATAAGATATAATATTCATTGCGAAGTGTCATGTATACCTCGCACACACTTCAAGTGAATGTAAATGCGACACTACCTTTCCAGGAAATTGCGTTTGTAGATGTCTATATGTCGAAGCAATAGAGTTCTAATGCTTGCTAAAAGCGCGAGAATCGCATCTCATTTCTATGTTTCGTGATAAGGTATAATATTCATTGTGGTATGTTATGTATACCCCGTATTCACTTCAAAAGAATGTAATTGCGACACTTCCTTGCTAGGAAACAGCGTTTGCAGATGTCTACGTATGGTAGCAATAGAGTTCTAATGCTCCTTAGAGCGAGATGTCGCTTTTCATTTCTATGTTTCATGATAAGATATAATATTCATTGCGAAGTGTTATGTATATCTCGTAAGCACTTCAAAGGATGTAATTGCGACACTTCCTTGCTAGGAAAAAGCGTTTGCAGATGTCTACGTATCGAAGCAATAGACATCTAATGCTTCATATATCGCCATATCGCATTTCATCTCTATGTTTCATAATAAGATATAATATTCATTACGAAGTGTCATGTATATCTCGCATGCACTTCAATTGAATGTATATGCGACACTTCCTCGCTAGGAAATAGCGTTTGCAGATGTCTACGTATCGAAGCAATAGAATTCTAATGTTTCTTAAATCGCGATATCGCATCACATTCCTGTGTTTCATGATTAGATATAATATCCATTGTGCAGTGTTATGTATACCTCGTATTCACTTCAGAAGAAGGTAAATGCGACACTTCCTTGCTAGGAAATTGCGTTTGTAGATGTCTACGTATCGTAGCATTAGTGCTCTAATGCTTCTCAAGACGCGACATCGTTTCTCATTTCTATGTTTCATGATAGTATATAATATTCATTGCTTAGTGTCATGTATACCTCGCATACACTTCAAATGAATGTAAATGCGACACCTCCTTGCTAGGAAATAGCGTTTGCAGATGTCTACGTATCGAAGCAATAGAGTTCTAATGCTTCTTAAATCGCGATATCGCTCCTAATTTCTATGTTTCATGATAAGATATTGTCACGTCCTGGCGAACAAATTATTCGTATCCCAGGAGGCTGAATGACACAAGCCTTTTAGTCGCGAATTCGGTCCGGTATAAAACGCGTATGACTGGGTCCGTCGATTCTGGCAAGTCGCGGGCTCCGTAAACAATCGCGAACGCGTGTAAGGAGGGATTTTACTTACCTTTCGCTGATTTCCCTCTTCTGCTTTCAGATGTGGCGATCGTCGAAGGTCGTTCGCGGGGGAGGAGTCGGCGTACGGCTGGCTGGAATCGGCGTTGTGACGGTGGAAGCTGCGATGAATGTCGCCGTCCGTCGATGAACGATGAATTCTGGCGTTTTACCAACGTATTCCGCACGAGATAATGGATTAAATTCTTCCTCCCGGCGCGAAGAGTTCGTTTGTAAACACTCAAGTTGTTACGAACTTGGAAGAATTTGTATTAAAATAAAATTGAATTTAAAAATGGAGTTGGAATGAACTAGAACTTGATGTGGTAGAAAAATAATAAAGTATATTCTAAATCAAAGAGTACAAGAACAATTATTTCTAAGTATTAAGACTAGGTTAACTATGAATTAGGAATTAGAACAAAGACTTTAGAACTAGGAACCTCATCGAGGCTGCGCGACGGCCCTAAGGCGCGACTTGGAAGAGACTTGGAATTAGAAGTGCCCGAAGGCGAGATAGAACTGTACCGTACTGACGGTACTGACTGACTGTGTCTGACTGTCCGTCATGACTGTCTGTAATTGACTGTGTCTCCCAAGATGCGTCTGCGACCTCCTCGACTCTCGGAGCGCTTCGGTCGCGTGCGAACGTAGGTGGGAGTATGTGGACGCCGGAGTGGGGTCTCGGCGTTGCGTGGTGGGGCTAGCGGCGCGTGCCGCTGAGGCGGCCGCGATCTCATGCGTCGCGGCTTACTTAATTAGCGCAACTTATGAATATAGAGGTACAAGTATGAAATTAGAAATTACGCCTTAAATGTAAAATGTGTGTTGTTTGTGTCGTTATAAAGTAGTGTCGTGTAAATTCTATGAGCTAGGAATACAGAGCTTAGAATGTAGGAGTATATATATAATGTTAATTAACAATCTTTGAAATAGTATTTTGAGCATGGCGGATCTGGGATGGTGAAATCGTAGAGTCCTTTGTACGGTGAGGGTTCCCGCCGTCGGATCTCGTAGAGGTTGATTCTCCTGGTACGTCCCTGGAGTGAGCGAGAGAGCGAGTTTCCCTGCAGGTAAGAGTGAGACGGTGGATGACTCCTTGAGTGGGAGCGAGACAGCGCACATGGTCCTTGGTGCGAGCGAGATGGCGCACGAGGTCCTCGGTGCGAGTGGGACAGAGTGTGTTGCCCTTGGAGCGAGAGAGGTGGCGAACACCTCTGCGGGTGCGAGTGAGACGGAGGGTAGGTCCCTTGGAGTGAGAGAAACGGCGAGCACCTCTGCGGGTGCGAGCGAGTCGATGGTCGTAGCCCTTGGCCTGAGTGAGACGGCGAGTTGCGCCTGGGTGTTGCCTGTGGTGCAGGCGCGTGAGGGTGGTTGCTGTGGTGCGTTGAGAGGGTGGCAGGCGGCACACCTGACGTCACACCTTCCCCCTTAGAAAAAGAATTTCGCCTATGGCGAAATCTCTGGACTGATGTGGCCTCGATGTGGGATGCTACTCGTTTCGTGTGCTGTGGAGGAGATTGGTCCTCCTTGGCGTGTATGCTGCTCTCATCTCGTGGATGCTGTGGTCTATCATCTCGTGGATGCTGTGGGCTCTCGTCTCGTGGATGCTGTGGTCTCTGCGTATGTTGTGCTGCTACGGCTGCACTCTGTTTGGTTGCACTTTTCTTCTGTGGTGCACTTTGTTCGTTTGTCACTGTCACCGATTCTTTTACTCTTTGTTCATTAAGATTTTCAGTTTTTGATTTCGACTTACACTTTTCACTGTCTCCTACATTCGATCGAACTCTCATACGTGCATTCATCGTTGGTAGGCGCTTACAATTTTTTAATTTATTTGAATGCACAATCTTGTGCCTCCCCTTAACATTCATTTTTACATTATTGTTAGGTAGAATCTCCAAGATCTTATATAGGCCTGTGTATTGAGAAT
The DNA here is from genome assembly GCF_050948175.1 of Xylocopa sonorina. Lineage (NCBI taxonomy): Eukaryota > Metazoa > Arthropoda > Insecta > Hymenoptera > Apidae > Xylocopa > Xylocopa sonorina. The sequence continues at coordinate 1,754,089 of NW_027490094.1, forward strand.
CGAATTTATGTCTAAGTGGTTCGCGGAGCAAATAAACCCATTGTCCGATTTGGAAATCCTTTACATTAAGTTTCTTATCGTAATAGAATTTAGGGCGTGTTTTTGCACAGTCTAAGTTTGTTTTCGCTATTTCTTGTGAAGTACGTATTCTATCGTTGAGTTCATCTAAATACGCGGCGTACGATTCGTTTTCTAATAATTGATCTATTTGACGTTGTATTTCTTCTTTGTGTATCGGCGGGAAGCGGTATTGTTTCACGTTTATTGGCTGATCGTTTATCGTTGGAATGCGGTGCTCGGTTACATTGGTAAATCCTAATTTATCGCCTGGGAGATGGAATAAATCTTGATTGTTAGAAATCAGTTTGTATATATTATTTCTTTCTTCGCTGTTTAGATGATCTAGACGGAGTGACGCGACTATTTCGTCGAATCGGCTTTGAGGTCGCGTTACATTTTGAGTGGCGCGCGGAGTGTCGCGTTTCGAGTGTCGTTCGCTATCGCTTTTGAGAAGAGGTTTATTTTGTATATCTTTCGCGCGGATGTTTAAGTTACGTTGCGTACCTTCGATGGCACTTGAAAAAATTTTTGTGGATTTTGAGGTTGTTATTGGAAGATTTATCACGATTGGAAACTTTGTGTTGAATATCGCGTGACGATGGTAAGAGATTTTCGTTGGAATTCGTAGAATTTGAAGTGGAATTTGAAACAATGTTAGCATAAGGTACAGTGGGATTTGGGAATACTCGTTTTAGAGTGGATACAGTGGATTTGGAATTAGTCGAGTTAGTACGCATGCTTGAGACAGTGGATTTAGTATTAATTGGATTAGTAGGCATGCTGGAAACAGTGGATTTAGTATTAGTAGAATTAGTAGGCATGCTTGAAACAGTGGATTTAGTATTCATTTTTGTATTAGAAGCAGTGGATGTAGTATTGATTTTTGTATTAGAAACAGTGGATTTAGAAGTATTCGTAAATAACGAATATAACGCTGGTTCTCGTTTCAGCGATTCGAGAACGGGAAGCGGGTCCAGATGAATTCTGGGCACCGCGATCTCGATCTCGGTATCGGTCGCATTAATTATGCGTGCTATCGCATGGCCGTTTCGCACTTTAACGATAGCATCACCGAAATATACTCCCTTCGCGATCTGTGTTCGGAGGACTATTCCTTCGCCTACGCCTGAATTAATTATTCCGACGCGTATGCCCGAGTTAGTCCGCGGAGGAAGTATTATTTGATTTAAAACGTCTTCGCGACGTGCAAATAGGATCCTATTCCCGTGCCACAGGATATATTTATTTCTAAAAGATATATCCGCGTCTGCACAAAACCCGGATCCCAGGATCCCGGCGGTTTTAATTGGGAAGTCGGAACTGACGACATTAAACGGAACATCACGAGAAAATATCGGTAACGTAACCGTCCCTAAGGTGGCTACGGTACCCTGAGTTACTCCGGTAATAGTTAGGCGTTCTGCAGTGTTAATTAGAGTTTTAGGTTTTAGCGCGTTTTCCTTGATCACGTTGATCTCGGCTCCGGTGTCGATCATCATTACTACGGGTTCAATTAACGCGTTAGAATTTATGACAACCGTGGGGACGCTAGTTTTACCCGTTATGTTTACTGCTGCTCTTCTATTATCGAGGTTGACTCGTCGTTCGTTAAGGCGAGAACTCGGCGATCGTAGCCGGCCTCGCGTACCGTCTCGCGGCGGGTCGGGAGGCCGTTCGCGTTTCCCGGATTCGGGCGCGAAACGTTATTTCCGACATTATTAAATTGTCGCTTTCGACATTCGTCTATGCTATGTCCCAGGTTTCGGCAGTACCTACAAACGATATCCCGTCGATCGGGCGGTGCGTACTGACCGCGCGGAGGTCCCGTTACAAGCGGTCGTTCCTGTCGAGGATACCTCGGAGTTTCTTCCCGTGGGTACGTGACTGACGGTCTATGACTTGCGTACTTGCAGTCGCGAGTGACATGACCGCGACTATTACAACGAGCGCAAACCGTTTCTTGCCGGCGCTCGAAGTGAAAATTTTCCGTACGGGGACGCGACGAGAAGAGTCTCTCTTTGTCTAATTCGTGTCGCCTGTACAACTCCTTAGCGTGAGCGAACGCGTCCGCGTATGTTTCGTACAATCGCGTGTTCATGGAATGTCGAATTTCCGGGATAAGCCCGTCGCAAAAACACCTAAGCGTAAGCGCGTCTATTCCGGAACGTGAATTTACTAATTCGGCGGAATCGAATCGTTCGCAGTCGATTGCTGCGTTACGTAGGTCTTTAATTCTACCTATGAAATCGAGGATATGTTCTCCTGGGCGCATGAAAGTATTAGTTAGTTCGCCCATGTAATGGTCGGTTGACTTTGTATTTTCGAATGCGGCTCGTAGAATATCGGTCAGTTGTCCGACCGAAGAGCATTGCTCGTCCTCTACGGCCAGATATGCACGGCCGCGTAAACGATTGACAATGAGTTTGGTGAACGAGGGTTCTCCTTCGGGCGAAATCAACTCCCTCGCCCGTTTACAGGCCCGCACGAACTGTAATATTGGCAAGTTTTTGCCATCAAATATAGGGATGCTATCTATTGCTTCGCGAAAAATAAGCCTATCTGTTTGGGAGTTTGGTGAATCAGACCCTGAGCTACGTGTCGTTGCAGGTGCGGAGTTCCGAAAGAGATAGTGTCGGCGTTTGCGGGTTGTGCCGCGCGTAAGGATTCCAATTCCCGACGCATGAAATCTATTTGGCGATTTAACGTAGCGATCGCTTGTTCTTTATCCGTATTATCGTTTGAAGGTCCGGCGGCGTCATTTGCGAGAGCATCGTGAAAATCTAACGTTCGGTGAGTATCGGATTCGGTTGCGGCGGCGTCCTTCTGTACCTGAAGCCGCGTTCGCTCTGTCGGCGTGCGCGTTGCCATGGCTGTTCGTACACTTATTCAGCAGAATTTCCGATAAGTTATACGCGAATATCCCACCGCTATCACCAGAAATTTTGTCACGTCCTGGCGAACAAATTACTCGTATCCCAGGAGGCTGAATGACACTTGCTATTTCCTAGCAAGGAAGTGTCGCATTTACATTCATTTGAAGTATAAACGAGATATACATAACACTGCGCAATGAATATTATATCTTATCATGAAACATAGAAATGAGATGCGATATCGCTATTTAAGAAGCTTTAGAACTCTTTTGCTTCGATACGTAGATATCTGCAAACGCTATTTCCAAGCAAGGAACTGTCGCATTTACATTCATTTGAAGAGTATGCGAGGTATACATGACACTTTGCAATGAATATTATATATTATCATGAAACATGGAAATGCGATGCGATATCGCGAATTAGCAAGCTTTAGAACTCTATTGCTTCGATACGTAGACATCTCCAAACGCTACATCCTAGCACGGAAGTGTCGCATTTACATTCCTTTGAAAGGAATACGAGGAACACATGACACTTCCCAATGAATATTATATCTTATCAAGAAACGTAGATATCAGAAGCGGTATGACGATATAAGAAGCATTAGAACACAATTGCTTCGATACGTAGACATCTGCAAACGCTACTTCCTAGCAAGGAAGTATCGCATTTACATTCTTTTGAAGTGAATGCGGGGTATACATGACACTTCGCAATGGATATTATATCTCATCATAAAACATAGAAACGAGATGCGATATCGCGTTTTAAGGAGCAATAGAACTCAATTGCTTCGATACGGAGACACCTGCAAACGCCATTTCCTAGCAAGGAAGTGTCGCATTTACATTCTTTTGAAGTGGATACGAAGTATACATGACACTTCGCAATGGATATTATATTTTGTCATGAAACATAGGAATGAGATGCGATATCACGTCTTAAGAAGCATTAGAACTCTATTGCTTGGATACGTAGACATGTGCAAACGCTATTTCCTAGCAAGGAAGTGTCGCATTTACATTCTCTTGAAGTGAATACCGTGTATACATGACACTTCGCAATGAATATTATATCTTATCACGAAACATAGAAATGAGATGCGATATCGCGTTTTAAGATGCATTAGAGCTCTATTGTTACGATACGTAGATATCCGTAAGCGCCATTTCCTAGCAAGGAAGTGTCGCATTTACATTCTTTTGAAGTGAATGCGGGGTATACATGACACTTCGCAATGGATATTATATCTCCTCATAAAACATAGAAATATATGCGACCTGTCGTTCTAATAAGCATTAGAACACTATTGTTTCGATACGCTGACATCTGGAACCGCTATTTCCTCGCAAGGAAGTGTCGCATTTACATTCTTTTGAAGTGAATACGAGGTATACATGACACTTCGCAATGAATATTATATCTTATCATGAAACACAGAAATGAGATGTGACTTGTCGTTTTAGGAAGCATTAGAGCCCTATTGTTTCGGTACGTAGACATTTGGAAACGCTATTTCCTAGCAAGAATTTCGCATTTACATTCTTTTGAAGTGAATACGAGGTATACTTGACACTTCGCAATGAATATTATATCTTATCATGAAACATAGAAATGAGATGCGATATGGCGATTTATGAAGCATTAGATGTCTATTGCTTCGATACGTAGACATCTGCAAACGCTATTTCCTAGCAAGGAAGTGTCGCATTTACATCCATTTTAAGTGTATGCGAGGTATACATGACACTTCGCAATGAATATTATATATTATCATGAAACATAGAAATGCGAAGCGATTTCGCGATTTAAGAAGCATTAGATCCGTATTGCTTCGATACGTAGACAACTGCAAACGCTACTTCCTAGCAAGGAAGTGTCGCATTTACATTCCTTTGAAAGGAATACGAGGTATACATGACACTTCGCAATGGATATTATATCTTATCATGAAACGTAGATATTAGATGCGATATGACGATTTAAGAAGCATAAGAAAACTATTGCTTCGATACGTAGACATCTCCAAACGCTACTTCCTAACAAGGAAGTGTCGCATTTACATCCTTTTGAAGTGAATACGAGGTATACATAACACTGCACAATGAATATTGTATCTTATCATGAAACATAGAAATGAGATGCGATATCGCGATTTAAGAAGCTTTAGAACTTTATTGCTTCAATACGTAGATATCTGCAAACACTATTTCCTAGCAAGGAACTGTCGCATTTACATTCCTTTGAAAGGAATACGAGGTATACATGACACTTCGCAATGAATATTATATCTTATCATGAAACATAGAAATGAGATGCGATATGGCGAACTAAGAAGCATTAGAACTCTATTGGTTCGATACGTAGACATCTGCAAACGCTACTTCCTAGCAAGGAAGTGTCGCATTTACATTCTTTTGAAGTGTATACGAGGTATTCATAACACTGCACAATGAATATTATATCTTATCATGAAACATAGAAATGAGATGCGATATCGCGATTTAAGAAGCTTTAGAACTTTATTGCTTCGATACGTAGATATCTGCAACCACTATTTACTAGCAAGGAACTGTCGCATTTACATTCCTTTGAACGGAATACGAGGTATACGTGACACTTCACAATGGATATTATATCTTATCATGAAACATAGAAATGAGTTGCGATTTCGCGTTTGAAGAAGCGTTAGAGCTCTATTGCCATGATACATAGACACCTGCAAACGCTATTTCCTAGGAAGGAAATGTCGCAATTACATTCATTTGAAGTGTATGCGAGGTGTATGTGACATTTCGCAATGAATATTATATCTTATCATGAAATATAGAAATGAGATGCGATATGGCGATTTAAGAGGCATTAGAACTCTATTGCTTCGATAAGTAGACATCTTCAATGCTATTTCCAAGCAAGGAAGTGTCGCATTTACATTCATTTGAAGTGTATGCGAGGTATACATGACACTTCGCAGTGAATATTATATATTATCATGAAACATAGAAATGAGAAGCGATATGGCGATTTAAGAAGCATTAGATCCCTATTGCTTCGATACGTAGACACCTGCAAACACTATTTCCAAGCAAAGGAAGTGTCGCATTTACATTCATTTGAATTGTATGCGAGGTATACATGACACTTCGCAATGAATATTATATATTATCATGAGACATAGAAATGAGAAGCGATATCGCGTTTTGAGAAACATTAGAACCCTAGTGCCACGATACGTAGACATCTGCAAACGCTATTTCCAAGCAAAGGAAGTGTCGCATTTACATTCATCTGATTTATAGACGAGATATACATAACACTGCACAATGAATATTAAATCTTATCGTGAAACATAGAAATGAGATGCAATATGGCGATTTAAGGAGCATTAGAACTCTATTGCTTCGATACGTAGACATCTGCAAACGCTATTTCCTAGCAAGGAAGTGTCGTATTTACATTCATTTAAGTGTATGCGAGGTATACATGGCACTTCGCATTGAATATTATATATTATCATGAAACATAGGAATGAGATGCGATATCGCGAATTTACAAGATTTAGAACTCTATTGCTTCGATACGTAGACATATGCAAACGCTGTTTCCTAGCAAAGAAGTGTCGCATTTACATTCATTTTAAGTGTATGCGAGGTATACATAACACTTCGCAATGAATATTATATATCATGAAACATGGAAATGCGAAGCGATATCGCGATTTGAGGAGCATCAGAACAATAATGCCACGATACGTAGACATCTGCAAACGCTATTTCCTAGCAAGGATGTGTCGCATTTACATTCTTTTGAAATGAATACGAGGTAAGCATGACACTTCGCAATGAATATTATATCTTATCACGAAACATAGAAATGAGATGCGATATCGCGATTTGGAAGCATTAGAACACTATTTCTTCGATACGGAGACATCTGCAAACGCTATTTCCGGGCCAGGTATTGTCGCATTTACTTTCTTCTGAAGTGAATACGAGGTAAGCATGACACTCCACAATGAATATTATATATTATCATGAAAGATAGTAATGAGTAGCGATATCGCGTTTTGAGAAGCATTAGAACTCTAATGCTACGATACTTAGACATCTGCAAACGCTATTTCCTGGCAAGGTAGTGTCGCGTTTACATTCTTTTGAAGTGAATACGAGGTATACATAGCACTACACAATGAATATTATATCCTATCATGAAACATAGAAATGAGATGCAATATGGCGATTTAAGGAGCATGAGAACTCTATTGCTTCGATACGTAGGCATCTGCAAACGCTACATCCCAGCAAGGAAGTGTCGCATTTACATCCTTCTGAAGTGAGTATGAGGTGTGCATGACACTTTGCAATGAATATTATATCTTAACATGAAGCATAGAAATGAGATGCGATATGACGATTTAAGAAGCATTAGAATTCTGTTGTTTCGATACGTAGACATCTGCAAAGGCTATTTCCTAGCAAGGAGGTGTCGCATTTACATTCTTTTGAAGTGAATACTAGGTATACATAACACTGCACAATGAATATTATATCTTATCATGAAACATAGAAGTGAGATGCGATATCGCGATTTAAGGAGCATTAGAACACTATTGCTTCGATACGAAGACATCTGCAAACGCTATTTCCTAGGAAGGAAGTGCCGCATTTACATTCATTTGAAGTGTAGACGTGGAGTACATATCACTTCGCAATGAATATTATATCTTATCATGAAACATGAAATTGCATGAGATATGGCGTTTTAAGAAGCGTCAGAAGTCTATTGCTACGATACGTAGACATCTGCAATCGCTATTTCCTAGCAGGGTATTGTCACATTTACATTCTTTTGAAGTGAATACGAGGTACACATAACACTGCACAAAGAATGCTGTATCTTATCATGAGACATAGAAATGAGATGCGATATCGCGTTTTGCGAAGCATTAGAACTCTATTGCTACGATTCGCAAACATCTGCTAGCGCTATTTCCTAGCAAGGAATTGTCGCATTTACATTCATTTGAAATTTATGCGAGGTATACAGGATACTTCGCAATGAATATTATATCTTATCGTGAAACATAAGAATGAGATGCGATATCGCGTCTTAGGAAGCGCTAGAAATCCATTGGTTCGATACGTAATCATCTGCAAACGCTACTTCCTAGCAAGAAAGTGTCGCATTTACATTCATTTGAAGTATAGTCGAGATATATATAACACTGCACAGCGAATATTATATCTTATCATGAAACATAGAAATGAGATGCGATATGGCGTTCTAAGAAGCGTTAGAACTCTATTGCTACGAAAGGTAGACACCTGCAAACGCTATATCCGAGCATGGAAGTGTCGCATTTACATTCATTTTAAGTGTATGCGAGGTATACATGGCACTTCGCAATGAATATTATATATTATCATGAAACATAGAAATGAGATGCGACCTCGCGTTCTGTGAAGCATTAGAACTCTATTGCTACGATACGTAGATATCTGTAAACGCTACTTCCTATCAAGGAAGTGTCGCATTTACATACTTTTGAAAGGAATACGAGGTATACATGACACTTCGCAATGAGTATTATATCTTATCATGAAACGTAGATATGAGATGCGATATGACGTCTTAAGAAGCATTAGAAAGCTATTGCTTCGATTCGTAGACATCTGCAAGCGCTATTTCCTAGCAAGGAAATGTCGCATTTACATTCATTTGATGTGAGTACCAGGTAAGCATGACACTTCCCAATGAATATTATATCTTATCATGAAACATTGAAATGAGATGCGATATCATGTTTTACGAAGATCTAGAAATCTATTGCTTCGATACGTAGACATCTGCAAACGCTATTTCCTAGCAAGTAAGTGTCGTATTTACATTCTTTTGAGGTGAATACTAGGTATACATAACACTGCACAATGAATATGATATCTTATCATGAAACATAGAAATGAGATGCGATATGACGATTTAAGAAGCATTAGAACTCTATTGCTTCGATACGTAGACATCTGCAAACGCTACTTCCTAGCATGGAAGTGTCGCGTTTCCATTCTTTTGAAGTGAATACGAGGTAAGCATAACACTGCACAATGAATATTATATCTTATCATGAAACATAGAAATGAGATGCGATATCGCGATTTAAGAAGCATTAGAAAACAATTGCTTCGATACGTAGACATCTGCAAACACTATTTCCTACCAAGGAACTGTCGCATTCACATTCGTTTGAATTGTATGCGAGGTGTACATTAAACTTCGCAATGAATATTATATATTATCATGAAACATAGATATGAGATGCGATGTCGCGAATTAGCAAGCTTTAGAAATCTATTGCTTCGATACGTAGACATCTGCAAACGCTGTTTCCTAGCAAGGAATTGTAGCATTTACATTCTATTGAAGTGAATTCGAGGTATACATAACACTGCACAATGAATATTATATCTTATTATGAAACATAGAAATGAGTAGCGATATCGCGTTTTGAGAAGCATTATAACAATAATGCTACGACGTAGACATCTGCAAGCGCTACTTCCTAGCAGGGAAGTGTCGCATTTACATTCTTTTGAAAGAAATACTAGGTATACATGACACTTCGCAATGAATACTATATCTTATCATGAAACATAGGAATGAGAGGCGTTATGACAATTTAAGAAGCATTGGAATTCTATTGCTTCGATACGTAGACATCTGCAAACGCTATTTCCTAGCAAGGTATTGACCCATTCACTTTCTTTTGAAGTGAATACGAGGTATACATAACACTGCAGAATGAATATTATGTCTTATCATGAAACATAGAAATGAGATGCGATATGGCGATTTATGAAGCATTAGAAGTCTATTGCTTCGATACGTAGACATCTGTAAACGCTATTTCCTAGCAAGGAAGTGACGCATTCACATTCATTTGAAGAGTATGCGAGGTATACAAGACACTGCGCAGTGAGTATTATATATTATCATGAAACACAGGAATGAGATGGGATATGGCAATTTATGAAGCATTAGAACACTATTGCTTCGATACGTAGACATCGGCAAACGGTATTTCCTAGCAAGGAAGCGTCGCATTTACATTCATTTGAAGTGTATGCGAGGTATACATGACACTTAGCAATGAATATTAAATATTATCATGAATCATAGAATTGAGAAACGATATCGGGTTTTGAGAAGCATTGGAGCACTAATGCTACGATACGTAGGCTTCTGCAAACGCTATTTCCTAGCAAGGAAGTGTCAAGGCATATACATTCTTTTGAGGTGAATACGAGGTATACATAACACTGCACAATGAATATTATATCTTATCATGAAGCATAGAAATGAGATGCGATATGGCGATTTAAGGAGCATTAGAACACTATTGCTCCGATACGTAGAAATCGGCAAACGGTATTTCCTAGCAAGGAGGTGCCGCATTTACATTCATTTGAAGAGTAGACGAGATATACATAACACTGCACAATGAATATTATATCTTACCATAAAACATAGAAATGAGATGCGATATGGCGATTTATGAAGCATTAGAAGTCTATTGCTTCGATACGTATACATCTGCAATCGCTATTTCCTAGCAAGGAAGTGTCGCATTTACATTCTTTTGAGGTGAATCCGAGGTATACATAACACTGCACAATGAATATTATATCTTACCATGAAACATAGAAATGAGATGCGATATGGCAATTTAAGAAGCATTAGAACTCTATTGCTTCGATACGTAGACATCTGCAAACGCTATTTCCTGGCAAGGAAGTGTCGCATTTATATTATTTTGAAAGGAATACCAGGTATACATGACACATCGCAATGAATATTATATCTTATCATGAAACATAGAAATGAGATGCGATATGACGATTTAAGAAGCATTGGAACGCTATTGCTTCGATACATATACATCTGCAAACGCTACTTCCTAACAAGGAAGTGTCGCATTTTCATTCTCTTGAAAGGAATACGAGGTATACATAGCACTTCACAGTGAATATTATATCTTATCAAGAAACACAGATATGAGATGCGATATGACGATTTAAGAAGCATTAGAACTCTATTGCTTCGATACAAAGACATCTGCAAACGATATTTCCTAGCAGCAAAGTGTCGCATTTACAGTCTTGTGAAGTGAAAACGAAGTATACATGACACTTTGCAATCAATATTATATCTTATCATGGAACGTAGAAATGAGATGCGACATCTCGTTTTGAGACGCATTAGAACTCTATTGCCTCAATACGTAGACATCTGCAAACGCTAATTCCTAGCAAGGAAGTGTCGCGCTTACATTCATTTGAAGAGAATGCAAGGTATACGTGACACTTCGCAATGAATATTATATCTTATCATGAAACATAGAAGTGAGATGCGATATCCCGCCCTAAGACGCATTAGAACTCCATTGCTACGATACGTAGATATCTGCAGACGCTATTTCCTAGCAAGGAAGTGTCGCATTTACATTCTTTTGAAGTGAATACGAGGTATACATGACACATCGCAATGAATATTATATCTTATCATGAAACATAGAAATGAAATGCGACATCTCGTTTTAAGATGCATTAGAGCTCTATTGCTTCGATACGAAGACATCTGCAACGCTATTTCCTAGGAAGGAAGGGTCGCATTTACATTCCTTTGATGTGAATACGAGACATACATAGCACTGCACAATGAATATTATATCTTATCACGAAGCGTAGAAATGAGAGGCGATATCGCGTTTTAAGAAGCATTAGAATTCCATTGCTTCCATTGCTTCGATACGTAGACATCTGCAAACGCTATTTCCTAGCAAGGAAGTGTCGCATTTACATTTATTTGGAGTGAATACTATGTATACATGACACTTCGCAATGAATATTATATCTTATCATGAAACATAGGAATGAGATGCGACATCCCGTTTTAAGAAGCTTTGGAACTCTATTGTGTCGATACGTAGAAATCTGCAAACTATATTTCCTAGCAAGGAGGTGTCGCATTTACAATCTTTTGAAGTGAATACAAAGCTTACCTGACACTCCACAGTGAATAATATATCTTATCATGAAATGTAGAAATGAGATGCGATATCGCGATTTATAGAGCACTAGAACTCCGTTGCTACGATACGTAGACATCTGCAAACGCTATTTCCTAGCATCGAAGTGTCGCATTTACATTCTTTTGAAGTGAGTACCAGGTATACATGACACTTCGCATTGAATATTATATCTTATTATGAAACATAGAAATGAGATGCGACATGTCGTTTTAAGAAGGATTAGAGCTCTATTGTTTCGGTACGTAGATATCTTGAAACGCTATTTCCTAGCAAGGAAGTGTCGCATTTATTTTCTTTTGAAGAGAATACGAGGTATACATGACACTTCGCAAGGAATATTATATCTCATTATGAAACATAGAAATGAGATGCGATATCGCGATTTAAGAAGCATTAGAAATCTATTGCTTCGATACGTAGACATCTGCAAACGCTATTTAATAGCAAGGAAGTGTCGCATTTACATTCTTTTTAAGTGTATACGAGGTATACATGACACTTCGCAATCAATAATATATCTTATCACGAAACATAAAAATGAAATGCGATATCGCGTTTTAAGATGCATTAGAACTCTATTGCTACGATACGTAGACATCTGCAAACGGTATTTCCTAGCAAGGAAGTGTCGCATTTACATTCTTTCGAAGTGAATACGAGGTATACATTGCAATCCATAATGAATATTATATCCTATCATGAAACATAGAAATAGATGCGATATCCCGTTATAAGAAGCATTAGAACTCTATTACTTCGATACGTAGACATCTGCAAACGACATTTCCTAGCAAGGACGTGTCGCGTTTACATTCTTTTGAAGTGATTACGAGGTATGCATGACACTTCGCAATGAATACTATATCTTATCATGAAACATAGAAATGAGATGCGATATCTTGTTTTAAGAAGCTTTAGAACTCTATAGCTACGGTACGTTGATATCTGGAAACACTATTACCTAGCAAGGAAGTGTCGCATTTGCATTCATTTGAAGTGAATACGAGATATACATGACACTTCGCAATGAATAATATATCTTATCACGAAACATAAAAATGGAATGCGATATCGCGTTTTAAGATGCATTAGAACTCTACTGCTACGATACGTAGACATCCGCAAACGCTATTTCCTAGCATGGAAGTGTCGCATTTACATTCTTTTGAAGTGAATACGAGGTATACATGACACTTCGCATTGAATATTATATCTTATTGTGAAACATAGATATGATTTGCGATATCGCGTTTCAAGAAGCATTAGAAATCTATTGCTTCGATACGTAGACATCTGCAAACGCTATTTAATAGCAAGGAAGTGTCGCGTTTACATTCTTTTTAAGTGAATACGAGGTATACATGACACTTCGCAATGAATATTATATCTTATCAAGAAACATAGAAATTAGGAGCGATATCGCGATTTAAGAAGCATTAGAATTCTATTGCTACGATACGTAGACATCTGCAAACGACATTTCCTAGCAAGGAAGTGTCGCGTTTACATTCTTTTGTAGTGATTACGAGGTATAAGTTACATTTCGCAATGACTATTATGTATTATCATGAAACATAGAATTGAGATGCGATATCGCGTTTTAAGAAGCATTAGAACTCTATTGCTACGATACGTAGACATCCGCAAACGCTATTTCCTAGCATGGAAGTGTCGCATTTACATTCTTTCGAAGTGAATACGAGGTATACATAACAATCCACAATGAATACTATATCTTATCATGACACATAGAAAAGTGTTGCGATATCCCGTTATAAGAAGCATTAGAACTCTATTACTACGATACGTAGACATCCGCAAACGCTATATCCCAGCATGGAAGTGTCGCATTTACATTCCTTTGAGGTGAATACGAGGTATACATGACACTTCGCAATGAATACTATATCTTATCATGAAACATAGAAATGAGATGCGATATCTTATTTTAAGAAGCTTTAGTTCTCTATAGCTACGGTACATTGATATCTGGAAACACTATTTCCTAGCAAGGAAGTGGCGCATTTGCAATCATTTGAAGTGAATACGAGGTATACATGACACTACGCAATGAATAATATGTCTTATCACTAAACATAAAAATGAAATGCGATATCGCGTTTTAAGAGGCATTAGAACTCTATTGCTTCGATACGTAGACATCTGCAAACGCTATTTCCTAGCATGGAAGTGTCGCATTCACATTCTTTTGAAGTTAATGCGAGGTATACATGACACTTTGCAATGAATATTATATCTTATTTCGAAACATAGAAGTAGGATGCGATATCGCGATTTAAGAACCATTAGAACATTATTGCTTCGATACGTAGACATCTGCAAACGCTATATCCTAGCATGGAAGTGTCGCATTTACATTCTTTCGAAGTGAATACGAGGTATACATGACACTTCGCAATGAATATTATACCTTATTGCGAAACATACAAAATGAAATACGACATTTCGTTTTATGAAGCATTAGAACTCCATTTCTACGATACGTAAACATCTGCAAACGCTATTTCCTAGCAAGGAACTGTCGCATTCACATTCATTTGCAGTTTATGCGAGGTACACATGACACTTCGCAATGAATATTATATATTATCGTGAAACATAGTAATGAGTAGTGATATCGCGTTTTGAGAAGCATTAGAACTCTAAAGCTACGATACGTAGACATCTGCAAACGCTATTTCCTAACAAGGAAGTGTCGCATTTACATTCATTTGAAGTGTATGCGAGGTATAAGTGACACTTCGCAATAAATTCTATATCTTATCATGAAACATAGGAATGAGATGCGATATTGCGATTTAACAAGGATTAGAACTCTATTGCTTCGATACGCAGACATCTGCCAGCGCTATTTCCTAGCAAGGAGGTGTCGCATTTACACTCTTTTGAAGTGAATGCGAGGTATACATATCACTGCACAATGAATAATATATCTTATCATGAAACATAGGAATGAGATGCGATATTGCGATTTAAAATGGATTAGAACTCTATTGCTTCGATACGTAGACATCTGCCAACGCTATCTCCTAGCAAGGAAGTGTTGCATTTACATTCATTTGAAGTGTATGCGAGGTGTACATAGCACTGCACAATGAATATTATATCTTATCATGCAACATAGAGATGAGATGCGATATGGCGATTTAAGAAACTGTAGAACTCTATTGCTTCGATACGTAGATATCTGCAAACGCTATTTCCTAGCAAGGAACTGTCGCATTCACATTCATTTGTAGTATATGCGGGGTACACATGACACTTCGCAATGAATATTATACCTTATCATGAAACATTGAAACGAGATGCGATATCTTGTTTTGAGAAGCATTAGAACTCTAATTCTTCGATACGTAGTCATATGGAAACGCTATTTCCTAGTATGGAAGTGTCGCATTTACATTCTTTTGAAGTGAATGTGAAGTATAGATGACACATCGCTATGAATATTGTATCTTATCATGAAACATAGGAATGAGATGCGATATCGCGAATTAAGAAGTATTACAACACTCTTGCTTCGATACCTAGACATCTCGAAACGATATTTCCTAGCCAGGAAGTGTCGCATTTACATTCATTTGAAGTGTATGCGTTATATACATGCCACTTAGCAATGAACATCATATCTTACCATGAGACATAGAAAATAGATGCGATATCGCGTTTTGAGAAGTATTAGATCTCTATGGCTTGGATACGTAGGTATCTGCAAGCGCTATTTCCTAGCAAGGAAGTGTCGCATTTACAGTCTTTTGAAGTAAATGCGAGGTATACATGACACTTCGCAATGGATATTATATCAAATCATGAAACATAGGAATGGGTTGCGGTATCGCATTTTAAGAAGCATTAGAACTCTATTGCTACGATACGTAGATATCTGGAAAAGCTATTTCCTAGCAAGGAAGTGTCGCATTTACATTCATTTGAAGTGAATGCGAGGTATACATAACACTCCACAATGAGTATTATATATTGTGACGGGTTTTCCCGTTACAATCCGCAAGAAAAGGGTATATAGAACTAATACTAACGGGGGTATGCAGTAGTTTAATCCGGGGTACAGAATATCGGTGTACAAAATATGCGCGTGGTATAATTGTAGACGAATTCGCCAACGCCAAATGCAGAACCAAGAATTGCCTATCCAGTGAGTATTTCGTAACTGCGAGGCTGGGAGGTGGGGGTGTTTAAAGGGGTTCACAGGTCTACTGGGCAGATGTGGTTCCGAAGCGCTGGGGGAGGGTACCTTCACTGGCCTCCCCCCTCAGGTTTCCCGCTCGGACATGACGGCAACGCGGGCAAGAGTTGACAGTGTGGCCCTGCAATCCACACACACGGCAAAAGGAGCCCAACTCGTGCGGGCATTCCCGGTACACGTGCCCCTGTTCACGACAATTATAACAACGTACGGTTGTCGAACGGACGGCCGGTGGGGGTTTCTTTTTGCGTTCCGTCTTGGGGTTTCTCGGCTATTGGTGTGTCGTCTGGGGGGTGGAGGTGGCGACGGGTCGGGTTTGGGGTACAGAGGAAATCAGGGAATCAGGGGGTGTGTTGAACGTGGGTTCAACGTTAACGCGGTCCGCTCTGGCTGCGGAACTAATTGTTCCACCGCGTGAAGTCTTTGGATCTTCGGGTTCCCGGACGGTGGTGTGTACGCGGCCGCGGGGAGGAATGATTGCAAGGGGGACGGCGGGGGTCGGTAATTTCGAGCGCGGGCATTCCGTAGTTCTACTTCCTTGCACCTTGGTTTCAGTTCGGTGAAGTCGGAGAAATCGGTCCCGAATATTTACCGCTCGATATCCGGGCGCAAATTTCGATAGGAAAGGGAGAGTTGGTCTTCTAAAGATAGGGGCGGATCTAAATATGGGAAATACATCCGCATTTTCGTTATGTATTCCGTAGACGACTCGAACTGACCCTGCGTTCGGGACTGTACCTCGTGACGCAACCCTTCCTGTAAATCGTTATGTCCGAATTGCACTCGGAATTGATATATGAACCCGTCGTAATCCGACCACAAATCTTTATCTACTCGATACCATATAAGGGCCGTTCCCTGTAGCGATTCGCCTAACACCTGAAGCGTTTCCTCTTTGGTGTAACCTCGCCGTGAGCAATATTCGTGCAACCGGAGAAGATAGTCCTCCGGATCTTCATCTGGCCGCCCCTCGAATTTTGGCCCGTAACGGCGGAAATGTTCTACTAGGTGTTCTTCGCGGGTAGTCGGGGAGAAAACGGTGGGGTGGGGACCTAGAGCCTTGATGGTGGGGGTCTATCTCCTACCAAATCGGATTCCACGTTGGACGCGAACACAACGGTTGGCCGGGCGCGTACTGGGGGAATTTCTTCGTGCGATATCAGATTATTTCTTTCGCAGGTCGCGCGAAGGTCATTTCGTTGCGGCGGGGATCTTAATTCTAACCGCGAAAGTCGCGCGGTTACTGCCTCATCTTCGCACGGCTCGTCGATCGCCGCGGTCACCGTTAGTGGCATAGCTATCCCCCTTTCGTCTGCCACCGGATCCCAAGGAACCGAAACCTCGGGGTACCGACGACGAACCTCGTGATGCCAGTATCGGTCAGACAATTCTTCCAAGGGTGCCTTGCAAATTTAATTTCGCGTGATCGCACACTATAACTAAATCGCGAACATTCCTCATAGTTAAGATCCGCGACCTAAGACGATTGATCTCGGCCTGTACGTCCGCGGGTATTGGGGGAGTAGGGGGCGCAATTCCGGGCGACGGGGGTGTAGGCCCGCGGGCAATTGTGCCCGATCCCCCGGCCTTGGTAACGGTCGTCGTTACGTTCGTAGCCGTTATCCCGATCAATGTAAAAGGATCCATATTTTCAAATGCGTTTCGCGAATTTATCCTATTCCGTATTTCCGGACTAGAGGGGCAAATTTGGGAAAGAATAGGGATACAGGATGCCTCAGGGATCAAATTACACAAGAAGAAATGGGGGAGAAATATATACCACCGAGCAATAGCAACCAGTAATAAAAGAAGGAAAAGAGAAAGAGTCACTTCCCCAAAGGGGACGCCAAAAACAAACAAAAGTAATATTCTCCTGCCGGATTAACGGGAAGACTAATTTCAACCTTCCAATTCCCGTGAATCCGACCTAGCAACCAGCAGTAAACAATAGCGACCTTGAAACGGTATAAGCCGCAGCGATAACGCGTGTGGTGATCCACGCTCAACAAAGGACAAAAAAAAAACAGTAACGTTCCCAATAGGTCACCACGACCCGTAAACACACTCTCGAACGTTACTGTTCAAATTTTCTATACTGGGTGTGTCCCGTCGAGGCGAGCACTTTATTGTCGAAATTCTCAGAGCCCCATGTTGGGCGCCAAATTTTGCGACGGGTTTTCCCGTTACAATCCGCTAGAAAGGGTTATATAGAATCAATAATAACGGGGTTATACAGAAGTTTAATCCGGGGCTATATCGGGCTACAAAATATCCGCGTGATTCGGCAACGCGAAGTACAGAACAATAAATTTCCTATCCAGCGAGTATTTCGTAACTGCGAGGCTGGGACTTTTTGGGCGCCAGCTACTCAAGAAGTAGCGAAAACTAGTAAACCACGCAACCCGGGGAAACCCGGTGCAAGATAACCCTCGAAATTTCGATATACTCTATCGCTCGACTACTTCTAGCCGAGTGCGCAAATTAGGGTCGCGGGATACTGAACTCACGGCTTCTTTCTAGATTGCCTCGACGCGGTATTACAAAAAGGTATACGACACGCCGCGAATGACCGGGGATCACCACCCGTTATACGATACAAAATACAATACGCAATATCGCAAATGCGGCAGGGAACAAATGGGACGCTTTAGAGTATAAGGACTCACGTTCTCGCTTCCAACAAGTATGGATCTCGTTCAGTCCGTCTACCTCTTTCTCTCTCTCTCTCTCTCTCTCTCTCTCTCTCTCTCTATCTATCTCTCTCTCTCTCTCTCTCTCTCTCTCTCTCTCTCCGAACCGCTCCGTATAATCGCTTGCTCGGTTGCTCGCTAAATAGTCGCTAAGTCGCTGGGAAGAAGAATAGTAGTAGAGTAGGCCGTCTTCATGTTGGCTAGCTCATTATATGGGTTTGCTGGGGTTCTTCGGATCCCCTTAGATCTTCCTTAGGGCTCCTTGGTGGGGTAGGGCTATACGCTTCGGTATTGTTCGGGGCATCGATCGGTGGATTTCGGCGATCTTCCCTGATCGCCCCCTCTGGTGTGTCCAGCGAGGGTCCTCTAGATTATTTGAACTGCAGCGCGTGTCGTGCACCGCGATTTCCTCGGCTCGCCTGCAGTTCCGCTGCGCATCTAGAGTTTTCCTCTCCATGGGCTCAGGGGAGGGGTGGACGTCCTTCTCACACCCGATGTCCTTCCTGTTTGTCTCCATGGACTATGGCAGCGGTCTTATCGGTGCAAGGCTCTGGATCTTATCCTTCGGGCTTCAGAGTCTTTTCTGGTTCGTTTCCCGACTCCTCCACCGTCGAGCCCGTCACGCTACCTCGGCGCACAGCCCGTCCGCGGACCTGCGCTCTTATTATCCGCCGAAGAGGCGTCTTATAGGTCGCTTCTTCCATCAGCTCGCCAGTCTTATCCGTCGAACGGAGAGAGAGAAACGAACGGGGGGGGGGGGGGGGGAAGGTTCTACCATCGCGTATTTCACGCTTCTCGCAAGTACTGCTATCGCGATTTGGGTGATGGCTATCGCGGTGGTGATCTGGGAGCTAGTCCAACCGAAGCAGGGGGGGGGGGTGAACGAGCCTTGTGACGTCACCACGTCACAATATTATCACGAAACATAGAAATGAGATGCGATATCGCGTTTTAAGTAGCATTAGAACTCTATTGCTACGATACGTAGATATCTGGAAACGCTATTTCCTAGCAAGGAAGTGTCGCATTTACATTCATTTGAAGTGAATACGAAGTATGCATGACACTTCGCAACGAATATTACATGTTATCATGAAACATAGAAATAAGATGCGGTATCCCATTTTAAGAAGAATTAGAACTCTATTGCTACGATACGTAGATTTCTGCAAACGCTATTTCCTAGCAAGAAAGTGTCGCATTTACATTCATTTGAAGTGAATACGAAGTATACATGACACTTCGCAACGAATTTTACATGTTATCATGAAACATAGAAATCAGATGCGATATCCAATTTTATGAAGCATTAGAACTCTGTAGCTTGGATACGTAGACATCAGCAAACGCTATTTCCTAGCAAGGAAGTGTCGCATTTACATTCTTTTGAAAGGAATACGAGGTATACATGACACTTCGCAATGAATATTATATCTTATCATGGAACATCGAAATGAGATGCGATATGACGATTTAAGAAGCATTAGAACTCTATTGCTTCGATACGTAGACATCTGCAAACGCTATTTCCTAGCAAGGAAGTGTCGCAATTACATTCTTTTGAGATGAATACGAGGTATACATAACACTCCACAATGAATATTATATCTTATCATGAAACATAGAAATGAGTAGCGATATCGCGTTTTGAGAAGCATTAGAACACTATTGCTTCGTTACGTAGACATATGCAAACGGTACTTCCTAGCAAGGAAGTGTTGCATTTACATTGTTTTGAAACGAATACGAGACTTACATGACACTTCGCAATGAATATTATATCTTATCATGTAACATTGAAATGAGATGCGATATGACGATTTAAGAAGCATTAGAATTCTATTGCTTCGATACGTAGACATCTGCAATCGCTACATCCTAGCAAGGAAGTGTCGCATTTACATTCTTTTGAAGTGAGTACGAGGTATACATGACACTTCGCAATGAATATTATATCTTAACATGAAGCATAGAAATGAGATGCGATATGACGATTTAAGAAGCATTGGAATTCTGTTGCTTCGATACGTAGACATCTGCAAACGCTATTTCCTAGCAAGGAAGTGTCGCATTTACATTCTTTTGAAGTGAATACTAGGTGTACATAACACTGCACAATGAATATTATATCTTATCATGAAACATAGGAATGAGATGCGATTTCGCGTTTTAACAAGCGTTAGAACTCTATTGCTATGATACGTAGGCACCTACAAACGCTATTTCCTAGCAACGAAGTGACGCATTTACATTCTTCTGATGTGAATACGAGGTATACATAACACTGCACAATGAACATTATATGTAATCATGAAACACAGAAATGAGATGCGGTATCCCATTTTAAGAAGCATTAGAACTCTATTGCTTCGATACGGAGACATCTGCAAACGCTATTTCCTAGGAAGAGGTGTCGCAATATTGTATCGTATCATGAAACATAGAAATGGGATGCGATATCGCGTTTTAAGAAGCTTCAGAACTCTATTTCTAGGATACGTAGACATCTGCAAACGCTATATCCTGGCAAGGACGTGTCGCAATTACCTTCTTTTGAAGTAAATACGAGGTGTACATAACACTCTACAATGAATGTTATATCTCATCATGAAACATAGAAATGTGATGCGATAGCGCGTTTTAAGAAGCATTAGAACTCTATTGCTTCGGTACGTAGATATCTGCAAACGCTATAACCTAGCTAGGAAGTGTCGCATTTACATTCTTTTGAAGTGAATACGAAGTATACAAAACACTCCACAACGAATATTATATCTTATCATGAAACATAGAAATGAGATGCGATATCGCGTTTTAAGAAGCATTAGTACTCTATTGCTTGGATACGTAGACATCTGCAAACGATATTTTTTAGCAAAGAAGTGTCGCATTTACATTCTTTTGAAGTGAATACGAGGTATACATAACAGTCCACAATGAATATGATATCTTATCATGAAACATAGAAACGAGATGCGATATCGCGTTTTAAAAAGTATTAGAACTCTATTGCTTGGATACGTAGTTATCCCGCAAGCGCTATTTCCTAGCAAGGAAGTGTCGCATTTACATTCTTTTGAAGTAAATAGGAGGTATACATGACACTTCGCAATGGATATTATATCTTATCACGAAACATAGAAGTGAGATGCGATATCGCGTTTTAAGAAGTATTAGATCTCTATGGCTTGGATACGTAGGTATCTGCAAGCGCTATTTCCTAGCAAGGAAGTGTCGCATTTACAATCTTTTGAAGTAAATGCGAGGTATACATGACACTTCGCAATGGATATTATATCAAATCATGAAACGTAGGAATGGGTTGCGGTATCGCATTTTAAGAAGCATTAGAACTCTATTGCTACGATACGTAGATATCTGGAAAAGCTATTTCCTAGCAAGGAAGTGTCGCATTTACATTCATTTGAAGTGAATGCGAGGTATACATAACACTCCACAATGAGTATTATATATTGTGACGGGTTTTCCCGTTACAATCCGCAAGAAAGGGGTATATAGAACTAATACTAACGGGGGTATGCAGTAGTTTAATCCGGGGGTACAGAATATCGGTGTACAAAATATGCGCGTGGTATAATTGTAGACGAATTCGCCAACGCCAAATGCAGAACCAAGAATTGCCTATCCAGTGAGTATTTCGTAACTGCGAGGCTCGGAGGTGGGGGGTGTTCAAAGGGGTTCACAGGTCTACTGGGCAGATGTGGTTCCGAAGCGCTGGGGGAGGGTACCTTCACTGGCCTCCCCCCCTCAGGTTTCCCGCTCGGACATGACGGCAACGCGGGCAAGAGTTGACAGTGTGGCCCTGCAATCCACACACACGGCAAAAGGAGCCCAACTCGTGCGGGCATTCCCGGTACACGTGCCCCTGTTCACGACAATTATAACAACGTACGGTTGTCGAACGGACGGCCGGTGGAGGTTTCTTTTTGCGTTCCGTCTTCGGGTTTCTCGGCTATTGGTGTGTCGTCTGTGGGGGGGGGTGGAGGTGGCGACGGGTCGGGTTTGGGGTACAGAGGAAATCAGGGAATCAGGGGGTGTTGTTGAACGTGGGTTCAACGTTAACGCGGTCCGTTCTGGCTGCGGAACTAATTGTTCCACCGCGTGAAGTCTTTGGATCTTCGGGTTCCCGGACGGTGGTGTGTACGCGGCCGCGGGGAGGAATGATTGCAAGGGGGACGGCGGGGGTCGGTAATTTCGAGCGCGGGCATTCCGTAGTTCTACTTCCTTGCACCTTGGTTTCAGTTCGGTGAAGTCGGAGAAATCGGTCCGAATATTTACCGCTCGATATCCGGGCGCAAATTTCGATAGGAAAGGGAGAGTTGGTCTTCTAAAGATAGGGGCGGATCTAAATATGGGAAATACATCCGCATTTTCGTTATGTATTCCGTAGACGACTCGAACTGACCCTGCGTTCGGGACTGTACCTCGTGACGCAACCCTTCCTGTAAATCGTTATGTCCGAATTGCACTCGGAATTGATATATGAACCCGTCGTAATCCGACCACAAATCTTTATCTACTCGATACCATATAAGGGCCGTTCCCTGTAGCGATTCGCCTAACACCTGAAGCGTTTCCTTAACCTCGCCGTGAGCAATATTCGTGCAACCGGAGAAGATAGTCCTCCGGATCTTCATCTGGCCGCCCCTCGAATTTTGGCCCGTAACGGCGGAAATGTTCTACTAGGTGTTCTTCGCGGGTAGTCGGGGAGAAAACGGTGGGGTGGGGACCTAGAGCCTTGATGGTGGGGGTCTATCTCCTACCAAATCGGATTCCACGTTGGACGCGAACACAACGGTTGGCCGGGCGCGTACTGGGGGAATTTCTTCGTGCGATATCAGATTATTTCTTTCGCAGGTCGCGCGAAGGTCATTTCGTTGCGGCGGGGATCTTAATTCTAACCGCGAAAGTCGCGCGGTTACTGCCTCATCTTCGCACGGCTCGTCGATCGCCGCGGTCACCGTTAGTGGCATAGCTATCCCCCTTTCGTCTGCCACCGGATCCCAAGGAACCGAAACCTCGGGGTACCGACGACGAACCTCGTGATGCCAGTATCGGTCAGACAATTCTTCCAAGGGTGCCTTGCAAATTTAATTTCGCGTGATCGCACACTATAACTAAATCGCGAACATTCCTCATAGTTAAGATCCGCGACCTAAGACGATTGATCTCGGCCTGTACGTCCGCGGGTATTGGGGGAGTAGGGGGCGCAATTCCGGGCGACGGGGGTGTAGGCCCGCGGGCAATTGTGCCCGATCCCCCGGCCTTGGTAACGGTCGTCGTTACGTTCGTAGCCGTTATCCCGATCAATGTAAAAGGATCCATATTTTCAAATGCGTTTCGCGAATTTATCCTATTCCGTATTTCCGGACTAGAGGGGCAAATTTGGGAAAGAATAGGGATACAGGATGCCTCAGGGATCAAATTACACAAGAAGAAATGGGGGAGAAATATATACCACCGAGCAATAGCAACCAGTAATAAAAGAAGGAAAAGAGAAAGAGTCACTTCCCCAAAGGGGACGCCAAAAACAAACAAAAGTAATATTCTCCTGCCGGATTAACGGGAAGACTAATTTCAACCTTCCAATTCCCGTGAATCCGACCTAGCAACCAGCAGTAAACAATAGCGACCTTGAAACGGTATAAGCCGCAGCGATAACGCGTGTGGTGATCCACGCTCAACAAAGGACAAAAAAAAAACAGTAACGTTCCCAATAGGTCACCACGACCCGTAAACACACTCTCGAACGTTACTGTTCAAATTTTCTATACTGGGTGTGTCCCGTCGAGGCGAGCACTTTATTGTCGAAATTCTCAGAGCCCCATGTTGGGCGCCAAATTTTGCGACGGGTTTTCCCGTTACAATCCGCTAGAAAGGGTTATATAGAATCAATAATAACGGGGTTATACAGAAGTTTAATCCGGGGCTATATCGGGCTACAAAATATCCGCGTGATTCGGCAACGCGAAGTACAGAACAATAAATTTCCTATCCAGCGAGTATTTCGTAACTGCGAGGCTGGGACTTTTTGGGCGCCAGCTACTCAAGAAGTAGCGAAAACTAGTAAACCACGCAACCCGGGGAAACCCGGTGCAAGATAACCCTCGAAATTTCGATATACTCTATCGCTCGACTACTTCTAGCCGAGTGCGCAAATTAGGGTCGCGGGATACTGAACTCACGGCTTCTTTCTAGATTGCCTCGACGCGGTATTACAAAAAGGTATACGACACGCCGCGAATGACCGGGGATCACCACCCGTTATACGATACAAAATACAATACGCAATATCGCAAATGCGGCAGGGAACAAATGGGACGCTTTAGAGTATAAGGACTCACGTTCTCGCCTCCAACAAGTATGGATCTCGTTCAGTCCGTCTACCTCTTTCTCTCTCTCTCTCTCTCTCTCTCTCTCTCTCTCTCTCTCTCTCTCTCTCTCTCTCTCTCTCTCTCTCTCTCTCCGAACCGCTCCGTATAATCGCTTGCTCGGTTGCTCGCTAAATAGTCGCTAAGTCGCTGGGAAGAAGAATAGTAGTAGAGTAGGCCGTCTTCATGTTGGCTAGCTCATTATATGGGTTTGCTGGGGTTCTTCGGATCCCCTTAGATCTTCCTTAGGGCTCCTTGGTGGGGTAGGGCTATACGCTTCGGTATTGTTCGGGGCATCGATCGGTGGATTTCGGCGATCTTCCCTGATCGCCCCCTCTGGTGTGTCCAGCGAGGGTCCTCTAGATTATTTGAACTGCAGCGCGTGTCGTGCACCGCGATTTCCTCGGCTCGCCTGCAGTTCCGCTGCGCATCTAGAGTTTTCCTCTCCATGGGCTCAGGGGAGGGGTGGACGTCCTTCTCACACCCGATGTCCTTCCTGTTTGTCTCCATGGACTATGGCAGCGGTCTTATCGGTGCAAGGCTCTGGATCTTATCCTTCGGGCTTCAGAGTCTTTTCTGGTTCGTTTCCCGACTCCTCCACCGTCGAGCCCGTCACGCTACCTCGGCGCACAGCCCGTCCGCGGACCTGCGCTCTTATTATCCGCCGAAGAGGCGTCTTATAGGTCGCTTCTTCCATCAGCTCGCCAGTCTTATCCGTCGAACGGAGAGAGAGAAACGAACGGGGGGGGGGGGGGGGAAGGTTCTACCATCGCGTATTTCACGCTTCTCGCAAGTACTGCTATCGCGATTTGGGTGATGGCTATCGCGGTGGTGATCTGGGAGCTAGTCCAACCGAAGCAGGGGGGGCGGGGGGTGAACGAGCCTTGTGACGTCACCACGTCACAATATTATCACGAAACATAGAAATGAGATGCGATATCGCGTTTTAAGTAGCATTAGAACTCTATTGCTACGATACGTAGATATCTGGAAACGCTATTTCCTAGCAAGGAAGTGTCGCATTTACATTCATTTGAAGTGAATACGAAGTATGCATGACACTTCGCAACGAATATTACATGTTATCATGAAACATAGAAATAAGATGCGGTATCCCATTTTAAGAAGAATTAGAACTCTATTGCTACGATACGTAGATTTCTGCAAACGCTATTTCCTAGCAAGAAAGTGTCGCATTTACATTCATTTGAAGTGAATACGAAGTATACATGACACTTCGCAACGAATTTTACATGTTATCATGAAACATAGAAATCAGATGCGATATCCAATTTTATGAAGCATTAGAACTCTGTAGCTTGGATACGTAGACATCAGCAAACGCTATTTCCTAGCAAGGAAGTGTCGCATTTACATTCTTTTGAAAGGAATACGAGGTATACATGACACTTCGCAATGAATATTATATCTTATCATGGAACATCGAAATGAGATGCGATATGACGATTTAAGAAGCATTAGAACTCTATTGCTTCGATACGTAGACATCTGCAAACGCTATTTCCTAGCAAGGAAGTGTCGCAATTACATTCTTTTGAGATGAATACGAGGTATACATAACACTCCACAATGAATATTATATCTTATCATGAAACATAGAAATGAGTAGCGATATCGCGTTTTGAGAAGCATTAGAACACTATTGCTTCGTTACGTAGACATATGCAAACGGTACTTCCTAGCAAGGAAGTGTTGCATTTACATTGTTTTGAAAGGAATACGAGACTTACATGACACTTCGCAATGAATATTATATCTCATCATGTAACATTGAAATGAGATGCGATATGACGATTTAAGAAGCATTAGAATTCTATTGCTTCGATACGTAGACATCTGCAATCGCTACATCCTAGCAAGGAAGTGTCGCATTTACATTCTTTTGAAGTGAGTACGAGGTATACATGACACTTCGCAATGAATATTATATCTTAACATGAAGCATAGATATGAGATGCGATATGACGATTTAAGAAGCATTGGAATTCTGTTGCTTCGATACGTAGACATCTGCAAACGCTATTTCCTAGCAAGGAAGTGTCGCATTTACATTCTTTTGAAGTGAATACTAGGTGTACATAACACTGCACAATGAATATTATATCTTATCATGAAACATAGGAATGAGATGTGATTTCGCGTTTTAACAAGCGTTAGAACTCTATTGCTATGATTCGTAGGCACCTACAAACGCTATTTCCTAGCAACGAAGTGACGCATTTACATTCTTCTGATGTGAATACGAGGTATACATAACACTGCACAATGAACATTATATGTAATCATGAAACACAGAAATGAGATGCGATATCGCGATTTAAGAAGCTTTAGAACGCTATTGCTTCGATACGAAGACATCTGCAAACGCTATTTCCTAGCAAGGAAGTGTCGCATTTACATTATTTTGAAGTGAGTACGAGGTAGACATGACACTTCGCAATGAATATTATATCTTATCAAGAAACATAGAAATGAAATGCGATATCGCGATTTAGGAAGCATTAGAACACTATTTCTTCGATACGGAGACATCTGCAAACGCTGTTTCCTAGGAAGGTGTTGTTGCATTTACTTTCTTTTGTAGTGAATACGAGGAGTACATAACACTGCACATTGAATATTATATCTTATCATGGAACATAGGAATGAGATGCGATATCGCGTTTTGAGAAGCATTAGAACTCAATTGCTTCGATACGTAGACATCTGCCAACGCTATTTCCTAGCAAGGAAGTGTCGCATTTACATTCTTTTGAAGTGAGTACGAGGTATACATGACACTTCGCAATGAATATTATATCTTAACATGAAGCATAGAAATGAGATGCGACATCGCGTTTTGAGAAGCATTAGAACTCTATTGCTACGATACGTAGATATCTGCAAACGCTATTTCCTAGCAAGGAAGTGTAGCATTTACATTCATTTGAAGTGTATGCGAGGTATACATAACACTTCGCAATGAATATTATATATTATCATGAAACATAGAAATGAGATGCGATATCGCGAATTAGCAAGCTTTAGAACTCTATTGCTTCGATACGTAGACATCTGCGAACGCTATTTCCTAGCAAGGATGTGTCGCATTTACATTCTTTTGAAGTGAATACGAGGTATACATAACACTCCACAATGTATATTATATCTTATCATGAAACATAGAAATGAGATGCGATATCGCTAATTAGCAAGCTTTAGAACTCTATTGCTTCGATACGTAGACATCTGCGAACGCTATTTCCTAGCAAGGATGTGTCGCATTTACATTCTTTTGAAGTGAATACGAGGTATACATAACACTCCACAATGTATATTATATCTTATCATGAAACATAGAAATGTGATGCGATATAGCGATTTAAGAAGCTTTAGAAAAATATTGCTTCGATACGTAGATATCTGCAAACACTATTTCCTAGCAAGGAACTGTCGCATTCACATTCATTTGAAGTGTATGCGAGGTATACATGACACTGCGCAATGAATATTATATATTATCACGAAACATAGATATGAGATGCGATAACGCGAATTAGCATGCTTTAGAAATCTATTGCTTCGATACGTAGACGTCTGCAAACGCTATTTCCTAGCAAGGAAGTGCAGCATTTATATTCATTTGACGTGTATGCGAGGTATACATAACACTTCGCAATGAATATTATATCTTATCGTGAAACATAGAAATGACATGCGATATCTCGTTTTAAGAAGCATTAGAAGTCTATTGCTTCGATAGGTAGACATCTGCAAACACTATTTCCTAGCAAGGAAGTGTCGCATTTATATTCATTTGAAGTGAATACGAAGTATACATGACACTTCGCAACGAGTTTTACATGTTATCATGAAACATAGAAATCAGATGCGATATCCAATTTTATGAAGCATTAGAACTCTGTAGCTTGGATACGTAGACATCAGCAAACGCTATTTCCTAGCAAGGAAGTGTCGCAATTACATTCTTTTGAGATGAATACGAGGTATACATAACACTCCACAATGAATATTATATCTTATCATGAAACATAGAAATGAGTAGCGATATCGCGTTTTGAGAAGCATTAGAACACTATTGCTTCGTTACGTAGACATATGCAAACGGTACTTCCTAGCAAGGAAGTGTTGCATTTACATTGTTTTGAAAGGAATACGAGACTTACATGACACTTCGCAATGAATATTATATCTTATCATGTAACATTGAAATGAGATGCGATATGACGAATTAAGAAGCATTAGAATTCTATTGCTTCGATACGTAGACATCTGCAAACGCTACATCCTAGCAAGGAAGTGTCGCATTTACATTCTTTTGAAGTGAGTACGAGGTATACATGACACTTCGCAATGAATATTATATCTTAACATGAAGCATAGAAATGAGATGCGATATGACGATTTAAGAAGCATTGGAATTCTGTTGTTTCGATACGTAGACATCTGCAAACGCTATTTCCTAGCAAGGAAGTGTCGCATTTACATTCTTTTGAAGTGAATACTAGGTGTACATAACACTGCACAATGAATATTATATCTTATCATGAAACATAGGAATGAGATGTGATTTCGCGTTTTAACAAGCCTTAGAACTCTATTGCTATGATTCGTAGGCACCTACAAACGCTATTTCCTAGCAACGAAGTGACGCATTTACATTCTTCTGATGTGAATACGAGGTATACATAACACTGCACAATGAACATTATATGTAATCATGAAACACAGAAATGAGATGCGATATCGCGATTTAAGAAGCTTTAGAACGCTATTGCTTCGATACGAAGACATCTGCAAACGCTATTTCCTAGCAAGGAAGTGTCGCATTTACATTATTTTGAGTTGAGTACGAGGTAGACATGACACTTCGCAATGAATATTATATCTTATCAAGAAACATAGAAATGAAATGCGATATCGCGATTTAGGAAGCATTAGAACACTATTTCTTCGATACGGAGACATCTGCAAACGCTGTTTCCTAGGAAGGTGTTGTCGCATTTACTTTCTTTTGTAGTGAATACGAGGAGTACATAACACTGCACATTGAATATTATATCTTATCATGAAACATAGGAATGAGATGCGATATCGCGTTTTGAGAAGCATTAGAACTCAATTGCTTCGATACGTAGACATCTGCCAACGCTATTTCCTAGCAAGGAAGTGTCGCATTTACATTCTTTTGAAGTGAGTACGAGGTATACATGACACTTCGCAATGAATATTATATCTTAACATGAAGCATAGAAATGAGATGCGACATCGCGTTTTGAGAAGCATTAGAACTCTATTGCTACGATACGTAGATATCTGCAAACGCTATTTCCTAGCAAGGAAGTGTAGCATTTGCATTCATTTGAAGTGTATGCGAGGTATACATAACACTTCGCAATGAATATTATATACTATCATGAAACATAGAAATGAGATGCGATATCGCGAATTAGCAAGCTTTAGAACTCTACTGCTTCGATACGTAGACATCTGCGAACGCTATTTCCTAACAAGGATGTGTCGCATTTACATTCTTTTGAAGTGAATACGAGGTATACATAACACTCCACAATGTATATTATATCTTATCATGAAACATAGAAATGAGATGCGATATCGCTAATTAGCAAGCTTTAGAACTCTATTGCTTCGATACGTAGACATCTGCGAACGCTATTTCCTAGCAAGGATGTGTCGCATTTACATTCTTTTGAAGTGAATACGAGGTATACATAACACTCCACAATGTATATTATATCTTATCATGAAACATAGAAATGTGATGCGATATCGCGATTTAAGAAGCTTTAGAAAAATATTGCTTCGATACGTAGATATCTGCAAACACTATTTCCTGGCAAGGAACTGTCGCATTCACATTCATTTGAAGTGTATGCGAGGTATACATGACACTGCGCAATGAATATTATATATTATCACGAAACATAGATATGAGATGCGATAACGCGAATTAGTATGCATCAGAAATCTATTGCTTCGATACGTAGACGTCTGCAAACGCTATTTCCTAGCAAGGAAGTGCCGCATTTATATTCATTTGACGTGTATGCGAGGTATACATAACACTTCGCAATGAATATTATATCTTATCATGAAACATAGAAATGACATGCGATATCTCGTTTTAAGAAGCATTAGAAGTCTATTGCTTCGATAGGTAGACATCTGCAAACACTATTTCCTAGCAAGGAAGTGTCGCATTTACATTCATTTGAAGTGTATGCGAGGTATACATAACACTTCAGAATGAATATTATATCTTATCATGAAACATAGAAATGAGATGCGATATCTCGTTCTAAGAAGCATTAGAACTCTATTGCTTCGATACGTAGACATCTCCGAACGCTATTTCCTAGCATGGAAGTGTCGCGTTTACATTGTTCCGAAGAGAATACAAGGTATTCATGACACTTCGCAGTTAATATTATGTCTTATCATGGAACATAGATGTGAGATGCGATATCTCGTTTTAAGCAGCATTAGAACTCTATTGCTTCGATACGTAGACATCTGCAAGCGCTACTTCCTAGCTAGGAAGTGTCGCATTTACATTCATTTGAAGTGTGTGCGAGGTATACGTAACACTTCGCAATGAATATTATATCTTATCATGAATCATAGAAATGAGATGCGACATCTCGTTTTAAGAACCATTAGAACTCGTTTGTTTCGTTTCGTAGTCATCTGCAAACTCTATTTCCTAGCATGGAAGTGTCGCACTTACATTCTTTTGAAGTGAATACGAGGCATACATAACACTCCGCAATGAATATTATATCTTATCATGGAACATAGATATGAGATGCGATATCACGTTTTAAGAAGCATTAGAACACTATTGCTTCGACATGTGGACATCTGCAAACGCTATCTCCTAGCAAGCAAGTGCAGCATATACATTTATTTGAAGTGTATGCGAGGTATTTATAGTACTTCGCAGTGAATATTATATCTTATCATGAAACATAGAAATGAGGTGCGATATCTCGTTTTAAGAAGCATTAGAACTCTATTGCATCGATACGTAGACATCTGCAATCGCTATTTCCTAGCAAGGAAGTGTCGCACTCACATTCTGTTGAAGTGAGTTCGAGTTATACGTGGCTCTTCGCAATGAATATTATACCTTATCATGAAACATAGAAATGGGATGCGATATCGCGTTGCAAGAAGCATTAAAAATCTATTGCTTCGATACGTAGACATCTGAAATCGCTATTTCCTAGCAAGGAAGTGTAGCATTTACATTCTTCTGATGTGAATACGAGGTATACATAACACTGCACAGTGAACATTATATCTTATCATGAAACATAGAAATGAGATGCGATATCTCGTTTTAAGAAGTATTAGAACTGTATTGCTTCGATACGTAGATATCTGGAAACGCTATTTCCTAAGAAGGGAGTGTCGCATTTACATTCATTTCAAGTATAGACGAGATATACATAACACTGCACAATGAATAATATATCTTATCATGAAACATAGAAATGAGATGCGATATAGCGATTTAAGGAGCATTAGAAATCTATTGCTCCGATACGTAGACATGTGCAAACCCTACTTCCTAGCAACGAAATGTCGCATTTACATTCTTTTGAAGTAAATACGAGGTATACATAACAGTTCACGATGAATATGATATCTTATCAGGAAACATAGTAGTGAGATGCGATATCGCGTTTTAAGAAGTATTAGAACTCTATTGCTACGATACGCCGACATCTGGGAGCGCTATTTCCTAGCAAGGAAGTGTCGTATTTACATTCACTTGAAGTGAATACGAGGTATACATGACACTTCGCTATGGATATTATATCATATCATGAAACATAGAAATGAGATGCGATATCGCGTTTTGAGAAGCATTAGAACTCAATTGCTTGGATACAAGACATCTGCAAGTGATATTTCTTAGCAAGGAAGTGTCGCATTTACATTCTTTTGATATGAATACGAGGTATACATAACAGGCCACAATGAATATGATGTCTTATCAGGAAACATAGAAGTGAGATGCGATATACCATTTATGAAGTATTAGAACTCTATTGCTACGATACGTAGACATCTGGGAGCGCTATTTCCTGGCAAGGGAGTGTCGCACTTACATTCATTTGAAGTGAATACGAGGTATAGTATATACCTCAACTATACCAAGATATTATTAACCTGCTATGAATATTATATATGAATATTATATCCTCGCAATGAATATTATATCTTGTCATGAAACATTGAAATGAGATGCGATATCGCGTTGTAAGAAGCATTAGAACTCTATTGCTACGATACGTAGACATCTGCAAACGCTATTTCTTAGCATGGAAGTGACGCATGTACATTCTTTTCAAGTGAATACAAGGTATACATGACACTTCGCAATGAATATTATATCTTATCGTGAAACGTAGGAGTGAGATGCGATATCGCGTCTTAACAAGCATTAGAACTTCATGGCTTCTATTGTCACGTCACGGGGGTGGAAAATTTCCGCTTTACTCGGAGACGACACGCAGCCAATTCGCGGAAACGGCTCGCTTAATTGCGACTAATGCCGGGTTCTTTCCGTGGGACAACGAACGCTTTTAGGAACACGCTAACGCTGTAAATGTGGAAAAATCCTACCTTTGCCGTCTTGATTGCGAACAAATCAATATTCTTTCTTGAGATATCTCTGCTTCCGTGGATCGTAGTCTGGCATCGATGCTGCGTAAGGACTGCGAGGCTGAATGGCCAAAGGGATGAGCGCCCAGCGTTGCTGGGATTCAGCAATGTTCGGCTTCCCTGGATCGGATAATGTTGTCGGCGTGGAACGTTGAGAAGCCACGAGGACGGTGGCGGATGCACTGATCGACGGTAGGGCTTTGGTGCCCACGTATTCACGTACGAGACGGCGTAGGAAGTTCTTCCTTCCCGCACGTCGAGCCTTTCGCTTCAAATTACTGCACATTCGCGTCTGATTTCAGCAGACTAGATACGACTCGGGTAAGCGGCGGTCCGCTCTAGCCTGTCGGTCCAGAGAGTGAAATGTCGGCGTTATCTGCACGCAGTCTCACGTATGGGTCAGCGAAGCTAAGCGGCGGTCCGCTCTAACCAGCTGATTACCAATGATCGACTAACGATTGGATTGAATGTAAAATATCCACACGTTGGCTCGTGGAAGAACTCGCAGGATAAGAATGAAGTTAATGGAAATTATCAGTAACTGAACTAGTAGTTAGGAGGTAAAATCAAAGTATATTCTAAGTTAATTCTAAGCTTACACTGTACTTTCCCTAAGACTAAGTTAAAATAAGACTTAATTGTTTAGAATTGGAATTAGAACTAGACTCGATGATTGGAATTGAACCTGAATTTAGAGTAGAATTACGAACACCTCTGACTAAGGTGGATAATAGCCCGTAGGCATTAGAGCTGTCTAATGAAGAAAGCTTGGAACGAGGCTCGGAGAAGACTGACTCTCCGATCGCGGGTCCGCGACCTCCTTAGGTCGCGTGGCGCGCGAGTCGCTGGAGCCCGGAGTGGGGTGGCCGCTCGGCCCGCGCAGTGGGGCGGCCGGTCGGAGTGGGGCGCGGCTCGCGTTACGCGTGAGCCGCGCGCGTCGGACGCCCGCTCGAGCGTATCGCAACTTATAATTATAGATATTTACGTTGATCTTAGAAGCTATGTGTGTGTTGTCTGCGTATGTACAATGTATGTGTCGAGTACTTAGATCTAGAGTACGATTTACGAATATATACTTTGGAAATAGGAATAACGCTGTAATGGTGTAGGTGATTCGCTGCTGTGCCCAGTGGACCAGTCGTCTGGTTGGATGCTGCATCTTTCCTGGCTTTGGAAATGCTGCACGTTGTCACACGGTCGATCGGTCGAACTCCTAGGTCTTCGTACCTTGACAGCAGCCTTGGCTCGGCGGACGTGGTGTATGTTTGGTTGTGGTGGCGCTCGTCCCGTGTGCTTAGGTGCAGCTGACGGTGAGTACGTCGCTGCCGGATGCTGTGGGAGGCGCTGGGGGATGGAAGGCAGTACGCGAGACGTTACACTAGGAAATAGCGTTTGCAAATGTCTACGTATCGAAGCAATAGACATCTAATGCTCTTCATAAATCGCATCTCATTTCTATGTTTCATGATAAGATATAATATTCATTGTGCAGTGCTATGTATATCTCGTCTATACTTCAAATGGATGTAAATGCGACACTTCCTTGCTTGGAAATAGCGTTTGCAGATGTCTACGTATCGAAGCAATAGATTTCTAATGCTTCTTAAATCGCCATACCGCATCTCATTTCTATGTTTCATGGTAAGATATAATATTCATTGTGGAGTGTTATGTAAACCTCGTATTCACTTCAAAAGAATGTAAACGCGACACTTCGTTGCCAGGAAATAGCGTTTGCAGATGTCTACGTATCGTACCATTAGAGTTCTAATGCTTCTCAAAACGCGATAACGCTACTCATTACCATGTTTCATGATAATATATAATATTCATTGTGGAGTGTTATGTATACCTCGTATTCACTTCAAAAGAATGTAAATGCGACATTTCCTTGCTAGGAAATAGCGTTTGCAGATGTCTCCGTATCGAAGCAATAGATTTCTAAAGCTTGCTAATTCGCGATATCGCATCTCATGTCTATGTTTGATGATAATATATAATATTCATTGCGAAGTGTCATGTATACCTTGCACACACTTCAAATGGATGTGAATGCGACAGTTCCTTGCTAGGAAATAGTGTTTGCAGATATCTGCGTATCGAAGCAATAGAGTTCTAATGCTTCTTAAATCGCGATATCGCATCTCATTTCTATGTTTCATGATAAGATATAATATTCATTGTGCAGTGTTATGAATACCTCGTATTCACTTCAAACGAATGTAAATACGCAAGTTCCTTCCTAGGAAATAGCGTTTGCAGATGTCTACGTATCGTAGCAAGAGGGTTCTAATGCTCCCCAAGACGCGATATCGCATGACATTTCTATGTTTCATGATAAGATATAATATTCATTGCGAAGTGCCATGTATACCTCGTATCCTTTCAAAAGAATATAAATGCGATACTTCCTTGCTAAGAAGTAGCGTTTGCAGATGTCTACGTATCGAAGCAACAGGAATCTAATGCTTCTTAAATCGCCATATCGCTTCTCATTTCTATGTTTCATGGCAATATGCAATATTCACTGCGAAGTGTCATGTATACCTCGCATACACTTCAAATGAATGTAAATGCGACACTTCCTTGCTAGGAAATAGAGTTTGCAGATGTCTACGTATCGAAGCAATAGAGTTCCAAAGCTTCTTAAATCGCGAAATCGAATCTCATATCTATGTTTCATGATAATATATAATATTCATTGCGAAATGTCATGTATACCTCGCATACACTTCAAATGAATGTGAATGCGACAGCTCCTTGCCAGGAAATAGTGTTTGTAGATATCTAGTATCGAAGCAATAGACTTCTAAAGCTTCTTAAATCGCGATATCGCATCTCATTTCTATGTTTCGTGATAAGATATAATATTCATTGTGCAGTGTTATGTATACCTCGTATTCACCTCAAAAGAATGTAAATGCGACACTTCCTTGCTAGGAAATAGCGTTTGCAGATATCTACGTATCGAAGCAATAGTGTTCTGATGCTTCTTAAATCGCGATATCGCATCTCATTTCTATGTTTCATGATAAGATATAATATTCATTGTGCAGTGTTATGTATACCTCGTATTCACCTCAAAAGAATGTAAATGCGACACTTCCTTGCTAGGAAATAGCGTTTGCAGGTATCTACGTATCGAAGCAACAGTGTTCTGATGCTTCTTAAATCGCGATATCGCATCTCATTTCTATGTTTCATGATAAGATATAATATTCATTGTGCAGTGTTATGTATATCTCGTATTCACTTCAAAAGAATGTAAACGCGACGCTTCGTTGCCAGGAAATGGCGTTTGCAGATGTCTACGTATCGTACCATTAGAGTTCTAATGCTTCTCAAAACGCGATATCGCAACTCATTACCATGTTTCATTATAATATATAATATTCATTGTGGAGTGTTATATATGCCTCGTGTTCACTTCAAAAGAATGTAAATGCGACACTTCCTTGTTAGGAAGTTACGTTTCCAGATGTCTACGTATCGAAGCAGTATAGTTCTAATGCATCCTAAAACGGGATATCGCATTTCATTTCTATGTTTCATGATAAGATATAATATTAATTGCGAATTGTTATGTTTACCTCGTATTCACATCAGAAGAATGTAAATGCGACACTTCCTTGCTAGGAAATAGCGTTTGTAGGTGTCTACGTATCGTGGCATTAGAATTCTAACGCTTTTTAAATCGCGATATCGCATATCATTTCTATGTTTCATGATAAGATATAATATTCATTGTGCAGTGTTATGTATATCTCGTCTATACTTCAAATGAATGTAAATGCGACACTTCCTTGATAGGAAATAGCGTTTGCAGATGTCTACGTGTGGTGGCATTAGAGTACTAATACTACTCAAAACGCGATATCGCTTCTCATTTCTATGTTTCATGATAATATATAATATTCATTGCGCAGTGTGATGTATACCTCGCATACACTTCAATTGAATGTACGTGCGACACTGCCTTGCTAGGAAGTAGCGTTTGCAGATGTCTACGTATCGAAGCAATAGATTTCTAATCTTCTTAAATCGCCATATCGCATCTCATTTCTATGTTTCATGATAAGATATAATATTCGTTTTGCAGTGTAATGTTCATCTCGTCTGTACATCAAATGAATGTAAATGCGACACTTCCTTGCTAGGAAATAGAGTTTGCAGATGTCTACGAATCGAAGCAATAGAGTTCTAAAGCTTGCTAATTCGCGATATCGCATCTCATTTCTATGTTTCATGATAATATATAATATTCATTGCGAAGTGTCATGTATACCTCGCATACACTTAAAATGAATGTAAATGCGGCACTTTCTTGCTAGGAAATAGCGTTTGCAGATGTCTACGTATCGAAGCAATAGAGTTCAAATGCTTCTTAAATCGTCATATTGCTTCTCATTTCTATGTTTCATAATAATATATAATATTCACTGCGAAGTGTCATGTATACCTCGTATCCATTCAAAAGAATGTAAATGCGACACTTCCTTGCGAGGAAGTAGCGTTTGCAGATGTCTACGTATCGAAGAAATATAGTTCAAATGCCTCTCAAATCGTCATATTGTTTCTCATTTCTATGTTTCATAATAATATATAATATTCACTGTGAAGTGTCATGTATACCTCGCATACACTTCAAAAGAATGTACGACACTTCCTTGCCAGGAAATAGCGTTTGCAGATGTCTGCGAATCGAAGCAATAGAGTTCTAAAGCTCCCTAATACGCGATATCGCATCTCATTTCTATGTTTCATGATAATATATAATATTCATTGCCAACTGTTATGTATGCGTCGCATACACTTCAAATGAATGTAAATGCGGCAATTCCTTGCTAGGATATAGCGTTTGCAGATGTCTACGTATCGAAGCAATAGAGCTCAAATGCTTCTTAAATCGTCATATTGCATCTCATTTCTATGTTCCATGATAAGATATAATATTCATTGCGAAGTGTCATGTATACCTCGTATCCATTCAAAAGAATGTAAATGCGACACTTCCTTCCGAGGAAGTAGCGTTTGCAGATGTCTACGTATCGAAGCAATAGAGTTCTAAAGCTTGCTAATTCGCGATATCGCATCTCATTTCTATGTTTCATGATAATATATAATATTCATTGCGAGGTGTCATGAATACCTCGCATAAACTTCAAACGAATGTAAATGCGACAGTTCCTTGCTAGGAAATAGCGTTTGCAGATATCACGTATCGAAGCAATAGAGTTCTAATGCTTCTCAAAACGCGATATCGCAACTCATTACCATGTTTCATGATAATATATAATATTCATTGTGGAGTGTTATGTATACCTCGTATTCACGTCAAAAGAATGTAAATGCGACACTTCCTTGCTAGGAAATAGCGTTTGCAGATGTCTGCGTATCAAAGCAATAGAGTTCTAATGCTTCTAAAATCGTCATATCACATCTCATATCTACGTTTCATGATGAGATATAATATTCATTGCGAAGTGTCATGTATACCTCGTATTCCTTTCAAAAGAATGTAAATGCGACACTTCCTTGCTGGGAAATAGCGTTTGCAGATGTTTACATATCGAAGCAATAGTGTTCTAATGCTTCTTATATCGTCATACAGCTTCTCATATCTACGTTCCTCGATGAGATATAATATTCATTGGGAAATGTCATGTATACCTCGCATACAATTCAAGTGAATGTAAATGCGACACTTCCTTTCTAGGAAGTAGCGTTTGCAGATGTCTACGTATCGAAGCAATAGTGTTCTACTGCTTCTTATATCGCGATATCGCATCTCATTTCTATGTTTCATGATAAGAGGTAATACTCATTGTGCAGTGTTATGTATATCTCGTCTATACTTAAAATGAATGTAAATGCGACACTTCCTTGCTAGGAAATAGCGTTTGCAGATGTCTACGTATCGAAGCAATAGTGTTCTACTGCTTCTTATATAGCGATATAGCATCTCATTTCTATGTTTCATAATAAGATATAATATTCACTGCGAAGTGTCATGTATACCTCGTATCCATTCAAAAGAATGTAAATGCGACACTTCCTTGCGAGGAAGTAGCGTTTGCAGATGTCTACGTATCGAAGCAATATAGTTCAAATGCCTCTCAAATCGTCATATTGTTTCTCATTTCTATGTTTCATAATAATATATAATATTCACTGTGAAGTGTCATGTATACCTCGCATACACTTCAAAAGAATGTACGACACTTCCTTGCCAGGAAATAGCGTTTGCAGATGTCTGCGAATCGAAGCAATAGAGTTCTAAAGCTCCCTAATACGCGATATCGCATCTCATTTCTATGTTTCATGATAATATATAATATTCATTGCCAACTGTTATGTATGCGTCGCATACACTTCAAATGAATGTAAATGCGGCAATTCCTTGCTAGGATATAGCGTTTGCAGATGTCTACGTATCGAAGAAATAGAGCTCAAATGCTTCTTAAATCGTCATATTGCATCTCATTTCTATGTTCCATGATAAGATATAATATTCAATGCGAAGTGTCATGTATACCTCGTATCTATTCAAAAGAATGTAAATGCGACACTTCCTTCCGAGGAAGTAGCGTTTGCAGATGTCTACGTATCGAAGCAATAGAGTTCTAAAGCTTGCTAATTCGCGATATCGCATCTCATTTCTATGTTTCATGATAATATATAATATTCATTGCGAGGTGTCATGTATACCTCGCATAAACTTCAAACGAATGTAAATGCGACAGTTCCTTGCTAGGAAATAGCGTTTGCAGATATTACGTATCGAAGCAATAGTGTTCTAGTGCTTCTTAAATCGCGATATGGCATCTCGTATCTATGTTTCATGATAAGATATAATATTCATTGTGCAGTGTTATGTATACCACGTATTCACTTGAAAAGAATGTAAATGCGACACTTCCTTGCTAGGAAGTAGCGTTTGCAGATGTCTACGTATCGTAGCATTAGAGTTCTAATGCTTCTCAAAACGCGATATCGCAACTCATTACCATGTTTCATGATAATATATAATATTCATTGTGGTGTGTTATGTATACCTCGTATTCACGTCAAAAGAATGTAAATGCGACACTTCCTTGCTGGGAAATAGCGTTTGCAGATGTTTACATATCGAAGCAATAGTGTTCTAATGCTAATTATATCGTCATACAGCTTCTCATATCTACGTTCCTCGATAAGATATAACATTCACTGTGCAGCGTTATGTATACCTCGTATTCACTTTAAAAGAATGTAAATGCTACAATTCCTTGCTTGGAAATAGCGCTTGCATATGTCTACGTATCGAAGCAAAAGGTTTCTAAAGCTTGCTAATTCGCGATTTCGCATCTCATATCTATGTTTCATGATAATGTATAATATTCATTGCGAGGTGTCATGTATACCTCGTATTTCTTTCGAAAGAATGTAAATGCGACACTTCCTTGCTAGGAAGTAGCGTTTGCAGATGTCTACGTATCGAAGCAATAGATTTCTAATGCTTCTTAAATCGCCATATCGCATCTCATTTCTGTGTTTCATGATAAGATATAATATTCGTTTTGCAGTGTTATGTACATCCCGTCTGTACATCAAATGAATGTAAATGCGACACTTCCTTGCTGGGAAATAGCGTTTGCAGATGTCTACGTATCGAAGCAATAGAGATCAAATGCTTCTTAAATCGTCATATTGCTTCTCATTTCTATGTTTCATAATAATATATAATATTGACTGCGAAGTGACGTGTATACCACGCATACACTTCAAAAGAATGTAAATGCGACACTTCCTTGCTAGGAAATAGCGTTTGCAGATGTCTACGTATCGAAGCAATAGTGTTCTACTGCTTCTTATATCGCGATATCGCATCTCATTTCTATGTTTCATAATAAGATATAATATTCATTGTGCAGTGTTATGTATACCTCGTATTCATCTCAACAGAATGTAAATGCGACACTTCCTTGCTGGGAAATAGCGTTTGCAGATGTTTACATATCGAAGCAATAGTGTTCTAATGCTTCTTATATCGTCATACAGCTTCTCATATCTACGTTCCTCGATAAGTTATAATATTCATTGGGAAATGTCATGTATACCTCGCATACAATTCAAGTGAATGTAAATGCGACACTTCCTTGCTAGGAAGTAGCGTTTGCAGATGTCTACATATCGAAGCAATAGAGTTCTAATGCTTCTTAAAAAGCAAAATCGCTCCTCATTTCTATGTTTCATGATAATATATAATATTCATTGCGAAGTGCCATGTATACCTCGCATACACTTCAAATGAATGTAAATACTACACTTCCTTGCTAGGAAATAGCGTTTGCAGATGTCTACGTATCGAAGCAATAGAGTTCTATAGCTTGTTAATTCGCGATATCGCATCTCATTCCTATGTTTCATGGTAATATATAATATTCATTGCGACGTGTCATGTATACATCGTATTCTTTTCAAAAAATGTAAATGCGACAATTCCTTCTAGGAAGTAGCGTTTGCAGATGTCTACGTATCGAACCAATAGAGTTCTAATGCTGCTCAAAAAGCGATATCGCCTCTCATTTCTATGTTTCATGATAATATATAATATTCATTGTGGAGTGTTATGTATATCTCGCATACACTTCAAATGAATGTAAATGCGACAGGTCCTTGCTAGGAAATAGCGCTTGCAGATGTCTAGGTATCGTAGCAATAGAGTTCCAATGCTACTTTAAACGCGGAATCCAATCTCATTTCTATGTCTCATGATAAGATATAATATTCATTGTGCAGTGTTATGTATATCTCGTCTATACTTCAAATGAATTTAAATGCGACACTTTCTTGCTAGGAAATAGCGTTTGCAGATGTCAACGTATCGTGGCATTAGAGATCCAATGCTACTCAAAACGCGATATCGCTTCTCATTTCTATGTTTCATGATAATATATAATATTCATTGCGAAGTGTCATGTGTACCT
Organism: Xylocopa sonorina; assembly: GCF_050948175.1. Taxonomy (NCBI): domain Eukaryota; kingdom Metazoa; phylum Arthropoda; class Insecta; order Hymenoptera; family Apidae; genus Xylocopa; species Xylocopa sonorina. The sequence continues at coordinate 1,797,101 of NW_027490094.1, forward strand.
CGTATTCCTTTCAAAAGAATATAAATGCGACACTTCCTTGCTGGGAAGTAGCGTTAACAGATGTCTACGTATCGAAGCAATAGAGTTCTAAACCTTGTTAATTCGCGACATCGCATCTCATTCCTATGTTTCATGGTAATATATAATATTCATTGCGAAGTGTCATGTATACCTCGCATACACTTCAAATGAATGTAAATGCGGCACTTCCGTGCTAGGAAATAGCGTTTGCAGATGTCTGCGTATCGAAGCAATAGTGTTCTAATGCTTCTCAAAACGCGATGTGGCATCTCATTCCTATGCTTCATGATAAGATACAACATTCATTGCGAAGTGTCATGTATACCTCGTACTCACTTCAAAATAATGTATATGCGACACTTCCTTGCTAAGAAATAGCGTTTGTAGATGTCTTCGTATCGAAGCAACAGTGTTTTAATGCTTCTAAAATCGCGATATCGCATCTCATTTCTGTGTTTCATGATAAGATATAATGTTCATTGCGAAGTGTCATGTATACCTCGTATTCACTTCAATAGAATGTAAATGAGACACTTCCTTGCTAGGAAATAGCGTTTGCAGATGTCTACGTATCGAAGTAGTAGAGTTCTAATGCTTCTTAAAGCGCGATTTCGCACGTCATTCCTATGTTTCATGATAAGTTATAATATTCATTGTGGAGTGTTATGTATACCTCGTATTCACTTCAGAAGAATGAAAATGCGACGCTTCCTTGCCAGAAATTAGCGTCTGCAGATGTCTATGTATCGGAGCAATAGGGTTCTAATGCTTCATTAAACGCTATATCGCATCTCATTTCTATGTGTCATGATAAGATATAATATCCATTGCGAAGTGTCATGTATACCTCGCATGCACTTCAATTGAATGTAAATGCGACACTTTCTTGATAGGAAATAGCGTTTGCGGATGTCTACCTGTCGAAGCAACAGATTTCTAATGCTTCTTAAATCTCCACATTGCATCCCATTTCTATGTTTCATGGTAAGATATAATATTCATTGTGGAGTGTTATGTAAACCTCGTATTCACTTCAAAAGTATGTAAGCGCGACACTTCGTTCCTAGGAAATAGCGTTTGCAGATGTCTACGTATCGTACCATTAGTGTTCTAATGCTTCTCAAAACGCGAAATTGCTACTCATTACCATGTTTCATGATAATATATAATATTCATTGCGAAGTGTCATGTATACCTCGCATAGACTTCAAATGAATGTAAAAGCGACACTTCCTTCCTAGGAAATAGCGTTTGCAGATGTCTACGTATCGATGCAATAATGTCCTAATGCTTTTTAAATCGCGATACCGCATCTCATTCCTATGTCACATGATAAGATATAATATTCATTGTGCAGTGTTATGTAAACCTCGTATCCACTTCAAAAGAATGTAAATGCCACACTTCCTTGCTTGGAAATAGCGTTTGCAGATGTCTACGTATCGAAGCAATAGAGTACTAAATCTTCGTAAAACATGATATCGCATCACATTTCTATGTTTCATGACAAGATATAATATTCATTGGGAAGTGTCATGCTTACCTGGTATTCATTTCAACAGAATGTAAATGCGACACTTCCTTGCTAGGAAATAGCGTATACAGATAACTACGTATCGTAGCAAGAGTGTTCTAATGCTTCACAAAACGCGAGGCCGCATTTCATTTCTGTGTTTGGTGATAATATATAATATTCATTGTGGAGTGTCATGTATACCTCGCATACAATTAAAATGAATGTAAATGCGACACTTCCTTGCTCGGAAATGGCGTTTGCAGGTGTCCACGTTTCGTAGAAATAGAGTTCTAACGCTTCTCAAAACGCGATATCGCTTCTCATTACCATATTTCATGATAATATATAATATTCATTTTGGAGTGTTATGTATACTTCGCATACACTTCAAATGAATGTAAATACGACACTTCCTTGCTAGGAAATAGCGTTTGCAGATGTCTACGTATCGTAGAAGTAGACATCTAATGCTTCATAAATCGCCATATCGCACCTTGTTTCTATGCTTCATGATAAGATATAATATTCATTGTGCAGTGTTATGTATACCTCGTATTCACCTCAAAAAAATGTAATTGCGACACTTCCTTGCTAGCAAATAGCGTTTGCAGATGTCTACTTATCGAAGCAATAGAGTTCTAACGCTTCTTAAATCGTCATACCGCATCTCAATTCTATGTTTCATGATAAGATATAATTTTCATTGCGAAGTGTCATGTATACCTCGTATTCCTTTCAAAAGAATGTAAATGCGATACTTCCTTGCTAAGACGTAGCATTTGCATATGTCTACGTATCGAACCAATAATCATCTAATGCTTCTTAAATCGCCATATCGCATCTCATTTCTATGTTCCATGATAAGATATAATATTCATTGTGCAGTGTTATGTATATCTCATCTATACTTCAAGTGAATGTAAATGCGACACTTCCTTGCTAGGAAATAGCGTTTGCAGATGTCTACGCTTCGTGGCATTAGAGTTCTAATGCTTCTCATAACGCGATATCGCTTCTCATTTCTATGTTTCATGATAATATATAATTTTCATTGCGAAGTGTTATGTATACCTCGTATTCACATCAAAAGAATGTAAACGCAACACTTCCTTGCCAGGAAATAGCGTTTGCAGATGTCTACGTGTCGAAGCAATAGACATCTAATGCTTCATAAATCGCCATATCGCACCTCATTTCTATGTTTCATGATAAGATATAATATTCATTGTGCAGTGTTATGTATACCTCGTATTCACTTCAAAAGAATGTAAACGCGACACTTCCTTGCTTGGAAATAGCGTTTGCAGATGTCTACTTGTCGAAGCAATAGATTTCTAATGCTTCTTAAATCTCCATATGGCATCTCATTTCTATGTTTCATGGTAAGATATAATATTCATTGTGGAGTGTTATGTAAACCTCGTTTTCACTTTTAAAGTATGTAAACGCGACACTTCGTTCCTAGGAAATAGCGTTTGCAGATGTCTACGTATCGTACCATTAGTGTCCTAATGCTTCTCAAATCGCGATATTGCTACTCATTACCATGTTTCATGATAATATATAATATTCACTGCGAAATGTCATGTATACCTCGCATACACTTCAAATGAATGTAAATGCGACACTTCCTTGCTAGGAAATAGCGTTTACAGATATCTACGTATCGTAGCAAGAGAGTTCTAATGCTTCACAAAACGCGAGGCCGCATTTGATTTCTGTGTTTGATGATAATATATAATATTCATTGTGGAGTGTCATGTATACCTCGCATACAATTCAAATGAATGTAAATGCGACACTTCCTTGCTAGGAAATGGCGTTTGCAGGTGTCTACGTTTCGTAGCAACAGAGTTCTAACGCTTCTCAAAACGCGATATCGCTACACATTACCATGCTTCATGATAATATATAATTATCATTTTGGAGTGTTATGTATACCTCGCATTCACCTCAAAAGAATGTAATTGCGACACTGCCTTGCTAGGAGGTAGCGTTTGCAGATGTCTACGTATCGAAGCAATAGATTTCTAATGCTTCTTAAAACGCGATATCGCATTTCATTTTTGTGTTTCGTGATAAGATATATTATTCATTGCGAAGTGTCATGTATACCTCGTATTCACTTCAAACGAATGCAAATGCGACACTTCCTTGCTAGGTAATAGTGTTTCCAGATATGAACGCACCGTAGCTATAGAGTTCTAAAGCTTCTTAAAACAAGATATCGCATCTCATTTCTATGTCTCATGATAGGATATAGTATTCAATGCGAAGTGTCATGCATACCTCGTATTCACTTCAAAAGAATGTAAATGCGACACTTCCATGCTAGGAAATAGCGTTTGTGGATGTCTACGTATCGTAGCAATAGAGTTCTAATGCTTCCTAAAACGCGATATCGCATCGCAATTCTATTTTTCATGATAATACATAATAGTCATTGCGAAATGTAACTTATACCTCGTAATCACTACAAAAGAATGTAAACGCGACACTTCCTTGCTAGGAAATGTCGTTTGCAGATGTCTACGTATCGTAGCAATAGAATTCTAATGCTTCTCAAAACGCGTTATAGCACCTCATTCCTATATTTCATGATAAGATATAATATTCATTGCGAAGTGTCATGTATATCTCGTTTTTATTTCAAAAGAATGTAAATGCGACACTTCCATGCTAGGAAGTAGCGTTTGCAGATGTCTACATATCGTAGCAATAGAGTTCTAATGCATCCTAAAACGCGATATCGCATCTCACTTCTATGTTTCATGATAAGATATAATATTCATTGCGATGTGCCATGTAAACCTCGTATTCACTACAAATGAATGTAAATGCGACACTTCCATGCTAGGAAATAGCGTTTGCAGATGTCTACGTATCGTAGCAACAGAGTACTAATGCTTCTTAAAACGAGATGTCGTATTTCATTTCTATGTTTCGTAATAAGATACAATATTCAATGTGTAATGTTATGTATACCTCGTATTCGCTTTAATGGAATGTAAGTGCGACATTTCCATGCTAGGAAATAACGTTTGCAGATGTATACGTATCGTTGCAATAGAGTTCTAATGCTACTTAAAACGAGATGTCGCATTTCATTTCTATGTTTCATGATAAGATATAATATTCATGCCGAAGTGTCATGTATACCTCGTATTCACTTCAAAAGAATGTAAATGCGACTATTGCTTGCTAGGAAATAGCGTTTGCAGATGTCTACGTGTCGTAGCTATAGCGTCCTATTGCTTCCTAGATCGCGATATCGCATCTCACTTCTATGTTTCATGATAAGATATAATATTCATTGCGATGTGTCATGTATACTTCGTATTCACTACAAAAGAATGTAAATGCGACACTTCCATGCTAGGAAATAGCGTTTGCAGATGTCTACGTATCGTAGCAATAGAGTTCTAATGCTTCCTAAAACGCGATATCGCATCTCACTTCTATGTTTCATGATAAGATATAATATTCATTGCGAAGTGTCATGTGTATCCCGTATTCACTTCAAAAGAATGTAAATGCGACACTTCCATGCTAGGAAGTAGCGTTTGCAGATGTCTAGATATAGTAGCAATAGAGTTCTAATGCTTCTTAAAACGCGATATCGCATCTCACTCCAATGTTTCATGATAAGATATAATATTCATTGCGAAGTGTCATGTATATCTCGTATTCACTTCAAAAGAATGTAAGTGCGACACTTCCATGCTAAGAAGTAGCGTTTGCAGATGTCTACGTATCGCAGCAATAGAGTTCCAATGCTTCCTAAAACGAGATGTCGCATGTCATTTCCATGTTGCATGATCAGATATAATATTCATTGCGAAGTGTCATGTATACCTCGTATTCACTTCAAAAGAATGTAAATGCGACACTTCCATGCTAGGAAATAGGGTTTGCAGATGTCTCTGTATCGTAGCAAGAGAGTTCTAAAGCTTCTTAGAACGCGATATCGCATCTCACTTCCATGTTTCACGATAAGATATAATATTCATTGTGAAGTGTCATGTATACCTCGTATTCGCTTCAAAAGAATGTAAATGCGACACTTACATGCTAGGAAATAGCGTTTGCAGATGTCTACGTATCGTAGCAATAGATTTCTAATGCTTCCTAAAACGCGATATCGCATCTCTCTCCTATGTTTCATGATAAGGTATAATATTCATTGCGAATTGTCATGTATACCTCGTATTCACTTCAAAAGAATGTAGATGCGACACTTCCATGCTAGGAAATAGCGTTTGCAGATGTCTACGTATCGTAGCAATAGAGTTCTAATGCTTCTTAGAACGCGATAACGCATCTCACTTCTATGTTTCATGATAAGATATAATATTCATTGCGAAGTGTCATGTATACCTCGTATTCACTTCAAAAGAATGTAAATGCGACACTTCCATGCTAGGAAACAGCGTTTGCAGATGTCTACGTATCGTAGAAGTAGAGTTCTAATGCTTCTTAAAACGCGACATCGAATCTCACTGCTATGTTTCATGATAAGATATAATATTCATTATGGAGTGTCATGTATACCTCGTATTCACTTCAAAAGAATGTAAATGCGACACTTACATGCTAGGAAATAGCGTTTGCAGATGTCTACGTATCGTAGCAATAGAGTTCTAATGCTTCCTAAAACGCGATATCGCATCTCTCTACTGTGTTTCATAATAAGGTATAATATTCATTGCGAATGGTCATGTATACCTCGTATTCACTTCAAAAGAATGTAGATGCGACACTTCCATGCTAGGAAATAGAGTTTGCAGATGTCTACATATCGTAGCAATAGAGTTCTAATGCTTCCTAAAACGCGATATCGCATCTCACTTCTATGTTTCATGATAAGATATAATATTCATTGCGAACTGCCATGTATACCTCGTTTTCACTTCAAAAGAATGTAAATGCGACACCTTCATGCTAGGAAATAGCGTTTGCAGATGTCTACGTATCGTAGCAATAGAGTTCTACTGCTTCTTAGAACGCGATATCGCATCTCACTTCTATGTTTCATGATAAGATATAATATTCATTGCGAAGTGTCATGTATACCTCGTATTGACTTCAAAAGAATGTAAATGCGACACTTCCATGCTAAGAAGTAGCGTTTGCAGATGTCTACGTATCGCAGCAATAGAGTTCCAATGCTTCCTAAAACGAGATGTCGCATCTCATTTCCATGTTGCATGATCAGATATAATATTCATTGCGAAGTGTCATGTATACCTCGTATTCACTTCAAAAGAATGTAATTGCGACACTTCCATGCTAGGAAATAGGGTTTGCAGATGTCTACGTATCGTAGCAAGAGAGATCTAAAGCTTCTTAGAACGCGATATCGCATCTCACTTCCATGTTTCATGATAAGATATAATATTCAGTGCGAAGTGTTATGTATACTGCGTATTCACTTCAAAAGGATGTAAGCGCGACACTTCCTTGCTAGGAAATAGCGTTTCCAGACGACTACGTATGGAAATAATAGAGTTCTAATACATCTTAATTCGAGATGTCGCATCGCATTTCTATGTTTCATGATAAGATATAATATTCATTGCGAAGTGTCATGTATACAACGTACTCACATCAAAAGAATGTAAATGCGACACATACATGCTAGGAAATATTGTTTGCAGATGTCTACGTATATTAGCAATAAAGTTCTAATGCTTCTCAAAACGCGTTATAGCACCTCATTCCTATGTTTCATGATAAGATATAATATTCATTGCGAAGTGTCATGTGTATCTCGTATTCACTTCAAAAGAATGTAAATGCGACACTTCCATGCTAGGAAGTAGCGTTTGCAGATGTCTACATATCGTAGCAATAGAGTTCTAATGCTTGCTAAAACGCGATATCGCATCTCACTTCTATGTTTCATGATAAGATATAATATTCATTGCGAACTGCCATGTATACCTCGTATTCACTTCAAAAGAATGTAAATGCGACACCTTCATGCTAGGAAATAGCGTTTGCAGATGCCTACGTATCGTAGCAATAGAGTTCTACTGCTTCTTAGAACGCGATATGGCATCTCACTTCTATGTTTCATGATAAGGTATAATATTCATTGCGAATTGTCATGTATACCTCGTATTCACTTCAAAAGATAGTAGATGCGACACTTCCATGCTAGGAAATAGCGTTTGCAGATGTCTACGTATCGTAGCAATAGAGTTCTAATGCTTCTTAGAACGCAATATCGCATCTCTTTTCTATGTTTCATGATAAGATATAATATTCATTGCGAAGTGTCATGTATACTTCGTATTCACATGACAAGAAAGTAAATGCGACGCTTCCATGCTAGGAAATAGCGTTTGCAGATGTCTACGTGTCGTAACAATAGTGTTCTAATGCTTCTTAAAACGAGATGCCGCATCTCATTTCTATGTTTCATGATAAGATATAATATTCAGTGCGAAGTGTTATGTATACTTCGTATTCACTTCAAAAGGATGTAAGCGCGACACTTCCTTGCTAGGAAATAGCGTTTCCAGACGACTACGTATGGAAATAATAGAGTTCTAATACATCTTAATTCGAGATGTCGCATCGCATTTCTATGTTTCATGATAAGATATAATATTCATTGCGAAGTGTCATGTATACCACGTACTCACATCAAAAGAATGTAAATGCGACACATACATGCTAGGAAATATTGTTTGCAGATGTCTACGTATATTACCAATAAAGTTCTAATGCTTCTCAAAACGCGTTATAGCACCTCATTCCTATGTTTCATGATTAGATATAATATTCATTGCGAAGTGTCATGTGTATCTCGTATTCACTTCAAAAGAATGTAAATGCGACACTTCCATGCTAGGAAGTAGCGTTTGCAGATGTCTACATATCGTAGCAATAGAGTTCTAATGCTTCCTAAAACGCGATATCGCATCTCACTTCTATGTTTCATGATAAGATATAATATTCATTGCGAACTGCCATGTATACCTCGTATTCACTTCAAAAGAATGTAAATGCGACACCTTCATGCTAGGAAATAGCGTTTGCAGATGTCTACGTATCGTAGCAATAGAGCTCTACTGCTTCTTAGAACGCGATATGGCATCTCACTTCTATGTTTCATGATAAGATATAATATTCATTGCGAAGTGTCATGTATACCTCGTATTCACTTCAAAAGAATGTAAATGCGACACTTCCATGCTAAGAAGTAGCGTTTGCAGATGTCTACGTATCGCAGCAATAGAGTTCCAATGCTTCCGAAAACGAGATGTCGCATCTCATTTCCATGTTGCATGATCAGATATAATATTCATTGCGAAGTGTCATGTATACCTCGTATTCACTTCAAAAGAATGTAAATGCGACACTTCCATGCTAGGAAATAGGGTTTGCAGATGTCTACGTATCGTAGCAAGAGAGATCTAAAGCTTCTTAGAACGCGATATCGCATCTCACTTCCATGTTTCATGATAAGATATAATATTCATTGCGAAGTGTCATGTATACCTCGTATTCACTTCAAAAGAATGTAAATGCGACACTTACATGCTAGGAAATAGCGTTTGCAGATGTCTACGTATCGTAGCAATTGAGTTCTAATGCTTCCTAAAACGCGATATCGCATCTCTCTTCTATGTTTCATGAAAAGGTATAATATTCATTGCGAATTGTCATGTATACCTCGTATTCACTTCAAAAGAATGTAGATGCGACACTTCCATGCTAGGAAATAGCGTTTGCAGATGTCTACGTATCGTAGAAGTAGAGTTCTAATGCTTCTTAAGACGCGACATCGCAACTCACTGCTATGTTTCATGATAAGATATAATATTCATTATGGAGTGTCATGTATACCTCGTATTCACTTCAAAAGAATGTAAATGCGACACTTACATGCTAGGAAATAGCGTTTGCAGATGTCTACGTATCGCAGCAATAGAGTCCTAATGCTTCTTAGAACGCGATATCGCATCTCACATCTATGTTTCATGATAAGATATAATATTCATTGCGAAGTGTCATGTATACTTCGTATTCACATGACAAGAATGTAAATGCGACGCTTCCATGCTAGGAAATAGCGTTTGCAGATGTCTACGTGTCGTAACAATAGTGTTCTAATGCTTCTTAAAACGAGATGCCGCATCTCATTTTTATGTTTCATGATAAGATATAATATTCAGTGCGAAGTGTTATGTATACTTCGTATTCACTTCAAAAGGATGTAAGCGCGACACTTCCTTGTTAGGAAATGGCGTTTCCAGACGACTACGTATGGAAATAATAGAGTTCTAATACATCTTAATTCGAGATGTCGCATCGCATTTCTATGTTTCATGATAAGATATAATATTCATTGCGAAGTGTCATGTATACCACGTACTCACATCAAAAGAATGTAAATGCGACACATACATGCTAGGAAATATTGTTTGCAGATGTCTACGTATATCAGCAATAAAGTTCTAATGCTTCTCAAAACGCGTTATAGCACCTCATTCCTATGTTTCATGATAAGATATAATATTCATTGCGAAGTGTCATGTGTATCTCGTATTCACTTCAAAAGAATGTAAATGCGACACTTCCATGCTAGGAACTAGCGTTTGCAGATGTCTACATATCGTAGCAATAGAGTTCTAATGCTTCCTAAAACGCGATATCGCATCTCACTTCTATGTTTCATGATAAGATATAATATTCATTGCGAACTGCCATGTATACCTCGTATTCACTTCAAAAGAATGTAAATGCGACACCTTCATGCTAGGAAATAGCGTTTGCAGATGTCTACGTATCGTAGCAATAGAGTTCTACTGCTTCTTAGAACGCGATATGGCATCTCACTTCTATGTTTCATGATAAGATATAATATTCATTGCGAATTGTCATGTATACCTCGTATTCACTTCAAAAGAATGTAAATGCGACACTTCCTTGCTAGGAAGTAGCGTTTGCAGATGTCTACGTATCGAAGCAAAGGAGTTCTAATGCTTCTTAAATCGCCATATCGCATCTCATTTCTATGTTTCATGATAAGATATAATATTCATTGTGCAGTGTTATGTATATCTCGTCTACACTTCAAATGGATGTAAGTGCGACACTTCCTTGTTAGGAAGTAGCGTTTGCAGATGTCTACGTATCGAAGCAATCGTGTTCTACTGCTTCTTAAAACGCGATATCGCATCCCATTTCTATGTCTCATGATAAGATATAATATTCACTGCGAAGTGTTATGTATTCCTCGTCTACACTACAAGTGAATGTAAATGCGACACTTGTATGCTAGCAAATTGCGATTGAAGATGTCTACGTATCGTAGCAATAGATTGCTAATGCTACTTAAAACGCGATATCACGTCTCATTTCTATGTTTCGTGATAAGATATAATATTCATTGTGGAGTGTTATGTACACTTCATATTCACCTCAAAGGAATGTAAATGCGACATTTCCTTGCTAGGGAATAGTGTTTGCAGATGTCTACGTATTGCTGCAATAGAGCTCTAATACTTCTTAAAACGCGGTAATGCATCTCCTTTCTATTTTTCTTGATAAGATATAATATTCATTGCGAAGTGCCTTGTATACCTCGCACACACATCAATTGAATGTAAATGCGGTGCTTCCTTCCTATGAAATAGCGATTGCAGATCCACGTATCGTAGCAATAGAGTTCCAATGCTCTTAAATCGCATCAACGCAACTCATTGCTGTGCTTCATGAAAAGATATAGTATTAATTGTGGAGTGTTATGTACATCCCGTATTCACTTCAAAAGAATGTAAACGCGACACTTCCTTGCCAGGAAACAGCGTTTGCAGATGTCTACGTATCGAAGCAATAAGGTTCTACTGCTTCTTAAAACGCGATATCGCATCCCATTTCTATGTCTCATGATAAGATACAATATTCACTGCGAAGTGTTATGTATTCCTCGTCTACACCACAAGTGAATGTAAATGCGACACTTGTATGCTAGCAAATTGCGATTGAAGATGTATACGTATCGTAGCAATAGAGTGCTAATGCTACTTAAAACGCGATATCACGTCTCATTTTTATGTTTCGTGATAAGATATAATATTCATTGTGGAGTGTTATGTATACCTCGTATTCACTTCAAAAGAATGTAAATGCGACACTTCCTTGCTAGGAAATAGCGTTTGCAGATGTCTACGTATCGTAGCATTAGAGTTCTAATGCTTGTCAAAACGCGATATCGCTACTCATTACCATGTTTCATGATAATATATAATATTCATTGTGGAGTGTTGTGTATACCTCGTATTCACTTCAAAAGAATGTAAATGCGACACTTCCTTGCTAGGAAATAGCGCTTGCAGAATTCGACGTATCGAAGCAATAGAGTTCTAAAGCTTGCTAATTCGCGATATCGCATCTCATTTCTATGTTTCATGATAAGATATAATATTCATTGCGAACTGTCATGTATGCCTCGTATTCCTTTCAAAAGAATAAAAGCGACACTTCCTTGCTTGGAAATAGCGTTTGCAGATGTCTACGTATCCAGGCAATAGTGCTCTAATGCTTCTTAGAACGCGATATCGCATCTCACTTCTATGTATGATAAGGTACAATATTCATTGCGAAGTGTCAGGTATACCTCGTATTCCCTCCAAACGAATTTAAATGCGACACTTCCTTGCTAGGAAATGGCGTATTCAGATGTCTACGTATCGTAGCAATAGAGTTCTAATGCTACTTATATCGCGATATCGCATCTCATTTATATGTTTCGTAATAAGATATAATATTGATCGCGAAGTGTCAGGTATACCTCGTAATCACTTCAAAAGAATGTAAATGCGACACTTCCATGCTAGGAAATAGCGTCTGCAGATGTCTACGCGTCGAGGCAATAGATTTCTAATGCTTCTTAAAACGCGATATCGTATTTCACTTCTTTGTTTCATGATAAGATATAATGTTCATTGCGAAGTGTCATATATACCTTGTATTCACTTCAAAAGAATGTAAATGCGAATCTTCCTTGCTAGGAAATAGCGTTTGCAGATGACTACGTATCGGAGCAATGGAGTTCTAATGCTTCTCAAAACGAGATATCGCATCTCATTTCTATGCTTCATGATAAGATATAATATTCATTGCGGATTGTCATGTACACCTCGTATTCACTTCAAAAGAATGTAAATGCCACACTTCCATGCTAGGAAATAGCGTCTGCAGATGTCTACGCGTCGAGGCAATAGAGTTCTAATGCTTCTTAATACGCGATATCGCATCTCACTTCTATGTTTCATGATAAGATATTATATTCATTGCGAAGTGTCATGTATACCTCGTATTCACATCAAAAGAATGCAAATGCGACTATTCCTTGCTAGGGCATAGCGTTTGCAGATGCCCACGTATCGTAGCAATAGAGTTCTAATGCTTCTTAGATCGCGATATCGCATCTCATTTCTATGTTTCGTGATAAGTTATAATATTCATTCCGAAGTGTCATGTAAACCTCGAATTCACTTCAAAAGAATGTAAATGCGACTATTGGTTGCTAGGAAATAGCGATTGCAGATGTCTACGTATCGGAGCAATGGAGTTCTAATGCTTCTCAAAACGAGATATCGCATCTCATTTCTATGCTTCATGATAAGATATAATATTCATTGCGAAGTGTCATGTATACCTCGTATTCCCTCCAAACGAATGTAAAGGCGACACTTCCTTGCTAGGAAATGGCGTATTCAGATGTCTACGTATCGTAGCAATAGAGTTCTAATGCTACTTAAGTCGCGATATCGCATCTCCATTATATGTTTCGTGATAAGATGTAATATTCACTGCGAAGTGTCATGAATACCTCGTCTTCACTTCAAAAGAATGTAAATGCGACACTTCCACGCTAGGAAATAGCGTCTGCAGATGTCTACGTATCGTAGCAATAGAGTCCTAATGCTTCTTAAAACGAGATATCGCATCTTATTTATATGTTTCGTGATAAGATATAATATTCAATGCGAAGTGTCATGTATACCTCGTATTCCCTCCAAACGAATGTAAATGCGACACTTCCTTGCTAGGAAATGGCGTATTCAGATGTCTACGTATCGTAGCAATAGAGTTCTAATGCTACTTAAGTCGCGATATCGCATCTCATTTATATGTTTCGTGATATGTTATAATATTCATTCCGTAGTGTCATGTAAACCTCGAATTCACTTCAAAAGAATGTAAATGCGACTATTGGTTGCTAGGAAATAGCGATTGCAGATGTCTACGTATCATAGCAATAGTGTTCTAATGCTTCTCAAAACGCGATATCGCATCTCATTTCTAAGTTTCCTGATAAGATATAATATTCATTGCGGATTGTCATGTACACCTCGTATTCACTTCAAAAGAATGTAAATGCGACACTTCCATGCTAGGAAATAGCGTCTGCAGATGTCTACGCGTCGAGGCAATAGAGTTCTAATGCTTCTTAATACGCGATATCGCATCTCACTTCTATGTTTCATGATAAGATATTGTATTCATTGCGAAGTGTCATGTATACCTCGTATTCACATCAAAAGAATGTAAATGCGACTATTCCTTGCAAGGGCATAGCGTTTGCAGATGCCTACGTATCGTAGCAATAGAGTTCTGATGCTTCTTAGATCGCGATATCGCATCTCATTTCTATGTTTCGTGATAAGTTATAATATTCATTCCGAAGTGTCATGTAAACCTCGAATTCACTTCAAAAGAATGTAAATGCGACTATTGGTTGCTAGGAAATAGCGATTGCAGATGTCTACGTATCGTAGCAATAGAGTTCTAATGCTTCTCAAAACGCGATATCGCATCTCATATCTATGTTTCATGATAAGATATAATGTTCATTGCGAAGTGTCATATATATCTCGTATTCACATCAAAAGAATGTAAATGCGACACTTCCATGCTAGGAAATAGCGACTGCAGATGTCTACGCGTCGAGGCAATAGATTTCTAATGCTTCTTAAAACGCGATATCGCATTTCACTTCTTTGTTTCATGATAAGATATAATATTCATTGCGAAGTGTCATGTATACCTCGTATTCCCTCCAAACGAATGTAAATGCGACACTTCCTTGCTAGGAAATGGCGTATTCAGTTGTCTACGTATCGTAGCAATAGAGTTCTAATGCTACTTAAATCGCGATATCGCATCTCATTTATATGTTTCGTGATAAGGTATAATATTCATCGCGAAGTGTCCTGTACACCTCGTATTCACTTCAAAAGAATTTAAATGCGACACTTCCATGCTTGGAAATAGCGTTTGCAGATGTCTACGCGTCGAGGCAATAGAGTTCTAATGCTTCTTAATACGCGATATCGCATCTCACTTCTGTGTTTCATGATAAGATATAATATTCATTGCGAAGTGTCATGTATACCTCGTATTCACTTCAAAAGAATGTAAATGCGACTATTCCTTGCTAGGAAATAGCATTTGCAGATGTCTACGTATCGTAGCAATAGAGTTCTAATGCTTCTCAAAACGCGATATCGCATCTCATTTCTATGCTTCATGATAAGATATAATATTCATTGCGAAGTGTCATGTATACCTCGTATTCACATCAAAAGAATGTAAGTGCGACACTTCCATGCTAGGAGATAGCGTATTCAGATGTCCACGTATCGTAGCAATGGAGTTCTAATGCTACTTATATCGCGATATCGCAACGCATTTCGACGTTTCGTGATAAGATACAATATTCATTGCGAAGTGTCATGTACACCTCGTATTCACTTCAAAAGAATGTAAATGCAACCACCCCCATGCCAGGAAATAGCGTCTGCAGATGTGTACGCGTCGAGGCAATAGAGTTCGAATGCTTCTTAAAATGCGATATCGCATCTCACTTCTATGTTTCATGATAAGATATAATATTCATTGCGATGTGTCATGTATACCTCGTATTCACTTCAAAAGTATGTAAATGCGACACTTCCATGCTAGGAAATAGCGTTCGCAAATGTCTACGTATCGTAGCAACAGAGTCCTAATGCTTCTTAAAACGAGATATCGCATCTCATTTATATGTTTCGTGATAAGATATAATATTCATTGCGAAGTGTCATGTACACATCGTATTCCCTCCAAACGAATGTAAATGCGACACTTCCTTGCTAGGAAATGGCGTATTCAGATGTCAACGTCTCGTAGCAATAGATTTCTAATGCTACTTAAATCGCGATATCGCATTTCATTTATATATTTCGTGATAATATATAATATTCATCGCGCAGTGTCCTGTACACCTCGTATTCACTTCAAAAGAATTTAAATGCGACACTTCCATGCTTGGAAATAGCGTCTGCAGATGTCTACGCGTCGAGGCAATAGAGTTCTAATGCTTCTTAAAACGCGATATCGCATCTCACTTCTATGTTCCATGATAAGATATAATATTCATTGCGAAGTGTCATGTATACCTCGTATTCACTTCAAAAGAATGTAAATGCGACTATTCCTTGCTAGGAAATACCATTTGCAGATGTCTACGTATCGTAGCAATAGAGTTCTAATGCTTCTCAAAACGCGATATCGCATCTCATTTCTATGCTTCATGATAAGATATAATATTCATTGCGAAGTGTCATGTATACCTCGTATTCACTTCAAAAGAATGTAAATGCGACGTTTCCATCCTAGGAGATAGCGTTTGCAGATGTCTGCGTATAGTAGCAAAAGAGTTCTAATGCTTCTTAGAACGCGACATCGCATCTCACTTTTATGTTTCATGATAAGATATAATATTCATGGCGAAGTTTCATGTATACCTCGTATTCACTTCAAAAGAATGTAAATGCGACTACTGCCTGCTAGGAAATAGCGTTTGCAGATGTCTACGTATCGTAGCAATAGATTTCTAATGCTACTTAAATCGCGATATCGCATCTCATTTCTATGTTTCGTGATAAGATATAATATTCATTGCGAAGTGTCATGTACACCTCGTATTCTCTTCAAAAGAATGTAAATGCGACACTTCCATGCTAGGAAATAGCGTCTGTAGATGTCTTCGCGTCGAGGCAATAGAATTCTAATGCCTCTTAAAACGCGATATCGCAACTCACTTCTACGTTTGGTGATAGGATATAATATTCAATGCGAAGTGTCATGTATACCTCGTATTCACTTCAAAAGAATGTAAATGCGACAATTCCTTGCTAGGAAATAGCGTTTGCAGATGCCTACGTATCGTAGCAATAGAGTTCTAATGCTTCTTAGATCGCGATATCGCATCTCATATCTATGATACGTGATAAGTTAGAATATTCATTCCGAAGTGTCATGTATACCTCGAATTCTCTTCAAAAGAATGTAAATGCGAGACTTCCATGCTAGGAAATATCGTTTGCAGATATCTTCGCATCGAGGCTATAGGTATCTAGTGCTTCTTAAAACGCGATATCGCATCACACTTCTATGTTTCATGATAAGATATAATATTCATTGCGAAGTGTCATGTATACCTCGTATTCCCTCCAAACGAATGTAAATGCGACACTTCCTTGCTAGGAAATGGCGTATTCAGATGTCTACGTATCGTAGCAATAGAGTTCTAATGCTACTTAAGTCGCGATATCGCATCTCATTTATATGTTTCGTGATAAGATATAATATTCATCGCGAAATGTCAGGTATACCTCGTATTCACTTCAAAAGAATGTAAATGCGACACTTCCATGCTAGGAAATAGCGTATGCAGATGTCTACGCGTCGAGGCAATAGAGTTCTAATGCTTCTTAGATCGCGATATCGCATCCCATTTCTATGTTTCGTGATATGTTATAATATTCATTCCGTAGTGTCATGTAAACCTCGAATTCACTTCAAAAGAATGTAAATGCGACTATTGGTTGCTAGGAAATAGCGATTGCAGATGTCTACGTATCATAGCAATAGTGTTCTAATGCTTCTCAAAACGCGATATCGCATCTCATTTCTAAGTTTCCTGATAAGATATAATATTCATTGCGGATTGTCATGTACACCTCGTATTCCCTCCAAACGAATGTAAATGCGACACTTCCATGCTAGGAAATAGCGTTTGCAGATATCTCCGCATCGAGGAAATAGGGTTCTAATTCTTGTTAAGACGCGATATCGCATCTCACTTTTATGTTACATGATAAGATATAATGTTCATTGCGAAGTGTCATGTATACCTCGTATTTACTTCAAAACAATGTAAATGCGACGTTTCCACCCTAGGAAATAGCGTTCGCAGATGTCTACGTATCGTAGCCATAGAGTTCCAATGCTACTTAAATCGCGATATCGCATCTCATGTATATCTTTCGTGATAAGATGTAATATTCAATGCGAAGTGTCATGTATACCTCGTATTCACTTCAAAAGAATGTAAATGCTACACTTTCTTGCTAGGAAATGGCGTATTCAGATGTCTACGTATCGTAGCAATAGAGTTCTAATGCTACTTAAATCGCGATATCGCATCTCCATTATATGTTTCGTGATAAGATGTAATATTCACTGCGAAGTGTCATGAATACCTCGTCTTCACTTCAAAAGAATGTAAATGCGACACTTCCATGCTAGGAAATAGCGTCTGCAGATGTCTACGTATCGTAGCAATAGAGTCCTAATGCTTCTTAAAACGAGATATCGCACCTTATTTATATGTTTCGTGATAAGATATAATATTCAATGCGAAGTGTCATGTATACCTCGTATTCCCTCCAAACGAATGTAAATGCGACACTTCCTTGCTAGGAAATGGCGTATTCAGATGTCTACGTATCGTAGCAATAAAGTTCTAATGCTACTTAAGTCGCGATATCGCATCTCATTTATATGTTTCGTCATAAGATATAATATTCATCGCGAAATGTCAGGTATACCTCGTATTCACTTCAAAAGAATGTAAATGCGACACTTCCATGCTAGGAAATAGCGTATGCAGATGTCTACGCGTCGAGGCAATAGAGTTCTAATGCTTCTTAGATCGCGATATCGCATCTCATTTCTATGTTTCGTGATATGTTATAATATTCATTCCGTAGTGTCATGTAAACCTCGAATTCACTTCAAAAGAATGTAAATGCGACTATTGGTTGCTAGGAAATAGCGATTGCAGATGTCTACGTATCATAGCAATAGTGTTCTAATGCTTCTCAAAACGCGATATCACATCTCATTTCTAAGTTTCCTGATAAGATATAATATTCATTGCGGATTGTCATGTACACCTCGTATTCACTTCAAAAGAATGTAAATGCGACACTTCCATGCTAGGAAATAGCGTCTGCAGATGTCTACGCGTCGAGGCAATAGAGTTCTAATGCTTCTTAATACGCGATATCGCATCTCACTTCTATGTTTCATGATAAGATATTGTATTCATTGCGAAGTGTCATGTATACCTCGTATTCACATCAAAAGAATGTAAATGCGACTATTCCTTGCTAGGGCATAGCGTTTGCAGATGCCTACGTATCGTAGCAATAGAGTTCTGATGCTTCTTAGATCGCGATATCGCATCTCATTTCTATGTTTCGTGATAAGTTATAATATTCATTCCGAAGTGTCATGTAAACCTCGAATTCACTTCAAAAGAATGTAAATGCGACTATTGGTTGCTAGGAAATAGCGATTGCAGATGTCTACGTATCGTAGCAATAGAGTTCTAATGCTTCTCAAAACGCGATATCGCATCTCATATCTATGTTTCATGATAAGATATAATGTTCATTGCGAAGTGTCATATATATCTCGTATTCACATCAAAAGAATGTAAATGCGACACTTCCATGCTAGGAATTAGCGACTGCAGATGTCTACGCGTCGAGGCAATAGATTTCTAATGCTTCTTAAAACGCGATATCGCATTTCACTTCTTTGTTTCATGATAAGATATAATATTCATTGCGAAGTGTCATGTATACCTCGTATTCCCTCCAAACGAATGTAAATGCGACACTTCCTTGCTAGGAAATGGCGTATTCAGTTGTCTACGTATCGTAGCAATAGAGTTCTAATGCTACTTAAATCGTGATATCGCATCTCATTTATATGTTTCGTGATAAGGTATAATATTCATCGCGAAGTGTCCTGTACACCTCGTATTCACTTCAAAAGAATTTAAATGCGACACTTCCATGCTTGGAAATAGCGTTTGCAGATGTCTACGCGTCGAGGCAATAGAGTTCTAATGCTTCTTAATACGCGATATCGCATCTCACTTCTGTGTTTCATGATAAGATATAATATTCATTGCGAAGTGTCATGTATACCTCGTATTCACTTCAAAAGAATGTAAATGCGACTATTCCTTGCTAGGAAATAGCATTTGCAGATGTCTACGTATCGTAGCAATAGAGTTCTAATGCTTCTCAAAACGCGATATCGCATCTCATTTCTATGCTTCATGATAAGATATAATATTCATTGCGAAGTGTCATGTATACCTCGTATTCACATCAAAAGAATGCAAGTGCGACACTTCCATGCTAGGAGATAGCGTATTCAGATGTCCACGTATCGTAGCAATGGAGTTCTAATGCTACTTATATCGCGATATCGCAACGCATTTCGACGTTTCGTGATAAGATACAATATTCATTGCGAAGTGTCATGTACACCTCGTATTCACTTCAAAAGAATGTAAATGCAACCACCCCCATGCCAGGAAATAGCGTCTGCAGATGTGTACGCGTCGAGGCAATAGAGTTCGAATGCTTCTTAAAATGCGATATCGCATCTCACTTCTATGTTTCATGATAAGATATAATATTCATTGCGAAGTGTCATGTATACCTCGTATTCACTTCAAAAGTATGTAAATGCGACACTTCCATGCTAGGAAATAGCGTTCGCAAATGTCTACGTATCGTAGCAACAGAGTCCTAATGCTTCTTAAAACGAGATATCGCATCTCATTTATATGTTTCGTGATAAGATATAATATTCATTGCGAAGTGTCATGTACACATCGTATTCCCTCCAAACGAATGTAAATGCGACACTTCCTTGCTAGGAAATGGCGTATTCAGATGTCAACGTCTCGTAGCAATAGATTTCTAATGCTACTTAAATCGCGATATCGCATTTCATTTATATATTTCGTGATAATATATAATATTCATCGCGCAGTGTCCTGTACACCTCGTATTCACTTCAAAAGAATTTAAATGCGACACTTCCATGCTTGGAAATAGCGTCTGCAGATGTCTACGCGTCGAGGCAATAGAGTTCTAATGCTTCTTAAAACGCGATATCGCATCTCACTTCTATGTTCCATGATAAGATATAATATTCATTGCGAAGTGTCATGTATACCTCGTATTCACTTCAAAAGAATGTAAATGCGACTATTCCTTGCTAGGAAATACCATTTGCAGATGTCTACGTATCGTAGCAAAAGAGTTCTAATGCTTCTTAGAACGCGACATCGCATCTCACTTTTATGTTTCATGATAAGATATAATATTCATGGCGAAGTTTCATGTATACCTCGTATTCACTTCAAAAGAATGTAAATGCGACTACTGCCTGCTAGGAAATAGCGTTTGCAGATGTCTACGTATCGTAGCAATAGATTTCTAATGCTACTTAAATCGCGATATCGCATCTCATTTCTATGTTTCGTGATAAGATATAATATTCATTGCGAAGTGTCATGTACACCTCGTATTCTCTTCAAAAGAATGTAAATGCGACACTTCCATGCTAGGAAATAGCGTCTGTAGATGTCTTCGCGTCGAGGCAATAGAATTCTAATGCCTCTTAAAACGCGATATCGCAACTCACTTCTATGTTTGGTGATAGGATATAATATTCAATGCGAAGTGTCATGTATACCTCGTATTCACTTCAAAAGAATGTAAATGCGACAATTCCTTGCTAGGAAATAGCGTTTGCAGATGCCTACGTATCGTAGCAATAGAGTTCTAATGCTTCTTAGATCGCGATATCGCATCTCATATCTATGATTCGTGATAAGTTAGAATATTCATTCCGAAGTGTCATGTATACCTCGAATTCTCTTCAAAAGAATGTAAATGCGAGACTTCCATGCTAGGAAATAGCATTTGCAGATATCTTCGCATCGAGGCTACAGGTATCTAGTGCTTCTTAAAGCGCGATATCGCATCTCACTTCTATGTTACATGATAAGATATAATGTTCAGTGCGAAGTGTTCTGTATACCTCGTATTCACTTCAAAAGAATGTAAATGCGAATCTTCCTTGCTAGGAAATAGCGTTTGCAGATGTCCACGTATCGTAGTAATAGGGTTCTAATGCTTCTCAAAACGCCATATCGCATCTCATTTCCATGTTTCGTGATAAGATATAATATTCATTGCGAAGTGTCATGTACACCTCGTATTCACTTCAAAAGAATGTAAATGCGACACTTCCATGCTAGGAAATAGCGTTTGCAGATGCCTACCTATCGTAGCAATATATTTCCAATGCTACTGAAAACGAGATGTCGCATTTCATTCCTATGTTTCGTTATAAGATACAATATTCATTGCGAAGTGTCATGTATACCTCGTATTCACTTCAAAAGAATGTAAATGCGACGTTTCCATCCTAGGAAAAAGCGCTTGCAGATGTCTACGTATCGTAGCAATAGTGTTCTAATGCCTCTTAAAACGAGATGCCGCATCTCATTTCTATGTTTCATGATAAGATATAATATTCAGTGCGAAGTGTTATGTATACTTCGTATTCACTTCAAAAGGATGTAAGTGCGACACTTCCTTGCTAGGAAATAGCGTTTCCAGACGACTACGTATGGAAATAATAGAGTTCTAATACATCTTAAAACGAGATGTCGCATCGCATTTCTATGTTTCATGAAAAGATATAATATTCACTGCGAAGTGTCATGTATACCTCGATTTCACTACACAAGAATGTAAATGCGACACTTCCATGCTAGGAAATATTGTTTGCAGATGTCTACGTACCGTAAAAATAGAGTTCTAATGCCTCTTAAAACGCGATATCGCATCTCACCTCTATGTTTCATGATAAGATATAACATTCATTGCGAAGTGTCATGTATACCTCGTATTCACTTCATAAGAATGTAAATGCGATACTTGCATGCTAGGAAATAGCGTTTGCAGATGTCCACATATCGTAGCAATAGAGTTCTAATGCTTCTTAAAACGAGATGTCGCATTTCATTTCTATGTTTCGTGATAAGATGTAATATTCATAGTAGAGTGTTATGTATACCTCGTATTCACTTCATAAGAATGTAAGTGCGACACTTCCATGCTAGGAAATAGCCTTTTCAGATGTCTACGTATCATAGCAATAGAGTTCTAATGCTTCTTAGAACGCGATATCGCATCTCACTTCTATGTTTCACGATAAGATATAATATTCATTGCGAAGTGTCATGTATACCTCGATTTCACTTCACAAGAATGTAAATGCAACACTTCCTTGCTAGGAAATATTGTTTGCAGATGTCTACGTTTCACAGCAATAGAGTACTAATGCCTCTTAAAACGAGATGTCGTATTTCATTTCTATGTTTCGTAATAAGATATAATATTCATTGTGTAATGTTATGTATACCTCGTACTCACTTCAGTGGAATGTAAGTGCGAAATTTCCTTGCTAGGAAATAGAGTTTGCAGATGTCTACGTATATTAGCAATAGAGTTCTAATGCTTCTCAAAACGCGATATAGCACCTCATTCCTATGTTTCATGATAAGATATAATATTCATTGCGATGTGTCATGTATATCTCGTATTCACTTCAAAAGAATTTAAATGCGACACTTCCATGCTAGGAAATAGCCTTCGCAGATGTCTACGTATCGTAGCAATAGAGTTCTAATGCTACTTAAAACGAGATGTCGCATTTCATTTCTATGTTGCGTAATAAGATATAATATTCATTGTGGAGTGTTATGAATACCTCGTATTAACTTCAAAAGAATGTAAATGCGACACTTCCTTGCTAGGAAATAGCGTTTCCAGATGACCACGTATCGAAAGAATACAGTTCTAATACTTCGTAAAACGAGATGTCGAATCTCATTTCTATGTTTCACGATAAGATACAGTATCCATTGCGAAGTGTCATGTATACCTCGTATTAACTTCAAAAAAATGTAAATGTGGCATTTCCATGCTAGGAAATAGCGTTTGCATATGTCTGCGTATCGTAGCAGTAGAGTTCTAATGCTCCTTAAAACGCAATATCGCATCTCACTGCTATGTTTCATGATAAGATATAATATTCATTATGGAGTGTTATGTATACCTCGTATTCACTTCAGGAGAATGTAAATACGACCCTTCCATGTTAGGAAATAGCCTTTGCAGATGCCTACCTATCGTAGCAATAGAGTTCTGATGCTTCTTAGAACGCGATATCGCATCTCACTGCAATGTTTCATGATAAGATATAATATTCATTATGGTGTGTTATGTATACCTCGTATTCACTTCAGAAGAATGTAAATACGACCCTTCCATGCTAGGAAATAGCCTTTGCAGGTGTCTACGTATCGAAGCAATAGGGTTCTAATGCTTCTCAAAACGCGATGGTGCATCTCATTTCTATGTTTCATGATCAGATATAATATTCATTGCGAAGAGTCATGTATACCTCGTACTCACTTCAAAAGGATGTAAATGCGACACTACCTTACTAGGAAATAGCGTTTCCAGCTGACTACGTGTCGAAACAATAGAGTTCTAATGATTCGTAGAACGCGATATCGCATCTCACCTCTATGTTTCATGATAAGATATAATATTCATTGCGAAGTGTCATGTATACCTCGTATTCACTTCAAAAGAATGTAAATGCGACACTTGCATGCTAGGAAATAGCGTTTGCAGATGTCTACGTAACGTAGCAATAGAGTTCTAATGCTTCTTAAAAGGCGATATCGCATCTCACTTCTATGTTTCATGATAAGATATAACATTCATTGCGAAGTGTCATGTATACCTCGTACTCACTTCAAAAGAATGTAATTGCGACACTTCCATGCTAGGAAATAGACTTTGCAGATGTCTACGTATCGTAGCTATAGAGTTCTAATGCTACTTAAAACGAGATGTCGCATCTCATTTCTATGTTTCATGATAAGATATAATATCCATTGCGATGTGTCATGCATTCCTCGTATTCATTTAAATGGAATGTAAATGCGACACTTCCATGCTAGGAAATAGCGTTCGTAGGTGTCTACGTATCGTAGCAATAAAGTTCTAATGCTTCTTAGAACGCGATATCGCATCTCACTTCTATGTTTCATGATAAGATATAATATTCATTGTGAAGTGTCATGTATATCTCGCATTCACTTCAAAAGAATGTAAATGCGGCATTACCATGCTAAGAAATAGCGTTTGCAGATGTCTACGTATGGTAGCAATAGAGTTCTAATGCTTCTTAAAACGCAATATCGCATCTCACTGCAATGTTTCATGATAAGATATAATATTCATTATGGTGTGTTATGTATACCTCGTATTCACTTCAGAAGAATGTAAATACGACCCTTCCATGCTAGGAAATAGCCTTTGCAGGTGTCTACGTATCGTAGCAATAGAGTTCTAATGCTTCTTAGAACGCGATATCGCATCTCACATCTATGTTTCATGGTAAGATATAATATTCATTGCGAAGTGTCATGTATACCTCGCATTCACATCAAAGGAATGTAAATGCGACATTTCCTTGCTAGGAAATAGAGTTTGCAGATGTCTACGTATATTAGCAAGAGAGTTCTAATGCTTCTCAAAACGCGATATAGCACCTCATTCCTATGTTTCATGATAAGATATAATATCCATTGCGAAGTGTCATGTATACCTCGTATTCACTTCAATGGAATGTAAATGCGACATTTCCTTGCTAGGAAATAGAGTTTGCAGATGTCTACGTATATTAGCAAGAGAGTTCTGATGCTTCCCAAAACGCGATATATCACCTCATTCCGTTGTTTCATGATAAGATATAATATTCATTGCGAAGTGTCATGTATATCTCGTATTCACTTCAGATGAATGTAAATGCGACACTTCCACGCTAGGAAATGGCGTTTCCAGATGTCTCCGTATCGTAGCAATAGAGTTCTAATGCTTCTTAAAACGCGATATCGCATCTCACTTCTATGTTTCATGATAAGATATGATATTCATTGCGAAGTGTCATGTATACCTCGTATTCACTTCAAAAGAATGTAAATGCGACACTTGCATGCTAGGAAATAGCGATTGCAGATGTCTACGTATCGTAGCAATAGCGTTCTAATGCTTCTTAAAACGCGATATCGCATCTCACTTCTATGTTTCATGATAAGATATAATATTCATTGCGATGTGTCATGTATACCTCGTATTCACTTCAAAAGAATGTAAATGCGACACTTCCATGCTAGGAAATAGCGTTTGCAGATGTCTACGTATCGTAGCAATAGAGTTCTAATGCTACTTAAAACGAGATGTCGCATTTCATTTCTATGTTTCGTAATAAGATATAATATTCATTGTGGAATGTTATGTATATCTCGTATTCACCTCAAAAGAATGTAAATGCGACACTTCCTAGCTATAATGTAGCGTTTGCAGATGTCTACGTATCGTAGCAATAGAGTTCTAATGGTTCATAAATCGCGATATCGAATCTCACTTCTATGTTTCGAGATAAGATATAATATTCATTGCGAAGTGTCATGTATACCTCGTATTAACTTCAAAAGAATGCAAATGCAGTATTTCCATGCTAGGAAATAGCGTTTGCAGATGTCTACGTATCGTAGCAATAGAGATCTAATGCTTCTTAAATCGCGATATCGCATCTCAGTTCTATGTTTCATTATAAGTTATAATATTTATTGCGAAGTGTTATGTATACCTCGTATACACTTCAAATGGATGTAAATGCCACACACCCTTGCTAGGAAATGCGTCTCGAGATGTCTACGTATGGAAGAAATAGAGTTCTAATTCTTCTTAAAACGCGATATCGCTTCTCATTTCTATGTTCCATGATATGATGTAATATTCACTAAGAAGTATTATGTATACCTCGTCTACACTTCAAAAGGATGTAAATGACTTATTTCCTGGCTAGGAAAATGCGTTTCCAGATATCTACGTATCGAAGCATTAGAGTTCTAGTGCTTCTAAAACGCAATATCGCATCTCATTTCTGGGTTTCAAGATAAGTTATAATATTCATTGCGAAGTATTGTGTATACCTCGACTACACTTCCAAAGATACTACCCAGTAATTTGCGGCGTGTTGCGTAGTTTCCCGTAGACCTTGTTAGTTAAACCCACGTCGAGACCATAAATAAACATGCCGTGACTTCAGTATCTCGCGACCTGAGTGTGTGTACTTGGCTAGGCGTAGTCGAGAGGAGGAGCATTTCGAAGTTTCAAGGGTTGTTCCGCCCCAGGGTTCCCGTGGTCCTGTAGTCTATCCCCTTTGCTACTTTCTGAGCAGCTGGCGCCCAAGAAAAGTTGTACGTGAGCGGATACCTTGGAACGATAGATCGCTTTAGATTAAAATACGTTTTACACCTTAAAGCATTTAGATAATTAACCCCTTCGAGCTTCCCTGACTTACTATATATAGGTTTCCGTCACAACTAATAGGAACCATCACTTTACATAGATATATAGAACACACATAGTTTTAAACGTAGAACTGAGAATTTGAGAACTTACTTTGAAACGTTAGTAGTGAGAAATTCCATCGGATTTCATAGAAATTCAGAACTTACTTGCTATGAGACATAGGCAGATAAGGGCCATCGCGTTGCTTAGAACTTTAGAACTTGCTTACTTCAACAAAGATTTCTATTGGCTTCGTCCGTTCTTTTAGAAGAGTTTTTGATAAACCACATACTTTTCACGCTTCTGATATCTTTGAAAGTTCGCGAGATGTAATCATTTAAGTTTTAAAATGATTACTTAGTGTGGATTATTATTTAGTAACTCGCTCATAAACGAGTCTGCATAGGATTTAATCCATAAGTTTTTAAGCCTGGAATTTATGCAGTTATTTGTTATTCACTTATTGCTCAAACGACAAAGATTCTGACAACTTCAAAATGGTTGACTTTCATCAATTTTCTTAAAAATTGAAATACTGCCCAACTGCTTGCATTAAAGACTGTAATTAAAGCTTTCGAAACATTTTACCTCTTATAGATGAATTCTGGAATTGAAATTGAATGTTTGTCTTTTCTAGCTCCTGTTTAGACATCTTTCTATTGGAATGTTCAAGTATTTTTCATATTCGTAATTATTAAAAATGTTTTACTTGATTCTTTTATTTAATATTTAGAATTTTCTGAGAAATATTCTTTATCGTAATGAACTATATAATTGCAATTATAATTCTTTATGAAGTAATAATAACAGAAAGGTATGTATCCATTCTTGTAGTTTTGTAAAGAGTATTTAATCTTACTATCTAAAATGAAACATTGAGATCTGTTTACAATCTAATGGAATTTAATTACCTTTTGATTCAAATTCACAATGATAATCTTCCGTAGTTCAACAATTTTGTGAGCTGTCCTCAGGAATCTGCAGCTCTGTACTTATAAAATGAACGACACAAAGAACAGCCTAACCAAACGTATTCGAACCGATTTTTCAATACTAATCTTATCACGTTTAACTTATGCTGCAAACTATTGAAATGCCCTTCGACAAGTGTTTATTCACAGTGAAGTAAACGGTAAGTATTACGCCTTCCACCACTGTTTACAATACGTATGTTTCATTTACTATCAAAACCGTGAGTATTATCGCCTTTCTTTACTTTTTGTAACCTTCAATGCCTTCATGTTACAGATCGTTAAACTTGCTTTAAAATGCTCTATCGTATTACGGAAGAATGGACATACCAATTCATTTTAAAAAATGAAGGTAACCTTCATATGTCCAACATAACTCCACTTACAAAAAAGCTATTTTCATCAACGGATGGCCCCTTTGTACTGTGCAATTTTATATTAGCAAAAACTTCTATGAAACTTATAGTTTCGTGGATATCTGAGGTGCTAATTATTACTGCCCCACCCTGTATATTGTTATGGATGTGTCCAACAAGGCAACGATGAACAGAGTTAAATTTAATATTATGATGTTTATTATTTCACTTATAGTATATTTGTTTTTCTGGAATTTTGCCAAAAGCAATGTTTACGATGTCGACAGATGAATATATTTGCCTTAGAATTACAAGAGCCAACAATTTCGAAAGTAGAATATTACTTTACTTCGCTAACCGAATCATTGCAAACGTTAAGTAAAGTACGTGCCTTTCAAAACAGTCAGATGCAAATTACGATACAACGTTTCCAGGAAATGGTACGTGCCACTATTTTTTAATTTCCGTTTATTTAATCAAAGGAAATTTAATTGAAATATCCGCAAAATTTGAGGACAAAAAGTTTTTGTAATTTTACGCAACATATATGATGGTGATAAAGGATAAGTATACGGAACTAAAAATGGAAAGTAGCGAGCAGAAAAAGAAACTGATGGAGCTACAAAGTAGATTGATACATCCGTCAAATGATGATTCTAGGTTAATAAAATCTGTTAATTAAAGAACTATTGCAAAAATCAAGTATAATCAATATTACTTCTGCTCAAAGGCTATAATAGAATTGGACCGAAATGGGTACAAAACAGGCAATTATGTCTATACGTTCTATTCTATGCAAAGGCAAATATTTCAAAGAGAGAAGATGTGTTATTTACAAATTACTTATGTTCCTAGATATCTCACTAATTTAGGCTTCTTGTCTTGCAGAACTTATCATTCATGTAACATGTAAAGAGGTCGAAGAATAGTAAAAGATTTTTAAATTTCATACCCTCACTTGATACGTCGATTGGATCACGTAAAATATCGGACATTAATTGCACCTACATCTTCAGACCTTAAATATATAATTGCAACAACATATTTAATAGCGTTTTAATAACATTTTTCTAATTGTTTATATCTATGTCTAATAAATATATATTAATCGAATAAGTTGCTTTACCAAAGAATAAAAGTATCTGAGGCTTACAAATCGGAGCATTACATAACAAACGTGCATCACGTATATAATATTATATGTAATAAAAGATGAAGACCAAAAAGATCGTACATAAGTTGAATCCACAGTGCGGTCATAGAGATACAGAAGCGGCAAAAATTCCAAACAATAATTTAAAAAATTCAAAAAGGGGGGAGTGAAAATCCATCTCCTTGACGATGATAAGGAACAAGTCTGCCTCATGCACTACAATATCCCAAACAGCCAGCGATTGGCACGCCAATGACAACGGATGGAACGAATTCCGTGACAGACCTGTGCTAACAAAGTGCTCCTACTCAGCTTTCGAAATGGCATACTGTTAGTACTGGGGCGGCATTCGTATCACGGCAGTATTAAAGCACCGAGATATAGCACACGGGCTACACGGCCGTGACAATGACACTATCAGTTCACCATAGCTACACGCGTGGTTGTGGCGTAGGCTGACATTTACTAATGGGGAAGCTGTTTCCATAAAAATTATAAGCAAATATGAAAAATGACTAAACTGTGCAATTTATTTATTTTGATTCCAATATAGATACACCGGCACAAAACAAAGATATAAGAACTCGATTTTATTATTTTCTATAAACTAGCTCGATAGGGCGATTTTTTCCATAAAGTCGATAATTACTTTGTCATAAAAATATATACACTTATTTTATATATATTTTCTTCAATTTATTGTTACAAATTCATGCAATTGAGGGTTACATTAAATACGATGACAGCATGTTATTTCAAAAATTACACAAGGCGAAGTTAGGGACGCAACAGCATGAATTTTTATTTTATAAGTAATATTTTTTTTATAAATAATATTTTTAGTCTATGATGGATTGAAAGAAATATATACGACTCGCTCAATAACTGTAAATATAGGAAAACGACCATCAAAATGTCTATCAATACTCATATGCTGAACATTTACTGACATCTAACGGTTCTAATTTGTATGAAAGCACAGGTTCCCCATTGCCAAATGTGATCCTGCGTCATTGCTGAGGAGATTCATGAATGGAGCGATGATACGCGTGTCACCATGGTGCTGGTTCTGCGCGATTCGCTTGTTTAGAACGTGCTGGTAACACGTTCTGGCATTTTAGTCAACGAATCCGGTCACAGATGACTACGAATTAGTTGACACTCCTCGGAAGTGGCAATATAGTGCCGGCATGGTGTCGCTACCATCTTGCCGTTTGTTATCTGGGATGCTTTTTAGTGCATTTTTCGGAAATGTATTTGAACACATAGCTACTTAATCGCAAATTTGTATGTACTGTGACGTGGTGAAGTCACAAGGCTCGTTCACCCCCCCCCCCCTGCTTCGGTTAGACTAGCTCGCAGATCACCACCCATGCGAAAAGCGCGACACGGACCATCGCGATAGCTGTATTTGCGAGGAGCGTGAAATACACGATGGTAGAACATCCCCCCCCCCGTTCGTTTCTCTCTCTCCGTTCTACGGATTAGACTGGCGAGCTGAGGGAAGAAGCGACCCATAAGACGTCTCTTCGGCGGATAATAAGACCGCAGGTTCGCGGAAGGGCTGTGCGCCGAGGTAGCGTGACGGGCTCGACGGTGGAGGAGTCGGAAGTGAGCAAGAAGAGACCCTGAAGCCCAAAGGATACGATCCAGAGCTCTGCAACGATAAGACCGCTGCCATAGTCCATGGAGACAAATAGGATGGTTCTCGGGTGTGAGAAGGACCTCTACCCCTCCCCTGAGCCCATGGAGAGGAAAACTCAAGATGCGCAGCGGAATTGCAGGTGAGCCGTGGAAAGCGCGGCGCGCGACACGCGCCGCAGTTCAAATCATCCAGAGGACCCCCTCTAGACACACCAGAGGGGGCGATCAGGGAAGATCGCCGAAATCCACCGATCGATGCCCCGAACAATACCGAAGCGCATGGCCCTACCCCATCAAGGAGCCCTAAGGAGGATCTAAGGGGATCCGAAGACCCCCAGCAAACCTATATAATGAGCTAGCCAGCACGAAGACAGCCTCTTATTCTTCTGAACGACTTAGCGACTACTTAGCGAGCAACCGAGCAAGCGATTATACGGAGCGATTCGGAGGAGAGAGAGAGAGAGAGAGAGAGAGAGAGAGAGGTAGACGGACTGAACGAGATCCATACTTGTTGGAAACGAGAACGTGAGTCCTTATACGCTAAAGCGTCCCATTTGTTTCCTGCCGCAATTGTGATATCGCGTATTGTAATTTGTATTGTATAACGGGTGGTGATCTCCGGTCATTCGCGGCGTGTCGTATACCCTTTTGTAATACCGCGTCGAGGCAATCTAGAAAGAAGCCGTGAGTTCAGTATCCCGCGACCCTAATTTGCGCACTCGGATAGAAACATTCGAGCGAAAGAGTATTTCGAAATTTCGAGGGTTATCTTGCACCGGGTTTCCCCGGGTTGCGCGGTTTATTAATTTTTGCTACTTCTTGAGTAGCTGGCGCCCAAAAAGTCCCAACCTCGCAGCTTCGAAATACTTGCTGGATAGGAAATTTATTGCTCTGTACTTCGCGTTGCCGAAGCACGCGGATATTCTGTACCCCGATATAACCCCGGACTAAACTTCTGGATACCCCGTTATTATTGGTTCTATATACCCTTTTCTTGCGGATTGTAACGGGAAAAACCGTCACAGTACATAATTATACATGACTGCATAAAAAGGATGTCATATACTTTTATAATCAATGCCATATAAGAATATAAAACGATGAAATATCCACTCCCATCAGGAGTAAAAACAATGTTTGATACGCAAAGTTCATTGCAAATTATGATCAAGCAGTTAATATATCAAATCACTGCACACAATAAATCACTGAATGTATAATGATATGAATAGTAAGAAAAACATATTTACCTGTTAGATGTTTATAAATTCAAATTTAAAAGTCCAAGTCACATTTAATATATTATTGTTTAACAAGGTGATTTAATGTTGTTTCAAATAGGCGTGCAGAACTAGCTAGTACTTCTGTCAATGTAATTTCAATCGAAAAATACAAAGGATAAGAGGAAATATTCTCCAATATATAACATATATAAATCAACGGATGCAAGAGAGAACACTCGATCTCGGTGTAACGAGACCGGGGCGTCATCCTGCAGTAATCGTATAACGCCTGTTCCGAGATGGTGTAGAGAGTGAATGTGGAGGGTGAAAAGCATAAAATAACAACAATGTAACTAAAGAGAAAGAGAAAGAGAATATGTGGCAGCATTGCATTTATTAAGAGGAAATCCTAGAAATATAAAACAACAGATTATATAACCATACTGTAAGGGTAAGGTACAACGAAATAGACGATATCGTGAGAAAAACTAAAATAATCGAGAAACTTAAAAAGAAAATAATAATTTAGATTGAGCGAATCAATATCACTGATCCCGGCAAGCTTAATGGAAAACGCATAACGATGAATCGGTTAGAGAATAAGATAGATGTTGGTCGCGGTTTGAGTGGCCCTGGGAATCCTTTGCCCGCATCAGGGCAGGCAGTAGGATGGTGGAGAGCCTGCCCTCCTGTTGCTTGGATCTATAGAATTCACATTCTATTGTAGAGTAGAAGCAGATAATTATAATGCTTTTCATAGAAGATTACAGCTTACTTAATTCGAAACGTTGAAATGAGATGAGTCATGGCACTGTATAATGCATTAGTACTCTATTGTCTCGACATGTAGACACTACGAAGGGCAATCCTGTTGCATGGAGCTGTAGAATTTACATTCTTATGAAGTTTTAAAGCAGATAAGCATAGAGCTATGCATAAGAGATTACAGCATTCTTACATTGAAACGATTAAATGGGATGCGCCAGCGCATTTCATGGAGAATTCTAGCTCGATTGCTTTAACAGACAGACACTACGGAGCGCCATGCCGTTGCATGGAATTATATAGTTCACATTCTATTGAAGACCTCTAACAGTTAAGCACAATGATATGGACATATGACTACAGATTCTTTGCATTGAAACGTTGAAATGAAATGCGACATCGCGCTGCATGAAGTATTAGAAATGTCTTGCTTGGACACGTAGAGATCTGGAAACGATATTCTGTTGCAAGTAAGTATAGCATTCACATCCTTCTAAGGTCTAGATGCAGACAAATTTAACATATTGCATAGAACATTGCAATTTACCATGAATCATTGAAATGACTTGCGACATCGTGTTGAATGAAGCAATAGAATTCTATTGCTCCGATAAGTAAACAAATGGAAACGCTATTTCCGAGCAAGGAAGTGTGGCATTTACATCCTTTTGGAGTGTAGATAAGGTATACATAACATTGCACAATGAATACTATATCTTATCATGAAACATAGAAATGAGGTGCAATATCGCGTTTTCAGAAGCATTGGAACCCTATTGCTACGATACGTAGACATCTGCAAACGCTATTTCCTAGCAAGGAAGTGTCTCATTTACATTCTTTTGAAGTGAATACGAGGTATACATAACACTCTACAATGAATATTATATCTTATCACGAAACATATAAATGAAATGCGACATCTCGTTTTAAGAAGCATTAGAACTCTATTGCTACGATACGTAGACATCTGCAAACGCTATTGCCTAGCATGTAAGTGTCGCATTTACATTCTTTTGAAGTGAATACGAGGTATACATGACATTCCACAATGGATATTATATCTTATCATGAAACATAGAAATGAGATGCGACATCTCGTTTTAAGAAGTACTAGAACCCTATTCTTACGATACGTGGTCATCTGGAAACGCTATTTCCTAGCAAGGAAGTGTCGCATTTACATTCTTTTGAAGTGAATGCGAGGTATGCATAACATTCCACAATGAATATTATATCTTATTGCGAAGCATAGAAATGAAATACGACATCTCGTTTTAAGAAGCATTAGTACTCTATTGCTGTGATACGTAGACATCTGCAAACAATATTTCCTAGCAAGGAAGTGTCGCACTTACAATCTTTTGAGGTGAATACGGGGTATACATAACACTCCACAATGAATACTATATCTTATCTTGAAACATAGAAATGAGCTGCGATATCGCGATTTAAAAAGCATTAGAACTCTATAGCTACGATACGTAGACATCTGCAAACTCCATTTAATAGCAAGGGAGTACGGCATTTACATTCTTTTGAAGAGAATACGAGGTATACATGACACTTCGCAATGAATATTATATCTCATCATGAAACATAGAAGTGAGATGCGATATGGCGTTTTAAGAAGCATTAGAACCTTATTGCTACGACACGTAGAAATCTGCAAACGCTATATCCTAGCATGGAAGTTTCGCATTTACATTCTTTTGAAGTGAAAGCGAGATGTACATGACACTTCGCAATGAATATTATATCTTATCATGAAACATAGGAATGAGTTGCGATATCGCGTTTTAAGAAGCATTAGAACTCTACTGCTACGATACGTGGACATATGCAAACGCTATTTCCTAGCATGGATGTGTCGCATTTACATTCTCTTGAAGTGAATACGAGGTATACATAACATTCCACAATGAATATTATATCTTATTACGAAACATAGAAATGAAAAACGACTTCTCGTTTTAAGATGCATTAGAACTCTATTGCTACGATACGTAGACATCTGCAAACAATATTTCCTAGCAAGGAAGTGTAGCACTTACATACTTTTGAAGTGAATACGAGGTATACATAACACTCCACAATGAATATTATATCTTATTACGAAACATGGAAATGAAATGCGACATCTCGTTTTAAGAAGCATTAGAACTCCATTGCTACGACGCGTAGACATCTGCAAACGCTATTAAATAGCAAGGAAGTGTCGCGTTTACAATCTTTTGTGGTGAATACGGGTTATACATAACACTCCACAATGAATACTATATCTTATCTTGAAACATAGAAATGAGCTGCGATATCGCGATTTAAAAAGCATTAGAACTCTATAGCTACGATACGTAGACATCTGCAAACGATATTTCCCAGCAAGGTAGAACCGCATTTGCATTCTTTTGTAGTGAATACGTGGTATACGTGACACTTCGCAATGAATATTATATCTTATCATGAGACATAGAAATGTGATGCGATATCTCGATATAAGAAGCATTAGAACTCTATTGCTTCGATACGTAGACATCTGCAAACGCTATTTCCTAGAAAGGAAGTGTCGCATTTACATTCTTTTGAAGTAAATACGAGGTATACAAGGCACTTCGCAATGAATATTATATCTTATCATGAAGCATAGAATTGAGATGCGATATCGCGTTCTAAGAAACAGTAGAACTCTGTTGCTACGATACGTAGACATCTGCAATCGCTATTTCCTAGCACGTAAGTGTCGTATTTACATTCTTCAGAAGTGAGTGCGAAGTATAGGTGACACTTCGCAATGAATATTATATCTTATCATGCAACATAGAAATGAGGTGCGATATCGCGATTCAAAAAGCATTAGAATTCTATAGCTACGATACGTATACATCTGCAAACTCCATTTAATAGCAAGGGAGTATTGCATTTACATTCTTTTGAAGAGAATACGAGGTATACATGACACTTCGCAATGAATATTATATCTTATCATGAAACGTAGCAATGTGATGCGATATCGCGTTTTAAGAAGCATTAGAAATCTATTGCTTCGATACGTAGACATCTGCAAACGCTATTTACTAGCAAGGTAGAGCCGCATTTACATTCTTTTGTAGTAAATACGAGGTATACATGACACTTCGCAATGAATATTATATCTTATCATGAAACAGAGAATTGAGATGCGATATCTCGATATATGAAGCATTAGAACTCTATTGTTTCGATACGTAGACATCTGGAAACGCGATTTCCTAACAAGGATGTGTCGCATTTACATTCATTAGAAGTGTAGACGAGGAGTACATAGCACTTCGCAACGAATCATATATCTTATCATGAGGCATAGAAATGAGACGCGATATTGCGTTTTAGGAAGCATTAGAAATCTATTGCTTCGATACGTAGACATCTGCAAACGCTATTTCCTAGCAAGGTAGTGCCGCATTTGCATTCTCTTAATATTATATTATCACAACGAATCATATATCTTATCATGAGGCATAGAAATGAGAGGCGATATCACGTTTTAAGAAGCACTAGATATCTATTGGTACGATACGTGGACATCTGCAATTGTTATATCCTAGCAAGGAAATGTCGCATTTACATTCTTCTGAAGTGAATACGAGGTATACATAGCAATACACAATGAATAATATATCTTATTACGAAACATTGAAATGAGATGCGATATCGCGATGTAAGAAGCATTAGATCTCTATTGCATCGATACTTAGATATCTGGAAACGCTATTTCCCAGGAAGGAAGTGTCGCATTTACATTCTTTTGAGGTGAATATGAGGTATCACGTCCGGTGAAACTATTTTCCGTTGCTGCGGAGGCTTTACGACACGAGCCTATTTTTCGGTAATTCCGTCCGCGGGAGCGCGTTAAGGCCGGGTCCGACAATTTCAGCTGACGCGACACTAGCGAAAACACTCGGGATAACAAGGGAATGACCCTACCTTTCGATGACTTCTCTCTCGATTTGTACGTGGAAACGGCGTGGAGGGTCTATAGCTGGGATCGTAGCGGATTTCGTTCTGTTGGCTGCTAGGGAAATCTCGATCAGTCGCCAGCGAAGAGGAGGACGGCGGTCGGAATTCAGCGATGATGCTGAATGTGGCAGAATCGGCGTGATGCGTCGTGGTGTCTGGATCGGAAGCGTCGACGGTCGCTTCGGAAAGCGGCGTCTGGGCTGGTGCGAAGGCAGGTCGCTGGTATACGAGGGTTCTCGGAACGCCCTCCAAATATTCACGCACAAGTGATCGTATGAAATTCTTCCTACTCGCACGTCGCGTTCTTCGCAAACCGGAAGCACGATTCATTCACCAGGTGTTTCTGTACTTTCGACTAAGATCTGAAGGATAAGCGGCGGTCTCAACGTCACAAAGCCGATTTCTATACTCCTTCAATTTGATGAAGATCAACCCCAGTTGTATGGAAGAACCCGTGGAAGAATTCGTAGTTAAATGTAATGTTAAAAGTAGAACTAGTATTATAAACACCTGATAAAATTAATGGATGTGGAAATAGTAGACTTGCTAAAAGAACTTGTACTTGGATATAGTAATAGTAAAAATAAAATATATTCTAGGTTTAAAGTATACAAGAACTGGAATTATTCTAAGTCTAAG
This sequence comes from Xylocopa sonorina, assembly GCF_050948175.1. Classification (NCBI taxonomy): domain Eukaryota; kingdom Metazoa; phylum Arthropoda; class Insecta; order Hymenoptera; family Apidae; genus Xylocopa; species Xylocopa sonorina. Next base: position 1,834,995 of record NW_027490094.1, read on the forward strand.
ACTAAGTTAAAATGGAAATAGAAATACAATGCCTGAACCCCACATTGAGGTGGCTAACGATCTAGAACTAGAGCTTTCGACTCCTTGATAGGAGATCTCGAGTCAGAGTGTGTGCTCTGGAGACGCGTCTCTGACCTCCTCGGTTCGCGGGGCGCTACGGTCGCGGACGCTCGTGGTAGGGAGATCACGGTCCCGCGAGTGGGGGACTCGCGTCTCCAGGCGGAGAGCGCGCGGTCCAGCGAGTGGGGACCCGCGGCTCGTGGTGGGGCTAGCGGCGCATGCCGCTGGCCGGACGCATCTTACTTAGCGTAACTTAGATCTAGGAATTCTTATATATGCGTCATGATATGGTATGTATGTCCTAGCTTAGAAGTAATATATAGGTTCTAGCAGATCCTGTTCCCGGAAATGGAAGAGACCCCATTTCAGGTGATGGGCTGCGGCTACGTCTTCCTGCAGTACGGAATCCTCGGTGCGATGGAAATAGGGCTGCCCGTCCTTGATGCGGGCGAGACAGGTATATTCGGTGGTGCGAGTGAGACACTGGTGCCCGGTACGAGCGAGACAGGTATACTCGTCGGTGCGAGTGAGGCAGCGGAACTCGGTGTGAGTGAGCGCGTGCAGGTATGCGCGCGCAAACACTTCCACTTGCTGGTTCTGCAGGCAAGTTTGGCTGGTTGCATGCGTCCAGGGGTTCATGCTGGGAGCTGCGAGGAGGTTGATGGGTGGCAGGCAGTACGCAAGACGTCACAAAATGCGACACTTCCTTTCTAGGAAATTACGTTCCCAGATATCTCTGTATCGAAGCTATAGAGTTCTAATTCTCGTTTAAACGCGATATCGCACCTCATCTCTATGTCTCATGATAAGATATAATATTCATTGCTAGGTGTTATGTATTCCTCGTCTACACTTCAAATGAATGTAAATGCGACACTTCCTTTCTAGGAAATAGCGTCTCCAGATATCTACGTATCGTAGCAATAGAGTTCTAATGCTTCTTATAACGAGATACCGCATCTCATTCCTATGTTTCATGATAAGATATAATATTCATTATGGAGTGTTATGTATACCTCGTACTCACTTCAAAAAATGTAAATGCGACACTTCCATGCTAGGAAATAGCGTTTGCAGATGTCTACGTATCGTAGCAATAGAGTTATAATGCTTCTTAGGACGCGATATCGCATCTCACTTCTATGTTTCATGATAAGATATAATATTCATTACGAAGTGTCATGTATACCTCGTATTCACTTCAAAAGAATGTAAATGCGACACTTCCATGCTAGGAAGTAACGTTTGCAGATGTCTACGTATCGTAGCAATAGGGTTCTAATGCTTCTTAGAACGCGATATCGCGTCTCACATCTATGTTTCATGATAAGATATAATATTCATTGCGAAGTGTGATGTATACCTCGTATTCACTTCCAAAGGATGTATATGCGACACTCCCGTGCTAGGAAATAGCGTTTGCAGATGTCTACGTATCGAAGCAATAGAGTACTAATGCTTCTTAAATCGAGATGTCGCATTTCATTTCTATGTTTCGCGATAAGGTATAATATTCATTTTGGAGTGTTATGTATACCTCGTATTCACTTCAAGAGAATGTAAATGCGACACTTCCATGCTAGGAAATAGCGTTTGCAGATGTCTACGTGTCGTAGCAATAGAGTTCTAATGATTCTTAAAACCCGATATCGCATCTCACTTCTATGTTTCATGAAATGATATAATATTCATTATGGATTGTTCTGTATACCTCGTATTCACTTCAAATATTCATTGCGAAGTGTCATTTATACCTCGATTTCACTTCAGAAGAATGTAACTGCGACACTTCCTTGCTAGGAAATATTGTTTGCTGATGTCTACGCATCACAGCAATAGAGTACTAATGCTTCTTAAAACGAGATGTCGTATTTCATTTCTATGTTTCGTAATAAGATATAATATTCATTGTGTAATGTTACGTATACCTCGTATTCACTTCAATGGAATGTAAGTGCGGCATTTCCTTGCTAGGAAATAGAGTTTGTAGATGTCTACGTATATTAGCAATAGAGTTCAAATGCTTCTCAAAACGCGATATAGAACCTCATTCCTATGTTTCATGATAAGATATAATATTCATTGCGAAGTGTCATGTATATCTCGTATTCACTTCAAAAGTATGTAAATGCGACACTTCCATGCTAGGAAATAGCGTCTGCAGATGTCTACGTATCGTAGAAACAGTGTTCTAATGCTTCTTAAAACGAGATGTCGCATGACATTTCTATGTTTCGTGATAAGACATAATATTCATTGTGGAGTGTTATGTATACCTCGTATTCACTTCAAAAGAATGTAAATGCGAAACTTCCTTGCTAGGAAATATTGTTTGCAGATGTCTACGTATCGTAGCAATAGAGTTCTAATGCTTCTTAAAACGCAATATCGCGTCTCACTTCTAAGTTTCATGATAAGATATAATATTCATAGCGACGTGTCATGTATACCTCGTATTCACTTCAAAAGAATGTAAATGCGAAACTCCCGTGCCAGGAAATAGCGTTTGCAGATGTCAACGTGTCGTAGCAATAGGATTCCAATGCTTCTTAAATCGCGATATCGCATCACATTTCGACGTTTCGTGATAAGATATAATATTCATTGTGGAGTGTTATGTAATTCTCGTATTCACTTCAAAAGCATGTAAATGCGAAACCTCCCTGCTAGGTAATAGCGTTTCCAGGCGTCTACGTATCGTAGCAATAGGGTTCCAATGCTTCTTAAAACGCGATATCGCATCTCATTTCTATGTCTCATGATAAGATATAATATTCATTGCGAAGTGTTGTGTATTCCACGTCTACACTTCAAAAGAATTTAAATACCTCACTTCCTTGCTAGGAAATTCGTTTCCTGGAGTCCACGTATCGAAGCAATGGTGTTCTAATGCTTCTCAAGTCGCGACAACGCATCTCATTTCTATGTTTCATGATAAGATATCATATTCATCGCAAACTGTTATGTATACCTCGCATACACTCAACAGAATGTAAATATCACATGTGCTTTCTAGGAAATAGCGTTTCCAGATGTCTACGTATCGAAGCAATGGAGTTCTAATGCTTCTTAAAACGCGATATCGCATCTCATTTCTGTATTTCATGATAAGATATGATATGCATCGCGAAGTGCTATGTATACCTCGTCTATACTTCAATAGAATGTAAATGTCACCCGTCCTTGCTAGGAAATAGCGTTTCTAGATGTCTACGTATCGAAGGAACAGAGTTCTGTTTCTTCTTAAAACGCGATATCGCATCTCATTTCATTGTTTCATGATATGCTATAATATTCATTGCAAAGTGTTATGTGTACCTCATCTACAATTCAAAAGAATGTAAATGCAACTCTTCCTTGCTAGGAAATGTGTTTCCAGATGTCTACGTGTCGTAGCAATATAGTTCGAATTCTTTTTAAAACGCGATATCGCATCTCATTTCTATGTTTCAGAACATGATATAATATTCATTGCGAAGTGTCATGTATATCTCGTATTCACTTCAAAAGTATGTAAATGCGACACTTCCATGCTAGGAAATAGCGTTTGCAGATGTCTACGTATCGTAGCAATAGTGTTCTAATGCTTCTTAAAACGAGATGTCGCATGACATTTCTATGTTTCGTGATAAGACATAATATTCATTGTGGAGTGTTATGTATACCTCGTATTCACTTCAAAAGAATGTAAATGCGACACTTGCATGCTTGGAAATAGCGTTTGCATATGTCTACGTATCGAACAATAGAGTTCGAATGCTTCTTAAAACGCGATATCGCAACACATTTCTATGTTTCATGATAAGATATAATATTCATTGCGAAATGTCACTTACACCTCGCATACACTTCAAATGAATGTAAATGCGACACTCCCTTTCTATAGGAAATAGCATTTGCAGATGTCTACGTATGGGGGCAATAGAGTTCTGACGCTTCTTAAAACGCGATTTCGCATCTCATTTCAATGTTTCATGATAAGATATAATATTCATTGCGAAGTGTCATGTATACCTCGTATTCACTTCAAAAGAATGTAAGTGCGACACTTTCTTGCTAGGAAATAGCGTTTGCACATGTCTACGTATCCAAGCAATAGAGTTCTAATGCTTCTTAAAACGCGATATCGCACCTCATTTCTATGTCTCATGATAAGGTACAATATTCGTTGCGAAGTGTCATGTATACCTCGTATTGACTTCAAAAGAATGTAAATGCGACTATTCCTTGCTAGGAAATAGCGTTTGCAGATGTCTACGTATCGTAGCAATAGAGTTCTAATGCTATTTAAATCGTGATATCGCATCTCATTTATATGTTTCGTGATAAGATATAATATTCATTGCGAAGGGTCATGTATACCTCGCATTCACTTCAAAAGAATGTAAATGCGACGGTTCCATCCTAGGAAATAGAGTTTGCAGATGTCTACGTATCGTAGCAATAGAGTCCTAATGCTTCTTAAAACGAGATGTAGCATTTCATTTCTATGTTTCGTGATAAGATATAATATTCATTGCGATGTGTCATGTATACCTCGTATTCACTTCGAAAGAATGTAAATGCGACTATTCCTTGCTAGGAAATATTGTTTGCAGATGTCTACGTATCGTAGCAATAGAGTTCTAATGCTATTTAAATCGTGATATGGCATCTCATTTATATGTTTCGTTATAAGATATAATATTCATTGCGAAGGGTCATGTATACCTCGCAAACACTTCAAAGGAATGTAAATGCGACGTTTCCATCCTAGGAAATAGCGTTTGCAGATGTCTACGTATCGTAGCAATAGAGTCCTAATGCTTCTTAAAACGAGATGTAGCATTTCATTTCTATGTTACGTGATAAGATATAATATTTATTGCGAAGTGTCATGTATGCCTCGTATTCACTTCAAAGGAATGTAAATGCGCCAATTCAATGCTAGGAAATAGCGTTTGCAGATATCTACGTATAATAGCAATGGAGTTCTAATGCTATTTAAATCGCGATATCGCTTCGCATTTATATGTATCGTGATAAGATATAATATTCATTGCGAAGTGTCATGTATACCTCGTATTCCGTTCAAGAGAATGTAAATGCGACACTTCCTTCCTAGGAAATAGCGCTTCCAGATGTCTACGTATCGTAGCAATAGAGTTCTAACGTTTCTTAAAACGAGATGTCGCATTTCATTTCTATGTTTCGTGATAAGATATAATATCCATTGCGAAGTGTCATGTATACCTCGTACTCACTTCAATAGAACGTAAATAAGACACTTCCATGCTAGGAAATAGCGTTTGCAGATGTCTACGTATCGTAGCAGTAGAGTTCTAATGCTTCTTAGAACGCGATATCGCATCTCACATCTATGTTTCATGATAAGATATAATATTCATTGCGAAGTGTCATGTATACCTCGTATTCACTTCTAAAGAATGTAAATGCGACACTTCCATGCTAGGAAATAGCGTTTGCAGATTTCTACGTATCGTAGCAATAGAGTTCTAATGCTTCTTAAAACGCGATATCGCATCTCACTGCTATGTTTCATGATAAGATATAATATTCATTATGGAGTGTTATGTATACCTCGTACTCACTTCAAAAGAATGTAAATGCGACACTTCCATGCTAGGAAATAGCATTTGCAGATGTCTACGTATCGTAGCAATAGAGTTATAATGCTTCTTAGGACGCGATATCGCATCTCACTTCTATGTTTCATGATAAGATATAATATTCATTACGAAGTGTCATGTATACCTCGTATTCACTTCAAAAGAATGTAAATGCGACACTTCCATGCTAGGAAGTAACGTTTGCAGATGTCTACGTATCGTAGCAATAGGGTTCTAATGCTTCTTAGAACGCGATATCGCGTCTCACATCTATGTTTCATGATAAGATATAATATTCATTGCGAAGTGTGATGTATACCTCGTATTCACTTCCAAAGGATGTATATGCGACACTCCCGTGCTAGGAAATAGCGTTTGCAGATGTCTACGTATCGAAGCAATAGAGTACTAATGCTTCTTAAATCGAGATGTCGCATTTCATTTCTATGTTTCGCGATAAGGTATAATATTCATTTTGGAGTGTTATGTATACCTCGTATTCACTTCAAAAGAATGTAAATGCGACACTTCCATGCTAGGAAATAGCGTTTGCAGATGTCTACGTGTCGTAGCAATAGAGTTCTAATGATTCTTAAAACCCGATATCGCATCTCACTTCTATGTTTCATGAAATGATATAATATTCATTATGGATTGTTCTGTATACCTCGTATTCACTTCAAATATTCATTGCGAAGTGTCATTTATTCCTCGATTTCACTTCAGAAGAATGTAACTGCGACACTTCCTTGCTAGGAAATATTGTTTGCTGATGTCTACGCATCACAGCAATAGAGTACTAATGCTTCTTAAAACGAGATGTCGTATTTCATTTCTATGTTTCGTAATAAGATATAATATTCATTGTGTAATGTTACGTATACCTCGTATTCACTTCAATGGAATGTAAGTGCGGCATTTCCTTGCTAGGAAATAGAGTTTGCAGATGTCTACGTATATTAGCAATAGAGTTCAAATGCTTCTCAAAACGCGATATAGCACCTCATTCCTATGTTTCATGATAAGATATAATATTCATTGCGAAGTGTCATGTATATCTCGTATTCACTTCAAAAGTATGTAAATGCGACACTTCCATGCTAGGAAATAGCGTTTGCAGATGTCTACGTATCGTAGCAACAGTGTTCTAATGCTTCTTAAAACGAGATGTCGCATGACATTTCTATGTTTCGTGATAAGACATAATATTCATTGTGGAGTGTTATGTATACCTCGTATTCACTTCAAAAGAATGTAAATGCGAAACTTCCTTGCTAGGAAATATTGTTTGCAGATGTCTACGTATATTAGCATTAGAGTTCGAATGCTTCTCAAAACGCGATATAGCACCTCATTCCTATGTTTCATGATAATATATAATATTCATTGCGAAGTGTCAAGTATATCTCGTATTCACTTCAAGAGAATGAAAATGTGACACTTCCATGCCTGGAAATAGCGTTTCCAGATGTCAACGTATCGTAGCAATAGAGTTCTAATGCTTCTTAAAACGCGATATCGCATCTCATTTCTATGTTTCAGAACATGATATAATATTCATTGCGAAGTGTTATGTATGCCTCGTCTACACTTCAAAAGAATGTAAGTACCTCACTTCCGTGCTAGGAAATGCGTTTCCAGGTATCTACGTATCGAAGCAGTAGAGTTCTAATTCTTGTTAGAACGCGATAACGCATCTCATTTCTATGTTTCATGATCAGATATAATATTCATTGTGGAGACGTAGGTATACCTCGTATTCACTTCAAAAGAATGTAAATGCGACACTTCCTTGCTAGGAAATAGCGTCTGCAGATGTCTGCGTATCGAAGCAATAGGGTTCTAATGCTTCTTAGAACGGGATACCGCATCTCATTTCTATGTTTCATAATAAGATATAATATTCATTGCGAAGTGCTATGTATACCACGTCTACACTTCAAAAGAGTGTAAATGCCACACTTCCTTGCTAGGAAATGTCGCTTCCAGGTGTCTACGAAAATGGAAAGTAGCGAGCAGAAAAAGAAACTGATGGAGCTACAAAGTAGATTGATACATCCGTCAAATGATGATTCTAGGTTAATAAAATCTGTTAATTAAAGAACTATTGCAAAAATCAAGTATAATCAATATTACTTCTGCTCAACGGCTATAATAGAATTGGACCGAAATGGGTACAAAACAGGCAATTATATCTATACGTTCTATTCTATGCAAAGGCAATTATTTCAAAGAGAAAAGATGTGTTACTTACAAATTACTTATGTTCCTAGAAATCTCACTAATTCAGGTTTCTTGTCTTGCAGAACTTATCATTCATGTAACATGTAAAGGGGTCGAAGACTAGTAAAAGATTTTTATATTTCATAGCCTCACTTGATACGTTGATTGGATCACGTAAAATATCGGACATTAATTGCATCTACATCTTCAGACCTTAAATATATAATTGCAACAACGTATTTAATAGTATTTTAATAACATTTTTCTAATTGTTTATATCTAATTCTAATAAATATATATTAATCGAATAAGTTGCTTTACCAAAGAATAAAAGTATCTGAGGCTTACAAATCGGAGCATTACATAACAAACGTGCATCACATATATAATATTACATGTAACGAAAGATGAAGACCAAAAAGATCGTACATAAGTTGAATCCACAATGCGGTCATAGAGATACAGAAACGGCAAAAATTCCAAACAGTAATTTAAAAATTTCAAAAAGGGGGGAGTGAAAATCCATCTCCTTGACGATGATAAGGAACAAGTCTGCCTCATGCACTACAATATCCCAAACATCCAGCGATTGGCACGCCAATGACAACGGATGGAACGAATTCCGTGACAGAACTGTGCTAACAAAGTGCTCCTACTCAGCTTTCGAAATGGCATACTGTTAGTACTGGGGCGGCATTCGTATCACGGCACTATTAAAGCACCGAGATATAGCACACGGGCTACACGGCCGTGACAATGACACTATCAGCTCACCATAGCTACACGCATGGTTGTGGCGTAGGCTGACATTTACTAATGGGGAAGCTGTTTCCATAAAAATTATAAGCAAATATGAAAAATGACTAAACTGTGCAATTTATTTATTTTGATTCTCGATTTTATTATTTTCTATAAACTAGCTCGATAGGGCGATTTTTTCCATAAAGTCGATAATTACTTTGTCATAAAAATATATACACTTATTTTATATATATTTTCTTCAATTTATTGTTACAAATTCATGCAATTGAGGGTTACATTAAATACGATGACAGCATGGTATTTCAAAAATTACACAAGGCGAAGTTAGGGACGCAACAGCATGAATTTTTATTTTATAAGTAATATTTTTTTTATAAATAATATTTTTAGTCTATGATGGATTGAAAGAAATATATACGACTCGCTCAATAACTATAAATATAGGAAAACGACCATCAAAATGTCTGTCAATACTCGTATGCTGAACATCTACTGACATCTAACGGTTCTAATTTGTATGAAAGCACAGGTTCCCCATTGCCAAATGTGATCCTGCGTCATTGCAGAGGAGATTCATGAATGGAGCGATGATACGCGTGTCACCATGGTGCTCGTGCTGCGCGATTCGCTTGTCTAGAACGTGCTGGTAACACGTTCTGGCATTTTAGTCAACGAATCCGGTCACAGATGACTACGAATGAGTTGACACACCTCGGAAGTGGCAATATAGTGCCGGCATGGTGTCGATACCATCTTGCCGTTTGTTATTGGGGATGCTTTTTAGTGCATTATTCGGAATTGAATTTGAACACATAGCTACTTAATCGCAAATTTGTATATACTGTGACGTGGTGAAGTCACAAGGTTCGCTCACCCCCCCCCCCCCCCCTGCTTCGGTTAGACTAGTTCGCAGATCACCACCCATGCGAGAAGCGCGACACGGACCATCGCGATAGCTGTATTTGCGAGGAGAGTGAAATACACGTTGGTAGAAACTTCCCCCCCCCCCCCCCCCCTCGTTTCACTCTCATCGTTCTACGGATTAGACTGGCGAGCTGATGGAAGAAGCGACCCATAAGACGCCTCTTCGGGGGACAATAAGACCGCAGGTTCGCAGAAGAGCTGTGCGCCGAGGTAGCGTGACGGGCTCGACGGTGGAGGAGTCGGAAAGTGAGCAAGAAGAGATCCTGAAGCCCGAAGGATAGGATCCAGAGCTCTGCAACGATAAGACCGCTGCCATAGTCCATGGAGACAAACAGGATGGTTCTCGGGTGTGAGAAGGACCTCTACCCCTCCCCATTAGAACTCTATTGCTTCGATACGTAGACATCTGGAAACGCTATTCCCTACCAAGGAAGTATTGCATTTACATTCTTTTGTAGTGTAAACGAGGTATGAACAACACTTCGCAATGAACATTACATCTTATCATGAAACATAGAAATGAGATGCGATATCGCGTTTTAAGAAGCATTAGAACATTATTGCTTCGATAGGTAGACATCCGGAAACGCTATTTCTTAGCCAGGATGTGTGGCATTTACATTTTTTTGAAGTGTCGACGAGGTATACATATCACTCCACAATGCATATTATATCTTATCATGAAACATAGAAATGAGATGCGATATCGCGATATATGAAGCATTCTAACTCTATTGCTTCGATACGTAGACATCTGCAAACGCTATTTCCTAGCGAGGAAGTGTCGCATTTACATTCTTTTGTAGTGTAGATGAGGGATACATAACAACACTTCGCAATGAATATTATATCTTATCATAAGACATAGAAATGAGATGCGATATCGGGTTTTAAGAAGCACTAGAACTCTATTGCTACGATACGTAGACATCTGCAAACGTTATTCCCTAGCAAGGAAGTGTAGCATTTACATTCATATGAAGTGTAGACGAGGAATACATGACACTTCGCAATGAGTATTATACCTTATCGTGAAACACAGAAGTGAGATGCGATATCGGGTTTTAACAAGTATTAGAACTCAATTGCTACGATACTTAGACATCTGCAAACGCTATTTCCTAGCATGGAAGTGCCGTGTTTACATTCTTTTGAAGTGAATAAGAGGTATACATGACAGTTCGCAATGAATATTATATCTTATCATGAAACATTGAAATGAGATGCGATATCGCGATTTAAGAAGCATTAGAACTCCATTGCTACGATACGTAGACATCTGCAAACGCTATTTCCTAGCAAGGAAGTGTCGCATTTACATTCATTTGAAGTGTGCCCGAGGTATACATGACACTTCGCAATGAATATTATAACTTATCACGAAACATAGAAATGAGATGCGATATTGCGATCTAAGAAGCATTAGAATTCTATTGCTACGATACGTAGGCATCTGCAAACGCTATAACCTAGCAAAGAATAGTCGCATTTACATTCTTTTGATGTGAATACGAGGTATACATGATACTTCGCAATGAATATTATATTTTATAATGAAACATAGTAGTGAGATGCGATATCACGTTTTAAGAAGCATTAAAACTCTATTGCCTCGACGCGTAGACATCTACAGACGCCATTTCCTAGCAAGGAAGTGTCGCATTTACATTCGTTTGGAGAGAATACGAGGTATACATGACACTTCGCAATGAATATTATATCTTATCATGAAACATCGAAGAGAGATGCGATATCGCGTTTTAAGAAGCATTAAAACTCTATGGCCTCGATGCGGAGACATCTGCAAACGCTATTTCCTAGCATGGAATTGCCGCACTTACATTCTTTTGAAGTGAATACGAGGTATACATGACACTTCGCGATGAATATTATATCTTATCACGAAACATATAAATGAGATGCGATATCGCGATTTAAGTAGCATTAGAACTCTATTGCCTCGATGCGGAGACATCTGCAAACGCTATTTCCCTGCAAGCAATAGTCGCATTTACATTCTTCTGAAGTGAATACGAGGTATACATGACACTTCGCAATGCATATTATATTTTATCACGAAACATGGAAATGAAATGCGACATCTCGTTTTAAGAAGCATTAGGACTCTATTGCTACGATACGTAGACATCTGCGAACGCTACTACCTAGGATGGAAACGTCGCATTTACATTCTTTTGAAGTGAATACGAGGTGTACATGACACTTCGGAGTGAATACTATAACTTATCACGGAACATAGGAATGAGATGCGATATCGCGATTTAAGTAGCATTAGAACTCTATTGCCTCAATGCGTAGACATCTGCAAACGCTATTTCCTAGCAAGGAAGTGTCGCATTTACATTCATTTGAAGTGTATGCGAGGTATACATGACACTTCGCAATGAACATTATATCTAATCATGAAACATAGAAATGAAATGCGACATCTCGTTTTGAGTAGCATTAGAACTCTATTGCTACAATACGTAGACATCTGCAAACACTATTTCCCAGCATGGAAGTGTCGCATTTACATTCTTTTGAAGTGAATACGAGATATACATGACAGTTCGCAATGAATATTATATCTTATCATGAAACATAGGAATGAGGTGCTATATTGCGTTTTGATAAGCATTAGAACTCTATTGCTAATATACGTAGACATCTGCAAACTCTATTTCCTACCATGGAAATGTCAAATTTACATTCATTTGAAGTGAATACGAGGTATACATGACACTTCGCAATGTATATTATATCTTATCAGGAAACATAGAAATGAGATTTGACATCGCGATTTATGTAGCATTAGTACTCTATTGCTACGATACATAGATATCTGCAAACGCTATTTCCTAGCAACCAATAGTCGCATTTACATCCTTTTGAAGTGAATACGAGGTGTACATGACACTTCGCAATGAATATTATATCTTATCACGAAACATAGAAACTTGATGAGATATCGTGTTTAAAGAAGCGTTAGTTCTCTATTGCTACGATACGTAGACATCTGCAAACGCTATTTCCTAGCAAGGAAATGTCGCGTTTACATTCTTTTGAAGTGAATACGAGGTGTACATGACACTTCGCAATGAATATTATATCTTATCATGAGACATAGTAATGAGATGCGAAATCGCGTTATAGGAAGCATTAGAACTCTATAGCTTCGGTACGTAGACATCTGCAATCGCTATTTCCTAGCAAGGAAATGTCGCATTTACATTCATTTGATGTGTATGCGAAGTATACATGACACTTCGCAATGAATATTATAACTTATCATGAAACATAGAAATGAGGTGCGATATCGCGTTTTAAGAAGCATTAGAACTCCATTGCTACGAAACGTAGAAATCTGCAAACGGTATTTCCTAGCAACCAATAGTCGCGTTTACATACTTTTGAAGTGAATACGAGGTGTACATGACACTTCGCAATGAATATTATATCTTATCACGAAACATAGGAATGAGATGCGATATCGGGATTTAAGTAGCATTAGAACTCTATTGCTACGATACGTAGACATCTGCAAACTCTATTTCCTAGCAAGGAATTGTCGCATTTACATTCTTTTGAAGTGAATACGAGGTATACATGACACTTCGCAACGAATTTTATATCTTATCACGAAACATAGAAATGAAATGCGACATCTCGTTTTAAGAAGCATTAGAACTCTATTGCTATTATACGTAGATATCTGCAAACGCTATTTCCTAGCAAGGAAATGTCGCATTTACATTCATTTGTAGTGCATGCGAAGTATACATGACACTTCGCAATGAATATTATATCTTATCACGAAACATAGGAATGAGATGCGATATCGGGATTCAAGTAGCACTAGAACTATATTGCTACGATACGTAGACATCTGCAAACGCTATTTCCTAGCAAGGACTAGTCGCATTTACATTCTTTTGTAGTGAATACGAGGTATACATGACACTTCGCAATGAATATTATATCTTATCACGAAACATAGAAACTTGATGAGATATCGTGTTTAAAGAAGCGTTAGTTCTCTATTGCTACGATACGTAGACATCTGCAAACGTTATTCCCTAGCAAGGAAGTGTAGCATTTACATTCATATGAAGTGTAGACGAGGAATACATGACACTTCGCAATGAGTATTATACCTTATCGTGAAACACAGAAGTGAGATGCGATATCGGGTTTTAACAAGTATTAGAACACAATTGCTACGATACTTAGACATCTGCAAACGCTATTTCCTAGCATGGAAGTGTCGTGTTTACATTCTTTTGAAGTGAATAAGAGGTATACATGACACTTCGCAATGAATATTATATCTTATTGCGAAACATAGAAATGAAATGCGACATCTCGTTTTAAGAAGCATTAGGACTATATTGCTACGATACGTAGACATCTGCAAACGCTATATCCTAGGATGGAAACGTCGCATTTACATGCTTTTGAACTGAATGCGAGGTATGCATGACACTTCGCAATGAATATTATATCTTATCACGAAACATAGATATAAGATGCGATATCGCGATTTAAGCAGCATTAGAACTCTACTGCTACGATTCGTAGACATCTGCAAACGCTATTTCCTAGCAAGGAAATGTCGCATTTACATTCTTTTGAAGTGAATACGAGGTATACATCACAGACCACAATGAGTATTATATCTTATCATCAAACATAGAATTGAGATGCGATAAAGCGATTTAAAATGCATTAGAACACTATTGCTGTGATACGAAGATATCTGCAAACGCTATTTAATACAAAGGAAGAGTCGCATTTACATTCTTTTGAAGTGTATGCGAGGTATACATAACAGTCCACAATGAATATATCTTATCATGAAACATAGAAATGAGATGCGATATCACGATTTAGGAAGCATTAGAACTATATTGCATCGATATGTAGACATCTGGAAACTCTATTTTCTAGAAGGGATGTGCCGCATTTACATTCATTTGAAGTGTAGACGAGGAATCCATAACACTTCGCAATAATTATTATATCTTGTCATGAAAAATAGAAAAGAGATGCGATTTCCCTTTTCAAGAAGCATTAGAACCCTATTGCTTCGGTACGTAGACATCTGTAAACGCTATTTCCTAGCAAGGACGTGTCGCATTTACATTCTTTTGAAGTGAACACGAGGTATACATAACACTCCAGAATGAATATTATATCATATCATGAAATAAAGAAATGAGATGCGATATCACGATTTAAGAAGCGTTAGAACTCTATTGCTTCGGTACGTAGACATCCGGAAACGCTATTTCCTAAAAAGGAAGTGTCCCATTTATATTCTTTTGAAATGAATACGAGATATACATAACACTGCACAATGAAAATTATATCTTATCATGAAACATAGAAATGAGATGCGATGTCGCGTTTTAAGCAGCATTAGCACTCTATTGCTACGATACGTAGACATCTGCAAACGCAATTTCCTAGCATGGAAGTGTCGCATTTACATTCATTTGTAGTGTAGACGAGGAATACATAACACTCCACAATGAATATTATATATTATAATGAAACATAGAAATGAGAAGCGATATCGCGTTTCGAGAAGCATTAGAATTCTAATGGTACGATACGTAGACATCTGCAGACGCTACTTCCTAGCAAGGTTGTGTCGCATTTACATTCTTTTGAAAGGAATACGAGGTATACATGACACTTCGCAATGAATATTATATCTTATCATGAAACATAGATATGAGATGCGATATCCCGAATTAGCAAGCTTTAGAAATCTATTGCTTCGATAAGTAGACATCTGCAAACGCTATTTCCTAGGAAGGAAGTGTCGCATTTACATTCATTTTAAGTGTATGCGGGGTATACATGACACTTCGCAATGAATATTATATATTAACATGAAACATAGAAATGAGAAGCGATATCACGTTTTGAGAAGCATTAGAACTCTAATCCCACGAATCGTAGACATTTGCAAACGCTATTTCCTAGCAAGGAAGTGTCGCATTTACATTCATTTGAAGTATAGACGAGATACACATAACACTGCACAATGAAAATTATATCTTATCATGAAACATAAAAATGAGATGCGATATGACGATTTAAGAAGCATTAGAATTCTATTGCTTCGATACGTAGACATCTGCAAATGCTGTTTCCTGGCAAGGAAGTGTCGCATGTACATTCAGTTGAAGTGTATGCGAGGTATACATGGCACTTCGCAATGAATATTATATCTGATCATGAAACATAGAAATGAGATGCGATATGGCGATTTAATAAGCATAGAATACTATTGCTTCGATACGTAGACATCTGCAAACGCTACCTACTAGCAAGGAAGTGTCGCATTTACATTCTTTTGAAAGGAATACGAGGTATACATGAAACTTCGCAATGAATATTATATCTTTTCATGAAACATAGAAAAGAGATGGGATATGACGATTTAAGAAGCATTAGAACTCTATTGCTTCGGTACGTAGACATCTGCAAACGCTATTTCCTAGCAAGGAAGTGTCGCATTAACATTCTTTTGAAGTTAATACGAGGTATACATAACACTCCACAATGAATATTATATATTATAATGAAACATGTTAATGAGTAGCGATATCGCGTTTCGAGAAGCATTAGAATTCTAATGGTACGATACGTAGACATCTGCAAACGCTATTTCCTGGCAACGAAGTGTCGCGTTTACATTCTTTTGAAGTGAATACGAGGTGTACATAACACTGCACAATGAATATTATATCTTATCATAAAACATAGAAATGAGATGCGATATCGCGATTTAAGAAGCATTAGGAGACTAATGCTTCGATACGTAGACATCTGCAAACGCTATTTCCTAGCAAGGAAGTGTCGCATTTTCGTTCATTTGAAGCGTATGCGAGGTATACATGACACTTCGCAGTGAATATTATATATTATCATGAAACATAGATATGAGATGCGATTTCGCGATATAAGAAGCAATAGAACACTATTGCTTCGATACGTAGACATCTGCAAACGCTATTTCCTAGCAAGGATGTGTCGCATTTACATTCATTTGCAGTGTACGCGAGGAATACATGACACTTCGCAATGAATACTATATCTTATCATGAAACGTAGATATGAGATGCGATATGGCTATTTAAGAAGCATTAGAACTCTACTGCTTCGGTACGTAGACATCTGCAAACGCTATTTCCTAGCAAAGAAGTGTCGCATTTACATCCACTTGAAGTATAGACGCGATATACATAACACTGCACAATGAATATTATATCTTATCATGAAACATAGATATGAGATGCGATATCCCGAATTAGCAAGCTCTAGAAATCTATTGCTTGGATAAGTAGACATCTGCAAACGCTATTTCCTAGGAAGGAAGTGTCGCATTTACATTCACTTTAAGTGTATGCGTGGTATACATGACACTTCGCAATGAATATTGTATATTATCATGAAACATAGAAATGAGAAGCGATATCGCGTTTTGAGAAGCATTAGAACTCTAATCCCACGAAACGAAGACATCTGCAAACGCTATTTCCTAGCAAGGAAGTGTCGCATTTACATTCATTTGAAGTATAGACGAGATATACATAACAAAGCACAATGAATATTATATCTTATCATGAAACATAGAAATGAGATGCAATATGGCGATTTAAGAAGCATTAGAACTCTATTGCTTCGATACGTAGACATTTCCAAACGCTACTTCCTAGCAAGGAAGTGTCGCATTTATATTCTTTTGAAAGGAATACAAGGTATGCATGACACTTCGCAATGAATATTATATCTTATCATGAAACATAGAAATGAGATTCGATATGGCGATTTATGAAGCATCTGATGTCTATTACTTCGATACGTAGACATCTGCAAACGCTATTTCCTAGCAAGAAATTGTAGCATTTACATCCATTTGAGGTATAGACGAGATATACATAACACTGCACAATGAATATTATTTCTTATCATGAAACATAGAGATGAGATGCGATTTCGCGATTTACGAAGAATTAGAACACTATTGCTTCGATACGTAGACATCTGTAAACGCTACTTCCTAGCAAGGAAGTGTCGCATTTACATTCTTTTGAAAGGAATACGAGGTATACGTGGCACTTCGCAATGAATATTATATCTTATCATGAAACATAGAAATGAGATGCGATATGACGATTTAAGAAGCATTAGAACTCTATTGCTTCGATACGTAGACATCTGCAAACACTATTTCCCACCAAGGAACTGTCGTATTTACATTCGTTTGAATTGTTTGCGAGGTATACTTGAAACTTCGCAATGAATATTATATATTATCATGAAACATAGATATGAGATGCAATATCGCGAATTAGCAAGCTTTAGAAATCTATTGCTTCGATACGTAGACATCTGCAAACGCTATTTCCTAGCAAGGAAGTGTCGCATTTACATACATTTTAAGTGTTTGCGAGGTATACATGACCCATCGCAGTGAATATTATATATTGTCATGAAACATAGAAATGAGATGCGATATCGCGAATTAACAAGCTTTAGAACTCTATTGCTTCGATACGTAGACATCTGCAAACACTATTCCCTAGCAAGGAACTGTCGCATTCACCTTCATTTGAAGTGTATGCGAGGTATACATGACACTTCGCAGTGAATGTTATATCTTATCACGAAATATAGAAATGAGATGCGATATCGCGATTTAAGAAGCATTAGAACACTATTTCTTCGATACGAAGACATCTGCAAACGCTATTTCCTAGCAAGGAAGTGACGCATTTACATTATTTTGAAGTGAGTACTAGGTATACATGACACTTCGCAATGAATATTATATCTTATCATGAAACATAGAAATGAGTTGCGATCTCGCGTTTGAAGAAGCGTTAGAGCTCTATTGCCATGATACATAGTCACCTGCAATCGCTATTTCCTAGGAAGGAAGTGTCGCAATTACATTCATTTGAAGTGTATGCGAGGTATACATGACACATCGCAATGAATATTATATCTCATTATGAAACATAGAAATGAGAAGCGATATCGCGTTTTAAGAAGCATTGGATCTCTAATGCCACGAAACGTAGACATCTGCAAACGCTATTTCCTAACAAGAAAGTGTCGCATTTACATTCTTTTGAAAGGAATACGAGGTATACATGACACTTCACAATGAATATGGTATCTTATCATGAAACATAGAAATGTGATGCGATATCGCGATTTAAGATGCTTTAGGACTCTATTGCTTCGATACGTAGATATCTGCAAACACTATTTCCTAGGAAGGAACTGTCGCATTCACATTCATTTGAAGTGTATGCGAGGTATACATGACACTTCGCAATGAATTTTATATATTATCAAGAAACATAGATATGAGATGTGATAACGCGAATTAGCATGCTTTAGAAATCTAATGCTTCGATACGTAGACACCTGCAAACGCTGTTTCCTAGCAAGGATGTGTCGCATTCACATTCTCTTGAAGTGAATACGAGGTATACATAACACTCCACAATGTATATTATATCTTATCATGAAACAGAAATGAGGCGCGATTTCGCGCTTTAGGAGGCAATAGAATACTATTGCTACGATACGTAGACATCTGCAAACGCTACTTCCTTGCAAGGAAGTGTCGCAATTACATTCTTTAGAAGTGAATACGAGGTATACATGACACCTCGCATTGAATATTATATGTATTCATGAAACATAGAAATGAGATGCGATATCGCTTCTTAAGAAGCATTAGAAACCTATTGCCACGATACGCAGACACCTGCAGACGCAATTTCCAGGCAAGGAAGTGTCGCGTTTACATTCTTTTGAAGTGAGTACGAGGTATACATGACATTTGGCAATGAATATTATATCTTATCATGAAATATAGAAATAAGATGCGATATGGCGATTTAGGAGGCATTAGAACTCTATTGCTTCGATAAGTAGACATCTGCAAATGCTATTTCCTAGCAAGGAAGTGTCGTATTTACATTCATTTTAAGTGTATGCGAGGTATGCATGGCACTTCGCAATGAATATTATATATTATCGTGAAACATAAATATGAGATGCGATAACGCGAATTAGCATGCTTTAGAAATCTATTGCTTGGATACGTAGAAATCTGCAAACGCTATTTCCTAGCAAGGAAGTGCCGCATTTACATTCATTTTAAGTGTATGCGAGGTATACATGACACTTCGCAGTGAATATTATATATTATCATGAGACATAGAAATGAGAAGCGATATCGCGTTTTGAGAAACATTAGAACCCTAATGCCACGATACGTAGACATCTGCAAACGCTATTTCCAAGCAAAGGAAGTGTCGCATTTACATTCATCTGATTTATAGACGAGATATACATAACACTGCACAATGAATATTAAATCTTATCATGATACATAGAAATGAGATGCAATATGGCAATTTAAGAAGCATTGGAAATCCATTTCTTCGATACGTAGACATCTGCAAACGCTACTTCCTAGCAAGGAAGTGTCGCATTTACATTCATTTGAAAGGAATACGAGGTGTACATTACACTCCACAATGAATATTATGTCTTATCATGAAACATAGAAATGAGATGCAATATGACGATTTAAGAAGCATTGGAAAACTATTGCCTCGATACGTAGATATCTGCAAACACTATTTCCTAGGAAGGAACTGTCGCACTCACATTCATTTGAAGTGTATGCGAAGTATACATGACACTTCGCAATGAAATTTATATATTATCAAGAAACATAGATATGAGATGGGATAACGCGAATTAGCATGCTTTAGAAATCTATTGCTTCGATACGTAGACACCTGCAAACGCTGTTTCCTAGCAAGGAAGTGTCGCATTCACATTCTCTTGAAGTGAATACGACGTATACATATCACTCCACAATGTATATTATATCTTATCATGAAACATAGAAATGAGGAGCGATTTCGCGCTTTAGGAGGCATTAGAATACTATTGCTACGATACGTAGACATCTGCAAACGCTACTTCCTTGTAAGGAAGTGTCGCAATTACATTCTTTTGAAAGGAATACGAGGTATTCATAACACTCTACAATGAATATTATATCTTATCATGAAACATAGAAATGAGATGCAATATGCCGATTTAAGAAGCATTAGAAAAATATTGCTACGATACGTAGACATCTGCAAACGCTATTTCCTAGCAAGGAAGTGTCGCATTTATATTCCTTTAAAGTGAATACGACGTATTCATATCACTGCACAATGAATATGATATCTTATCATGAAACATAGAAATGAGATGCGATATCGCTTCTTAAGAAGCATTAGAAACCTATTGCCACGATACGCAGACACCTGCAGACGCAATATCCTGGCAAGGAAGTGTCGCGTTTACATTCTTTTGAAGTGAGTACGAGGTATACATGGCACTTCGCAATGAATATTATATCTTATCAGGAAACGTAGATATGAGATGCGATTTGACGATTTGAGAAGCATTAGAACACCATTGCTTCGATACGTAGACATCTGCAAACGCTACTTCCTAGCAAGGAAGTGTCGCATTTACATTCTTCTGAAAGGAATACGAGGTATACATGGCACTTCGCAATGAATATTATATCTTATCATGAAACGTAGAAATGAGATGCGATATGACGATTTAAGAAGTATTAGAAATCTAATGGTTCGATACGTAGACATCTGCAAACGCTACTTCCTAGCAAGGAAATTTCGCATTTACATTCTTATGAAAGTAATACGAGGTACACATGACACTTCGCAATGAATATTATATCTTATCATGTAACATAGATATGAGATGCGATATGACGGTTTAAGAAGCATTAGATCTATATTGCTTCGATACGTTGACATCTGCAAACACTATTTCCTAGCAAGGAAGTGTCGCATTTACATTCTTTTGAAACGAATACGAGGTATACATGGCACTTCAAAATGAATATTATATCTTATCAGGAAACGTAGATATGAGATGCGATTTGACGATTTGAGAAGCATTAGAACTCCATTGCTACGATACGTAGACATCTGCAAACGAAACTTCCTAGGAAGGAAGTGTCGCATTTACATTCTTTTGAAGTGAATACGAGATATACATAACACTGCGCAATGAATATTATATCTTATCATGAAACATAGAAATGAGATGCGATATGGCGATTTAAGAAGCATTAGAACTCTATTGCTTCGATACGTAGACAACTGCAAACACTATTTCCTAGCAAGGAACTGTCGCATTCACATTCGTTTGAATTGTATGCGAGGTACACATGAATCTTCGCAATGAATATTATATATTATCATGGAACATAGATATGAGATGCGATATCGCGAATTACCAAGCTTTAGAAATCTATTGCTTCGATACGTAGAGATCTGCAAACGCTACTTTCTAGCAAGGAAGTGTCGTATTTACATCCATTTGAAGTGTAGACGAGATATACATAACACTGCACAATGAATATTATATCTTATCATGAATCATAGAAATGAGGTGCGATATCGCGATTTAAAAAGCATTAGAAATCTATTGCTACGATACGTAGTCATCTGCAGACGCTATTTCCTAGCAAGGAAGTGTCGCACTTACATTCTTTTGAAACGAATACGAGGTATACATGGCACTGCGCAATGAATATTATATCTTATCAGGAAACGTAGATATGAGGTGCGATTTGACGATTTGAGAAGCATTAGAACTCCATTGCTTCGATACGTAGACATCTGCAAACGCTACTTCCTAGCAAGGAAGTGTCGCATTTACATTCTTTTGAAACTAATACGAGGTATACATGGCACTTCGCAATGAATATTATATCTCATTATGAAACATAGAAATGAGATGCGATATTGCGTTTTAAGAAGCATTAGAAATCTATTGGTTCGATACGTAGACATCTGCAAACGCTACTTCCTAGCAAGGAAGTGTCGCATTTACATTCATTTGAAGTGAGTCCGAGGTAAACATGACACTTCGCAGTGAATATTATATCTTATCATGAAACATAGAAATGAGATGCGATATCGCGATTTAAAAAGCATTAGAACTCTATTGCTACGATACGTAGTCATCTGCAGACGCTATTTCCTAGCAAGGAAGTGTCGCATTTACATTCTTTTGAAGTGAATACGAGGTATACATAACACTGCACAATGAATATTATGTATTATCATGAAACATAGTAATGAGTAGCGATATCGCGTTTTGAGAAGCATTAGAACCCTAATGCCACGAAACGTAGACATCTGCAAACACTATTTCCTAGCAAGGAACTGTCGCATTCACATTCATTTGAAGTGTATGCGAGGTATACATGACACTTCGCAATGAATATTATATATTATCGTGAAACATAGATGTGAGATGCGATATCGCGAATTAGCAAGCTTTAGAATTCTATTGCTTCGATACGTAGACATCTGCAAACGCTACTTCCAAGCAAGGAAGTGTCGCTTTTACATTCTTTTGAAGTGAATACGAGGTATACATAACACTGCACAATGAATATTATATATTATCATGAAACATAGTAATGAGTAGCGATATCGCGTTTTGAGAAGCATTAGAACTCTAACGCTACGATACGTAGACATCTGCAAAAGCTATTTCCCGGCAAGGAAGTGTCGCGTTTACACTCTTTTGAAGTGAATACGAGGTATACATAACACTCCACAATGAAAATTATATCTTATCATGAAACATAGAAATGAGATGTTATATGGCGATAGAAGAAGCATTAGAAATCTATTGCTTCGATACGTAGACATCTGCAAACGCTACTTCCTAACAAGGAAGTGTCGCATTTACATTCTTTTGAAGGGAATACGAGGTATACATGACACTTCGCAATGAATATTATATCTTATTATGAAACGTAGAAATGAGATGCGATATGACGATTTAAGAAGCATTAGAACTCTATTGCTTCGATACGTGGACATCTGCAAACGCTATTTCCCAGCAAGGAAGTGTCGCAATTACAATCTTTTGAGGTGAATACGAGGTATGCATAACACTGCGCAATGAATATTATATCTTATCATGAAACATAGAAATGAGGTGCGATATGGCGATTTATGAAGCATTAGATGTCTATTTCTTCGATACGTAGACATCTGCAAACGCTATTTCCTAGCAAGGAAGTGTCGCACTTACATTCTTTTGAAAGGAATACGAGGTATACATGACACTTCGCAATGAATATTATATCTTATCATGAAACGTAGGTATGAGATGCGATATGACGGTTTAAGAAGCATTAGAAAACTATTGCTTCGATACGTAGACATCTGCAAACGCTATTTCCATGCAAGGAAGTGTCGCATTTACATTCTTTTGAAGTGAATACGAGGTATTCATAACACTGCACAAGGAATATTATATCTTGTCATGAAACATAGAAATGAGATGCTATATCGCGATTTAAGAAGCATTAGAACTCTATTGCTCCGACACATAGACATCTGCAGACGCTAATTTCTGGCAAGGAAGCGTCGCATATTCATTCTTCTGAAGTGAATACGAGGTATACATAACACTCCACAATGAATATTATAACTTATCATGAAACTTAGGAATGACGTGCGAAATCGCGCTTTAAGAAGCATTAGAACTCTACTACTTCGATACGTAGACATCTGCAAACGATATTTCCTACCAAGGAAGTGTCGCATTTACATTCATTTGTAGTGTATGCGAGCTATACATAACTCTGCACAGTGAATATTATATCTTATCAGGAAACGTATATACGAGATGCGAAATGAAGATTTAAGAAGCATTAGAACTCTATTGCTTCGATACGTAGACATCTGCAAACGCTACTTCCTAGCAAGGAAGTGTCGCATTTACATCCATTTGAAGTATAGACGAGATATACATAACACTGCACAATGAATATTATATCTTATCATGAAGCATAGAAATGAGATGCGATATGGCGATTTAAGAAGCATTAGAACCCTATAGCTTCGATACGTAGACATCTGCAAACGCTATTTCCTGGCAAGGAAGTGTCGCGTTTACATTCTTTTGAAACGAATACGAGGTATACATGTCACTTCGCAATGAATACTATATCTTATCTCGAAACATAGAAATGATATGCGATTTCGCGATTTAAGAAGCATTAGAACACTGTTTCTTCGATACGGAGACATCTGCAAACTCTATTTCCTGGGAAGGTATTGTCGCATTTACTTTCCTTTGAAGTGGATACGAGGATTACATAACACTGCACATTGAATATTATATCTTGTCATCAAACGTAGATATGAGATGCGATATGAAGATTTAAGAAACATTAGAAAACTATTGCTTCGATACGTAGACATCTGCAAACGCTACTCTCTAGCAAGGAAGTGTCGCATTTACATTCTTTCGAAAGGAATACGGGGTATACATGACACTTCGCAATGAATATTATTTCTTATCATGAATCGTAGATATGAGATGCGTAATGACGATTTAAGGAGCATTAGAAAACCATTGCTCCGATACGTAGACATCTGCAAAGGGTACTTCCTAGCAAGGAAGTGTCGCATTTACATTCGTTTGAAGAGATTGCGCGATATATATGACATTTCGCAATGAATATTATATCTAAGCATGAAACATAGAAATGAGATGCGATATCGCGTTTCAGGTAACATTAGAACTCTACTGCTACGATACGTAGACATCTGGAAACGCTATTTCCTAGAAAGGAAGTGTCGCATTTACATTCATTTTAAGTGTATACGACATATACATGGCAATCCGCAATGAATATTATTCCTTATCGTGAAACGTAAAAATGAGATGCGATATCGCGTTATAAGAAGCATCAGAACTCTATTGCTTAAATAAGTAGACATCATCCAACGCTATTTCCTAGCAAGGAAGTTTCGCATTTACAACTATTTGAAGTGTAGACGAGGAGTACATAACACTTCTCCATGAATATTAGATCTCATCATGAAACATGGAAATGAGATGCGATATCTCCTTTCACAAGCATTAGATCTCTATTGCCACGATACGTAGACATCTGCAAACGCTATTTCCTAGCAAGGAAGTGTCGCATTTACATTCATTTGTAGTTTAGACGAGATATACATAACACTGTACAATGAATATTATATCTTATCATGAAATACAGCAATGAGATGCGATATGGCGATTTAAGAAGCATTAGAAGTCTACTGGTTCGATACGTAGACATCTGCAAACGCTATTTCCTAGGAAGGAAGTGTCGTATTTACATTCTTTTGATGTGACTACGAGGTATACATGACACTTCGCAATGAATATTATATCTAATCATGAAACATCGAAATGAGATGCGATATGACGATTTAAGAAGCATTAGAAATCTATTGCTTCGATACGAAGACATCTGCAAACGATATTTCCTAGCAAGGAAGTGCCGTATTTACATTTATTTGAAGTGTATGCGAGGCATACATGACACTTCGCAGTGAATACTATATATTATCATGAACCATAGATATGAGATGCGATATCGCGTTTTGAGAAGCATAAGAACTCCATTGCCACGATACGCAGACATCTGCAAACACCGTTTCCTAGCAAGGAAGTGTCGCATTTACATCCATTTGAAGTGTATGCGAGGTATATATGACACTTCGCAGTGAATATTACATCTTATCATGAAACATAGAAATGAGATGCGATATGACGATTTAAGAAGCATTGGAACTCTATTGCTTCGATACATATACATCTGCAAACGCTAATTCCTAGCAAGGTAGTGTCGCATTTACATTCTTTTGAGGTGAATACGAGGTATACATAACACTGCACAGTGAATATTATATCTTATCATGAAACATAGAAATGAGATGCGATATGACGATTTAAGAAGCATTAGAACTCTGTTGCTTCGATACGTAGATATCTGCAATCGCTATTTCCTAGCAAGGAAGTGTCGCATTTACATTCTGTTGAAATGAATACGAGGTAAGCATGACACTTCGCAATGAATATTATATCTTATCACGAAACATAGAAATGAGATGCGATATCGCGATTTAAGAAGCTTTAGAGCACTATTTCTTCGATACGGTGACGTCTGCAAACGCTATTTCCTAGCAAGGTATTGTCGCATTCACTTTCCTTTGAAGTGAATACGAGGAGTACATAACACTGCACATTAAATATTATATCTTATCATGAAACATAGGAATGAAATGCGATATCGCAATTGGAGAAGCATTAGAACTCTATTGCTTCGATACGTAGACATCTGCCAACGCTATTTCCTAGCAAGGAAGTGTCGCATTTACATTCATTTTAAGTGTATGCGAGGTATACGTGACACTTCGCAATGAATATTGTATAATACCATGTATCATAGAAATGAGAAACGATATCGCGTTTTGAGAAGCATTAGAGCACTAGTGCTACGATACGTAGGCATCTGCAAACGCTATTTGCTAGCAAGGAATTGTGGCATTCACTTTCTTTTGAAGTGAATACGAGGAGTACATAACACTGCACATTAAATATTATATCTTATCATGAAACATAGAAATGAGAAACGATATCGCGTTTTAAGAAGCATTAGAACTCTGTTGCTACGATACGTAAACATCTGCAAACGCTATTTCCAAGGAAGGAAGTGTCGCATTTACATTCTTTGAAGTGAATACGAGGTATACATGACACTTCGCAATGAATATCATATCTTATTATGAAACATAGAAATGAGATGCGATATCGCGTTTTAAGAAGCATTACAACTCTATTTCTACGATACGTAAACATCTGCAAGCGCTATTTCCAAGCAAGGAAGTGTCGCAGTTACATTCTTTTGAAGTGAATACGAGGCATACATGACAATTCGCAATGAATATTATATCTTATGATGAAACATAGAAATGAGATTCGATATCGCGATTTATGAAACATTAGAAATCTATTGCTTCGATACGTAGACATCTGCAAACGCTATTTAATACCAAGGAAGTGTCGCTTTTACACTCTTTTTAAGTGAGTACGAGGTATACATGACACTTCGCAATGAATACTATATCTTATCATTGAACGTAGAACAGGAATGCGATGTCCCGTTATAAGAAGCATTAGACCCTATTGCTTCGATACGTATACATCTGCAAACGCTATTTCCAAGCAAGGAAGTGTCGCATTTACATTCTTTTGAAGTGAATACGAGGCATACATGACAATTCGCAATGAATATTATATCTTATGATGAAACATAGAAATGAGATGCGATATCGCGTTTTATGAAACATTAGAAATCTATTGCTTCGATACGTAGACATCTGCAAACGCTATTTAATTGCAAGGAAGTGTCGCATTTACACTCTTTTTAAGTGAATCCGAGGTGTACATGACACTTCGCAATGAATAATATATCTTATCATGAAACATAGAAGTGAGTTTCGATCTCGCGATTTAAGAAGCATTAGAACACTATTGCTTCGATACGAAGACATCTGCAAACACTATTTCCTAGCAAGGAACTGTCGCATTCACATTCGCTTGAATTGTATGCTAGATATACATGAAACTTCGCAATGAATATTATATAATATCATGAAACATAGATATGAGATGCGATATCGCGAATCAGCAAGCTTTAGAAATCTATTGCTTCGATACGTAGACGTCTGAAAACGCTACTTCCTAGCAAGGAAGTGTCACATTTTCATTCTTTAGAAAGGAATAAGAGGTAAACATAACAATCCACAATGAATATTATATTTTATCATGAAACATAGAAATGAGATGCGATATCGCGAATTAGAAAGCTTTAGAACACTATTGCCTCGATACGTAGACATCTGCAAACGCTATTTCCTAGCAAGGAAGTGTCGCATTTACATTCTTTTGAAGTGAATACGAGGTACACATAACAGTCCACAATGAATATGATATCTTATCACGAAACATAGAAGTGAGATGCGATATCGCGTTTTAAGAAGTATTAGATCTCTATGGCTTGGATACGTAGGTATCTGCAAGCGCTATTTCCTAGCAAGGAACTGTCGCATTCACATTCATTTGAAGTGTATGCGAGGTATACATGACACTTCGCAATGAATATTATAAATTATCATGAAACATAGATATGAGATAAGATATCGAGTATTAGCAAACTTTAGAAATCTATTGCATCGATACGTAGACATCTGCAAACGCTATTTCCAAACAAGGAAGTGTCGCACTTTCATTCTTTTGAAGTGAATACGAGGTATACATAACACTCCACAACGAATATTATATATTATCATGAAACATAGTAATGAGTAGCGGTATCGCGTTTTGAGAAGCATTAGAAATCTACTGCTACGATACGTAGACATCTGCAAACACCGTTTCCTAGCAAGGAAGTGTCGCATTTACATCCATTTGAAGTGTATGCGAGGTATATATGACACTTCGCAGTGAATATTACATCTTATCATGAAACATAGAAATGAGATGCGATATGACGATTTAAGAAGCATTGGAACTCTATTGCTTCGATACATATACATCTGCAAACGCTAATTCCTAGCAAGGTAGTGTCGCATTTACATTCTTTTGAGGTGAATACGAGGTATACATAACACTGCACAGTGAATATTATATCTTATCATGAAACATAGAAATGAGATGCGATATGACGATTTAAGAAGCATTGGAAATCTATTGCTTCGATACATATATATCTGCAAATGCTATTTCCTAGCAAGGAAGTGTCGCATTTACATTCTTGTGAGGTGAATACGAGGTATACATAACACTGCACAATGAGTATTATATCTTATCATGAAACATAGAAATAAGATGCGATATCGCGATTTAGGAAGCATTAGAAATCTATTGCTTCGATACGTAGACATCTGCAAACGCTATTTCCGAGCAAGGAAGTGTCGCCTTTGCATTCTTTTGAAAGGAATACGAGGTATACATGACACATCGCAATGAATATTATATCTTATCATGAAACATAGAAATGAGATGCGATATGACGATGTAAGAAGCATTAGAACTCTATTGCTTCGATACGTAGACATCTACAAACGCTACTTCCTAGGAAGGAAGTGTCGCATTTACATTCTTTTGAAGTGAATAAGTGGTATACATAACACATCGCAATGAATATTATATCTTATCATGAAACATAGAAATGAGAAGCGATATGGCGGTTTAAGAAGCACTAGATCCCTATTGCTTCGATACGTAAACATCTGCAAGCGCTACTTCCTAGCAAGGAAGTGTCGCATTTACATAATTTTCATGTGAATACGAGGTATACATAACACTGCACAATGAATATTATATCTTATCATGAAACATAGAAATGAGTAGCGGTATCCGGATTTGAGAAGCATTAGAACTGTAATTCTACGATACGTAGACATCTGCAAACGCTATTTCCTAGCAAGGAAGTGTTGCATTTACATTCATTTGAAGTGAATGCGAGGTATACATGACACTTAGCAATGAATATTAAATATTATCATGAATCATAGAATTGAGAAACGATATCGCGTTTTGAGAAGCATTAGAGCACTAATGCTACGATACGTAGGCATCTGCAAACGCTATTTCCTAGCAAGGAATTGTAGCATTTACTTTCCTTTGAAGTGAATGCGAGGTATACATAACACTGCACAATGAATATTATATCTTATCATGAAACATAGAAATGAGATGCGATATCGCGATTTAAGAAGCATTAGAACTCTATTGCTTCGAAACGTAGACAACTGCAAACGCTACATCCTAGCAAGGAAGTGTCGCATTTACATTCTTTTGAAAGGAACACGAGGTATACATGACACATCGCAGTGAATATTATATCTTATCTTAAAACATAGAAATGAGGAGCGATATGGCGATTTAAGAAGCCTTAGATCCCTATTGCTTCGATACGTATACATTTCCAAACGCTACTTCCTAGCAAGGAAGTGTCGCATTTACATTCTTTTGAAAAGAATACGAGGTATACATGACACTTCGCAATGAATATTGTATCTTATCAAGAAACGTAGATATGAGATGCGATATGACGATTTAAGAAGCATTAGAACTCTATTGCTTCGATACGTAGACATCTGCCAACGCTATTTCCTAGCAAGGAAGTGTCGCATTTACATTCTTTTGAAAGGAATACGAGGTAAGCATGACACTTCGCAATGAATATTATATATTATCATGAATCATGGAAATGAGAAACGATATCGCGTTTTGAGAAGCATTAGAGCACTATTGCTACGATACGTAGGCATCTGCAAACGCTATTTCCTAGCAAGGAAGTGTCGCATTTACATTCTTTTGAGGTGAATACGAGGTATACATAACACTGCACAATCAATATTTTATCTTATCATGAAACATAGAAATGAGTTGCGATATCGCGATTTAAGAAGCATTAGAACTCTATTGCTTCGATACGTAGACATCTGCAAACGCTATTTCCTAGCAAGGAAGTGTCGCATTTACATTCATTCGAAGTGTATGCGAGGTACACATGACACTAAGCAATGAATATTATTTATTATCATGAAACATAGAAGGGAAAAACGATATCGCCTTTTGAGAAGCGTTAGAGCACTAATGCTACGATACGTAGGCATCTGCAAACGCTACTTCCTAGCAAGGAAGTGTCGCATTTACATTCTTTTCATGTGAATACGAGGTATACATAACACTGCACAATGAATATTATATCTTATCATGAAACATAGAAATGAGTAGCGGTATCCGGATTTGAGAAGCATTAGAACTGTAATTCTACGATACGTAGACATCTGCAAACGCTATTTCCTAGCAAGGAAGTGTTGCATTTACATTCATTTGAAGTGTATGCGAGGTATACATGACACTTAGCAATGAATATTAAATATTATCATGAATCATAGAATTGAGAAACGATATCGCGTTTTGAGAAGCATTAGAGCACTAATGCTACGATACGTAGGCATCTGCAAACGCTATTTCCTAGCAAGGAATTGTAGCATTTACTTTCCTTTGAAGTGAATGCGAGGTATACATAACACTGCACAATGAATATTATATCTTATCATGAAACATAGAAATCAGATGCGATATCGCGATTTAAGAAGCATTAGAACTCTATTGCTTCGAAACGTAGACATCTGCAAACGCTACATCCTAGCAAGGAAGTGTCGCATTTACATTCTTTTGAAAGGAACACGAGGTACACATGACACTTAGCAATGAATATTAAATATTATCATGAATCATAGAATTGAGAAACGATATCGCGTTTTGAGAAGCATTGGAGCACTAATGCTACGATACGTAGGCATCTGCAAACGCTATTTCCTAGCAAGGAATTGTAGCATTTACTTTCCTTTGAAGTGAATGCGAGGTATACATAACACTGCACAATGAATATTATATCTTATCATGAAACATAGAAATCAGATGCGATATCGCGATTTAAGAAGCATTAGAACTATACTGCTTCGAAACGTAGACATCTGCAAACGCTACATCCTAGCAAGGAAGTGTCGCATTTACATTCTTTTGAAAGGAACACGAGGTATACATGACACATCGCAATGAATATTATATCTTATCATAAAACATAGAAATGAGGAGCGATATGGCGATTTAAGAAGCCTTAGATCCCTATTGCTTCGATACGTAGACATTTCCAAACTCTACTTCCTAGCAAGGAAGTGTCGCATTTACATTCTTTCGAAAAGAATACGAGGTATACATGACACTTCGCAATGAATATTGTATCTTATCAAGAAACGTAGATATGAGATGCGATATGACGATTTAAGAAGCATTAGAACTCTATTGCTTCGATACGTAGATATCTGCAAACGCTATTTCCTAGCAAGGAAGTGTCGCATTTACATTCTTTTGAAATGAATACGAGGTAAGCATGACACTTCGCAATGAATATTATATCTTATCACAAAACATAGAAATGAGATGCGGTATCGCGATTTAAGAAGCATTAGAACTCTATTGCTTCGATAAGTAGACATCTGTCAACGCTATTTCCTAGGAAGGAAGTGTCGTATTTACATTCATTTTAAGTGTATGCGAGGTATACGTGACACTTCGCAATGAATATTATATATTATCATAAATCATAGAAATGAGAAACGATATCGCGTTTTGAGAAGCATTAGAACTCTATTGCTTCGATACGTAGACATCTGCCAACGCTATTTCCTAACAAGGAAGTGTCGCATTTACATTCTTTTGAAAGGAATACGAGGTATACATGACACTTCGCAATCAATATTATTATCGCGATATCGCGATTTAAGAAGCATTAGAACACTATTGCTTCGATACGTAGACATCTGCAAACGCTACTTCCTAACAAGGAAGTGTCGCATTTACATTCATTTGAAGTACATATACATAACACTGCACAATGAATATTATTTCTTATCATGGAACATAGAAATGAGATGCGATATGACGATTTAAGAAGCATTAGAACTCTATTGCTTCGATACGTAGACATCTGCAATCGCTATTTCCTAGCAAGGAAGTGTGAAGGCATATACACTCTTTTGAGGTGAATACGAGGTATACATAACACTGCACAATGAATATTATGTTTTATCATGAAACATTGAAATGAGATGCGAAATCGCGATTTCAGAAGCATTAGAACTCTATTGCTTCGATACATAACATCTGCAAGCGCTACTCCCTAGCAAGGAAGTGTCGCATTTACAGTCTTTTGAAAGGAATACTAGGTATACATGACACTTCGCAATGAATATTATATCTTGTCATGAAACATACAAATGTGATGCGATATCTCGTTCTAACAAGCATTAGAAATCTATTGCTACGATACGTAGACATCTACAAACGCTACTTCCTAGCAAGGAAGTGTCGCATTTACATTCTTTTGAAGTGAATTCGAAGTATAAATGACATTTCGCAATGAATATTATATCATATCATGAAACATAGAAGCGAGATGCAACATCTCGCATTAAGAAGCATTAGAACTCCATTGCTTCGAGGCGTAGACATCTGCAAACCCTATTTCCTAGCAAGGAAGTGGCACATTTACATTATTTTGAAACGAATACGAGGTATACAAGACACTTCGCAATGAATATTGTATCTTATCATGAAACATAGAAGTGAGATGCGTTGTCGCATTTTAAGAAGCATTAGTACTCAATTGCTAGGGTACGTGGACATCTGCAAACCCTATTTGCTAGCAAGGAAGTGGCACATTTTCATTATTTTGAAACGAATACGAGGTATACATGACACTTCGCAATGAATATTGTATCTTATCATGAAACATAGAAGTGAGATGCGTTGTCGCATTTTAAGAAGCATTGGAAGTCTATTGCTACGATACGTAGATATCTGCAAACTCTATTTCGTAGCAAGGAAGTGTCGCATTTACATTCATTTGAAGTGTATGCGAGGTAATACATGACACTTCGCAGTGAATATTTTATATTATCTAGAAACACAGAAGTGAGAAACGATATGGCGATTTAAGAAGCATTATATCCCTATTGCTTCGATACGTAGACATCTGCAAACGCTACTTCCTAACAAGGAAGTGTCGCATTTACATTCATTTGAAGTACAGACGACATATGCATAACACTGCACAATGAATATTATATCTTATCATGGAACATAGAAATGAGATGCGATATGACGATTTAAGAAGCATTAGAACTCTATTGCTTCGATACGTAGACATCTGCAATCGCTATTTCCTAGCAAGGAAGTGTGAAGGCATATACACTCTTTTGAGGTGAATACGAGGTATACATAACACTGCACAATGAATATTATGTTTTATCATGAAACATTGAAATGAGATGCGAAATCGCGATTTCAGAAGCATTAGAACTCTATTGCTTCG
The DNA here is from genome assembly GCF_050948175.1 of Xylocopa sonorina. Lineage (NCBI taxonomy): Eukaryota > Metazoa > Arthropoda > Insecta > Hymenoptera > Apidae > Xylocopa > Xylocopa sonorina. The sequence continues at coordinate 1,869,471 of NW_027490094.1, forward strand.
ATACATAACATCTGCAAGCGCTACTCCCTTGCAAGGAAGTGTCGCATTTACAGTCTTTTGAAAGGAATACTAGGTATACATGACACTTCGCAATGAATATTATATCTTGTCATGAAACATACAAATGAGATGCGATATCTCGTTCTAACAAGCATTAGAAATCTATTGCTACGATACGTAGACATCTACAAACGCTATTTCCTAGCAAGGAAGTGTCGCATGTACATTCAATTGATGTGTATGCGTGGTATACATGACACTTCGCAATGAATATTTTATATTATCATGATACATGGTAATGTGTAGCGATATCGCGTTTTGAGAAGCATTAGATCTCCAATGCTACGATACGTAGACACCTGCAAACGCTTTTTCCTAGCAAGGAAGTGTCGCATGTACATTCAATTGAAGTGTATGCGAGGTATACATGATACTTCGCAATGAATATTATATCTCATCATGAAACATTGAAATGAGATGCGATATCGCGTTGTAAGAAGAATTAGATCTCTATGGCCTCGATGCGGAGACATCTGCAAACGCCATTTCCTAGCATGGAAGTGCCGCACTTACATTCTTTTGATATGAATAAGAGGTACACATGACACATCGCAATGAATATTATATCTTATCACGAAACATATAGATGAGATGCGATATCGCGATTTATGTAGCATTAGAACACTATTGCTACGATACGTAGACATCTGCAAACACTACTTCCTAGCAAGCAGCAGTCGCATTTACATTCTTTTGAATTGAATACGAGGTATACATGACACTTTGCAATGAATATAATATCTTATCATGATGCATAGAAATGAGATGCGATATCGCGTTTTGAGAAGCATTAGAACTCTATTGCTACGATACGTAGGCATCTGCAAACGCTACTTCCTAGCAAGCAGTAGTCGCATTTACATTCTTTTGAAGTGAATGCGAGGTATACGTGACACTTCGCAATGAATATTATATCTTATCATGAAGCATAGAAATGAGATGCGATATCGCGTTTTGAGAAGCATTAGAACCCTATTGCTACGATACGTAGACATCAGCAAAAGCTATTTCCTAGCAAGCAATAGTCGCATTTACATTTTTTTGAAGCGAATTCGAGGTGTACATGACACTTCGCAATGAATATTATATCTCATCACGAAACATAGAAATGAGATGCGATATCACGTTTTAAGAAGCATTGGGACTCTATTGCTACGATACGTAGACATCTGCAAACGCTATTTCCTAGCAAGCAATAGTCGCATTTACATTCTTTTGAAGTGAATACCAGGTATACATGACACTTCTCAATGAATATTACATCTTATCATGAAACATAGAAGAGAGATGCGATATCGCGTTGTAAGAAGCATTAGAACTCTATGGCCTCGATGCGGAGACATCTGCAAACGCTATTTCCTAGCATGGAAGTGCCGCACTTACATTCTTTTGATATGAATAAGAGGTACACATGACACTTCGCAATGAATATTATATCTTATCACGAAACATATATATGAGATGCAATATCGCGATTTATGTAGCATTAGAACTCTATTCCTACGATACGTAGACATCTGCAAACACTACTTCCTAGCAAGCAGCAGTCGAATTTACATTCTTTTGAATTGAATACGAGGTATACATGACACTTCGCAATGAATATAATATCTTATCATGAAGCATAGAAATGAGATGCGATATCGCGTTTTGAGAAGCATTAGAACTCTATTGCTACGATACGTAGGCATCCGCAAACGCTACTTCCTAGCAAGCAGTAGTCGCATTTACATTCTTTTGAAGTGAATGCGAGGTATACATGACACTTCGCAATGAATATTATAGCAATGAGTATTAAGCATAGAAATGAGATGCGATATCACGTTTTGAGAAGCATTAGAACCCTATTGCTACGATACGTAGACATCTGCAAAAGCTATTTCCTAGCAAGCAATAGTCGCATTTACATTCTTTTGAAGTGAATTCGAGGTGTACATGACACTTCGCAATGAATATTATATCTCATCACGAAACATAGAAATGAGATGCGATATCACGTTCTAAGAAGCATTAGAACTCTATGGCCTCGATGCGGAGACATCTGCAAACGCTATTTCCTAGCATGGAAGTGTCGCACTTACATTCTTTTGAAGTGAATTCGAGGTACACATGACACTTCGCAATGAATATTATATCTCATCACGAATCATAGAAATGAGATGCGATATTACGTTCTAAGAAGCATTAGAACTCTATGGCGTCGATGCGGAGACATCTGCAAACGCTATTTCCTAGCATGGAAGTGTCGCACTTACATTCTTTTGAAGTGAATACCAGATATACATGACACTTCGCAGTGAATATTATATCTTATCACGAATCATATAAATGAGATGCGATATCGCGATCTAAGTAGCATTAGAACTCTGTTGCTACGATACGTAGACATCTGCAAACGCCATTTCCTGGCAAGCAATAGTCGCATTTACATTCTTTTGAAGTGAATACGAGGTATACATAACACTCCACAATGAATATTATATCTTATCACGAAACATAGAAATAGAAATGCGACATCTCGTTTTGAGAAGCATTAGAACTCTATTGCTACGATACGTAGACATCTGCAAACACTATTTCCTAGCAAGGAAGTGTCGCATTTACATTCTTTTGAAATGAATACGAGGTAAGCATGACACTTCGCAATGAATATTATATCTTATCACAAAACATAGAAATGAGGTGCGGTATCGCGATTTAAGAAGCATTAGAACTCTATTGCTTCGATAAGTAGACATCTGTCAACGCTATTTCCTAGGAAGGAAGTGTCGTATTTACATTCATTTTAAGTGTATGCGAGGTATACGTGACACTTCGCAATGAATATTATATATTATCATAAATCATAGAAATGAGAAACGATATCGCGTTTTGAGAAGCATTAGAGCACTAATGCTACGATACGTAGGCATCTGCAAATGCTATTTCCTAACAAGGAATTGTGGCATTCACTTTCCTTTGAAGTGAATGCGAGGTATACATAACACTGCACAATGAATATTATATCTTATCATGCAACATAGAAATGAGATGCGATATCGCGATTTAGGAAGCATTAGAACTCAATTGCTTCGATACGTAGACATCTACAAACGCTACTTCCTAGCAAGGAAGTGTCGCATTTACATTCAATTGATGTGTATGCGTGGTATACATGACACTTCGCAATGAATATTTTATATTATCATGATACATGGTAATGTGTAGCGATATCGCGTTTTGAGAAGCATTAGATCTCTAATGCTACGATACGTTGACATCTGCAAACGCTTTATCCTAGCAAGGAAGTGTCGCATGTACATTCAATTGAAGTGTATGCGAGGTATACATGATACTTCGCAATGAATATTATATCTCATCATGAAACATTGAAATGAGATGCGATATCGCGTTGTAAGAAGAATTAGATCTCTATGGCCTCGATGCGGAGACATCTGCAAACGCTATTTCCTAGCATGGAAGTGCCGCACTTACATTCTTTTGATATGAATAAGAGGTACACATGACACTTCGCAATGAATATTATATCTTATCACGAAACATATAGATGAGATGCGATATCGCGATTTATGTAGCATTAGAACTCTATTGCTACGATACGTAGACATCTGTAAACACTACTTCCTAGCAAGCAGCAGTCGCATTTACATTCTTTTGAATTGAATACGAGGTATACATGACACTTTGCAATGAATATAATATCTTATCATGATGCATAGAAATGAGATGCGATATCGCGTTTTGAGAAGCATTAGAACTCTATTGCTACGATACGTAGGCATCTGCAAACGCTACTTCCTAGCAAGCAGTAATCGCATTTACATTCTTTTGAAGTGAATGCGAGGTATACGTGACACTTCGCAATGAATATTATATCTTATCATGAAGCATAGAAATGAGATGCGATATCGCGTTTTGAGAAGCATTAGAACCCTATTGCTACGATACGTAGACATCAGCGAAAGCTATTTCCTAGCAAGCAATAGTCGCATTTACATTTTTTTGAAGTGAATTCGAGGTGTACATGACACTTCGCAATGAATATTATATCTCATCACGAAACATAGAAATGAGATGCGATATCACGTTTCAAGAAGCATTAGAAATCTATGGCCTCGAAGCGGAGACATCTGCAAACGCTATGCCCTAGCAAGGAATAGTCGCATTTACATTCTTTTGAAGTGAATGCGAGGTATACATGACACTTCGCAATGAATATTATATCTTATAATGAAACATAGAAGTGAGATGCGATATCGCGTTTTAAGAAGCATTAGAACTCTATTGCCTCGACCCGTGGACATCTGCAGACGCTATTTCCTAGCGAGGAACATTCGCATTTACATTCCTATGAAGTGAATACGAGGTATACATGACACTTCGCAATGAACATTATATCTTATCATGTAACAAAGAAATGAGATGCAATATAGCGATTTAAGAAGCATTAGAACACTATTGCTACGATACGTAGGCATCTGCAAACGCTACTTCCTAGCAAGCAGTAGTCGCATTTACATTCTTTTGAAGTGAATGCGAGGTATACATGACACTTCGCAATGAATATTATAGCAATGAATATTAAGCATAGAAATGAGATGCGATATCGCGTTTTGAGGAGCATTAGAACCCTATTGCTACGATACGTAGACATCTGCAAAAGCTATTTCCTAGCAAGCAATAGTCGCATTTACATTCTTTTGAAGTGAATTCGAGGTGTACATGACACTTCGCAATGAATATTATATCTCATCACGAAACATAGAAATGAGATGCGATATCACGTTTTAAGAAGCATTAGAACTCTATGGCGTCGATGCGGAGACATCTGCAAACGCTATTTCCTAGCATGGAAGTGTCGCACTTACATTCTTTTGAAGTGAATTCGAGGTACACATGACACTTCGCAATGAATATTATATCTCATCACGAATCGTAGAAATGAGATGCGATATTACGTTCTAAGAAGCATTAGAACTCTATGGCGTCGATGCGGAGACATCTGCAAACGCTATTTCCTAGCATGGAAGTGTCGCACTTACATTCTTTTGAAGTGAATACCAGATATACATGACACTTCGCAATGAATATTATATCTTATCACGAATCATATAAATGAGATGCGATATCGCGATCTAAGAATCATTAGAACTCTATTGCTACGATACGTAGACATCTGCAAACGCCATTTCCTGGCAAGCAATAGTCGCATTTACATTCTTTTGAAGTGAATACGAGGTATACATAACACTCCACAATTAATATTGTATCTTATCACGAAACATAGAAATGAAATGCGACATCTCGTTTTAAGAAGCATTGGGACTCTATTGCTACGATACGTAGACATCTGCAAACGCTATTTCCTAGCAAGCAATAGTCGCATTTACATTCTTTTGAAGTGAATACCAGGTATACATGACACTTCTCAATGAATATTACATCTTATCATGAAACATAGAAGAGAGATGCGATATCGCGTTGTAAGAAGCATTAGAACTCTATGGCCTCGATGCGGAGACATCTGCAAACGCTATTTCCTAGCATGGAAGTGCCGCACTTACATTCTTTTGATATGAATAAGAGGTATACATGACACTTCGCAATGAAAATTATATCATATCACGAAACAGAAATGAGATGCGATATCGCGTTTTGAGAAGCCTTAGAACTCTATTGCTACGATACGAGGGCACCTGCAAACGCTATTTCCTAGCAAGGAATAGTCGCAATTACATTCTTTTGATGTGAATACGAGGTATAAATGACACTTCGCAATGAATATTATATCTTATCGTGAAGCATAGAAATGAGATGCGATATCGCGTTTTGAGAAGCAGTAGAACTCTATTGCCTCGACGCGGAGACATCTGCAAACGCTATTTCCTAGCATGGAAGTTTCGCACTTACATTCATTTGAAGTGAATACGAGGTGTACATGACACTTCGCAATGAATATTATATCTTATCATGAAACATAGAAGAGAGATGCGATATCGCGTTTAGGAAGCATTAGAACTCTATGGCCTCGATATGAAGACATCTGCAAACGCTATTACCTAGCAAGGAAGTGTCGCATTTACATTCATTTGAAGTGAATGCGATGTATACATGACACTTCGCAATGAATGTTATATCTTATCATGAAGCATAGAATTGAGATGCAATATCCCGTTTATAGAACCATCAGAAATATATTGCAACGATAAGTTGACATCTGCAAACGCTACTTCCTAGCAAGGAAGTGTCGCAGTTACATTCTTTTGAAGTGAATACGAGAAACACATGACACTTCGCAATGAATATTATATCTTATCATGAAACATCGAAATGAAATGCGATATCGCGTTTTAAGAAGCGTTAGAGCTCTATTGCTACGATATGTAGACATCTGCAAACGCTATATCCTAGCAAGGAAGTGTCGCATTTACATTCTTTTGAAGTGAATGCCAGGTATACATAACACTCCACAATGAATATTATATCTTATCATGAAACATAGAAATGAGATGCCGTATCACGTTTTAAGAAGCATTACATTCATTTCAAGTAGAGACGATGAATACATAACACTGCACAATGAATACTATATCTTATCATGAAGCATGGTAATGAGATGCGATATCGCGCTTTGAGAAGCGTTAGAATACTATTGCTACGTTGCGTACATATCTCCAAACGCTATTTCCTAGCAATGACGTGTCGCATTTACATTCTTCTGAAGTGAATAAGAGGTATACATAACACAGCACAATGAATATTATGTCTTATCATGAAACATGATAATGAGATGCGACATCGCGATTTAAGAAGCATTAGAATATCTATTGCTACGATACGAAGACAAATGCAAACGCTATTTAATAGCAAGGATGTGTCGCATTTTCATTCTTATGAAGTGAATGCGGGAAATACATAACACTCCACATTGAATATTATACCTTATCACGAAGCATAGAAGCGAAATGCGATATCGCGATTTAAGAAGCATTAGTAATCTATTGTTACGATACGTAGACATCTGCAAACGCTATTTCCTAGCAAGGAGGCGTTGCATTTACATTCCCTTGAAGTGAAAACGAGGTATACATGACACTTCGCAATGAATATTATGCCTTATCATGAAACATAGGTGTGTGATGCGATATCGCGTTTTAAGAAACACTAGAACTCTATTGCTACGATACGTAGACATCTGCAAACGCTATATCCTAGTAAGGAAGTGTCGCAAATACATTCTTTTGAAGTGAATACGAGGTATACATGACACTTCGCAATGAATATTATATCTTATCATGAAACATCGATTCGAAATGCGATATCGCGTTTTAAGAAGCGTTAGAACTCTATTGCTACGATATGTAGACATCTGCAAACGCTATATCCTAGCAAGGAAGTGTCGCATTTACATTCTTTTGAAGTGAATGCCAGGTATACATAACACTCCACATTGAATATTATATCTTATCATGAAACGTAGAAGAGAGATGCGATATCGCGTTGTAAGAAGCATTAGAACTCTATGGCCTCGATGCGGAGACATCTGCAAACGCTACCTCCTAGCAAGGAAGTGTCGCATTTACATTCTTTTGAAGTGAATGCCAGGTATACATAACACTCCACAATGAATATAATATCTTATCATGAAACATAGAAATGAGATGCCATATCACGTTTTAAGAAGCATTACATTCATTTCAAGTAGAGACGAGGAATACATAACACTGCACAATGAATACTATATCTTATCATGAAGCATGGTAATGAGATGCGATATCGCGCTTTGAGAAGCGTTAGAATACTATTGCTACGTTACGTACATATCTGCAAACGCTATTTCCTAGCAATGACGTGACGCATTTACATTCTTCTGAAGTGAGTAAGAGGTATACATAACACAGCACAATGAATATTATGTCTTATCATGAAACATGATAATGAGATGCGACATCGCGATTTAAGAAGCATTAGAATATCTATTGCTACGATACGAAGACAAATGCAAACGCTATTTAATATCAAGGATGTGTCGCATTTTCATTCTTATGAAGTGAATGCGGGAAATGCATAACACTCCACATTGAATATTATACCTTATCACGAAGCATAGAAGCGAAATGCGATATCGCGATTTAAGAAGCATTAGTAATCTATTGCTACGATACGTAGACATCTGCAAACGCTATTTCCTAGCAAGGAGGCGTTGCATTTACATTCCCTTGAAGTGAATACGAGGTATACATGACACTTCGCAATGAATATTATGCCTTATCATGAAACATAGGAGTGTGATGCGATATCGCGTTTTAAGAAACACTAGAACTCTATTGCTACGATACGTAGACATCTGCAAACGCTATATCCTAGTAAGGAAGTGTCGCATTTACATTCTTTTGAAGTGAATACGAGGTATACATGACACTTCGCAATGAATATTATATCTTATCATGAAACAGAGAAACGTGATGCCACATCTCGTTTTAAGATGCATTAGATCTCTATTGTTACGATACGTAGACATCTGCAAACGCTATTTCCTAGCAAGGAAGTGTGGCCTTTACATTCTTTTGGAGTGTAGACGAGGTATACGTGGCACTTCGCTATGAATATTATATCTTATCTTGAAACATAGTATTGTGATGCGATATCGCGTTTAATGTAGCATTCGAACTCTATTGCTTCGGTACGTAGACATCTGGAAACGCATTTCCTAGCTACGTAGTGTGGCATTTGCTTTCTTATGAAGTTCTGACGAGGTATACACAACACTTCGCAATGGATATTATACCTTATCATGAGACATAGGAGTGAGATGCGATATCGCGTTTTAAGAAGCACTAGAACTCTATTGCTACGATACGTAAACATCTGCAAACGCTATTTCCTTGCAAGGATGTGTCGCAACTGCATTCATTTAATGTGAATTCAAGGTATACATAACACTGCACAATTAATATTATATCTGATCATGAAACATAGAAATGATATACGATATCCTGTATTAAGAAGCATTAGAACTCTATTGTTTCGATACGTAGACATCTGGAAACGCTATTTCCTAGAAAGGAAGTGTCGCATTTACATTCTTTTGAAGTGAATACGAGGTGTACATAACACTCCACAATGAATATTATATCTTATCATGAAACATAGAAATAGGAAGCGATATCCCGTTCTAAGAAGCATTAGATATCTGTTGCTTCGATACGGAGACATCTGCAGTCGCTATTTCCTAGTAAGGAAGTGTCGCATTTACATTCTTTTGAAGTGAATACGAGGTGTCACGTCCGGCGAAACTATTTTCCGTTGCTCCGGAGGCTTTACGACACGAGCCTATTTTTCGGTAATTCGGTCCGCGGGAACGCGTTTAGCCCGGGTCCGACAATTTCGGCTGACGCGACACTAGCGAAAACACTCGCGATAATAAGGGAATGACCCTACCTTTCGATGACTTCTGTCTCGATTTGTACTTAAAAACGGCGTGGAGGATCGTTCGCTGGGATCGTAGCGGATTTCGTTCTGTTGGCTGCTACGGAAATCTCGATCAGTCTCCAGCGAAGAGGAGGACGGCGGTCGGAATTCAGCGATGATGCTGAATGTGGCATAATCGGCGCGATGCGCCGTGGTGTCTGGATCGGAAGCGTCGACGGTCGCTTCGAAAAGCGGCGTCTGGACTGGTGCGAAGGCAGGTCGCTGGTATACGAGGACTCTCGGGACGCCCTCCAGATATTCACGCACAAGTGATCGTATGAAATTCTTCCTACTCGCACGTCGCGTTCTTCGCAAACCGGAAGCACGATTCATTCACCAGGTTTTTCTGTACTTTCGACTAAGATCTGAAGAATAGGCGGCGGTCTCAACGTCACAAAGCCGATTTCTATACTCCTTCAATTTGATGAGGAGCAACACCAGTTGTATGGAGAACCCGTGGAAGAATTCGTAGTTAAATGTAATGTTAAAAGTAGAACTAGTATTGTAAACACTTGATAAAATTAATGGATGTGGAAATAGTAGACTTGGTAAAAGAACTTGTACTTGGATATAGTAAAAGTAAAAATAAAATATATTCTAGGTTTAAAGTATACAAGAACTGGAATTATTCTAAGACTAAGACTAAGTTAAAATGGAAATAGAAATCCGATGCCTGAACCCCACATTGAGGTGGCTAACGATCTAGAACTAGAGGTTTCGACTCCTCGGTAGGAGTTCTCGAGTCAGAGTGTGTGCTCTGGGGACGCGTCTCTGACCTCCTCGGTTCGCGGGGCGCTACGGTCGCGGAGGCTCGCGGTAGGGAGATCGCGTTCCCGCGAGTGGGGGACTCGAGTCTCGAGGCGGAGAACGCGCGGTCCAGCGAGTGGGGACTCGCGGCTCGTGGTGGGGCTAGCGGCGCATGCCGCTGGCCGGACGCATCTTACTTAGTGTAACTTAGATCTAGGAATTCTTATATATGCGTCATGATATGGTATGTATGTCCTAGCTTAGAAGTAATATATAGGATCTAGCAGATCCTGTTCCCGGAATTGGAAAAGACCTCATTCAGGTTATGGGCTGCGGCTACGTCTTCCTGCAGGACGGATTCCTCGGTGCGAGGGAGATAGGGCTGCCCGTCCTTGGTGCGGGCGAGACAGGTATACTTGGTGGTGAGAGTGAGACACTGGTGCCCGGTACGAGCGAGACAGGTATACTCGGCGGTGCGAGTGAGGCAGCCGAACTCGGTGTGAGTGAACGCGTGCAGGTATGCGCTCGCGAACACTTCCAGTTGCTGGTTCTGCAGGCGAGTTTGGCTGGTTGCATGCGTCCAGGGGTTGATGCTAGGGGGTGCGAGGAGGTTCCTTTCTAGGAAATTACGTTCCCAGATATCTCTGTATCGAAGCTATAGAGTACTAATGCCCCTTAAAACGCCATATCGCAACTCATTTCTATGATTCATGGTAAGATATAATATTCATTGCGAAGTGTTATGTATTCCTCGCCTACACTTGAAATGTATGTAAATGCCACACTTACTTTCTAGGAAATAGCGTCTGCAGATGTCTACGTATCGTAGCAATATAGATCTAATGCTTTTTAAAACGCGATATAGAATCTCAATTCTATGTTTCGTGATAAGGTATAATATTCATTGCGAAGTGTCACGTACACCTTGTATTCACATCAAAAGAATGTAAATGCGACACTACCTTGCTAGGAAATAGCGTTTCCAGATGTCTACGTATCGAAACAATAGAGTTCTAATGCTTCTTAAAGCGAGATGTCGCATCTCATTTTTCTGTTTCATGATAAGATATAATATTCATTGCGAAGTGTCATGTATACCTCGTATTCCTTTCAAAAGAATGTAAATGCGACACTTCCTTGCTAGGAAATAGCGTTTGCAGATGTCTACGTATCGTTGCAATAGATTTCTAATGTTTCTATTAACGGGATATCGCATCTCATTTCCATGTTTCATGACAAGATATAATATTCATTGCGAAGTGTCATGTTTTCCTCGTATTCACTTCGAAAGAATGTAAATGCGACACTTCCTTCCTAGGAAATAGCGTTTGCAGATGTCTACGTATCGTTGGAATAGAGTTCTTATGCTTCTTAAAACGGGATATCGCATCTCATTTCAATGTTCCATGACAAGATATAATATTCATTGCGACGTGTTATGTATACCTCGTATTCACTTCAAAAGAATGTAAATGTGACTCTTCCTTGCTAGGAAATAGCGCTTGCAGATGTCTACGTATCGAAGCAATAGACATCTAATCCTTCATAAATCGCCATATCGCATCTCATTTCTATGTTTCATGATGAGATATAATATTCATTGTGCAGTGTCATGTATACGTCGCATACACTTCAAATGAACGTAAATGCGACACTTGCTTGCTAGGAAATAGCGTTTGCAGATGTCGACGTATCGAAGCAAGAGTGTTCTAATGCTTCTTAAATCGCGATATCGCATCCCATTTCTATGTTTCATGATAAGATCTAATATTCATTGTGCAGTGTTATGTATACCCCGTATTCACTTCAAAAGAATGTAAATGCGACACTTCCTTGCTAGGAAGTAGCGTTTGCAGATGTCTACGTATGGAAGCAATGGAGTTCTAATGCTTCTTAAATCGCCATATCGCATCTCACTTCTATGTTTCATGATAAGATATAATATTCATTGCGAAGTGTCATGTATACCTCGTATTCACATCAAAAGAATGTAAATGCGTCTATTCCTTGCTAGGGCATAGCGTTTGCAGATGCCTACGTATCGTAGCAATAGAGTTCCAATGCTTCTTAGATCGCGATATCGCATCTCATTTCTATGTTTCGTGATAAGTTATAATATTCATTCCGAAGTGTCATGTAAACCTCGAATTCACTTCAAAGGAATGTAAATGCGACTATTGGTTGCTAGGAAATAGCGATTGCAGATGTCTACGTATCGTATCAATAGAGTTCTAATGCTTCTCAAAACGCGATATCGCATCTCATTTCTATGTTTCCTGATAAGATATAATATTCATTGCGAAGTGTCATGTATACCTCGTATTCACTTCAAAAGAATGTAAATGCGACTATTGCTTGCTAGGAAATAGCGTTTGCAGATGTCTACATATCGTAGCAATAGCCTTCTGATGCTACTTAAATCGCGATATGACACCTCATTTATATGTTTCGTGATAAGTTATAATATTCATTGCGAGGTGTCATGTACACCTCGTATTCACTTCAAAAGAATGTAAATGTGACATTTCCATGCTAGGAAATAGCCTTTGCAGATATCTCCGCATCGAGGCAATAGGGTTCTAAAGCTTCTTAAAACGCGATATCGCATCTCACTTTTATGATACATGATAAGATATAATGTTCATTGAGAAGTGTCATGTATACATCGTATTCACCTCAAAGGAATGTAAGTGCGACACTTCCATGCTTGGAAATAGCGTTTGCAGATGTCTCCGCATCGAGGCCATTGCGTTCTAATGCTCCTTAAAACGCGATATCGCATCTCATTTCCATGTTTCGTAATATGATATAATATTCATTGCGAAATATCATGTACACCTCGTATTCACTTCAAAAGAATGTAAATGCGATACTTCCATGCTAGGAAATAGCGTTTGCAGATGTCTCCGCATCGAGGCCATAGAGTTCTAATGCTTCTTAAAACGCGAAATCGCATCTCTCTTCTATGTTACATGATAAGATATAGTATTCATTGCGAAGTGTCATGTATACCTCGTATTCCCTCCAAACGAATGTAAATGCGACACTTCCTTGCTAGGAAATGGCGTATTCAGGTGTCTACGTATCGTAGCAATAGAGTTCTAATGCTACTTAAAACGCGATATCGCATCTCATTTATATGTTTCGTGATAAGATATAATATTCATCGCGAAGTGTCAGGTATACCTCGTATTCACTTCAAAAGAATGTAAATGCGACACTTCCATGCTAGGAAATAGCGTCTGCAGATGTCTACGCGTCGAGGCAATAGAGTTCTAATGCTTCTTAAAACGCGATATCGAATCTCAATTCTATGTTTCATTATAAGATATAATATTCATTGCGAAGTGTCATGTATACCTCGTATTCACATCAAAAGAATGTAAATGCGACTATTCCTTGCTAGGGCATAGCGTTTGCAGATGCCTACGTATCGTAGCAATAGAGTTCTAATGCTTCTTAGATCGCGATATCGCATCTCATTTCTATGTTTCGTGATAAGATATAATACTCATTGCGAAGTGTCATGTACACCTCGTATTCGCTTCAAAAGAATGTAAATGCGACACTTCCATGCTAGGAAATAGCGACTGCAGATGTCTAGGCGTCGGGGCAATAGAGTTCTAATGCTTCTTAAAACGCGATATCACATCTCACTTCTATGTTTCATGATAAGATATAATGTTCATTGCGAAGTGTCATATATACCTCGTATTCACTTCAAAAGAATGTAAATGCGAATCTTCCTTGCTAGGAAATAGCGTTTGCAGATGCATACGTGTCGTAGCAACAGAGTTCCAATGCTTCTTAGATCGCGATATCGCATCTCATTTCTATGTTTCGTGATATGTTATAATATTCATTCCGAAGTGTCATGTAAACCTCGAATTCACTTCAAAAGAATGTAAATGCGTCTATTGGTTGCTAGGAAATAGCGATTGCAGATGTCTAAGTATCGTAGCAATAGAGTTCTAATGCTTCTCAAAACGCGATATCGCATCTCATTTCCATGTTTCGTGATGTGATATAATATTCATTGCGAAATGTCATGTACACCTCGTATTCACTTCAAAAGAATGTAAATGCGATACTTCCATGCTAGGAAATAGCGTCTGCAGATGTCTACGCGTCGGGGAAATATAGTTCTAATGCTTCTTAAAACGCGATATCGCATCTCACTTCTATGTTTCATGATAAGATATAATATTCATTGCGAAGTGTCATGTATACCTCGTATTCCCTCCAAACGAATGTAAATGCGACACTTCCCTGCTAGGAAATAGCGTATACAGATGTCTACGTATCGTAGCAATAGAGTTCTAATGCAACTTAAATCTCGATATCGCATCTCATTTCTATGTTTCGTGATAAGAAATAATATTCATTGCGAGGTGTCATGTACACCTCGTGTTCACTTCAAAAGAATGTAAATGTGACATTTCCATGCTATGAAATAGCCTTTGTAGATATCTCCGCATCGAGGCAATAGGGTTCTAATGCTTCTTAAAACGCGATATCGCATCTCACATTTATGATTCATGATAAGATATAATGTTCATTGAGAAGTGTCATGTATACATCGTATTCACCTCAAAAGAATGTAGGTGCGACACTTCCATGCATGGAAATAGCGTTTGCAGATGTCTACATATCGTAGAAATAGCCTTCTGATGCTACTTAAATCGCGATATGACACCTCATTTATATGTTTCGTGATAAGATATAATGTTCATTGCGAAGTGTCATGTATACCTCGTGTTCACTTCAAAAGAACGTAAGTGCGAAACTTCCATGCTAGGAAATAGCGTTTGCAGATGTCTCCGCATCGGGGCCATAGAGTTCTAATGCTTCTTAAAACGCGAAATCGCATCTCTCTTCTATGTTACATGATAAGATATAATATTCATTGCGAAGTGTCATGTATACCTCGTATTCCCTCCAAACGAATGTAAATGCGACACTTCCTTGCTAGGAAATGGCGTATTCAGATGTCTACGTATCGTAGCAAAAGAGTTCTAATGCTACTTAAATCGCGATATCGCATCTCATTTATATGTTTCGTGATAAGATATAATATTCCTCGCGAAGTGTCAGGTATACCTCGTATTCACTTCAAAAGAATGTAAATGCGACACTTCCATGCTAGGAAGTAGCGTTTGCAGATGTCTACGTATGGAAGCAATGGAGTTCTAATGCTTCTTAAATCGCCATATCGCATCTCACTTCTATGTTTCATGATAAGATATAATATTCATTGCGAAGTGTCATGTATACCTCGTATTCACATCAAAAGAATGTAAATGCGTCTATTCCTTGCTAGGGCATAGCGTTTGCAGATGCCTACGTATCGTAGCAATAGTTCCAATGCTTCTTAGATCGCGATATCGCATCTCATTTGTATGTTTCGTGATAAGTTATAATATTCATTCCGAAGTGTCATGTAAACCTCGAATTCACTTCAAAGGAATGTAAATGCGACTATTGGTTGCTAGGAAATAGCGATTGCAGATGTCTACGTATCGTATCAATAGAGTTCTAATGCTTCTCAAAACGCGATATCGCATCTCATTTCTATGTTTCCTGATAAGATATAATATTCATTGCGAAGTGTCATGTATACCTCGTATTCACTTCAAAAGAATGTAAATGCGACTATTGCTTGCTAGGAAATAGCGTTTGCAGATGTCTACATATCGTAGCAATAGCCTTCTGATGCTACTTAAATCGCGATATGACACCTCATTTATATGTTTCGTGATAAGTTATAATATTCATTGCGAGGTGTCATGTACACCTCGTATTCACTTCAAAAGAATGTAAATGTGACATTTCCATGCTAGGAAATAGCCTTTGCAGATATCTCCGCATCGAGGCAATAGGGTTCTAAAGCTTCTTAAAACGCGATATCGCATCTCACTTTTATGATACATGATAAGATATAATGTTCATTGAGAAGTGTCATGTATACATCGTATTCACCTCAAAGGAATGTAAGTGCGACACTTCCATGCTTGGAAATAGCGTTTGCAGATGTCTCCGCATCGAGGCCATTGCGTTCTAATGCTCCTTAAAACGCGATATCGCATCTCATTTCCATGTTTCGTAATATGATATAATATTCATTGCGAAATATCATGTACACCTCGTATTCACATCAAAAGAATGTAAATGCGATACTTCCATGCTAGGAAATAGCGTTTGCAGATGTCTCCGCATCGAGGCCATAGAGTTCTAATGCTTCTTAAAACGCGAAATCGCATCTCTCTTCTATGTTACATGATAAGATATAGTATTCATTGCGAAGTGTCATGTATACCTCGTATTCCCTCCAAACGAATGTAAATGCGACACTTCCTTGCTAGGATATGGCGAATTCAGGTGTCTACGTATCGTAGCAATAGAGTTCTAATGCTACTTAAAACGCGATATCGCATCTCATTTATATGTTTCGTGATAAGATATAATATTCATCGCGAAGTGTCAGGTATACCTCGTATTCACTTCAAAAGAATGTAAATGCGACACTACCATGCTAGGAAATAGCGTCTGCAGATGTCTACGCGTCGAGGCAATAGAGTTCTAATGCTTCTTAAAACGCGATATCGAATCTCAATTCTATGTTTCATTATAAGATATAATATTCATTGCGAAGTGTCATGTATACCTCGTATTCACATCAAAAGAATGTAAATGCGACTATTCCTTGCTAGGGCATAGCGTTTGCAGATGCCTACGTATCGTAGCAATAGAGTTCTAATGCTTCTTAGATCGCGATATCGCATCTCATTTCTATGTTTCGTGATAAGATATAATACTCATTGCGAAGTGTCATGTACACCTCGTATTCGCTTCAAAAGAATGTAAATGCGACACTTCCATGCTAGGAAATAGCGACTGCAGATGTCTAGGCGTCGGGGCAATAGAGTTCTAATGCTTCTTAAAACGCGATATCACATCTCACTTCTATGTTTCATGATAAGATATAATGTTCATTGCGAAGTGTCATATATACCTCGTATTCACTTCAAAAGAATGTAAATGCGAATCTTCCTTGCTAGGAAATAGCGTTTGCAGATGCATACGTGTCGTAGCAATAGAGTTCCAATGCTTCTTAGATCGCGATATCGCATCTCATTTCTATGTTTCGTGATATGTTATAATATTCATTCCGAAGTGTCATGTAAACCTCGAATTCACTTCAAAAGAATGTAAATGCGTCTATTGGTTGCTAGGAAATAGCGATTGCAGATGTCTAAGTATCGTAGCAATAGAGTTCTAATGCTTCTCAAAACGCGATATCGCATCTCATTTCCATGTTTCGTGATGTGATATAATATTCATTGCGAAATGTCATGTACACCTCGTATTCACTTCAAAAGAATGTAAATGCGATACTTCCATGCTAGGAAATAGCGTCTGCAGATGTCTACGCGTCGGGGAAATATAGTTCTAATGCTTCTTAAAACGCGATATCGCATCTCACTTCTATGTTTCATGATAAGATATAATATTCATTGCGAAGTGTCATGTATACCTCGTATTCCCTCCAAACGAATGTAAATGCGACACTTCCCTGCTAGGAAATAGCGTATACAGATGTCTACGTATCGTAGCAATAGAGTTCTAATGCAACTTAAATCTCGATATCGCATCTCATTTCTATGTTTCGTGATAAGAAATAATATTCATTGCGAGGTGTCATGTACACCTCGTGTTCACTTCAAAAGAATGTAAATGTGACATTTCCATGCTATGAAATAGCCTTTGTAGATATCTCCGCATCGAGGCAATAGGGTTCTAATGCTTCTTAAAACGCGATATCGCATCTCACATTTATGATACATGATAAGATATAATGTTCATTGAGAAGTGTCATGTATACATCGTATTCACCTCAAAAGAATGTAGGTGCGACACTTCCATGCATGGAAATAGCGTTTGCAGATGTCTACATATCGTAGAAATAGCCTTCTGATGCTACTTAAATCGCGATATGACACCTCATTTATATGTTTCGTGATAAGATATAATGTTCATTGCGAAGTGTCATGTATACCTCGTGTTCACTTCAAAAGAACGTAAGTGCGAAACTTCCATGCTAGGAAATAGCGTTTGCAGATGTCTCCGCATCGGGGCCATAGAGTTCTAATGCTTCTTAAAACGCGAAATCGCATCTCTCTTCTATGTTACATGATAAGATATAATATTCATTGCGAAGTGTCATGTATACCTCGTATTCCCTCCAAACGAATGTAAATGCGACACTTCCTTGCTAGGAAATGGCGTATTCAGATGTCTACGTATCGTAGCAAAAGAGTTCTAATGCTACTTAAATCGCGATATCGCATCTCATTTATATGTTTCGTGATAAGATATAATATTCCTCGCGAAGTGTCAGGTATACCTAGTATTCACTTCAAAAGAATGTAAATGCGACACTTCCATGCTAGGAAATAGCGTCTGCAGATGTCTACGCGTCGAGGCAATAGAGTTCTAATGCTTCTTAAAACGCAATATCGAATCTCAATTCTATGTTTCATTATAAGATATAATATTCATTGCGAAGTGTCATGTATACCTCGTATTCCCTCCAAACGAATGTAAATGCGACACTTACTTGCTAGGAAATGGCGTATTCAGATGTCTACGTATCGTAGCAATAGAGTTCTAATGCTACTTAAATCGCGATATCGCATCTCATTTATATGTTTCGTGATAGGATATAATATTCATCGCGAAGTGTCAGGTATACCTCGTATTCACTTCAAAAGAATGTAAATGCGACACTTCCTTGCTAGGAAATGGCGTACTCAGATGTCTACGTATCGTAGCAATAGAGTTCTAATGCTACTTAAATCGCGATATCGCATCTCATTTATATGATTCGTGATAAGATATAATATTCATCGCGAAGTGTCAGGTATACCTCGTATTCACTTCAAAAGAATGTAAATGCGACACTTCCATGCTAGGAAATAGCGTCTGCAGATGTCTACGCGTCGAGGCAATAGAGTTCTAATGCTACTTAAATCGCGATTTCGCATCTCATTTGTATGTTTCGTGATAAGATATAATATTCATTCCGAAGTGTCATGTATACCTCGAATTAACTTCAAAAGAATGTAAATGCGACACTTCCATGCTAGGAAATAGCGTTTGCAGATATCTCCGCATCGAGGAAATAGGTTTCTAATTCTTCTTAAGACGCGATATCGCATCTCACTTTTATGTTACATGATAAGATGTAATGTTCATTGCGAAGTGTCATATATACCTCGTATTCACTTCAAAAGAATGTAAATGCTAATCTTCCTTGCTAGGAAATAGCGTTTGCAGATGACTACGTATCGTAGGAATGGAGTTCTAATGCTTCTCAAAACGAGATATCGCATCTCATTTCTATGCTTCATGATAAGATATAATATTCATTGCGAAGTGTCATGTATACCTGGTATTCACTCCAAACGAATGTAAATGCGACACTTCCCTGCTAGGAAATAGCGTATTCAGATGTCTACGTATGGTAGCAATAGAGTGCTAATGCTACTTATATCTCGATATCGCATCTCATTTCTATGTTTCGTGATAAGATATAATATTCATTGGGATGTGTCATGTACACCTCGTATTCACGTCAAAAGAATGTAAATGTGACATTTCCATGCTAGGAAATAGCCATTGCAGATATCTCCGCATCGAGGCAATATGGTTCTAATGCTTCTTAAAACGCGATATCGCATCTCACTTTTATGATACATGATAAGATATAATGTTCATTGCGAAGTGTCATGTATACCTCGTATTTACTTCAAAACAATGTAAATGCGACGTTTCCACCCTAGGAAATAGCGTTCGCAGATGTCTACGTATCGTAGCAATAGTGTTCTAATGCTACTTAAATCGCGATATCGCATCTCATTTATATGCTTCGTGATAAGATATAATATTCATTGCGAAGTATCATGTATACCTCGTATTCACGTCAAAAGAATGTAAGTGCGACACTTCCATGCTAGGAAATAGCGTTTGCAGATGTCTCCGCATCGAGGCCATAGAGTTCTAATGCTTCTTAAAACGCGAAATCGCATCTCTCTTCTATGTTATATGATAAGATATAATATTCATTGCGAAGTGTCATGTATACCTCGTATTCCCTCCGAACGAATGTAAATGCGACACTTCCTTGCTAGGAAATGGCGTATTCAGATGTCTACGTATCGTAGCAATAGAGTTCTAATGCTACTTAAATCGCGATATCGCATCTCATTTATATGTTTCGTGATAAGATATAATATTCATCGCGAAGTGTCAGGTATACCTCGTATTCACTTCAAAAGAATGTAAATGCGACACTTCCATGCTAGGAAATAGCGTCTGCAGATGTCTACGCGTCGAGGCAATAGAGTTCTAATGCTTCTTAAAACGCGATATCGAATCTCAATTCTATGTTTCATTATAAGATATAATATTCATTGCGAAGTGTCATGTATACCTCGAATTCCCTCCAAACGAATGTAAATGCGACACTTACTTGCTAGAAAATGGCGTATTCAGATGTCTACGTATCGTAGCAATAGAGTTCTAATGCTACTTAAATCGCGATATCGCATCTCATTTATATGTTTTGTGATAGGATATAATATTCATCGCGAAGTGTCAGGTATACCTCGTATTCACTTCAAAAGAATGTAAATGCGACACTTCCATGCTAGCAAATAGCGTATTCAGATGTCTACGTATCGTAGCAATAGAGTTCTAATGCTACTTAAATCGCGATTTCGCATCTCATTTGTATGTTTCGCGATAAGATATAATATTCATTGCGAAGTGTCATGTATACCTCGTATTCCCTCCAAACGAATGTAAATGCGACACTTACTTGCTAGGAAATAGCGTTCGCAGATGTCTACGTATCGTAGCAATAGTGTTCTAATGCTACTTAAATCGCGATATCGCATCTCATTCATATGCTTCGTGATAAGACATGATATTCATTGCGAAGTATCATGTATACCTCGTATTCACTTCAAAAGAATGTAAGTGCGACACTTCCATGCTAGGAAGTAGCGTTTGCAGATGCCTCCGCATCGAGGCCATAGAGTTCTAATATTCTTAAAACGCGAAATCGCATCTCTCTTCTATGTTACATGATAAGATATAATATTCATTGCGAAGTGTCATGTATACCTCGTATTCCCTCCAAACGAATGTAAATGCGACACTTCCTTGCTAGGAAATGGCGTATTCAGATGTCTACGTATCGTAGCAATAGAGTTCTAATGCTACTTAAATCGCGATATCGCATCTCATTTATATGTTTCGTGATAAGACATAATATTCATCGCGAAGTGTCAGGTATACCTCGTACTCCTTCCAAACGAATGTAAATGCGACACTTCCTTGCTGGGAAATAGCGTATTCAGATGTCTACGTATTGTAGCAGTAGAGTTCTAATGCTACTTAAATCGCGATTTCGCATCTCATTTGTATGTTTCGTGATAAGATATAATATTCATTCCGAAGTGTCATGTATACCTCGAATTCACTTCAAAAGAATGTAAATGCGACACTTCCATGCTAGGAAATAGCGTTTGCAGATATCTCCGCATCGAGGAAATAGGGTTCTAATTCTTCATAAGACGCGATATCGCATCTCACTTTTATGTTACATGATAAGATGTAATGTTCATTGCGAAGTGTCATATATACCTCGTATTCACTTCAAAAGAATGTAAATGCGAATCTTCCTTGCTAGGAAATAGCGTTTGCAGATGACTACGTATCGGAGCAATGGAATTCTAATGCTTCTCAAAACAAGGTATCGCATCTCATTTCTATGCTTCATGATAAGATATAATATTCATTTGGAAGTGTCATGTATACCTCGTATTCCCTCCAAACGAATGTAAATGCGACACTTCCTTGCTAGGAAATGGCGTATTCAGATGTCTACGTATCGTAGCAATAGAGTTCTAATGCTACTTAAATCGCGATATCGCATCTCATTTATATGTTTCGTGATAAGATATAATATTCATCGCGAAGTGTCAGGTATACCTCGTATTCACTTCAAAAGAACGTAAGTGCGACACTTCCATGCTAGGAAATAGCGTCTGCAGATGTCTACGCGTCGAGGCAATAGAGTTCTAATGCTTCTTAAAACGCGATATCGAATCTCAATTCTATGTTTCATTATAAGATATAATATTCATTGCGAAGTGTCATGTATACCTCGCATTCACTTCAAAAGAACGTAAGTGCGACACTTCCATGCTAGGAAATAGCGTCTGCAGATGTCTACGCGTCGAGGCAATAGAGTTCTAATGCTTCTTAAAACGCGATATCGCATCTCACTATTATGACACATGATAAGATATAATGTTCATTGAGAAGTGTCATGTATACATCGTATTCATCTCAAAAGAATGTAAGTGCGACACTTCCATGCCTGGAAATAGCGTTTGCATATGTCTCCGCATCGAAGCCATTGAGTTCTAATGCTCCTTAAAACGCGATATCGCATCTCATTTCCATGTTTCGTGATATGATATAATATTCATTGCGAAATGTCATGTACACCTCGTATTCACTTCAAAAGAATGTAAATGCGATACTTCCATGCTAGGAAATAGCGTCTGCAGATGTCTACGCGTCGGGGAAATATAGTTCTAATGCTTCTTAAAACGCGATATCGCATCTCACTTCTATGTTTCATGATAAGATATAATGTTCATTGCGAAGTGTCATGTATACCTCGTATTTACTTCAAAACAATGTAAATGCGACGTTTCCACCCTAGGAAATAGCGTATTCAGATGTCTACGTATCGTAGCAGTAGAGTTCTAATGCTACTTAAATCTCGATATCGCATCTCATTTCTATGTTTCGTGATAAGAAATAATATTCATTGCGAGGTGTCATGTACACCTCGTGTTCACTTCAAAAGAATGTAAATGTGACATTTCCATGCTAGGAAATAGCCATTGCAGATATCTCCGCATCGAGGCAATAGGGTTCTAATGCTTCTTAAAACGCGATATCGCATCTCACATTTATGATACATGATAAGATATAATATTCATTGGGATGTGTCATGTACACCTCGTATTCACGTCAAAAGAATGTAAATGTGACATTTCCATGCTAGGAAATAGCCATTGCAGATATCTCCGCATCGAGGCAATATGGTTCTAATGCTTCTTAAAACGCGATATCGCATCTCACATTTATGATACATGATAAGATATAATGTTCATTGCGAAGTGTCATGTATACCTCGTATTTACTTCAAAACAATGTAAATGCGACGTTTCCACCCTAGGAAATAGCGTTCGCAGATGTCTACGTATCGCAGCAATAGTGTTCTAATGCTACTTAAACCGCGATATCGCATCTCATTCATATGCTTCGTGATAAGACATGATATTCATTGCGAAGTATCATGAATACCTCGTATTCACTTCAAAAGAATGTAAGTGTGACACTTCCATGCTAGGAAGTAGCGTTTGCAGATGTCTCCGCATCGAGGCCATAGAGTTCTAATCTTCTTAAAACGCGAAATCGCATCTCTCTTCTATGTTACATGATAAGATATAATATTCATTGCGAAGTGTCATGTATACCTCGTATTCCCTCCAAACGAATGTAAATGCGACACTTCCTTGCTAGGAAATGGCGTATTCAGATGTCTACGTATCGTAGCAATAGAGTTCTAATGCTACTTAAATCGCGATATCGCATCTCATTTATATGTTTCGTGATAAGATATAATATTCATCGCGAAGTGTCAGGTATACATCGTATTCCTTCCAAACGAATGTAAATGCGACACTTACTTGCTAGGAAATGGCGTATTCAGATGTCTACGTATCGTAGCAATAGAGTTCTAACGCTACTTAAATTGCGATATCGCATCTCATTTATATGTTTCGTGATAGGATATAATATTCATCGCGAAGTGTCAGGTATACCTCGTATTCACGTCAAAAGAATGTAAATGCGACACTTCCATGCTAGCAAATAGCGTATGCAGATGTCTACGCGTCGTGGCAATAGAGTTCTAATGCTTCTTAAAAGGCTATTTCGCATATCAATTCTATGTTTCATTATAAGATATAATATACATTGCGAAGTGTCATGTATACCTCGTATTCACTCCAAACGAATGTAAATGCGACACTTCCTTGCTGGGAAATAGCGTATTCAGATGTCTACGTATTGTAGCAGTAGAGTTCTAATGCTACTTAAATCGCGATTTCGCATCTCATTTGTATGTTTCGTGATAAGATATAATATTCATTCCGAAGTGTCATGTATACCTCGAATTCACTTCAAAAGAATGTAAATGCGACACTTCCATGCTAGGAAATAGCGTTTGCAGATATCTCCGCATCGAGGATATAGGTTTCTAATTCTTCTTAAGACGCGATATCGCATCTCACTTTTATGTTACATGATAAGATATAATATGCATCGCGAAGTGTCAGGTATACCTCGTATTCACTTCAAAAGAATGTAAATGCGACACTTCCATGCTAGGAAATAGCGTCTGCAGATGTCTACGCGTCGAGGCAATAGAGTTCTAATGCTTCTTAAAACGCGATATCGAATCTCAATTCTATGTTTCATTATAAGATATAATATTCATTGCGAAGTGTCATGTATACCTCGCATTCACTTCAAAAGAACGTAAGTGCGACACTTCCATGCTAGGAAATAGCGTCTGCAGATGTCTACGCGTCGAGGCAATAGAGTTCTAATGCTTCTTAAAACGCGATATCGAATCTCAATTCTATGTTTCATTATAAGATATAATATTCATTGCGAAGTGTCATGTATACCTCGCATTCACTTCAAAAGAACGTAAGTGCGACACTTCCATGCTAGGAAATAGCGTCTGCAGATGTCTACGCGTCGAGGCAATAGGGTTCTAATGCTTCTTAAAACGCGATATCGCATCTCAATTCTATGTTTCATTATAAGATACAATATTCATTGCGAAGTGTCATGTACACCTCGTATTCACTTCAAAAGAATGTAAATGCCACACTCCCATGCTTGGAAATAGCGTCTGCAGATGTGTACGCGTCGAGGCAATAGAGTTCGAATGCTTCTTAAAATGCGATATCGCATCTCACTTCTATGTCTCATGATAAGATATAATATTCATTGCGAAGTGTCATGTATACCTCGTATTCCCTCCAAACGAATGTAAATGCGACACTTCCTTGCTAGGAAATGGCGTATTCAGATGCCTACGTATCGTAGCAATAGAGTTCTAATGCTACTTAAATCGCGATATCGCATCTCATTTATATGTTTCGTGATAAGATACAATATTCATCGCGAAGTGTCAGGTATACCCCGTATTCACTTCAAAAGAATGTAAATGCGACACTTCCATGCTAGGAAATAGCGTCTGCAGATGTCTACGCGTTGTGGCAATAGAGTTCTAATGCTTCATAAAACGCGATATCGAATCTCAATCCTATGTTTCATTATAAGATATAATATTCATTGCGAAGTGTCATGTATTCCTCGTATTCACATCAGAAGAATGTAAATGCGACTATTCCTTGCTAGGGCATAGCGTTTGCAGATGCCTACGTATCGTAGCAATATAGTTCGAATGCTTCTTAGATCGCGATATCGCATCTCATTTCTATGTTTTGTAATAAGTTATAATATTCATTCCGAAGTGTCATGTAAACCTCGAATTCACTTCAAAAGAATGTACATGCGACTATTGGTTGCTAGGAAATAGCGACCGCAGATGTCTACGGACCGTAGCTATAGAGTTCTAATGCTTCTTAAAACGCGATATCGCATCTCATTTATATGTTTCGTGATAAGATATAATATTCATCGCAAAGTGTCAGGTATACCTCGTATTCACTTCAAAAGAATTTAAATGCGACACTTCCATGCTTGGAAATAGCGTCTGCAGATGTCTACGCGTCGAGGCAATAGAGTTCTAATGCTTCTTAAAACGCGATATCGCATCTCACTTCTATGTTTCATGATAAGATATAATATTCATTGCGAAGTGTCATGTATACCTCGTATTCACTTCAAAGGAATGTAAATGCGACTATTCCTTGCTAGGAAATAGCATTTGCAGATATCTAGGTATCGTAGCAATAGAGTTCTAATGCTTCTCAAAACGCGATATCGCATCTCATTTCTATGCTTCATGATAAGATATAATATTCATTGCGAAGTGTCATGTATACCTCGTATTCACATCAAAAGAATGTAAGTGCGACACTTCCATGCTAGGAAATAGCGTATTCAGATGTCCACGTATCGTAGCAATGGAGTTCTAATGCTACTTATATGGCGATATCGCAACGCATTTCTACGTTTCGTGATAAGATACAATATTCATTGCGAAGTGTCATGTACACCTCGTATTCACTTCAAAAGAATGTAAATGCCTCACTCCCATGCTAGGAAATAGCGTCTGCAGATGTGTAGGCGTTGAGGCAATATAGTTCGAATGCTTCTTAAAATGCGATATCGCATCTCACTTCTATGTTTCATGATAAGATATAATATTCAATGCGAAGTGTCATGTGTACCTCGTATTCACTTCAAAAGTATGTAAATGCGACACTTCCATGCTAGGAAATAGCGTTCGCAGATGTCTACGTATCGTAGCAATAGAGTCCTATTGCTTCTTAAAACGAGATATCGCATCGCATTTATATGTTTCGTGATAAGATATAATACTCATTGCGAAGTGTTATGCATACCTCGTATTCCCTCCAAACGAATGTAAATGCGGCACTTCCATGCTAGGAAATGGCGTATTCAGATGTCTACGTATCGTAGCAATAGAGTTCTAATGCTACTTAAATCGCGATATCGCATCTCATTTATATATTTCGTGATAAGATATAGTATTCATCGCGAAATGTCCTGTACACCTCGTATTCACATCAAAAGAATGTAAGTGCAACACTTCCATGCTAGGAAATAGCGTATTCAGATGTCCACGTATCGTAGCAATAGAGTTCTAATGCTTCTTAAAGCGCGAAATCGCATCTCCCTTCTATGTTTCATGATAAGATATAATATTCATTGCGAAGTGTCATGTATACCACGTATTCACTTCAAAGAATGTAAATGCGACTATTCCTTGCTAGGAAATAGCATTTGCAGATGTCTACGTATCGTAGCAATAGAGTTCTAATGCTTCTCAAAACGCGATATCGCATCTCATTTCTATGCTTCATGATAAGATATAATATTCATTGCGAAGTGCCATGTATACCTCGTATTCACTCCAAACGAATGTAAATGCGACACTTCCTTGCTAGGAAGTGGCGTATTCAGATGTCTACGTATCGTAGCAATAGAGTTCTAATGCTACTTAAATCGCGATATCGCATCTCCTTTATATGTTTCGTGATAAGATATAATATTCATCGCGAAGTGTCAGATATACCTCGTATTCACTTCAAAAGAATGTAAATGCGACACTTCCATGCTAGGAAATAGCGTCTGCAGATGTCTGCGCGTCGAGGCAATAGAGTTCTAATGCTTCTTAAAACGCGATAACGAATCTCAGTTCTATGTTTCATTATAAGATATAACATTCATTGCGAAGTGTCATGTATACCTCGTATTCACATCAAAAGAATGTAAATGCGACTATTCCTTGCTAGGAAATAGCATTTGCAGATGTCTACGTATCGTAGCAATAGAGTTCTAATGCTTCTCAAAACGCGATATCGCATCTCATTTCTATGCTTCATGATAAGATATAATATTCATTGCGAAGTGCCATGTATACCTCGTATTCACTCCAAACGAATGTAAATGCGACACTTCCTTGCTAGGCAATAGCGTCTGCAGATGTCTACGCGTCGAGGCAATAGAGTTCTAATGCTTCTTAAAACGCGATATCGCATGTCATTTCTATGTTTCATTATAAGATATAATATTCATAGCGAAGTGTCATGTATACCTCGTATTTACATCAAAAGAATGTAAATGCGACTATTCCTTGCTAGGGCATAGCGTTTGCAGATGCCTACGTATCGTAGCAATAGATTTCTAATGCTTCTCAAAACGCGATATCGCATCTCATTTCTATGCTTCATGATAGGAAATAATATTCATTGCGAAGTGCCATGTATACCTCGTATTCACTTCAAAAGAATGTAAATGCGACACTTCCATGCTAGGAAATAGCGTCTGCAGATATCTACGCGTCGAGGCAATAGAATTCTAATGTTTCCTACAACGCGATATCGCATCTCAATTCTATGTTTCATTATAAGATATAATATTCATTGCGAAGTGTCATGTATACCTCGTATTCGCATCAAAAGAATGTAAATACGACTATTCCTTGCTAGGGCATAGCGATTGCAGATGTCTACGTATCGTAGCAATAGAGTTCTAATGCTTCTCAAAACGCGATATCGCATCTCATTTCTATGTTACCTGATAAGATATAATATTCATTGCGGAGTGTCATGTACACCTCGTATTCACTTCAAAAGAATGTAAATGCGACACGTTCATGCTAGGAAATAGCGTCTGCAGAAGTCTACGCGTCGAGGAAATACAGTTCTAATGCTTCTTAAAACGCGATATCGCATCTCAATTCTATGTTTCATTATAAGATATAATATTCATTTCGAAGTGTCATGTATACCACGTATTCACATCAAAAGAATATAAATTCGACTATTCCTTGCTAGGGCATAGCGTTTGCAGATGCCTACGTATCGTAGGAATGGAGTTCTAATGCTACTTATATCGCGATATCGCAACGCATTTCTACGTTTCGTGATAAGATACAATATTCATTGCGAAGTGTCATGTACACCTCGTATTCACTTCAAAAGAATGTAAATGCGACACTTCCATGCTAGGAAATAGCGTCTGCAGGTGTCTACGCGTCGTGGCAATAGAGTTCTAATGCTTCATAAAACGCGATATCGAATCTCAATTATATGTTTCATTATAAGATATAATATTCATTGCGAAGTGTCATGTATTCCTCGTATTCACATCAGAAGAATGTAAATGCGACTATTCCTTGCTAGGGCATAGCGTTTGCAGATGCCTACGTATCGTAGCAATAGAGTTCGAATGCTTCTTAGATCGCGATATCGCATCTCATTTCTATGTTTTGTAATAAGTTATAATATTCATTCCGAAGTGTCATGTAAACCTCGAATTCACTTCAAAAGAATGTAAATGCGACTATTGGTTGCTAGGAAATAGCGACTGCAGATGTCTACGGACCGTAGCAATAGAGTTCTAATGCTTCTTAAAACGCGATATCGCATCTCATTTATATGTTTTTGATAAGATATAATATTCATCGCGAAGTGTCAGGTATACCTCGTATTCACTTCAAAAGAATGTAAATGCGACACTTCCATGCTAGGAAATAGCGTATGCAGCTGTCTACGCGTCGAGGCAATAGAGTTCTAATGCTTCTTAAAACGCGATATCGCATCTCACTTCTATGTTTCATTATAAGATATAATATTCATTGCGAAGTGTCATGTATACCTCGTATTCCCTCCAAACGAATGTAAATGCGACACTTCCTTGCTAGGAAATGGCGTATTCAGATGCCTACGTATCGTAGCAATAGAGTTCTAATGCTACTTAAATCGCGATATCGCATCTCATTTATATGTTTCGTGATAAGATACAATATTCATCGCGAAGTGTCAGGTATACCCCGTATTCACTTCAAAAGAATGTAAATGCGACACTTCCATGCTAGGAAATAGCGTCTGCAGATGTCTACGCGTCGAGGCAATAGAGTTCTAATGCTTCTTAAAACGCGATATCGCATCTCACTTCTATGTTTCATGATAAGATATAATATTCATTGCGAAGTGTCATGTATACCTCGTATTCACTTCAAAGGAATGTAAATGCGACTATTCCTTGCTAGGAAATAGCATTTGCAGATATCTAGGTATCGTAGCAATAGAGTTCTAATGCTTCTCAAAACGCGATATCGCATCTCATTTCTATGCTTCATGATAAGATATAATATTCATTGCGAAGTGTCATGTATACCTCGTATTCACATCAAAAGAATGTAAGTGCGACACTTCCATGCTAGGAAATAGCGTATTCAGATGTCCACGTATCGTAGCAATGGAGTTCTAATGCTACTTATATGGCGATATCGCAACGCATTTCTACGTTTCGTGATAAGATACAATATTCATTGCGAAGTGTCATGTACACCTCGTATTCACTTCAAAAGAATGTAAATGCCTCACTCCCATGCTAGGAAATAGCGTCTGCAGATGTGTAGGCGTTGAGGCAATATAGTTCGAATGCTTCTTAAAATGCGATATCGCATCTCACTTCTATGTTTCATGATAAGATATAATATTCAATGCGAAGTGTCATGTGTACCTCGTATTCACTTCAAAAGTATGTAAATGCGACACTTCCATGCTAGGAAATAGCGTTCGCAGATGTCTACGTATCGTAGCAATAGAGTCCTATTGCTTCTTAAAACGAGATATCGCATCGCATTTATATGTTTCGTGATAAGATATAATACTCATTGCGAAGTGTCATGCATACCTCGTATTCCCTCCAAACGAATGTAAATGCGGCACTTCCATGCTAGGAAATGGCGTATTCAGATGTCTACGTATCGTAGCAATAGAGTTCTAATGCTACTTAAATCGCGATATCGCATCTCATTTATATATTTCGTGATAAGATATAGTATTCATCGCGAAATGTCCTGTACACCTCGTATTCACATCAAAAGAATGTAAGTGCAACACTTCCATGCTAGGAAATAGCGTATTCAGATGTCCACGTATCGTAGCAATAGAGTTCTAATGCTTCTTAAAGCGCGAAATCGCATCTCCCTTCTATGTTTCATGATAAGATATAATATTCATTGCGAAGTGTCATGTATACCACGTATTCACTTCAAAGAATGTAAATGCGACTATTCCTTGCTAGGAAATAGCATTTGCAGATGTCTACGTATCGTAGCAATAGAGTTCTAATGCTTCTCAAAACGCGATATCGCATCTCATTTCTATGCTTCATGATAAGATATAATATTCATTGCGAAGTGCCATGTATACCTCGTATTCACTCCAAACGAATGTAAATGCGACACTTCCTTGCTAGGAAGTGGCGTATTCAGATGTCTACGTATCGTAGCAATAGAGTTCTAATGCTACTTAAATCGCGATATCGCATCTCCTTTATATGTTTCGTGATAAGATATAATATTCATCGCGAAGTGTCAGATATACCTCGTATTCACTTCAAAAGAATGTAAATGCGACACTTCCATGCTAGGAAATAGCGTCTGCAGATGTCTGCGCGTCGAGGCAATAGAGTTCTAATGCTTCTTAAAACGCGATAACGAATCTCAGTTCTATGTTTCATTATAAGATATAACATTCATTGCGAAGTGTCATGTATACCTCGTATTCACATCAAAAGAATGTAAATGCGACTATTCCTTGCTAGGAAATAGCATTTGCAGATGTCTACGTATCGTAGCAATAGAGTTCTAATGCTTCTCAAAACGCGATATCGCATCTCATTTCTATGCTTCATGATAAGATATAATATTCATTGCGAAGTGCCATGTATACCTCGTATTCACTCCAAACGAATGTAAATGCGACACTTCCTTGCTAGGCAATAGCGTCTGCAGATGTCTACGCGTCGAGGCAATAGAGTTCTAATGCTTCTTAAAACGCGATATCGCATGTCATTTCTATGTTTCATTATAAGATATAATATTCATAGCGAAGTGTCATGTATACCTCGTATTTACATCAAAAGAATGTAAATGCGACTATTCCTTGCTAGGGCATAGCGTTTGCAGATGCCTACGTATCGTAGCAATAGATTTCTAATGCTTCTCAAAACGCGATATCGCATCTCATTTCTATGCTTCATGATAGGAAATAATATTCATTGCGAAGTGCCATGTATACCTCGTATTCACTTCAAAAGAATGTAAATGCGACACTTCCATGCTAGGAAATAGCGTCTGCAGATATCTACGCGTCGAGGCAATAGAATTCTAATGTTTCCTACAACGCGATATCGCATGTCATTTCTATGTTTCATTATAAGATATAATATTCATAGCGAAGTGTCATGTATACCTCGTATTTACATCAAAAGAATGTAAATGCGACTATTCCTTGCTAGGGCATAGCGTTTGCAGATGCCTACGTATCGTAGCAATAGATTTCTAATGCTTCTCAAAACGCGATATCGCATCTCATTTCTATGCTTCATGATAAGATATAATATTCATTGCGAAGTGCCATGTATACCTCGTATTCACTCCAAACGAATGTAAATGCGACACTTCCTTGCTAGGAAGTGGCGTATTCAGATGTCTACGTATCGTAGCAATAGAGTTCTAATGCTACTTAAATCGCGATATCGCATCTCCTTTATATGTTTCGTGATAAGATATAATATTCATCGCGAAGTGTCAGATATACCTCGTATTCACTTCAAAAGAATGTAAATGCGACACTTCCATGCTAGGAAATAGCGTCTGCAGATGTCTGCGCGTCGAGGCAATAGAGTTCTAATGCTTCTTAAAACGCGATAACGAATCTCAGTTCTATGTTTCATTATAAGATATAACATTCATTGCGAAGTGTCATGTATACCTCGTATTCACATCAAAAGAATGTAAATGCGACTATTCCTTGCTAGGAAATAGCATTTGCAGATGTCTACGTATCGTAGCAATAGAGTTCTAATGCTTCTCAAAACGCGATATCGCATCTCATTTCTATGCTTCATGATAAGATATAATATTCATTGCGAAGTGCCATGTATACCTCGTATTCACTCCAAACGAATGTAAATGCGACACTTCCTTGCTAGGCAATAGCGTCTGCAGATGTCTACGCGTCGAGGCAATAGAGTTCTAATGCTTCTTAAAACGCGATATCGCATGTCATTTCTATGTTTCATTATAAGATATAATATTCATAGCGAAGTGTCATGTATACCTCGTATTTACATCAAAAGAATGTAAATGCGACTATTCCTTGCTAGGGCATAGCGTTTGCAGATGCCTACGTATCGTAGCAATAGATTTCTAATGCTTCTCAAAACGCGATATCGCATCTCATTTCTATGCTTCATGATAGGAAATAATATTCATTGCGAAGTGCCATGTATACCTCGTATTCACTTCAAAAGAATGTAAATGCGACACTTCCATGCTAGGAAATAGCGTCTGCAGATATCTACGCGTCGAGGCAATAGAATTCTAATGTTTCCTACAACGCGATATCGCATCTCAATTCTATGTTTCATTATAAGATATAATATTCATTGCGAAGTGTCATGTATACCTCGTATTCGCATCAAAAGAATGTAAATACGACTATTCCTTGCTAGGGCATAGCGATTGCAGATGTCTACGTATCGTAGCAATAGAGTTCTAATGCTTCTCAAAACGCGATATCGCATCTCATTTCTATGTTACCTGATAAGATATAATATTCATTGCGGAGTGTCATGTACACCTCGTATTCACTTCAAAAGAATGTAAATGCGACACGTTCATGCTAGGAAATAGCGTCTGCAGAAGTCTACGCGTCGAGGAAATACAGTTCTAATGCTTCTTAAAACGCGATATCGCATCTCAATTCTATGTTTCATTATAAGATATAATATTCATTTCGAAGTGTCATGTATACCACGTATTCACATCAAAAGAATATAAATTCGACTATTCCTTGCTAGGGCATAGCGTTTGCAGATGCCTACGTATCGTAGGAATGGAGTTCTAATGCTACTTATATCGCGATATCGCAACGCATTTCTACGTTTCGTGATAAGATACAATATTCATTGCGAAGTGTCATGTACACCTCGTATTCACTTCAAAAGAATGTAAATGCGACACTTCCATGCTAGGAAATAGCGTCTGCAGGTGTCTACGCGTCGTGGCAATAGAGTTCTAATGCTTCATAAAACGCGATATCGAATCTCAATTATATGTTTCATTATAAGATATAATATTCATTGCGAAGTGTCATGTATTCCTCGTATTCACATCAGAAGAATGTAAATGCGACTATTCCTTGCTAGGGCATAGCGTTTGCAGATGCCTACGTATCGTAGCAATAGAGTTCGAATGCTTCTTAGATCGCGATATCGCATCTCATTTCTATGTTTTGTAATAAGTTATAATATTCATTCCGAAGTGTCATGTAAACCTCGAATTCACTTCAAAAGAATGTAAATGCGACTATTGGTTGCTAGGAAATAGCGACTGCAGATGTCTACGGACCGTAGCAATAGAGTTCTAATGCTTCTTAAAACGCGATATCGCATCTCATTTATATGTTTTTGATAAGATATAATATTCATCGCGAAGTGTCAGGTATACCTCGTATTCACTTCAAAAGAATGTAAATGCGACACTTCCATGCTAGGAAATAGCGTATGCAGCTGTCTACGCGTCGAGGCAATAGAGTTCTAATGCTTCTTAAAACGCGATATCGCATCTCACTTCTATGTTTCATTATAAGATATAATATTCATTGCGAAGTGTCATGTATACCTCGTATTCCCTCCAAACGAATGTAAATGCGACACTTCCTTGCTAGGAAATGGCGTATTCAGATGCCTACGTATCGTAGCAATAGAGTTCTAATGCTACTTAAATCGCGATATCGCATCTCATTTATATGTTTCGTGATAAGATACAATATTCATCGCGAAGTGTCAGGTATACCCCGTATTCACTTCAAAAGAATGTAAATGCGACACTTCCATGCTAGGAAATAGCGTCTGCAGATGTCTACGCGTTGTGGCAATAGAGTTCTAATGCTTCATAAAACGCGATATCGAATCTCAATCCTATGTTTCATTATAAGATATAATATTCATTGCGAAGTGTCATGTATTCCTCGTATTCACATCAGAAGAATGTAAATGCGACTATTCCTTGCTAGGGCATAGCGTTTGCAGATGCCTACGTATCGTAGCAATATAGTTCGAATGCTTCTTAGATCGCGATATCGCATCTCATTTCTATGTTTTGTAATAAGTTATAATATTCATTCCGAAGTGTCATGTAAACCTCGAATTCACTTCAAAAGAATGTACATGCGACTATTGGTTGCTAGGAAATAGCGACCGCAGATGTCTACGGACCGTAGCTATAGAGTTCTAATGCTTCT
The DNA here is from genome assembly GCF_050948175.1 of Xylocopa sonorina. Lineage (NCBI taxonomy): Eukaryota > Metazoa > Arthropoda > Insecta > Hymenoptera > Apidae > Xylocopa > Xylocopa sonorina. The sequence goes on from NW_027490094.1 coordinate 1,904,951, forward strand.
TAAAACGCGATATCGCATCTCATTTATATGTTTCGTGATAAGATATAATATTCATCGCAAAGTGTCAGGTATACCTCGTATTCACTTCAAAAGAATTTAAATGCGACACTTCCATGCTTGGAAATAGCGTCTGCAGATGTCTACGCGTCGAGGCAATAGAGTTCTAATGCTTCTTAAAACGCGATATCGCATCTCACTTCTATGTTTCATGATAAGATATAATATTCATTGCGAAGTGTCATGTATACCTCGTATTCACTTCAAAGGAATGTAAATGCGACTATTCCTTGCTAGGAAATAGCATTTGCAGATATCTAGGTATCGTAGCAATAGAGTTCTAATGCTTCTCAAAACGCGATATCGCATCTCATTTCTATGCTTCATGATAAGATATAATATTCATTGCGAAGTGTCATGTATACCTCGTATTCACATCAAAAGAATGTAAGTGCGACACTTCCATGCTAGGAAATAGCGTATTCAGATGTCCACGTATCGTAGCAATGGAGTTCTAATGCTACTTATATGGCGATATCGCAACGCATTTCTACGTTTCGTGATAAGATACAATATTCATTGCGAAGTGTCATGTACACCTCGTATTCACTTCAAAAGAATGTAAATGCCTCACTCCCATGCTAGGAAATAGCGTCTGCAGATGTGTAGGCGTTGAGGCAATATAGTTCGAATGCTTCTTAAAATGCGATATCGCATCTCACTTCTATGTTTCATGATAAGATATAATATTCAATGCGAAGTGTCATGTGTACCTCGTATTCACTTCAAAAGTATGTAAATGCGACACTTCCATGCTAGGAAATAGCGTTCGCAGATGTCTACGTATCGTAGCAATAGAGTCCTATTGCTTCTTAAAACGAGATATCGCATCGCATTTATATGTTTCGTGATAAGATATAATACTCATTGCGAAGTGTCATGCATACCTCGTATTCCCTCCAAACGAATGTAAATGCGGCACTTCCATGCTAGGAAATGGCGTATTCAGATGTCTACGTATCGTAGCAATAGAGTTCTAATGCTACTTAAATCGCGATATCGCATCTCATTTATATATTTCGTGATAAGATATAGTATTCATCGCGAAATGTCCTGTACACCTCGTATTCACATCAAAAGAATGTAAGTGCAACACTTCCATGCTAGGAAATAGCGTATTCAGATGTCCACGTATCGTAGCAATAGAGTTCTAATGCTTCTTAAAGCGCGAAATCGCATCTCCCTTCTATGTTTCATGATAAGATATAATATTCATTGCGAAGTGTCATGTATACCACGTATTCACTTCAAAGAATGTAAATGCGACTATTCCTTGCTAGGAAATAGCATTTGCAGATGTCTACGTATCGTAGCAATAGAGTTCTAATGCTTCTCAAAACGCGATATCGCATCTCATTTCTATGCTTCATGATAAGATATAATATTCATTGCGAAGTGCCATGTATACCTCGTATTCACTCCAAACGAATGTAAATGCGACACTTCCTTGCTAGGAAGTGGCGTATTCAGATGTCTACGTATCGTAGCAATAGAGTTCTAATGCTACTTAAATCGCGATATCGCATCTCCTTTATATGTTTCGTGATAAGATATAATATTCATCGCGAAGTGTCAGATATACCTCGTATTCACTTCAAAAGAATGTAAATGCGACACTTCCATGCTAGGAAATAGCGTCTGCAGATGTCTGCGCGTCGAGGCAATAGAGTTCTAATGCTTCTTAAAACGCGATAACGAATCTCAGTTCTATGTTTCATTATAAGATATAACATTCATTGCGAAGTGTCATGTATACCTCGTATTCACATCAAAAGAATGTAAATGCGACTATTCCTTGCTAGGAAATAGCATTTGCAGATGTCTACGTATCGTAGCAATAGAGTTCTAATGCTTCTCAAAACGCGATATCGCATCTCATTTCTATGCTTCATGATAAGATATAATATTCATTGCGAAGTGCCATGTATACCTCGTATTCACTCCAAACGAATGTAAATGCGACACTTCCTTGCTAGGCAATAGCGTCTGCAGATGTCTACGCGTCGAGGCAATAGAGTTCTAATGCTTCTTAAAACGCGATATCGCATGTCATTTCTATGTTTCATTATAAGATATAATATTCATAGCGAAGTGTCATGTATACCTCGTATTTACATCAAAAGAATGTAAATGCGACTATTCCTTGCTAGGGCATAGCGTTTGCAGATGCCTACGTATCGTAGCAATAGATTTCTAATGCTTCTCAAAACGCGATATCGCATCTCATTTCTATGCTTCATGATAGGAAATAATATTCATTGCGAAGTGCCATGTATACCTCGTATTCACTTCAAAAGAATGTAAATGCGACACTTCCATGCTAGGAAATAGCGTCTGCAGATATCTACGCGTCGAGGCAATAGAATTCTAATGTTTCCTACAACGCGATATCGCATCTCAATTCTATGTTTCATTATAAGATATAATATTCATTGCGAAGTGTCATGTATACCTCGTATTCGCATCAAAAGAATGTAAATACGACTATTCCTTGCTAGGGCATAGCGATTGCAGATGTCTACGTATCGTAGCAATAGAGTTCTAATGCTTCTCAAAACGCGATATCGCATCTCATTTCTATGTTACCTGATAAGATATAATATTCATTGCGGAGTGTCATGTACACCTCGTATTCACTTCAAAAGAATGTAAATGCGACACGTTCATGCTAGGAAATAGCGTCTGCAGAAGTCTACGCGTCGAGGAAATACAGTTCTAATGCTTCTTAAAACGCGATATCGCATCTCAATTCTATGTTTCATTATAAGATATAATATTCATTTCGAAGTGTCATGTATACCACGTATTCACATCAAAAGAATATAAATTCGACTATTCCTTGCTAGGGCATAGCGTTTGCAGATGCCTACGTATCGTAGGAATGGAGTTCTAATGCTACTTATATCGCGATATCGCAACGCATTTCTACGTTTCGTGATAAGATACAATATTCATTGCGAAGTGTCATGTACACCTCGTATTCACTTCAAAAGAATGTAAATGCGACACTTCCATGCTAGGAAATAGCGTCTGCAGGTGTCTACGCGTCGTGGCAATAGAGTTCTAATGCTTCATAAAACGCGATATCGAATCTCAATTATATGTTTCATTATAAGATATAATGTTCATTGCGAAGTGTCATATATACCTCGTATTGACTTCAGAAGAATGTAAATGCGAATCTTCCTTGCTAGGAAATAGCGTTTGCTGATGACTACGTATCGGAGCAATGGAGTTCTAATGCTTCTCAAAACAAGGTATCGCATCTCATTTCTATGCTTCATGATAAGATATAATATTCATTTGGAAGTGTCATGTATACCTCGTATTCCCTCCAAACGAATGTAAATGCGACACTTCCTTGCTAGGTAATGGCGTATTCAGATGTCTACGTATCGTAGCAATAGAGTTCTAATGCTACTTAAATCGCGATATCGCATCTCATTTATATGTTTCGTGATAAGATATAATATTCATCGCGAAGTGTCATGTACACCTCGTATTCACTTCAAACGAATGTAAATGCGACACTTCCTTGCTAGGAAATGGCGTATTCAGATGCCTACGTATCGTAGCAATAGTGTTCTAATGCTACTTAAATCGCGATATCGCATCTCATTTATATGTTTTGTGATAAGATACAATATTCATCGCGAAGTGTCAGGTATACCCCGTATTCACTTCAAAAGAATGTAAATGCGACACTTCCATGCTAGGAAATAGCGTCTGCAGGTGTCTACGCGTCGTGGCAATAGAATTCTAATGCTTCATAAAACGCGATATCGAATCTCAATTATATGTTTCATTATAAGATATAATATTCATTGCGAAGTGTCATGTATTCCTCGTATTCACATCAGAAGAATGTAAATGCGACTATTCCTTGCTAGGGCATAGCGTTTGCAGATGCCTACGTATCGTAGCAATAGAGTTCGAATGCTTCTTAGATCGCGATATCGCATCTCATTTCTATGTTTTGTAATAAGTTATAATATTCATTCCGAAGTGTCATGTAAACCTCGAATTCACTTCAAAAGAATGTAAATGCGACTATTGGTTGCTAGGAAATAGCGACTGCAGATGTCTACGGACCGTAGCAATAGAGTTCTAATGCTTCTTAAAACGCGATATCGCATCTCATTTATATGTTTTTGATAAGATATAATATTCATCGCGAAGTGTCAGGTATACCTCGTATTCACTTCAAAAGAATGTAAATGCGACACTTCCATGCTAGGAAATAGCGTATGCAGCTGTCTACGCGTCGAGGCAATAGAGTTCTAATGCTTCTTAAAACGCGATATCGCATCTCACTTCTATGTTTCATTATAAGATATAATATTCATTGCGAAGTGTCATGTATACCTCGTATTCCCTCCAAACGAATGTAAATGCGACACTTCCTTGCTAGGAAATGGCGTATTCAGATGCCTACGTATCGTAGCAATAGAGTTCTAATGCTACTTAAATCGCGATATCGCATCTCATTTATATGTTTCGTGATAAGATACAATATTCATCGCGAAGTGTCATGTATACCTCGTATTCACTTCAAAAGAATGTAAATGCGACACTTCCATGCGAGGAAATAGCGTCTGCAGATGTCTACGCGCCGAGGTAATAGAGTTCTAATGCTTCTTAAAACGCCATATCGCATCTCAATTCTATGTTTCATTATAAGATATAATATTCACTGCGAAATGTCATGTATACCTCGTATTCACATCAAAAGAATGTAAATGCGACTATTCCTTGCTAGGGCATAGCGTTTGCAGATGCCTACGTATCGTAGCAATAGAGTCCTAATGCTTCTTATATCGCGATATCGCATCTCATTTCTATGTTTCGTGATAATTTATAATATTCATTCCGAAGTGTCATGTAAACCTCGAATTCACTTCAAAGGAATGTAAATGCGGCTATTGGTTGCTAGGAAATAGCGATTGCAGATGTCTACGTATCGTATCAATAGAGTTCTAATGCTTCTCAAAACGCGATATCGCATCTCATTTCTATGTTTCCTGATAAGATATAATATTCATTGCGAAGTATCATGTACACCTCGTATTCACTTCAAAAGAATGTAAATGCGACACTTCCATGCTAGGAAATAGCGACTGCAGATGTCTACGCGTCGAGGCAATAGAGTTCTAATGCTTCTTAAAACGCGATATCGCATCTCACTTCTACGTTTCATGATAAGATATAATGTTCATTGCGAAGTGTCATATATACCTCGTATTGACTTCAGAAGAATGTAAATGCGAATCTTCCTTGCTAGGAAATAGCGTTTGCTGATGACTACGTATCGGAGCAATGGAGTTCTAATGCTTCTCAAAACAAGGTATCGCATCTCATTTCTATGCTTCATGATAAGATATAATATTCATTTGGAAGTGTCATGTATACCTCGTATTCCCTCCAAACGAATGTAAATGCGACACTTCCTTGCTAGGTAATGGCGTATTCAGATGTCTACGTATCGTAGCAATAGAGTTCTAATGCTACTTAAATCGCGATATCGCATCTCATTTATATGTTTCGTGATAAGATATAATATTCATCGCGAAGTGTCATGTACACCTCGTATTCACTTCAAAAGAATGTAAATGCGACTATTGGTTGCTAGGAAATAGCGATTGCAGATGTCTACGTATCATAGCAATAGTGTTCTAATGCTTCTCAAAACGCGATATCGCATCTCACTTCTATGTTTCATGATAAGATATAATATTCATTGCGAAGTGTCATGTATACCTCGTATTCACTTCAAAAGAATGTAAATGTAACTATTCCTTGCTAGGAAATAGCATTTGAAGATGTCTACGTATCGTAGCAATAGAGTTCTAATGCTTCTCAAAACGCGATATCGCATCTCATTTCTATGCTTCATGATAAGATGTAATATTCATTGCGAAGTGTCATGTATACCTCGTATTCACATCAAAAGAATGTAAGTGCAACACTTCCATGCTAGGAAATAGCGTATTCAGATGTCCACGTATCGTAGCAATAGAGTTCTAATGCTTCTTAAAGCGCGAAATCGCATCTCACTTCTATGTTTCATGATAAGATATAATATTCATTGCGAAGTGTCATGTATACCTCATATTCACTTCAAAAGAATGTAAATGCGACTATTCCTTGCTAGGAAATAGCATTTGAAGATGTCTACGTATCGTAGCAATAGAGTTCTAATGCTTCTCAAAACGCGATATCCCATCTCATTTCTATGCTTCATGATAAGATATAATATACATTGCGAAGTGTCATGTATACCTCGTATTCACTCCAAACGAATGTAAGTGCAACACTTCCATGCTAGGAAATAGCGTATGCAGATGTCGACGCGTCGAGGCAATAGAGTTCGAATGCTTCTTAAAATGCGATATCGCATCTCACTTCTATTTTTCATGATAAGATATAATATTCACTGCGAAGTGTCATGTATACCTCGTATTTACATCAAAAGAATGTAAATGCGACTATTCCTTGCTAGGGCATAGCGTTTGCAGATGCCTACGTATCGTAGCAATAAAGTTCTAATGCTTCTTAGATCGCGATATCGCATCTCATTTCTATGTTTCGTGATAAGTTATAATATTCATTCCGAAGTGTCATGCAAACCTCGAAATCACTTCAAAAGAATGTAAATGCGACACTTCCATGCTAGGAAATAGCGTCTGCAGATGTCTACGCGTCTAGGCAATAAAGTTCTAATGTTTCTTAAATCGCGATATCGCATCTCAATTCTATGTTTCATTATAAGATATAGTATTCATTGCGAAGTGTCATGTATACCTCGTATTCACATCAAAAGAATGTAAATGCGACTATTCCTTGCTAGGGCATAGCGTTTGCAGATGCCTACGTATCGTTGCAATAGTGTGCTAATGCTTCTTAGATCGCGATATCGCATCTCATTTCTATGTTTCGTGATAAGATATAATATTCATTGCGAAGTGTGATGTGCACCTCGTATTCACTTCAATAGAATGTAAATGCGACACTTCCATGCTAGGAAATAGCGTCTGCAGATGTCTACGCGTCGAGGCAATAGAGTTTTAATGCTTCTTAAAACGCGATATCGCATCTCACTTCTATGTTTCATGATAAGATATAATATTCATTGCGAAGTGTCATGTATACCTCGTATTCCCTCCAAACGAAAGTAAATGCGACACTTCCTTGCTAGGAAATGGCGTATTCAGATGTCTACGTATCGTAGCAATAGAGTTCTAATGCTACTTAAATCGCGATATCGCATCTCATTTATATGTTTCGTGATAAGATATAATATTCATTACGAAGTGTCATGTAAACCTCGAATTCACTTCAAAAGAATGTAAATGCGGCTATTGGTTGCTAGGAAATAGCGATTGCAGATGTCTACGTATCGTAGCAATAGATTTGTAATGCTTCTCAAAACGCGATATCGCATCTCATTTCTATGTTTCCTGATAAGATATAATATTCCTTTGCGAAGTGTCATGTACACCTCGTATTCACTTCAAAAGAATGTAAATGCCACACTCCCATGCTTGGAAATAGCGTCTGCAGATGTGTACGCGTCGAGGCAATAGAGTTCGAATGCTTCTTAAAATGCGATATCGCATCTCACTCCTATGTTTCATGATAAGATATAATATTCATTGCGAAGTGTCATGTATACCTCGTATTCCCTCCAAACGAATGTAAATGCGACACTTCCTTGCTAGGAAATGGCGTATTCAGATGCCTACGTATCGTAGCAATAGAGTTCTAATGCTACTTAAATCGCGATATCGCATCTCATTTATATGTTTCGTGATAAGATACAATATTCATCGCGAAGTGTCATGTATACCACGTATTCACTTCAAAAGAATGTAAATGCGACTATTCCTTGCTAGGAAATAGCATTTGCAGATGTCTACGTATCGCAGCAATAGAATTCTAATGCTACTTAAATCGCGATATCGCAACTCATTTCTACGTTTCGTGATAAGATATAATATACATTGCGAAGTGTCATGTATACCTCCTATTCCCTCCAAACGAATGTAAATGCGGCACTTCCTTGCTAGGAAATGGCGTATTCAGATGTCTACGTATCGTAGCAATAGAGTTCTAATGCTACTTAAATCGCGATATCGCATCTCATTTATATGTTTCGTGATAAGATATAATATTCATCGCGAAGTGTCAGGTATTCCTCGTATTCACTTCAAAAGAATGTAAATACGACACTTCCATGCTAGGAAATAGCGTCTGCAGATGTCTACGCGTCGAGGCAATAGAGATCTAATGCTTCTTAAAACGCGATATCGCATCTCCCTTCTATGTTTCATGATAAGATATAATATTCATTGCGAAGTGTCATGTATACCACGTATTCACTTCAAAGAATGTAAATGCGACTATTCCTTGCTAGGAAATAGCATTTGCAGATGTCTACGTATCGTAGCAATAGAGTTCTAATGCTTCTCAAAACGCGATATCGCATCTCATTTCTATGCTTCATGATAAGATATAATATTCATTGCGAAGTGTCATGTATGCCTCGTATTCACATCAAAAGAATGTAAGTGCGACACTTCCATGCTAGGAAATAGCGTATTCAGATGTCTACGCGTCGAGGCAATAGAGTTCCAATTTTTCTTAAAACGCGATATCGCATCTCAATTCTATGTTTCATTATAAGATATAATTTTCATTGCGAAGTGTCATGTATACCTCGTATTCACTTCAAAAGAATGTAAATGCGACACTTCCTTGCTAGGCAATAGCGTCTGCAGATGTCTACGCGTCGAGGCAATAGAGTTCTAATGCTTCTTAAAACGCGATATCGCATGTCATTTCTATGTTTCATTATAAGATATAATATTCATATCGAAGTGTCATGTATACCTCGTATTTACATCAAAAGAATGTAAATGCGACTATTCCTTGCTAGGGCATAGCGTTTGCAGATGCCTACGTATCGTAGCAATAAAGTTCTAATGCGTCTTAGATCGCGATATCGCATCTCATTTCTATGTTTCGTGATAAGTTATAATATTCATTCCGAAGTGTCATGCAAACCTCGAAATCACTTCAAAAGAATGTAAATGCGACACTTCCATGCTAGGAAATAGCGTCTGCAGATGTCTACGCGTCTAGGCAATAGACTTCTAATGTTTCTTAAAACGCGATATCGCATCTCAATTCTATGTTTCATTATAAGATATAATATTCATTGCAAAGTGTCATGTATACCTCGTATTCACATCAAAAGAATGTAAATGCGACTATTCCTTGCTAGGGCATAGCGTTTGCAGATGCCTACGTATCGTTGCAATAGTGTGCTAATGCTTCTTAGATCGCGATATCGCATCTCATTTCTATGGTTCGTGATATGTTATAATATTCATTCCGAAGTGTCATGTAAACCTCGAATTCACTTCAAAAGAGTGTAAATGCGACTATTGGTTGCTAGGAAATAGCGATTGCAGATGTCTACGTATCGTAGCAGTAGATTTGTAATGTTTCTCAAAACGCGATATCGCATCTCATTTCTATGTTTCCTGATAAGATATAATATTCATTGCGAAGTGTCATGTACACCTCGTATTCACTTCAATAGAATGTAAATGCGACACTTCCATGCTAGGAAATAGCGTCTGCAGATAGCTACGCGTCGAGGCAATAGAGTTCTAATACTTCTTAAAACGCGATATCGCATCTCACTTCTATGCTTCATGATAAGATATAATATTCATTGCGAAGTGTCATGTATACCTCGTATTCACTTCAAAAGAATGTAAATGCGACTATTCCTTGCTAGGAAATAGCATTTGCAGATGTCTACGTATCGCAGCAATAGAGTTCTAATGCTACATAAATCGCGATACCGCAACTCATTTCTACGTTTCGTGATAAGATATAATATACATTGCGAAGTGTCATGTATACCTCCTATTCCCTCCAAACGAATGTAAATGCGGCACTTCCTTTCTAGGAAATGGCGTATTCAGATGTCTACGTATCGTAGCAATAGAGTTCTAATGCTACTTAAATCGCGATATCGCATCTCATTTATATGTTTCGTGATAAGATATAATATTCATCGCGAAGTGTCAGGTATTCCTCGTATTCACTTCAAAAGAATGTAAATACGACACTTCCATGCTAGGAAATAGCGTCTGCAGATGTCTACGCGTCGAGGCAATAGAGTTCTAATGCTTCTTAAAACGCGATATCGAATCTCAATTCTATGTTTCATTATGAGATATAATATTCATTGCGAAGTGTCATGTATACCTCGTATTCACATCAAAAGAATGTAAATGCGACTATTCCTTGCTAGGGCATAGCGTTTGCAGATGCCTACGTATCGTAGCAATAGAGTTCTAATGCTTCTTAGATCGCGATATCGCATCCCATTTCTATGTTTCGTGATAAGTTATAATATTCATTCCGAAGTGTCATGTAAACCTCGAACTCACTTCAAAAGAATGTTAATGCGACTATTGGTTGCTAGGAAATAGCGTTTGCAGATGTCTACGTATCGTAGCAATAGACTTCTAATGCTTCTCAAAACGCGTTATAGCATCTCATTTCTATGTTTCGTGTTAAGATATAATATTCATTGCGAAGTGTCATGTATACCTCGTATTCACTTCAAAAGAATGTAAATGCGACTATTGCTTGCTAGGGAATAGCGTTCGCAGATGTCTACGTACCGTAGCAATAGCGTTCTAATTCTTCTTAGATCGCGATATCGCATCCCATTTCTATGTTTCGTGATAAGTTACAATATTCATTCCGAAGTGTCATGTAAACCTCCAACTCACTTCAAAAGAATGTTAATGCGACTATTGGTTGCTAGGAAATAGCGTTTGCAGATGTCTACGTATCGTAGCAATAGACTTCTAACTCTTGTCAAAACGCGTTATAGCATCTCACTTCTATGTTTCCTGATTAGATATAATACTCATTGCGAGGTGTCATGTGCACCTCGTATTCACTTAAAAAGAATGTAAATGCGACACTTCCATGCTAGGAAATAGCGTCTGCAGCTGTCTACGCGTCGAGGCAATAGAGTTCCAATGTTTCTTAAAACGCGATATCGCATCTCAATTCTATGTTTCATTATAAGATATAATTTTCATTGCGAAGTGTCATGTATACCTCGTATTCACATCAAAAGAATGTAAATACGACTATTCCTTGCTAGGGCATAGCGTCTGCAGATGCCTACGTATCGTAGCAATAGAGATCCAATGCTTCTTAGATCGCGATATCGCATCTCATTTCTATGGTTCGTGATATGTTATAATATTCATTCCGAAGTGTCATGTAAACCTCGAATTCACTTCAAAAGAATGTAAATGCGACTATTGGTTGCTAGGAAATAGCGATTGCAGATGTCTACGTATCGTAGCAATAGAGTTCTAATGCTTCTCAAAACGCGATATCGCATCTCATTTCTATGTTTCCTGATAAGATATAATATTCATTGCGGAGTGTCATGTACACCTCGTATTCACTTCAAAAGAATGTAAATGCGACACTTCCATGCTAGGAAATAACGTCTGCAGATGTCTACGCGTCGAGGCAATAGAGCTCTAATGCTTCTTAAAACGCGATATCCCATCTCAATTCTATGTTTCATGATAAGATATAATATTCATTGCGAAGTGTCATGTATACCTCGTATTCACATCAAAAGAATGTAAATGCGACTATTCCTTGCTAGGAAATAGCATTTGCAGATGTCTACGTATCGTAGCAATAGAGTTCTAATGCTTCTCAAGTCGCGATATCGCATCTCATTTCAATGCTTCATGATAAGATATAATGTTCATTGCGAAGTGCCATGTATACCTCGTATTCACTCCAAACGAATGTAAATGCAACACTTCCTTGCTGGGCAATAGCGTATTCAGATGTCTACGTATCGTAGCAATAGTGTTCTAATGCTACTTTAATCGCGATATCGCAACTCATTTATATGTTTCGTGATAAGATATAATATTCATCGCGAAGTGTCAGGTATACCTCGTATTCACTTCAAAAGAATGTAAATGCGACACTTCCATGCTAGGAAATAGCGTCTGCAGATGTCTACGCGTCGAGGCAATAGAATTCTAATGCTTCTTAAAACGCGATATCGAATCTCAATTCTATGTTTCATTATGAGATATAATATTCATTGCGAAGTGTCATGTATACCTCGTATTCACATCAAACGAATGTAAATGCAGCACTTCCTTGCTAGGCAATAGCGTTTTCAGATGTCTACGTATCGTAGCAATAGGGTTCTAATGTTACTTAAATTGCGATATCGCAACTCATTTCTACGTGTCGTGATAAGATATAATATTCATTGCGAAGTTTCATGTATACCTCGTATTCACATCAAAGGAATGTAAGTGCGACACTTCCATGCTAGGAAATAGCGTCTGCAGATGTCTACGCATCGAGGCAATAGAGTTCTAATGCTTCTTAAAACGCGATATCGCATTTCATTTCTATGTTTCGTGATAAGATATAATATTCATGGCAAAGTGTCATGTATACCTCGTATTCACTCCAAACGAATGTAAATGCGACACTTCCCCGCTAGGCAATAGCGTTTTCAGATGTCTACGTATCGTAGCAATAGAGTTCTAATGCTACTTAAATCGCGATATCGCAACTCATTTCTACGTTTCGTGATAAGATATAATATTCATTGCGAAGTGTCATGTACACCTCGTATTCACATCAAAAGAATGTAAGTGCGACACTTCCATGCTAGGAAATAGCGTATTCAGATGTCCACGTATCGTAGCAATAGAGTTCTAATGCTACTTAAATCGCGATATCGCAACGCTATTCTACGTTTCGTGATAAGGTACAATATTCATTGCGAAGTGTCATGTACACCTCGTATTCACTTCTAAAGAATGTAAATGCCACACTCCCATGCTAGGAAATAGCGTCTGCAGATGTCTACGCGTCGAGGCAAAAGAGTTCTAATGCTTCTTAAAATGCGATATCGCATCTCAATTCTATGTTTCATTGTAAGATATAATATTCATTGCGAAGGGTCATGTATACCTCGTATTCACATCAAAAGTATGTAAATGCGACTATTCCTTGCTAGGGCATAGCGTTTGGAGATGCCTACGTATCGTAGCAATAGAGTTCTAATGCTTCTTAGAACGCGATATCGCATCTCATTTCTATGTTTCGTGATATGTTATAATATTCATTCCGAAGTGTCATGTAAACCTCGAATTCACTTCAAAAGAATGTAAATGCGACACTTCCATGCTAGGAAATAGCGTCTGCAGATGTCTACGCGTCGAGGCAATAGAATTCTAATGCTTCTTAAAACGCGATATCGAATCTCAATTCTATGTTTCATTATGAGATATAATATTCATTGCGAAGTGTCATGTATACCTCGTATTCACATCAAACGAATGTAAATGCAACACTTCCTTGCTAGGCAATAGCGTTTTCAGATGTCTACGTATCGTAGCAATAGGGTTCTAATGTTACTTAAATTGCGATATCGCAACTCATTTCTACGTTTCGTGATAAGATATAATATTCATTGCGAAGTTTCATGTATACCTCGTATTCACATCAAAGGAATGTAAGTGCGACACTTCCATGCTAGGAAATAGCGTCTGCAGATGTCTACGCATCGAGGCAATAGAGTTCTAATGCTTCTTAAAACGCGATATCGCATTTCATTTCTATGTTTCGTGATAAGATATAATATTCATGGCAAAGTGTCATGTATACCTCGTATTCACTCCAAACGAATGTAAATGCGACACTTCCCCGCTAGGCAATAGCGTTTTCAGATGTCTACGTATCGTAGCAATAGAGTTCTAATGCTACTTAAATCGCGATATCGCAACTCATTTCTACGTTTCGTGATAAGATATAATATTCATTGCGAAGTGTCATGTACACCTCGTATTCACATCAAAAGAATGTAAGTGCGACACTTCCATGCTAGGAAATAGCGTATTCAGATGTCCACGTATCGTAGCAATAGAGTTCTAATGCTACTTAAATCGCGATATCGCAACGCTATTCTACGTTTCGTGATAAGGTACAATATTCATTGCGAAGTGTCATGTACACCTCGTATTCACTTCTAAAGAATGTAAATGCCACACTCCCATGCTAGGAAATAGCGTCTGCAGATGTCTACGCGTCGAGGCAAAAGAGTTCTAATGCTTCTTAAAATGCGATATCGCATCTCAATTCTATGTTTCATTGTAAGATATAATATTCATTGCGAAGGGTCATGTATACCTCGTATTCACATCAAAAGTATGTAAATGCGACTATTCCTTGCTAGGGCATAGCGTTTGGAGATGCCTACGTATCGTAGCAATAGAGTTCTAATGCTTCTTAGAACGCGATATCGCATCTCATTTCTATGTTTCGTGATATGTTATAATATTCATTCCGAAGTGTCATGTAAACCTCGAATTCACTTCAAAAGAATGTAAATGCGACTATTGGTTGCTAGGAAATAGCGATTGCAGATGTCTACGTATCGTAGCAATAGTGTTCTAATGCTTCTCAAAACGCGATATCGCATCTCATTTCTATGTTTCCTGATAAGATATAATATTCATTGCGAAGTGTCATGTACACCTCGTATTCCCTCCAAACAAATGTAAATGCGACACTTCCTTGCTAGGAAATGTCGTGTTCAGATGCCTACGTATCGTAGCAATAGAGTTCCAATGCTACTTAAATCGCGATATCGCATCTCACTTATATGTTTCGTGATAAGATATAATATTCATCGCGAAGTGTCATGTATACCTCGTATTCACTTCAAAAGAATGTAAATGCGACACTTCCATGCTAGGAAATAGCGTCTGCAGATGTCTACGGGTCGAGGCAATAGAGTTCTAATGCTTCTTAAAACGCGATATCGCATCTCACTTCTATGTTTCATGATAAGATATAATATTCATTGCGAAGTGTCATGTATACCTCGTATTCACTTCAAAAGAATCTAAATCCGACACTTCCATGCCAGGAAATAGCGTCTGCAGATGTCTACGCGTCGAGGCAATAGAGTTCTAATGCTTCTTAAAACGCGATATCGCATCTCAATTCTATGTTTCATTATAAGATATAATATTCATTGCGAAGTGTCATGTATACTTCGTATTCACATCAAAAGAATGTAAATGCCACTATTCCTTGCTAGGGCATAGCGTTTGCAGATGCCTACGTATAGTAGCAGTAGAGTTCTAATGCCTCTTATTTCGCGATATCGCATCTCATTTCTATGTTTCGTGATATGTTATAATATTCATTGCGAAGTGTCATGTAAACCTCGAATTCACTTCAAAAGAATGTAAATGCGACTATTGGTTGTTAGGAAATAGCGATTGCAGATGTCTACGTATCGTAGCAATAGAGTTCTAATGCTTCTCAAAACGCGATATCGCATCTCATTTGTATGTTTCCTGATAAGATATAATATTCATTGCGTATTGTCATGTACACCTCGTATTCACTTCAAAAGAATGTAAATGCGACACTTCCATGCTAGGAAATAGCGTCTGCAGATGTCTACGCATCGAGGCAATAGAGTTCTAATGCTTCTTAAAACGCGATATCGCATTTCATTTCTATGTTTCGTGATAAGATACAATATTCATGGCAAAGTGTCATGTATACCTCGTATTCACTCCAAACGAATGTAAATGCGACACTTCCTCGCTAGGCAATAGCGTTTTCAGATGTCTACGTATCGTAGCAATAGAGTTCTAATGCTACTTAAATCGCGATATCGCAACTCATTTCTACGTTTCGTGATATGTTATAATATTCATTCCGAAGTGTCATGTAAACCTCGAATTCGCTTCAAAAGAATGTAAATGCGACTATTGGTTGCTAGGAAATAGCGATTGCAGATGTCTACGTATCGTAGCAATAGTGTTCTAATGCTTCTCAAAACGCGATATCGCATCTCATTTCTATGTTTCCTGATAAGATATAATATTCATTGCGAAGTGTCATGTACACCTCGTATTCCCTCCAAACGAATGTAAATGCGACACATCCTTGCTAGGAAATGTCGTATTCAGATGCCTACGTATCGTAGCAATAGAGTTCTAATGCTACTTAAATCGCGATATCGCATCTCACTTATACGTTTCGTGATAAGGTATAATATTCATCGCGAAGTGTCATGTATACCTCGTATTCACTTCAAAAGAATGTAAATGCGGCACTTCCATGCTAGGAAATAGCGTCTGCAAATGTCTACGCGTCGAGGCAATAGAGTTCTAATGCTTCTTAAAACGCTTTATCGCATCTCACTAATATGTTTCATGATAAGATATAATATTCATTGCGAAGTGTCATGTATACCTCGTATTCACATCAAAAGAATGTAAATGCGACTATTCCTTGCTAGGGCATAGCGTTTGCAGATGCCTACGTATCGTAGCAATAGAGTTCTAATGCTTCTTATATCGCGATATCGCATCTCATTTCTATGTTTCGTGATATGTTATAATATTCATTGCGAAGTGTCATGTAAACCTCGAATTCACTTCAAAAGAATGTAAATGCGACTATTGGTTGTTAGGAAATAGCGATTGCAGATGTCTACGTATCGTAGCAATAGAGTTCTAATGCTTCTCAAAACGCGATATCGCATCTCATTTGTATGTTTCCTGATAAGATATAATATTCATTGCGTATTGTCATGTACACCTCGTATTCACTTCAAAAGAATGTAAATGCGACACTTCCATGCTAGGAAATAGCGTCTGCAGATGTCTACGCATCGAGGCAATAGAGTTCTAATGCTTCTTAAAACGCGATATCGCATTTCATTTCTATGTTTCGTGATAAGATACAATATTCATGGCAAAGTGTCATGTATACCTCGTATTCACTCCAAACGAATGTAAATGCGACACTTCCTCGCTAGGCAATAGCGTTTTCAGATGTCTACGTATCGTAGCAATAGAGTTCTAATGCTACTTAAATCGCGATATCGCAACTCATTTCTACGTTTCGTGATATGTTATAATATTCATTCCGAAGTGTCATGTAAACCTCGAATTCGCTTCAAAAGAATGTAAATGCGACTATTGGTTGCTAGGAAATAGCGATTGCAGATGTCTACGTATCGTAGCAATAGTGTTCTAATGCTTCTCAAAACGCGATATCGCATCTCATTTCTATGTTTCCTGATAAGATATAATATTCATTGCGAAGTGTCATGTACACCTCGTATTCCCTCCAAACGAATGTAAATGCGACACATCCTTGCTAGGAAATGTCGTATTCAGATGCCTACGTATCGTAGCAATAGAGTTCTAATGCTACTTAAATCGCGATATCGCATCTCACTTATATGTTTCGTGATAAGATATAATATTCATCGCGAAGTGTCATGTATACCTCGTATTCACTTCAAAAGAATGTAAATGCGGCACTTCCATGCTAGGAAATAGCGTCTGCAAAAGTCTACGCGTCGAGGCAATAGAGTTCTAATGCTTCTTAAAACGCTTTATCGCATCTCACTAATATGTTTCATGATAAGATATAATATTCATTGCGAAGTGTCATGTATACCTCGTATTCACATCAAAAGAATGTAAATGCGACTATTCCTTGCTAGGGCATAGCGTTTGCAGATGCCTACGTATCGTAGCAATAGAGTTCTAATGCTTCTTATATCGCGATATCGCATCTCATTTCTATGTTTCGTGATATGTTATAATATTCATTGCGAAGTGTCATGTAAACCTCGAATTCACTTCAAAAGAATGTAAATGCGACTATTGGTTGTTACGAAATAGCGATTGCAGATGTCTACGTATCGTAGCAATAGAGTTCTAATGCTTCTCAAAACGCGATATCGCATCTCATTTGTATGTTTCCTGATAAGATATAATACTCATTGCGAATTGTGATGTACACCTCGTATTCACTTCAAAAGATTGTAAATGCGACACTTCCATGCTAGGAAATAGCTTCTGCAGCTGTCTACGCGTCGAGGCAATAGAGTTCTAATGCTTCTCAAAACGCGATATCGCATCGCATTTCTATACTTCATGATAAGATATAATATTCATTGCGAAGTGTCATGTATACCTCGTACTCCCTCCAAACGAATGTAAATGCGACACTTCCTTGCTAGGAAATGGCGTATTCAGATGCCTACGTATCGTAGCAATAGAGTTCTAATGCTCCTTAAATCGCGATATCGCATCTCACTTATATGTTTCGTGATAAGATATAATATTCATCGCGAAGTGTCCTGTATACCTCGTATTCACTTCAAAAGTATGTAAATGCGACACTTCCATGCTAGGAAATATCGTCTGCAGATGTCTACGCGTCGAGGCAAAGGAGTTCTAATGCTTCTTAAAACGCGCTATCGCATCTCAATTCTATGTTTCATTGTAAGATATAATATTCATTGCGAATTGTCATGTATACCTCGTATTCACATCAAAAGAATGTAAATGTGACTATTCCTTGCTAGGGCATAGCGTTTGGAGATGCCTACGTATCGTAGCAATAGAGTTCTAATGCTTCTTAGATCGCGATATCGCATCTCATTTCTATGTTTCGTGAAAAGATATAATATTCATTGCGAAGTGTCAGGTATACCTCGTATTCACTTCAAAAGAATGTAGATGCGACGTTTCCATCCTAGGAGATAGCGTTTGCAGATGTCTACGTGTAGTTGCAAAAGAGTCCTAATGCTTCTTAAAACGAGATGTCGCATTTCACTTCTATGTTTCGTGATAAGATATAATATTCATTGCGAAGTGTTATGTATACCTCGTATTCACTCCAAACGAATGTAAATGCGACACTTCCTTGCTAGGAAATAGCGTTTGCAAAGTTCTACGTATCGTACCAATATCTCTAATGCTTCTTAAAGCGGGATATCGGATCTCATTTCTATGTTTCATGTCAAGATATAATATTCATTGCGAAGTGTTATGTATTCCTCGCATACACAGCTAAAGAATGTAAATGCGACACTCCCTTGCTTGGAAATAGCGTCTGCAGATGTCTACGTATCGTAGCAATAGATATCTAATGCTTCTTAAAACGGGATATCGCATCCCATTTCTAGGGTTCATGATAAGATATAATATTCTTTGCGAGATGCCACGTATACCTCGCATAGACTTCAAAAGAATGTAAGTGCAACACTTCCTTGCTAGGATGTAGCGTTTGCAGATGTCTACGTATCGAAGCAATAGTGTTCTAATGCTTCTTAAATCGCGATATCGCAATCTCACTTCTATGTTTCATGATAAGAAATAATATCCATTGCGAAGTATTGTGTATTCCTCGTCTACACTTCAAATGAATGTAAATGCGACACTTCCCTTCTTGGAAACAGCGTTACCAGATGTCTACGTATCGAAGCAATAGAGTTCTAATGCTTCTTAAATCGTGATATAGCATCACATTTCTATGTTTCGAGATAAGATATAATATTCATTGTGTAATGTTATGTATTCCTCGCTTACACTTCAAATGAATGTAAATGCAACACTTCCTCTCTAGGAAATTACGTTTCCAGATGTCTACTTATCGAAACAATAGAGTTCTAATGCTTCTTAGAACGCGATATCGCATCTCATTTCTATTTTTCATGATAAGATATAATATTCATTGCGAAGTGTCATGTATTCTCGTCTACACGTCAAAAGAATGTAAATGCAACACTTCGTTGCTAGGGAATAGCCTTTCTAGATGTCTAGGTATCGAAGCAATAGAGTTCTAATGGGGAGGGGTAGAGGTCCTTCTCACACCCGAGAACCATCCTGTTTGTCTCCATGGACTATGGCAGCGGTCTTATCGTTGCAGAGCTCTGGATCCTATCCTTCGGGCTTCAGGGTCTCTTCTTGCTCACTTCCCGACTCCTCCACCGTCGAGCCCGTCACGCTACCTCGGCGTACAGCCCTTCCGCGAACCTGCGGTCTTATTATCCGCCGAAGAGACATCTTATGGGTCGCTTCTTCCATCAGCTCGCCAGTCTAATCCGTAGAACAGAGAGAGAGAAACGAACGGGGGGGGGGGGGGGGTTGGGGGAGGTTCTACCATCGTGTGTTTCACGCTCCTCGCAAATACAGCTATCGCGATGGTCCGTGTCGCGCTTCTCGCATGGGTGGTGATCTTCGAGCTAGTCTAACCGAAGCGGGGGGGGGGGGGGGGGGGGTTGACCGAGCCTTGTGACTTCACCACGTCACAGTACATACAAATTTGCGATTAAGTAGCTATGTGTTCAAATTGAATTCCGAATAATGCACTAAAAAGCATCCCAGATAACAAACGGCAAGATGGTAGCGACACCATGCCGGCACTATATTGCCACTTCCGAGGAGTGTCAACTGATTCGTAGTCATCTGTGACCGGATTCGTTGACTAAAATGCCAGATCGTGTTACCAGCACGTTCTAGACAAGCGAATCGCGCAGAACCAGCACCATGGTGACACGCGTATCATCGCTCCATTCATGAATCTCCTCAGCAATGACGCAGGATCACATTTGGCAATGGGGAACCTGTGCTTTCATACAAATTAGAACCGTTAGATGTCAGTAGATGTTCAGCATATGAGTATTGATAGACATTTTGATGGTCGTTTTCCTATATTTATAGTTATTGAGCGAGTCGTATATATTTCTTTCAATCCATCATAGACTAAAAATATTATTTATAAAAAAAATATTACTTATAAAATAAAAATTCATGCTGTTGCGTCCCTAACTTCGCTTTGTTTAATTTCTGAAATAACATGCTGTCATCGTATATAATGTAACCCTCAATTGCATGAATTTGTAACAATAAATTGAAGAAAATATATATAAAATAAGTGTATATATTTTTATGACAAAGTAATTATCGACTTTATGGAAAAAATCGCCCTATCGAGCTAGTTTATAGAAAATAATAAAATCGAGTTCTTACATCTTTGTTTTGTGCCGGTGTATCTATATTGGAATCAAGATAAATAAATTGCACAGTTTAGTCATTTTTCATATTTGCTTATAATTTTTATAGAAACAGCTTCCCCATTAGTAAATGTCAGCCTACTGCTGAATAGTGCCGTGATACGAATGCCGCCCCAGTACTAACAGTATGCCATTTCGAAAGCTGAGTAGGAGCACTTTGTTAGCACAGTTCTGTCACGGAATTCGTACCATCCGTTGTCATTGGCGTGCCAATCGCTGGCTGTTTGGGATATTGTAGTGCATGAGGCAGACTTGTTCCTTATCATCGTCAAGGAGATGGATTTTCACTCCCCCCTATTTGAATTTTTTAAATTATTGTTTGGAATTTTTGCCGCTTCTGTATCTCTATGACCGCATTGTGGATTCAACTTATGTACGATCTTTTTGGTCTTCATCTTTTATTACATGTAATATTATATATGTGATGCACGTTTGTTATGTAATGCTCCGATTTGTAAGCCTCAGATACTTTTATTCTTTGGTAAAGCAACTTATTCGATTAATATATATTTATTAGACATAGATATAAACAATTAGAAAAATGTTATTAAAACGCTATTAAATATGTTGTTGCAATTATATATTTAAGGTCTGAAGATGTAGATGCAGTTAATGTCCGATATTTTACGTGATCCAATCGACGTATCAAGTGAGGCTATGAAATTTAAAAATCTTTTACTATTCTTCGACCCCTTTACATGTTACATGAATGATAAGTTCTGCAAGACAAGAAGCCTAAATTAGTGAGATATCTAGGAACATAAGTAATTTGTAAGTAACGCATCTTCTCTCTTTGAAATATTTGCCTTTGCATAGAATAGAACGTATAGATATAATTGCCGGTTTTGTACCCATTTCGGTCCAATTCTATTATAGCCTTTGAGCAGAAGTAATATTGATTATACTTGATTTTTGCAATAGTTCTTTAATTAACAGATTTTATTAACCTAGAATCATCATTTGACGGATGTATCAATCTACTTTGTAGCTCCATCAGTTTCTTTTTCTGCTCGCTACTCTCCATTTTCAGTTCCGTATACTTATCCTTTATCACCATCATATATGTTGCGTAAAATTACAAAAACTTTTTGTCCTCAAATTTTGCGGATATTTCAATTAAATTTCCTTTGATTAAATAAACAGAAATTAAAAAACAGTGGCACGTACCATTTCTTGGAAACGTTGTATCGTAATTTGCATCTGACTGTTTTGAAAGGCACGCACTTTACTTAACGTTTGCAATGATTCGGTTAGCGAAGTAAAGTAATATTCTACTTTCGAAATTGTTGGCTCTTGTAATTCTAAGGCAAATATATTCATCTGTCGACATCGTGAACATTGTTTTTTGGCAAAATTCCAGAAAAACAAATATACTATAAGTAAAATAATAAACATCATAATATTAAATTTAACTCTGTTCATCGTTGCCTTGTTGGTTTTTGCTAATATAAAATTGCATAGTACAAAGGGGCCATCTGTTGATGAAAATAGTTTTTTTGTAAGTGGAGTTATGTTGGACATGTGAAGGTTACCTTCATTTTTTAAAATGAATTGGTATGTCCATTCTTCCGTAATACGATAGAGCATTTTAAAGCAAGTTTAACGATCTGTAACATGAAGGCATTGAAGGTTACAAAGAGTAAAGAAAGGCGATAATACTCACGGTTTTGATAGTAAATGAAACATACTTATTGTAAACAGTGGTGGAAGGCGTAATACTTACCGTTTACTTCACTGTGAATAAACACTTGTCGAAGGGCATTTCAATAGTTTGCAGCATAAGTTAAACATGATAAGATTAGTATTGAAAAATCGGTTCGAATACGTTTGGTTAGGCTGTTCTTTGTGTCGCTCATTTTATAAGTACAGAGCTGCGGATTCCTGAGGACAGCTCACAAAATTGTTGAACTATGGAAGATTATCATTGTGAATTTGAATCGAAAGGTAATTAAATTCCATTAGATTGTAAACAGATCTCAATGTTTCATTTTAGATAGTAAGATTAAATACTCTTTACAAAACTACAAGAATGGATACATACCTTTCTGTTATTATTACTTCATAAAGAATTATAATTGCAATTATATAGTTCATTACGATAAAAAATATTTCTCAGAAAATTCTAAATATTAAATAAAAGAATCAAGTAAAACATTTTTAATAATTACGAATATGAAAAATACTTGAACATTCCAATAGAAAGATGTCTAAACAGGAGCTAGAAAAGTCAAACATTCAATTTCAATTCCAGAATTCACCTATAAGAGGTAAAATGTTTCGAAAGCTTTAATTACAGTCTTTAATGCAAGCAGTTGGGCAGTATTTCAATTTTTAAGAAAATTGATGAAAGTCAACCATTTTGAAGTGGTCAGAATCTTTGTCGTTTGAGCAATAAGTGAATAACAAATAACTGCATAAATTCCAGGCTTAAAAACTTATGGATTAAATCCTATGCAGACTCGTTTATGAGCGAGTTACTAAATAATAATCCACACTAAGTAATCATTTTAAAACTTAAACGATTACATCTCGCGAACTTTCAAAGATATCAGAAGCGTGAAAAGTATGTGGTTTATCAAAAATTCTTCTAAAAGAACGGACGAAGCCAATAGAAATCTTTGTTGAAGTAAGCAAGTTCTAAAGTTTTAAGCAACGCGATGGCCCTTATCTGCCTATGTCTCATAGCAAGTAAGTTCTGAATTTCTATGAAATCCGATGGAATTTCTCACTACTAACGTTTCAAAGTAAGTTCTCAAATTCTCAGTTCTACGTTTAAAACTATGTGTGTTCTATATATCTATGTAAAGTGATGGTTCCTATTAGTTGTGACGGAAACCTATATATAGTAAGTCAGGGAAGCTCGAAGGGGTTAATTATCTAAATGCTTTAAGGTGTAAAACGTATTTTAATCTAAAGCGATCTATCGATCCAAGGTATCCGCTCACGTACAACTTTTCTTGGGCGCCAGCTGCTCAGAAAGTAGCAAAGGGGATAGACTACACGACCCCGGGAACCCTGGGGCGGAACAACCCTTGAAACTTCGAAATGCTCCTCCTCTCGACTACGCCCAGCCAAGTACACACACTCAGGTCGCGAGATACTGAAGTCACGGCATGTTTATTTATGGTCTCGACGTGGGTTTAACTAACAAGGGCTACGGGAAACTACGCAACACGCCGCAAATTACTGGGTAGTATCTTTGGAAGTGTAGTCGAGGTATACATAATACTTCGCAATGAATATTATAACTTATCTTGAAACCCAGAAATGAGATGCGATATTGCGTTTTAGAAGCACTAGAACTCTAATGCTTTGATACGTAGATATCTGGAAACGCATTTTCCTAGCAAGGAAATAAGTCATTTACATCCTTTTGAAGTGTAGACGAGGTAAACATAATACTTCTCAGTGAATATTACATCATATCATGGAACATAGAAATGAGAAGCGATATCGCGTTATAAGAAGAATTAGAACTCTATTTCCTCCATACGTAGACATCTCGAGACGCATTTCCTAGCAAGGGTGTGTGGCATTTACATCCATTTGAAGTGTATACGAGGTATACATAACACTTCGCAATAAATACTATAACTTATAATGAAACATAGAACTGAGATGCGATATCGCGATTTAAGAAGCATTAGAACTCTATTCCTGCGATGCGTAGACATCTGCAAATGATATTTCCTAGCAAGAAAGTGTCGCATTTACATTCTTTAGAAGTTAATACGAGGTATACATGACTCTTCGCAATGAATATTATATCTTATCATAAAACATATAAATGAGATGCGATATCGCGATTTAAGTAGCATTAGAACTCTACTGCTACGATACGTAGACATCTGAATACGCCATTTCCTAGCAAGGAAGTGTCGCATTTACATTCGTTTGGAGGGAATACGAGGTATACATGACACTTTGCCATGAATATTATATCTTATCATGAAACATAGAAGTGAGATGCGATTTCGCGTTTTAAGAAGCATTAGAACTCTATTGCCTCGATGCGTAGACATCTGCAGACGCTATTTCCTAGCATCGAAGTGTCGCATTTACATTCTTTTGAAGTGAATACGAGGTGTACATGACACTTCGCAATGAATATTATATCTTATCATGAAACATCGGAATGAGGTGCTATATCGCATTTTGAGGAGCATTAGAACTCTATTGCTAATATACGTAGACATCTGCAAACTCTATTTCCTAGAAAGGAAATGTCGCATTTACATTCCATTGAAGTGAATACGAGGTATACATGACACTTCGCAATGGATACTATATCTTATCGTGAAACATAGAAATGAGATGCGACATCTCGTTTTAAGAAGTATTAGAACTCTATTCTTTCGATACGTGGTCATCTGGAAACGCTATTTCCTAGCAAGGAAGTGTCGCATTTACATTCTTTTGAAGTGAATACGAGGTATACATGACACTCCATAATGAATATTATATCTTATCATGAAAAATAGCAGTGAGATGCGATATTGCGTTTTAAGGAGCATTAGAACTCTATTTCTACGATACGTAGACATCTGCAAAGGCTATTTCCTAGCATGGAAGGGTCGTATTTACATTCTCCTGAAGTGAATACGAGGTATACATAACACTCCATAATGAATATTATATCTTATCATGAAACATAGCAGTGAGATGCGATATTGCATTTTAAGGAGCATTAGAACTCTATTGCTACGATACGTAGACCTCTGCAAACGCTATTTCCTAGCATGCAAGTGTCGCATTCACATTCTTTAGAAGTGAATACGAGGTATACAAGACACTTCGCAATGAATATTATATCTTATCATGAAACATAGAAGTGTGATGCGATATCGCGTTTTAAGAAGTATTAGAGCTCTATTGCTACGATACGTAGACATCTGCAAACTCTATTTCCTAGAAAGGAAATGTCGCATTTACATTCCATTGAAGTGAATATGAGGTATACATGACACTTCGCAATGGATACTATATCTTATCGTGAAACATAGAAATGAGATGCGACATCTCGTTTTAAGAAGTATTAGAACTCTATTCTTTCGATACGTGGTCATCTGGAAACGCTATTTCCTAGCAAGGAAGTATCGTATTTACATTCTTTTGAAGTGAATACGAGGTATTCATAACACTCCACAATGAATATTATATCTTATCACGCAACATAGAAATGAAATGCGACATCTCGTTTTAAGAAGCATTAGAACTCCATTCCTACGATATGTAGACATCTGCAAATGTTATTTCCTAGCAAGGAAGTGTCGCATTTACATTCTTTTGAAGTGAATACGACGTATACATAACATTCCACAATGAATATTATATCTTATTACGAAACATAGAAATGAAATACGACTTCTCATTTTAAGAAGCATTAGAACTCTATTGCTACGATACGTAGACATCTGCAAACAATATCTCCTAGCCAGGAAGTGTCGCATTTACATTCTTTTGAAGTGAATACGAGGTATACATGACACTTCGCAATGAATATTATATCTTATCATGAAACATAGTGGTGAGATGCGATATCGCGTTTTAAGAAGCATTAGAACTATATTGCTACGATACGTAGACATCTGCAAACAATATCTCCTAGCCAGGAAGTGTCGCATTTACATTCTTTTGAAGTGAATACGAGGTATACATGACACTTCGCAATGAATATTATATCTTATCATGAAACATAGTGGTGAGATGCGATATCGCGTTTTAAGAAGCATTAGAACTATATTGCTACGATACGTAGACATCTGCAAACAATATCTCCTAGCCAGGAAGTGTCGCATTCACATTCCATTGAAGTGAATACGAGGTATACATGACACTTCGCAATGAATATTATTTCTTATCATGAAACATAGAAGTGAGATGCGATATCGCTTTTTAAGAAGCATTAGAACTCTATTGCTACGATACGTAGACATATGCAAACGCTATTTCCTAGCATGCAAGTGTCGCATTTACATTCTTTTGAAGTGAATACGAGGTATACATGACACTTCGCAATGAAAATTATTTCTTATCATGAAACATACGAATGAGGTGCTATATTGCGTTTTGAGAAGCATTAGAACTCTATCGCTAATATACGTAGACATCTGCAAACTCTATTT
Source organism: Xylocopa sonorina (assembly GCF_050948175.1). NCBI lineage: Eukaryota > Metazoa > Arthropoda > Insecta > Hymenoptera > Apidae > Xylocopa > Xylocopa sonorina. The sequence continues at coordinate 1,932,131 of NW_027490094.1, forward strand.
CCTACCATGGAAATGTCGCACTTACATTCCATTGAAGTGAATACGAGGTATACATAACATTACACAATGAATATTATATCTTATCTCGAAACATAGATGTGAGATCTGATATCGCGTTTTAAGAAGCATTAGAACTGTATTGCTACGATACGTAGACATCTGCAAACGCTATTTGCTAGCATGGAAGTTTCGCATTTACATTCATTTGAAGTGAATACGAGGTATACATGACACTTCGCAATGAATATTATTTCTTATGATGAAACATAGAAATGAGATGCGATATGGCGTTTCAAGAAGCATTAGGGCTCTATTTCTTCGATACGTAGATATCTGCAAACCTTATTTCCTAGCAAGGAAGTGTCGCATTTACATTCTTTTGAGGTGAATACGAGGTATCACGTCCGGTGAAACTATTTTCCGTTGCTCCGGAGGCTTTACGACCCGAGCCTATTTTTCGGTAATTCGGTCAGCGGGATCGCGTTAAGACCGGGTCCGACAATTTCGGCTGACGCGACACTAGCGAAAACACTCGCGATAATAAGGGAATGACCCTACCTTTCGATGACTTCTCTCTCGATTTGTACGTAGAAACGGCGTGGAGGATCTTTCTCTGGGATCGTAGCGGATTTCGTTCTGTTGGCTGCTACGGAAATCTCGATCAGTCGCCAGCGAAGAGGAGGACGGCGGTCGGAATTCAGCGATGATGCTGAATGTGGCAGAATCGGCGTGATGCGTTGTGGTGTCTGGATCGGGAGCGTCGACGGTCGCTTCGGAAAGCGGCGTCTGGACTGGTGCGAAGGCAGGTCGCTGGTATATGAGGACTCTCGGAACGCCCTCCAAATATTCACGCACAAGTGATCGTATGAAATTCTTCCTACTCGCACGTCGCGTTCTTCGCAAACCGGAAGCACGATTCATTCACCAGGTTTTTCTGTACTTTTGACTAAGATCTGAAGGACAAGCGGCTGTCTCAACGTCACAAAGCCGATTTCTATACTCCTTCAATTTGATGAAGATCAACCCCAGTTGTATGGAAGAACCCGTGGAAGAATTCGTAGTTAAATGTAATGTTAAAAGTAGAACTAGTATTATAAACACTTGATAAAATTAATGGATGTGGAAATAGTAAACTTGCTAAAAGAACTTGTACTTGGATATAGTAATAGTAAAAATAAAATATATTCTAGGTTTAAAGTATACAAGAACTGGAATTATTCTAAGTCTAAGATTAAGTTAAAATGGAAATAGAAATACGATGCCTGAACCCCACATTGAGGTGGCTAACGATCTAGAACTAGAGGTTTCGACTCCTCGGTAGGAGTTCTCGAGTCAGAGTATGTGCTCTGGAGACGCGTCACTGACCTCCTCGGTTCGCGGGGCGCTACGGTCGCGGACGCTCGTGGTAGGGAGATCGCGGTCCCGCGAGTGGGGGATTCGTGTCTCGAGGCGGAGAGGGCGCGGTCCAGCGAGTGGGGACCCGCGACTCGTGGTGGGGCTAGCGGCGCATGCCGCTGGACGGACGCATCTTACTTAGTGTAACTTAGATCTAGGAATTCTGATATATGCGTCATGATATGGTATGTATGTCCTAGCTTAGAAGTAATATATAGGTTCTAGCAGATCCTGTTCCTGATTCCTGTGATGGGCTGCGGCTACGTCTTCCTGCAGGACGGAATCCTCGGTGCGAGGGAGATAGGGCTGCTCGACCTTGGTGCGGTCGAGACAGGTATACTCGGTGGTGCGAGTGAGACACTGGTGCCCGGTACGAGCGAGACAGGTATACTCGGCGGTGCGAGTGAGGCAGCGGAACTCGGTGTGAGTGAGCGCGTGCAGGTATGCGGGCGCGAACACTTCCAGTTGCTGGTTCTGCAGGCGAGTTTGGCTGGTTGCATGCGTCCAGGGGTTGATGCTGGGGGGTGCGAGGAGGTTGACGGGTGGCAGGCGGTACGCCTGACGTCACAAAATACGACACTTCCTTTCTAGGAAATTACGTTCCCAGATATCTCTGTATCGAAGCTATAGAGTTCTAATTCTCCTTAAAACGCGATATCGCACCTCATCTCTATGTCTCATTATAAGACATAATATTCATTGCGAGGTGTTATGTATTCCTCGTCTACACTTCAAATGAATGTAAATGCGACACTTCCTTTCTAGGAAATAGCGTCTCCAGATATCTACGAATCGTAGCAATAGAGTTCCAATGCTTCTTAAAACTCGATATCGCATCTGATTTCTATATTTCATGATAAGATATAATATCCATTGCGAAGCGTCACTTGTTCCTCGTATTCACTTCAAATGAATGTAAATGCGACACTTCCTTGCTAGGAAATAGCGTTTGCAGATGTCTACGTATCGAAGCAATAGAGTAGTAATGCTTCTTAAAACGCGATATCGCGTCTCATTTCAATGTTTCATGATAAGATACAATTTCCATTGCGGAGTGTCATGTATACCTCGTATTCACATCTAGGGAATGTAAAAGCGACACTTCCTTGCTAGGAAATAGCGTATACAGATATCTACCGTATCGTAGCAATAGAGTTCTAATGCTTCTTAAAACGCGATATCGCATCTCATTTCTATGTTTCATGATAAGATATAATATCCATTGCGAAGTGTCACTTATACCTCGCATACAATTCATATTAATGTAAATGCGACACTCCCTTTCTATAGGAAATAGCATTTGCAGATGTCTACGTATCGAAGCAATAGAGTTCTGACTCTTCTTAAAACGCGATATGGCATCTCATTTTAATGTTTCATGATAAGATATAATATTCATTGCAAAGTGCCATGTAAACGCGTATTCACTTCAAAAGAATGTAAATGCGACACTTCCTTGCCATTAAATAGCGTTTGCAGATGTCTACATATCGTAGCAATAGAGTTATGATGCTTTTTAAATCGCGATGTCGCATCTCATTTCTATGTTTCATGACAAGGTATAATATTCATTGCGAATTGTCACTTGTACCCCGTATTCACTTCAAATGAATGTAAATGCGTCACTTCCTTGCTAGGAAAAAGTGTTTGCATATGTCTACGCATCGAAGAAATAGAGTTCTAATGGTTCTTAAAACGCGATATCGCATCTCATTTCTATGTTTCATGATAAGATATAATATTCATTGCGAAATGTCACTTACACCTCGCATACACTGCAAATGAATGTAAATGCGACACTTCCTTGCTAGGAAATGGCGTTTGCAGATATCTACGTATCGTAGTAATAGTGGTCTAATGCATCTTAAAACGCGATATCGCATCTCATTTCTATGTTTCATGATAAGATATAATATTCATTGTGGAGTGTCATGTATGCCTCGTACTCACTTCCAAAGAATGTAAATGCGACTCTTCCTTGCTAGGAAATAGCGTTTCCAGATATCTACGTATCGTAGTAATAGTGTTCTAATGCTTCTTAAAACGCGAAATCGCATCTCATTTCTATGTTTCGTGATAAGGTATAATATTCATTGTTGAGTGTTATGTATACCCCATATTCACTTCAAAAGAATGTAAATGCTGCACTTCCTTGCTATTATATAGCGTTTGCATTTGTCTACGTATCGTAGCAAGAGAGCTCTAATGCTTTTTAAATCCCGATATCGCATCTCATTTCTATGTTTCATGATAAGATATAATATCCATTGTGAAGTGTTATGTATACCTCGTACTCACTTCAAAAGAATGTAAGTGCGACGCTTCCTTGCTGTTAAGTAGCGTCTGCACATGTCTACGTATCGTAGCAATAGATTTCTAATCCTTTTTAAATGGCGATATCGCATCCGATTTCTATGTTTCATGATAAGATACAATATTCATTGCGAAGTGTCATGTATACCTCGTGTTCACTTCAAATGAATGTAAATGCGACAATTCCTTGCTAGGGACTAGCGTTTGCAGGTGTCTACGTATCGAAGCAATAGCGTTCTAATGCTTCTTCAAACGAGATATTGCGTCTCTCTTCTATGTTTCATGATAAGATATAATATTCGTTGCGAAGTGCTATGTACTCCTCGTCTGACTTCCAATGAATGTAAATGCTACACTTCCTGGCTAGGAAATAGCGCTTGCAGATGTTTACGTATCGAAGCAATAGAGTCCTAATGCTTCTTAAAACGCGACATCGCACCTCATTTCTATGTCTCATGATAAGATATAATACTCATTGTGGAGTGTTATGTATCCCTCGGATACACTTCAAATGAATGTAAATGCGACACTTGCTTGCAAGGAAGTAGCGTTTGCAGATGTCTACGTATCGAAGCAATAGCGTTCTAATGCTTCTTAAAACGAGATATTGCATCTCTCTTCTATGTTTCATGATAAGATATAATACTCATTGCGAAGTGTCATGTACACCTCGTATTCACTTCAAAAGAATGTAAATGCGACACTTCCATGCTAGGAAATAGCGTATTCAGATGTCCACGTATCGTAGCAATAGATTTCTAATGCTACTTAAATCGCGATGTCGCATCTCACTTCTATGTTTCATGATAAGATATAATATTCATTGAGAAGTGTCATCTATACCTCGTATTAACTTCAAAATAATGTAAGTGCGACACCTACATGCTAGGAAATAGCGTTTACAGATGTCTCCGCATCGAGGCCATGGAGTTCTTATGCTTCTTAAAACGCGATATCGCATCTCTCTTCTATGTTTCATGATAAGATACAATATTCATTGCGATGTGTCATGTATACCTCGCATTCACTCCAAACGAATGTAAATGCGACACTTCCTTGCTAGGAAATAGCGTATTCAGATGTCCACGTATCGTAGCAATAGATTTCTAATGCTACTTAAATCGCGATATAGCAACTCATTTCTACGTTTCGTGATAAGATATAATATTCATTGCGAAGTGTCATGTATACCTCGTATTCACTTCAAAAGAATGTAAATGCGACTATTGCTTGCTAGGAAATAGCGTTTGCAGATGCCTACGTATCGTAGCAATAGAGTTGTAGTGCTTCTCAAAACGCGATATCGCATCTAATTTCTATGCTTCATGATAAGGTATAATATTCATTGCGAAGTGTCATGTATACCTCGTATTCACTCCAAACGAATGCGACACTTCCTTGCTGGGAAATAGCGTATTCAGGTGTCTACGTATCGTAGCAAAAGAGTTCTAATGCTACTTAAATCGCGACATCGCATCTCATTTATATGTTTCGTGATAAGATATAATATTGATTGCGAAGTGTCATGTATACCTCGTATTCACTTCACAAGAATGTAAATGCGACGTTTCCATCCTTGGGAATATCGTTTGCAGATGCCTACTTATCGTAGCAAAAGAGTTCTTAAAACGAGATGTCGCATTTCATTTCTATGATTCGTGATAAGATATATTATTCATTGCGAAATGTCATGTATACCTCGTATTCGCACCAAACGAATGTAAATGCGACACTTCCTTGCTAGGAAATAGCGTATTCAGATGTCTACGTATCGTAGCAATAGAGTTATAATGCTTCTTAAAGCGAGATATCATATCTCATTTCTATGTTTCATGATAACATATGATATTCATTGGGAATTGTTATGTATACCTCGGACACACTTCAAATGAATGTAAATGCGACACTTCCTTGCAAGGAAATAGAGTTTGCAAATGTCCAAGTATCGAAGCAATAGAGTTCTAATGCTTCTTAAAACGCGATCTCGCACCACATTCCTATGTCTCATGATAAGATATAATATTCATTGCGAAGTGTTGTGTATTCCTCGTCTACACTTCAAATGAATGTAAATGCGACACTTGCTTGCAAGGAAGTAGCGTTTGCAGATATCTACGTATCGAAACAATAGAATTCTAATGCTTCTTAAAACGAGATATCGCATCTCATTTCTATCTTTCATGATAAGATATAATATTCATTGCGGAGCGGCATGTATACCTCGTATTCACTTCAATGGAATGTAAATGCGACACTTCCTTGCTGGGATGTAGCGTTTGCAGATATCTACGTATCGAAGCAATAGAGTTGTAATGCTTCTTATATCGCGATATCGCACCACATTCCTATGTCTCATGATAAGATATAATATTCATTGCAAAGTGTTGTGTATTCCTCGTCTACACTTCAAATGAATGTAAATGCGACACTTGCTTGCTAGGAAGTAGCGTTTGCAGATATCTACGTATCGAAGCAACAGAATTCTAATGCTCCTTAAAACGAGATATCGCATCTCGTTTCTATGTTTCATGATAAGAAATAATATTCATTGCGAAGTGTCATGTATACCTCGGATACACTTCAAATGAATGTAAATGCGACACTTCCTTGCTAGGAAATAGCGTTTTCAAATGTCCAAGTATCGAGGCAATAGAGCTCTAATGCTTCTTAAAACGCGATATCGCACCACATTTCTGTGTCTCATGATAAGATATAATATTCATTGCGAAGTGTTGTGTATTCCTCGTCTACACTTCAAATGAATGTAAATGCGACACTTCCATGCTAGGAAATAGCGTTTGCAGATGTCTACGTATCGTAGCAATAGAGTTCTAATGCTTCTTAATACGAGATGTCGCATCTCATTTCTATGTTTCGTGATAAGATATAATATTCATTGCGGAATGTTATGTATACCTCGTATTCACTTCAAAAGAATGTAAATGCGACACTTCCTTGCTAGGAAATATTGTTTGCAGATGTCTACGTATCGTAGCAGTAGAGTTCTAATGCTTCTTAAAACGAGAAGTCGTATTTCATTTCTATGTTTCGTAATAAGATATAATATTCATTGCGGAATGTTATGTATACCTCGTATTATCTTCAAAAGAATGTAAATGCGACACTTCCATGCTAGGAAATAGCGTTTGCAGATGTCTACGTATCGTAGCAATAGAGTTCTAATGCTTCTTAAAACGCGATATCGAATCTCACTTCTATGTTTCATGATAAGATATAATATTCATTGCGAAGTGTCATGTATATCTCGTATTCACTTCAAAAGAATGTAAATGCGACACTTCCATGCTAGGAAATAGCGTTTGCAGATGTCTACGTATCGTAGCAGTAGAGTTTTAATGCTACTTAAAACTAGATGTCGCATTTCATTTCTATGTTTCGTGATAAGATACAATATTCATTGTGGAGTGTTATGTATACCTCGCATTCACATCAAAAGAATGTAAATGCGACACTTCCTTGCTAGGAAATAACATTTGCAGATGTCTACGCATCGTAGCAGTAGATTTCTAATGCTTCCTAAAACGCGATGTAGCACCTCATTCCTATGTTTCATGATAAGATATAATATTCATTGCGAAGTTTCATGTATATCTCGTATTCACTTCAAACGAATGTAAATGCGACACTTCCATGCTAGGAAATAGCGTTTGCAGATGTCTATGTATCGTAGCAATTGAGTTCTAATGCTTCTTAAAACGCGATATCGCATCTCACTGCTATGTTTCATGAGAAGATATAATATTCATTGCGAAGTGTCATGTATACCTCGTATTCACTTCAAAAGAATGTTAATATGACACTTCCATGCTAGGAAATAGCGTTTGCAGATGTCTACGTATCGTAGCAATAGAGTCCTAATGCGTCTTAAAACGAGATGCCGCATTTCATTCCTATGTTTCGTGATAAGATATAATATTCATTGTGGAGTGTTATGTATACCTCGTATTCACTTCAGTGGAATGTAAGTGGAATGTAAGTGTAATGCTAGGAAATAGCGTTTGCAGATGTCTACGTATCGCAGCAATAGAGTTCTAATGCTTACTAAAACGCGATATCGCATATCTCTTCTATGTTTCATGATAAGGTATAATATTCATTGCGAAGTGTCATGTATACCTCGTACTCACTTCAAAAGAATGTAAATGCGACACTTCCATGCTAGGAAATAGCGTTTGCAGATGTCTACGTATCGTAGCAATAGAGTTCTAATGCTTCTCAAAACGCGATGTAGCACCTCATTCCTATGTTTCATGATAAGATATAATATTCATTGCGAAGTTTCATGTATATCTCGTATTCACTTCAAACGAATGTAAATGCGACACTTCCATGCTAGGAAATAGCGTTTGCAGGTGTCTATGTATCGTAGCAATAGAGTTCTAATGCTTCTTAAAACGCGATATCGCATCTCACTGCTATGTTTCATGAGAAGATATAATATTCATTGCGAAGTGTCATGTATATCTCGTATTCACATCAAAAGCATGTAAATGCGACACTTCCATGCTAGGAAATAGCGTTTGCAGATGTCTACGTATCGTAGCAATAGATTTCTAATGCTCCTTAAAACGCGATATCGCATCGTACCGCTATGTTTCATGAAAAGATATAATATTCATTATGGAGTGTTATGTATGCCTCGTTCTCACTTCAAAAGCGTGTAAATGCGGACCTTCCATGCTAGGAAATAGCGTTTGCAGATGTCTACGTATCGTAGCAATAGAGTTCTAATGCTTCTTAGAACGCGATATCGCATCTCACTTCTATGTTTCATGATAAGACATAATATTCATTGCGAAGTGTCATGTATACCTCGTATTCACTTCAAAAGAATGTAAATATGACACTTCCATGCTAGGAAATAGCGTTTGCAGATGTCTACGTATCGTAGCAATAGAGTCCTAATGCGTTTTAAAACGAGATGCCGCATTTCATTTCTATGTTTCGTAATAAGATATAATATTCATTGTGTAATGTTACGTATACCTCGTATTCACTTCAGTGGAATGTAAGTGCGAAATTTCCTTGCTAGGAAATAGAGTTTGCAGATATCTACGTATATTAGCAATAGAGTTCTAATGCTTCTCAAAACGCGATATAGCACCTCATTCCTATGTTTCATGATAAGATATAATATTCATTGCGAAGTGTCATTTATATCTCGTATTCACTTCAAAAGAATGTAAATGCGACACTTCCATGCTAGGAAATAGCGTTTCCAGATGTCTACGTATCGCAGCAATAGAGTTCTAATGCTTACTAAAACGCGATATCGCATCTCTCTTCTATGTTTCATGATAAGGTATAATATTCATTGCGAAGTGTCATGTATACCTCGTATTCACTTCAAAAGAATGTAAATAAGACACTTCCGTGCTAGGAAATAGCGTTTGCAGATGTCTACGTATCGTAGCAATAGAGTTCTAATGCTTCTTAGAACGCGATATCGCATCTCACTTCTATGTTTCATGATAAGATATAATATTCATTGCGAAGTGTCATGTATACCTCGTATTCACTTCAATAGAATGTAAATATGACACTTCCATGCTAGGAAATAGCGTTTGCAGATGTCTACGTATCGTAGCAATAGAGTCCTAATGCGTCTTAAAACGAGATGCCGCATTTCATTTCCATGTTTCGTGATAAGATATAATATTCATTGTGGAGTGTTATGTATACCTCGTATTCACTTCAGTGGAATGTAAGTGGAATGTAAGTGTAATGCTAGGAAATAGCGTTTGCAGATGTCTACGTATCGCAGCAATAGAGTTCTAATGCTTACTAAAACGCGATATCGCATATCTCTTCTATGTTTCATGATAAGGTATAATATTCATTGCGAAGTGTCATGTATATCTCGTATTCACTTCAAACGAATGTAAATGCGACACTTCCATGCTAGGAGATAGCGTTTGCAGATGTCTACGTATCGTAGCAATAGATTTCTAATGCTCCTTAAAACGCGATATCGCATCGTACCGCTATGTTTCATGAAAAGATATAATATTCATTATGGAGTGTTATGTATACCTCGTACTCACTTCAAAAGAGTGTAAATGCGACACTTCCTTGCTTGGAAATAGCGTTTGCAGATATCTGCGTATCGAAGCAATAGATTTCTAATGCTTCTTAAATCGTCATATCGCATCTCATTTCTATGTTTCATGATAAGATATAATATTCATTGCGAAGTGTCTTGTATAACTCGCATACACTTAAAATGAATGTAAATGCGACACATCCTTGCTAGGAAATAGCGTTTGCAGATGTCTACGTATCGAAGCGATAGATTTCTAAAGCTTGCAAATTCGCGATATCGCATCTCATATCTATGTTTCATGATAATATATAATATTCCTTGCGAAGTGTCATGTATACCTCGTATTCCTTTCAAAACAATGTAAATGCGACACTTCCTTGCTAGGAAATAGCGTTGGCAGATGTCTACGTATCGAAGCAATATAGTTCTAATGCTTCTTACAACGCGCTATCGCATCTCATTTCTAAGTCTCATGTTAAGATATAATATTCAATGTGGTGTGTTATGTATACCTCGAATTCACTTCAAAAGAATGTAAATGCGACACCTCCATGCTGGGGAATAGCGTTTGCAGATGTCTACGTATCGTAGCAATATAGTTCTAATGCCTCCTGAAACTCGATATCGCATCTCATTTCTATGTTTCATGTTAAGATATGATATTCATTGTGGAGTGTTATGTACACCTCGTATTCACTTCAAAAGAATGTAAATGTGACACTTCCTTGCTAGGAAGTAGCGTTTGCAGATGTCTACGTATCGAAGCAATAGTGTTCTAATGCTTCTTAAATCGCGATATCGCATCTCATTTCTATGTTTCATGACAATATATAATATTCATTGCGAAGTGTCATGTATACCTCGTATTCCCTCCAAACGAAAGTAAATGCGACACTTCCTTGCTAGGAAATGGCGTATTCAGATGTCTACGTATCGTAGCAATAGAGTTCTAATGCTACTTAAATCGCGATATCGCATCTCATTTATATGTTTCGTGATAAGATATAATATTCATTACGAAGTGTCATGTAAACCTCGAATTCACTTCAAAAGAATGTAAATGCGGCTATTGGTTGCTAGGAAATAGCGTCTGCAGATAGCTACGTATCGTAGCAATAGAGATCTAATGCTTCTTAAAACGAGATGCCTCATTTCATTTCTATGTTCCGTGATAAGATATAATATTCATTGTGAAGTGTCCCGTACACCTCGTATTCACATCAAAAGAATTTAGATGCGACACTTCCGTGCTTGGAAATAGCGTCTGTAGATGTCTACGCTTCGAGGCAATAGAGATCTAATGCTTCTTAAAACGCGATATCGCATCTCCCTTCTATGTTTCATGATAAGATATAATATTCATTGCGAAGTGTCATGTATACCTCGTATTCACTTCAAAAGAATGTAAATGCGACTATTCCTTGCTAGGAAATAGCATTTGCAGATGTCTACATATCGCAGCAATAGAATTCTAATGCTACTTAAATCGCGATATCGCAACTCATTTCTACGTTTCGTGATAAGATATAATATACATTGCGAAGTGTCATGTATACCTCCTATTCCCTCCAAACGAATGTAAATGCGGCACTTCCTTGCTAGGAAATGGCGTATTCAGATGTCTACGTATCGTAGCAATAGAGTTCTAATGCTACTTAAATCGCGATATCGCATCTCATTTATATGTTTCGTGATAAGATATAATATTCATCGCGAAGTGTCAGGTATTCCTCGTATTCACTTCAAAAGAATGTAAATACGACACTTCCATGCTAGGAAATAGCGTATTCAGATGTCTACGCGTCGAGGCAATAGAGTTCCAATGTTTCTTAAAACGCGATATCGCATCTCAATTCTATGTTTCATTATAAGATATAATTTTCATTGCGAAGTGTCATGTATACCTCGTATTCACATCAAAAGAATGTAAATACGACTATTCCTTGCTAGGGCATAGCGTTTGCAGATGCCTACGTATCGTAGCAATAGAGATCCAATGCTTCTTAGATCGCGATATCGCATCTCATTTCTATGGTTCGTGATATGTTATAATATTCATTCCGAAGTGTCATGTATACCTCGTATTCACATCAAAAGAATGTAAGTGCGACACTTCCATGCTAGGAAATAGCGTATTCAGATGTCCACGTATCGTAGCAATGGAGTTCTAATGCTACTTATATGGCAATATCGCAACGCATTTCTACGTTTCGTGATAAGATTCAATATTCATTGCGAAGTGTCATGTACACCTCGTATTCACTTCAAAAGAATGTAAATGCGACACTTCCTTGCTAGGCAATAGCGTCTGCAGATGTCTACGCGTCGAGGCAATAGAGTTCTAATGCTTCTTAAAACGCGATATCGCATGTCATTTCTATGTTTCATTATAAGATATAATATTCATATCGAAGTGTCATGTATACCTCGTATTTACATCAAAAGAATGTAAATGCGACTATTCCTTGCTAGGGCATAGCGTTTGCAGATGCCTACGTATTGTAGCAATAAAGTTCTAATGCTTCTTAGATCGCGATATCGCATCTCATTTCTATGTTTCGTGATAAGTTATAATATTCATTGCGAAGTGTCATGTACACCTCGTATTCACTTCAATAGAATGTAAATGCGACACTTCCATGCTAGGAAATAGCGTCTGCAGATAGCTACGCGTCGAGGCAATAGAGTTCTAATACTTCTTAAAACGCGATATCGCATCTCACTTCTATGTTTCATGATAAGATATAATATTCATTGCGAAGTGTCATGTATACCTCGTATTCCCTCCAAACGAATGTAAATGCGGCACTTCCTTGCTAGGAAATGGCGTATTCAGATGTCTACGGGTCGAGGCAATAGAGTTCTAATGCTTCTTAAAACGCGATATCGCATCTCACTTCTATGTTTCATGATAAGATATAATATTCATTGCGAAGTGTCATGTATACCTCGTATTCACTTCAAATGAATCTAAATGCGACACTTCCATGCCAGGAAATAGCGTCTGCAGATGTCTACGCGTCGAAGCAATAGAGTTCTAATGCTTCTTAAAACGCGATATCGCATCTCAATTCTATGTTTCATTATAAGATATAATATTCATTGCGAAGTGTCATGTATACTTCGTATTCACATCAAAAGAATGTAAATGCCACTATTCCTTGCTAGGGCATAGCGTTTGCAGATGCCTACGTATAGTAGCAGTAGTGTTCTAATGCCTCTTATTTCGCGATATCGCATCTCATTTCTATGTTTCGTGATATGTTATAATATTCATTGCGAAGTGTCATGTAAACCTCGAATTCACTTCAAAAGAATGTAAATGCGACTATTGGTTGTTAGGAAATAGCGATTGCAGATGTCTACGTATCGTAGCAATAGAGTTCTAATGCTTCTCAAAACGCGATATCGCATCTCATTTCTATGTTTCCTGATAAGATATAATATTCATTGCGAAGTGTCATGTACACCTCGTATTCCCTCCAAACGAATGTAAATGCGACACTTCCTTGCTAGGAAATGTCGTATTCAGATGCCTACGTATCGTAGCAATAGAGTTCTAATGCTACTTAAATCGCGATATCGCATCTCACTTATATGTTTCGTGATAAGATATAATATTCATCGCGAAGTGTCATGTATACCTCGTATTCACATCAAAAGAATGTAAATGCGACTATTCCTTGCTAGGAAATAGCATTTGCAGATGTCTACGTATCGTAGCAATAGAGTTCTAATGCTTCTCAAATCGCGATATCGCATCTCATTTCAATGCTTCATGATAAGATATAATGTTCATTGCGAAGTGCCATGTATACCTCGTATTCACTCCAAACGAATGTAAATGCAACACTTCCTTGCTGGGCAATAGCGTATTCAGATGTCTACGTATCGTAGCAATAGTGTTCTAATGCTACTTTAATCGCGATATCGCAACTCATTTATATGTTTCGTGATAAGATATAATATTCATCGCGAAGTGTCAGGTATACCTCGTATTCACTTCAAAAGAATGTAAATGCGACACTTCCATGCTAGGAAATAGCGTCTGCAGCTGTCTACGCGTCGAGGCAATAGAATTCTAATGCTTCTTAAAACGCGATATCGAATCTCAATTCTATGTTTCATTATGAGATATAATATTCATTGCGAAGTGTCATGTATACCTCGTATTTACATCAAACGAATGTAAATGCAACACTTCCTTGCTAGGCAATAGCGTTTTCAGATGTCTACGTATCGTAGCAATAGAGTTCTAATGTTACTTAAATTGCGATATCGCAACTCATTTCTACGTTTCGTGATAAGATATAATATTCATTGCGAAGTTTCATGTATACCTCGTATTCACATCAAAGGAATGTAAGTGCGACACTTCCATGCTAGGAAATAGCGTCTGCAAATGTCTACGGGTCGAGGCAATAGAGTTCTAATGCTTCTTAAAACGCGATATCGCATCTCACTTCTATGTTTCATGATAAGATATAATATTCATTGCGAAGTGTCATGTATACCTCGTATTCACTTCAAAAGAATCTAAATGCGACACTTCCATGCCAGGAAATAGCGTCTGCAGATGTCTACGCGTCGAGGCAATAGAGTTCTAATGCTTCTTAAAACGCGATATCGCATCTCAATTCTATGTTTCATTATAAGATATAATATTCATTGCGAAGTGTCATGTATACTTCGCATTCACATCAAAAGAATGTAAATGCCACTATTCCTTGCTAGGGCATAGCGTTTGCTGATGCCTACGTATAGTAGCAGTAGAGTTCTAATGCCTCTTATTTCGCGATATCGCATCTCATTTCTATGTTTCGTGATATGTTATAATATTCATTGCGAAGTGTCATGTAAACCTCGAATTCACTTCAAAAGAATGTAAATGCGACTATTGGTTGTTACGAAATAGCGATTGCAGATGTCTACGTATCGTAGCAATAGAGTTCTAATGCTTCTCAAAACGCGATATCGCATCTCATTTGTATGTTTCCTGATAAGATATAATATTCATTGCGGTTTGTCATGTACACCTCGTATTCACTTCAAAACAATGTAAATGCGACACTTCGATGCTAGGAAATAGCGTCTGCAGATGTCTACGCATCGAGGCAATAGAGTTCTAATGCTTCTTAAAACGCGATATCGCATCTCATTTCTATGTTTCATGATAAGATATAATATTCATGGCAAAGTGTCATGTATACCTCGTATTCCCTCCAAACGAATGTAAATGCGACACTTCCTTGCTAGGAAATGGCGTATTCAGATGTCTACGTATCGTAGCAGTAGAGTTCTAATGCTACTTAAATCGCGATATCGCATCTCATTTATATGTTTCGTGATAAGATATAATATTCATTGCGAAGTGTCATGTATACCTCGTATTCACTTCAAAAGAATGTAAATCCGGCTATTCCTTGCTAGGAAATAGCGTTTGCAGATGCCAACGTATCGTAGCAATAGAGTTCTAATGCTTCTTAAAACGCGATATCGCATGTCTCTTCTATGTTTCATGATAAGATATAATATTCATTGCGAAGTGTTATGTATACCTCGTATTCACTTCAAAAGTATGTATGTGCGACACTTCCATGCTAGGAAATGGCGTATTCAGATGTCTACGTATTGTAGCAATAGAGTTATAATGCTACTTAAATCGCGATATCGCATCTCATTTATATGTTTCCTGATAAGATATAATACTCATTGCGAATTGTGATGTACACCTCGTATTCACTTCAAAAGATTGTAAATGCGACACTTCCATGCTAGGAAATAGCTTCTGCAGCTGTCTACGCGTCGAGGCAATAAAGTTCTAATGCTTCTCAAAACGCGATATCGCATCGCATTTCTATGCTTCATGATAAGATATAATACTCATTGCGAAGTGTCATGTATACCTCGTACTCCCTCCAAACGAATGTAAATGCGACACTTCCTTGCTAGGAAATGGCGTATTCAGATGCCTACGTATCGTAGCAATAGAGTTCTAATGCTACTTAAATCGCGATATCGCATCTCACTTATATGTTTCGTGATAAGATATAATATTCATCGCGAAGTGTCATGTATACCTCGTATTCACTTCAAAAGTATGTAAATGCGACACTTCCATGCTAGGAAATATCGTCTGCAGATGTCTACGCGTCGAGGCAAAGGAGTTCTAATGCTTCTTAAAACGCGCTATCGCATCTCAATTCTATGTTTCATTGTAAGATATAATATTCATTGCGAAGTGTCATGTATACCTCGTATTCACATCAAAAGAATGTAAATGCGACTATTCCTTGCTAGGGCATAGCGTTTGGAGATGCCTACGTATCGTAGCAATAGGGTTCTAATGCTTCTTAGATCGCGATATCGCATCTCATTTCTATGTTTCGTGAAAAGATATAATATTCATTGCGAAGTGTCAGGTATACCTCGTATTCACTTCAAAAGAATGTAAATGCGACGTTTCCATCCTAGGAGATAGCGTTTGCAGATGTCTACGTATAGTTGCAAAAGAGTCCTAATGCTTCTTAAAACGAGATGTCGCATTTCACTTCTATGTTTCGTGATAAGATATAATATTCATTGCGAAGTGTTATGTATACCTCGTATTCACTCCAAACGAATGTAAATGCGACACTTCCTTGCTAGGAAATAGCGTTTGCAAAGTTCTACGTATCGTACCAATATCTCTAATGCTTCTTAAAGCGGGATATCGGATCTCATTTCTATGTTTCATGTCAAGATATAATATTCATTGCGAAGTGTTATGTATTCCTCGCATACACAGCTAAAGAATGTAAATGCGACACTCCCTTGCTTGGAAATAGCGTCTGCAGATGTCTACGTATCGTAGCAATAGAGTTCTAATGCTTCTCAAATCGCGATATCGCATCTCATTTCAATGCTTCATGATAAGATATAATGTTCATTGCGAAGTGCCATGTATACCTCGTATTCACTCCAAACGAATGTAAATGCAACACTTCCTTGCTGGGCAATAGCGTATTCAGATGTCTACGTATCGTAGCAATAGTGTTCTAATGCTACTTTAATCGCGATATCGCAACTCATTTATATGTTTCGTGATAAGATATAATATTCATCGCGAAGTGTCAGGTATACCTCGTATTCACTTCAAAAGAATGTAAATGCGACACTTCCATGCTAGGAAATAGCGTCTGCAGCTGTCTACGCGTCGAGGCAATAGAATTCTAATGCTTCTTAAAACGCGATATCGAATCTCAATTCTATGTTTCATTATGAGATATAATATTCATTGCGAAGTGTCATGTATACCTCGTATTCACATCAAACGAATGTAAATGCAACACTTCCTTGCTAGGCAATAGCGTTTTCAGATGTCTACGTATCGTAGCAATAGAGTTCTAATGTTACTTAAATTGCGATATCGCAACTCATTTCTACGTTTCGTGATAAGATATAATATTCATTGCGAAGTTTCATGTATACCTCGTATTCACATCAAAGGAATGTAAGTGCGACACTTCCATGCTAGGAAATAGCGTCTGCAAATGTCTACGGGTCGAGGCAATAGAGTTCTAATGCTTCTTAAAACGCGATATCGCATCTCACTTCTATGTTTCATGATAAGATATAATATTCATTGCGAAGTGTCATGTATACCTCGTATTCACTTCAAAAGAATCTAAATGCAACACTTCCATGCCAGGAAATAGCGTCTGCAGATGTCTACGCGTCGAGGCAATAGAGTTCTAATGCTTCTTAAAACGCGATATCGCATCTCAATTCTATGTTTCATTATAAGATATAATATTCATTGCGAAGTGTCATGTATACTTCGCATTCACATCAAAAGAATGTAAATGCCACTATTCCTTGCTAGGGCATAGCGTTTGCAGATGCCTACGTATAGTAGCAGTAGAGTTCTAATGCCTCTTATTTCGCGATATCGCATCTCATTTCTATGTTTCGTGATATGTTATAATATTCATTGCGAAGTGTCATGTAAACCTCGAATTCACTTCAAAAGAATGTAAATGCGACTATTGGTTGTTACGAAATAGCGATTGCAGATGTCTACGTATCGTAGCAATAGAGTTCTAATGCTTCTCAAAACGCGATATCGCATCTCATTTGTATGTTTCCTGATAAGATATAATATTCATTGCGGTTTGTCATGTACACCTCGTATTCACTTCAAAACAATGTAAATGCGACACTTCGATGCTAGGAAATAGCGTCTGCAGATGTCTACGCATCGAGGCAATAGAGTTCTAATGCTTCTTAAAACGCGATATCGCATCTCATTTCTATGTTTCATGATAAGATATAATATTCATGGCAAAGTGTCATGTATACCTCGTATTCCCTCCAAACGAATGTAAATGCGACACTTCCTTGCTAGGAAATGGCGTATTCAGATGTCTACGTATCGTAGCAGTAGAGTTCTAATGCTACTTAAATCGCGATATCGCATCTCATTTATATGTTTCGTGATAAGATATAATATTCATTGCGAAGTGTCATGTATACCTCGTATTCACTTCAAAAGAATGTAAATCCGGCTATTCCTAGCTAGGAAATAGCGTTTGCAGATGCCAACGTATCGTAGCAATAGAGTTCTAATGCTTCTTAAAACGCGATATCGCATGTCTCTTCTATGTTTCATGATAAGATATAATATTCATTGCGAAGTGTTATGTATACCTCGTATTCACTTCAAAAGTATGTATGTGCGACACTTCCATGCTAGGAAATGGCGTATTCAGATGTCTACGTATTGTAGCAATAGAGTTATAATGCTACTTAAATCGCGATATCGCATCTCATTTATATGTTTCCTGATAAGATATAATACTCATTGCGAATTGTGATGTACACCTCGTATTCACTTCAAAAGATTGTAAATGCGACACTTCCATGCTAGGAAATAGCTTCTGCAGCTGTCTACGCGTCGAGGCAATAGAGTTCTAATGCTTCTCAAAACGCGATATCGCATCGCATTTCTATGCTTCATGATAAGATATAATATTCATTGCGAAGTGTCATGTATACCTCGTACTCCCTCCAAACGAATGTAAATGCGACACTTCCTTGCTAGGAAATGGCGTATTCAGATGCCTACGTATCGTAGCAATAGAGTTCTAATGCTACTTAAATCGCGATATCGCATCTCACTTATATGTTTCGTGATAAGATATAATATTCATCGCGAAGTGTCATGTATACCTCGTATTCACTTCAAAAGTATGTAAATGCGACACTTCCATGCTAGGAAATATCGTCTGCAGATGTCTACGCGTCGAGGCAAAGGAGTTCTAATGCTTCTTAAAACGCGCTATCGCATCTCAATTCTATGTTTCATTGTAAGATATAATATTCATTGCGAAGTGTCATGTATACCTCGTATTCACATCAAAAGAATGTAAATGCGACTATTCCTTGCTAGGGCATAGCGTTTGGAGATGCCTACGTATCGTAGCAATAGGGTTCTAATGCTTCTTAGATCGCGATATCGCATCTCATTTCTATGTTTCGTGAAAAGATATAATATTCATTGCGAAGTGTCAGGTATACCTCGTATTCACTTCAAAAGAATGTAAATGCGACGTTTCCATCCTAGGAGATAGCGTTTGCAGATGTCTACGTATAGTTGCAAAAGAGTCCTAATGCTTCTTAAAACGAGATGTCGCATTTCACTTCTATGTTTCGTGATAAGATATAATATTCATTGCGAAGTGTTATGTATACCTCGTATTCACTCCAAACGAATGTAAATGCGACACTTCCTTGCTAGGAAATAGCGTTTGCAAAGTTCTACGTATCGTACCAATATCTCTAATGCTTCTTAAAGCGGGATATCGGATCTCATTTCTATGTTTCATGTCAAGATATAATATTCATTGCGAAGTGTTATGTATTCCTCGCATACACAGCTAAAGAATGTAAATGCCACACTCCCTTGCTTGGAAATAGCGTCTGCAGATGTCTACGTATCGTAGCAATAGAGATCTAATGCTTCTTAAAACGGGATATCGCATCCCATTTCTAGGGTTCATGATAAGATATAATATTCTTTGCGAGATGCCACGTATTCCTCGCATAGACTTCAAAAGAATGTAAGTGCAACACTTCCTTGCTAGGATGTAGCGTTTGCAGATGTCTACGTATCGAAGCAATAGTGTTCTAATGCTTCTTAAATCGCGATATCGCAATCTCACTTCTATGTTTCATGATAAGAAATAATATCCATTGCGAAGTATTGTGTATTCCTCGTCTACACTTCAAATGAATGTAAATGCGACACTTCCCTTCTTGGAAACAGCGTTACCAGATATCTACGTATCGAAGCAATAGAGTTCTAATGCTTCTTAAATCGTGATATAGCATCACATTTCTATGTTTCGAGATAAGATATAATATTCATTGTGTAATGTTATGTATTCCTCGCTTACACTTCAAATGAATGTAAATGCAACACTTCCTCTCTAGGAAATTACGTTTCCAGATGTCTACTTATCGAAACAATAGAGTTCTAATGCTTCTTAGAACGCGATATCGTATCTCATTTCTATTTTTCATGATAAGATATAATATTCATTGCGAAGTGTCATGTATTCTCGTCTACACGTCAAAAGAATGTAAATGCAACACTTCGTTGCTAGGGAATAGCCTTTCTAGATGTCTAGGTATCGAAGCAATAGAGTTCTAATGGGGAGGGGTAGAGGTCCTTCTCACACCCGAGAACCATCCTGTTTGTCTCCATGGACTATGGCAGCGGTCTTATCGTTGCAGAGCTCTGGATCCTATCCTTCGGGCTTCAGGGTCTCTTCTTGCTCACTTCCCGACTCCTCCACCGTCGAGCCCGTCACGCTACCTCGGCGTACAGCCCTTCCGCGAACCTGCGGTCTTATTATCCGCCGAAGAGGCGTCTTATGGGTCGCTTCTTCCATCAGCTCGCCAGTCTAATCCGTAGAACATAGAGAGAGAAACGAACGGGGGGGGGGGGGAGGTTCTACCATCGTGTGTTTCACGCTCCTCGCAAATACAGCTATCGCGATGGTCCGTGTCGCGCTTCTCGCATGGGTGGTGATCTTCGAGCTAGTCTAACCGAAGCAGGGGGGGGGGGGGGGTGACCGAGCCTTGTGACTTCACCACGTCACAGTACATACAAATTTGCGATTAAGTAGCTATGTGTTCAAATTGAATTCCGAATAATGCACTAAAAAGCATCCCAGATAACAAACGGCAAGATGGTAGCGACACCATGCCGGCACTATATTGCCACTTCCGAGGAGTGTCAACTGATTCGTAGTCATCTGTGACCGGATTCGTTGACTAAAATGCCAGATCGTGTTACCAGCACGTTCTAGACAAGCGAATCGCGCAGAACCAGCACCATGGTGACACGCGTATCATCGCTCCATTCATGAATCTCCTCAGCAATGACGCAGGATCACATTTGGCAATGGGGAACCTGTGCTTTCATACAAATTAGAACCGTTAGATGTCAGTAGATGTTCAGCATACGAGTATTGACAGACATTTTGATGGTCGTTTTCCTATATTTATAGTTATTGAGCGAGTCGTATATATTTCTTTCAATCCATCATAGACTAAAAATATTATTTATAAAAAAAATATTACTTATAAAATAAAAATTCATGCTGTTGCGTCCCTAACTTCGCCTTGTGTAATTTTTGAAACACCATGCTGTCATCGTATTTAATGTAACCCTCAATTGCATGAATTTGTAACAATAAATTGAAGAAAATATATATAAAATAAGTGTATATATTTTTATGACAAAGTAATTATCGACTTTATGGAAAAAATCGCCCTATCGAGCTAGTTTATAGAAAATAATAAAATCGAGTTCTTACATCTTTGTTTTGTGCCGGTGTATCTATATTGGAATCAAGATAAATAAATTGCACAGTTTAGTCATTTTTCATATTTGCTTATAATTTTTATAGAAACAGCTTCCCCATTAGTAAATGTCAGCCTACTGCTGAATAGTGCCGTGATACGAATGCCGCCCCAGTACTAACAGTATGCCATTTCGAAAGCTGAGTAGGAGCACTTTGTTAGCACAGTTCTGTCACGGAATTCGTACCATCCGTTGTCATTGGCGTGCCAATCGCTGGCTGTTTGGGATATTGTAGTGCATGAGGCAGACTTGTTCCTTATCATCGTCAAGGAGATGGATTTTCACTCCCCCCTATTTGAATTTTTTAAATTATTGTTTGGAATTTTTGCCGCTTCTGTATCTCTATGACCGCATTGTGGATTCAACTTATGTACGATCTTTTTGGTCTTCATCTTTTATTACATGTAATATTATATATGTGATGCACGTTTGTTATGTAATGCTCCGATTTGTAAGCCTCAGATACTTTTATTCTTTGGTAAAGCAACTTATTCGATTAATATATATTTATTAGACATAGATATAGACAATTAGAAAAATGTTATTAAAACGCTATTAAATATGTTGTTGCAATTATATATTTAAGGTCTGAAGATGTAGATGCAGTTAATGTCCGATATTTTACGTGATCCAATCGACGTATCAAGTGAGGCTATGAAATTTAAAAATCTTTTACTATTCTTCGACCCCTTTACATGTTACATGAATGATAAGTTCTGCAAGACAAGAAGCCTAAATTAGTGAGATATCTAGGAACATAAGTAATTTGTAAGTAACGCATCTTCTCTCTTTGAAATATTTGCCTTTGCATAGAATAGAACGTATAGATATAATTGCCGGTTTTGTACCCATTTCGGTCCAATTCTATTATAGCCTTTGAGCAGAAGTAATATTGATTATACTTGATTTTTGCAATAGTTCTTTAATTAACAGATTTTATTAACCTAGAATCATCATTTGACGGATGTATCAATCTACTTTGTAGCTCCATCAGTTTCTTTTTCTGCTCGCTACTTTCCATTTTCAGTTCCGTATACTTATCCTTTATCACCATCATATATGTTGCGTAAAATTACAAAAACTTTTTGTCCTCAAATTTTGCGGATATTTCAATTAAATTTCCTTTGATTAAATAAACGGAAATTAAAAAACAGTGGCACGTACCATTTCTTGGAAACGTTGTATCGTAATTTGCATCTGACTGTTTTGAAAGGCACGCACTTTACTTAACGTTTGCAATGATTCGGTTAGCGAAGTAAAGTAATATTCTACTTTCGAAATTGTTGGCTCTTGTAATTCTAAGGCAAATATATTCATCTGTCGACATCGTGAACATTGTTTTTTGGCAAAATTCCAGAAAAACAAATATACTATAAGTAAAATAATAAACATCATAATATTAAATTTAACTCTGTTCATCGTTGCCTTGTTGGTTTTTGCTAATATAAAATTGCATAGTACAAAGGGGCCATCTGTTGATGAAAATAGTTTTTTTGTAAGTGGAGTTATGTTGGACATGTGAAGGTTACCTTCATTTTTTAAAATGAATTGGTATGTCCATTCTTCCGTAATACGATAGAGCATTTTAAAGCAAGTTTAACGATCTGTAACATGAAGGCATTGAAGGTTACAAAGAGTAAAGAAAGGCGATAATACTCACGGTTTTGATAGTAAATGAAACATACTTATTGTAAACAGTGGTGGAAGGCGTAATACTTACCGTTTACTTCACTGTGAATAAACACTTGTCGAAGGGCATTTCAATAGTTTGCAGCATAAGTTAAACATGATAAGATTAGTATTGAAAAATCGGTTCGAATACGTTTGGTTAGGCTGTTCTTTGTGTCGCTCATTTTATAAGTACAGAGCTGCGGATTCCTGAGGACAGCTCACAAAATTGTTGAACTATGGAAGATTATCATTGTGAATTTGAATCGAAAGGTAATTAAATTCCATTAGATTGTAAACAGATCTCAATGTTTCATTTTAGATAGTAAGATTAAATACTCTTTACAAAACTACAAGAATGGATACATACCTTTCTGTTATTATTACTTCATAAAGAATTATAATTGCAATTATATAGTTCATTACGATAAAAAATATTTCTCAGAAAATTCTAAATATTAAATAAAAGAATCAAGTAAAACATTTTTAATAATTACGAATATGAAAAATACTTGAACATTCCAATAGAAAGATGTCTAAACAGGAGCTAGAAAAGTCAAACATTCAATTTCAATTCCAGAATTCACCTATAAGAGGTAAAATGTTTCGAAAGCTTTAATTACAGTCTTTAATGCAAGCAGTTGGGCAGTATTTCAATTTTTAAGAAAATTGATGAAAGTCAACCATTTTGAAGTGGTCAGAATCTTTGTCGTTTGAGCAATAAGTGAATAACAAATAACTGCATAAATTCCAGGCTTAAAAACTTATGGATTAAATCCTATGCAGACTCGTTTATGAGCGAGTTACTAAATAATAATCCACACTAAGTAATCATTTTAAAACTTAAACGATTACATCTCGCGAACTTTCAAAGATATCAGAAGCGTGAAAAGTATGTGGTTTATCAAAAATTCTTCTAAAAGAACGGACGAAGCCAATAGAAATCTTTGTTGAAGTAAGCAAGTTCTAAAGTTTTAAGCAACGCGATGGCCCTTATCTGCCTATGTCTCATAGCAAGTAAGTTCTGAATTTCTATGAAATCCGATGGAATTTCTCACTACTAACGTTTCAAAGTAAGTTCTCAAATTCTCAGTTCTACGTTTAAAACTATGTGTGTTCTATATATCTATGTAAAGTGATGGTTCCTATTAGTTGTGACGGAAACCTATATATAGTAAGTCAGGGAAGCTCGAAGGGGTTAATTATCTAAATGCTTTAAGGTGTAAAACGTATTTTAATCTAAAGCGATCTATCGATCCAAGGTATCCGCTCACGTACAACTTTTCTTGGGCGCCAGCTGCTCAGAAAGTAGCAAAGGGGATAGACTACACGACCCCGGGAACCCTGGGGCGGAACAACTCTTGAAACTTCGAAATGCTCCTCCTCTCGACTACGCCCAGCCAAGTACACACACTCAGGTCGCGAGATACTGAAGTCACGGCATGTTTATTTATGGTCTCGACGTGGGTTTAACTAACAAGGGCTACGGGAAACTACGCAACACGCCGCAAATTACTGGGTAGTATCTTTGGAAGTGTAGTCGAGGTATACATAATACTTCGCAATGAATATTATAACTTATCTTGAAACCCAGAAATGAGATGCGATATTGCGTTTTAGAAGCAGTAGAACTCTAATGCTTTGATACGTAGATATCTGGAAACGCATTTTCCTAGCAAGGAAATAAGTCATTTACATCCTTTTGAAGTGTAGACGAGGTAAACATAATACTTCTCAGTGAATATTACATCATATCATGGAACATAGAAATGAGAAGCGATATCGCGTTATAAGAAGAATTAGAACTCTATTTCCTCCATACGTAGACATCTCGAGACGCATTTCCTAGCAAGGGTGTGTGGCATTTACATCCATTTGAAGTGTATACGAGGTATACATAACACTTCGCAATAAATACTATAACTTATAATGAAACATAGAACTGAGATGCGATATCGCGATTTAAGAAGCATTAGAACTCTATTCCTGCGATGCGTAGACATCTGCAAATGATATTTCCTAGCAAGAAAGTGTCGCATTTACATTCTTTAGAAGATAATACGAGGTATACATGACTCTTCGCAATGAATATTATATCTTATCATGAAACATATAAATGAGATGCGATATCGCGATTTAAGTAGCATTAGAACTCTACTGCTACGATACGTAGACATCTGAATACGCCATTTCCTAGCAAGGAAGTGTCGCATTTACATTCGTTTGGAGGGAATACGAGGTATACATGACACTTTGCCATGAATATTATATCTTATCATGAAACATAGAAGTGAGATGCGATTTCGCGTTTTAAGAAGCATTAGAACTCTATTGCCTCGATGCGTAGACATCTGCAGACGCTATTTCCTAGCATCGAAGTGTCGCATTTACATTCTTTTGAAGTGAATACGAGGTGTACATGACACTTCGCAATGAATATTATATCTTATCATGAAACATCGGAATGAGGTGCTATATCGCATTTTGAGGAGCATTAGAACTCTATTGCTAATATACGTAGACATCTGCAAACTCTATTTCCTAGAAAGGAAATGTCGCATTTACATTCCATTGAAGTGAATACGAGGTATACATGACACTTCGCAATGGATACTATATCTTATCGTGAAACATACAAATGAGATGCGACATCTCGTTTTAAGAAGTATTAGAACTCTATTCTTTCGATACGTGGTCATCTGGAAACGCTATTTCCTAGCAAGGAAGTGTCGCATTTACATTCTTTTGAAGTGAATACGAGGTATACATGACACTCCATAATGAATATTATATCTTATCATGAAAAATAGCAGTGAGATGCGATATTGCGTTTTAAGGAGCATTAGAACTCTATTTCTACGATACGTAGACATCTGCAAAGGCTATTTCCTAGCATGGAAGGGTCGTATTTACATTCTCCTGAAGTGAATACGAGGTATACATAACACTCCATAATGAATATTATATCTTATCATGAAACATAGCAGTGAGATGCGATATTGCATTTTAAGGAGCATTAGAACTCTATTGCTACGATACGTAGACCTCTGCAAACGCTATTTCCTAGCATGCAAGTGTCGCATTCACATTCTTTAGAAGTGAATACGAGGTATACAAGACACTTCGCAATGAATATTATATCTTATCATGAAACATAGAAGTGTGATGCGATATCGCGTTTTAAGAAGTATTAGAGCTCTATTGCTACGATACGTAGACATCTGCAAACTCTATTTCCTAGAAAGGAAATGTCGCATTTACATTCCATTGAAGTGAATATGAGGTATACATGACACTTCGCAATGGATACTATATCTTATCGTGAAACATAGAAATGAGATGCGACATCTCGTTTTAAGAAGTACTAGAACTCTATTCTTTCGATACGTGGTCATCTGGAAACGCTATTTCCTAGCAAGGAAGCGTCGCATTTACATTCTTTTGAAGTGAATACGAGGTATTCATAACACTCCACAATGAATATTATATCTTATCACGCAACATAGAAATGAAATGCGACATTTCGTTTTAAGAAGCATTAGAACTCCATTCCTACGATATGTAGACATCTGCAAATGTTATTTCCTAGCAAGGAAGTGTCGCATTTACATTCTTTTGAAGTGAATACGACGTATACATAACATTCCACAATGAATATTATATCTTATTACGAAACATAGAAATGAAATACGACTTCTCATTTTAAGAAGCATTAGAACTCTATTGCTACGATACGTAGACATCTGCAAACAATATCTCCTAGCCAGGAAGTGTCGCATTTACATTCTTTTGAAGTGAATACGAGGTATACATGACACTTCGCAATGAATATTATATCTTATCATGAAACATAGTGGTGAGATGCGATATCGCGTTTTAAGAAGCATTAGAACTATATTGCTACGATACGTAGACATCTGCAAACAATATCTCCTAGCCAGGAAGTGTCGCATTTACATTCTTTTGAAGTGAATACGAGGTATACATGACACTTCGCAATGAATATTATATCTTATCATGAAACATAGTGGTGAGATGCGATATCGCGTTTTAAGAAGCATTAGAACTATATTGCTACGATACGTAGACATCTGCAAACAATATCTCCTAGCCAGGAAGTGTCGCATTCACATTCCATTGAAGTGAATACGAGGTATACATGACACTTCGCAATGAATATTATTTCTTATCATGAAACATAGAAGTGAGATGCGATATCGCTTTTTAAGAAGCATTAGAACTCTATTGCTACGATACGTAGACATATGCAAACGCTATTTCCTAGCATGCAAGTGTTGCATTTACATTCTTTTGAAGTGAATACGAGGTATACATGACACTTCGCAATGAAAATTATTTCTTATCATGAAACATAGGAATGAGGTGCTATATTGCGTTTTGAGAAGCATTAGAACTCTATCGCTAATATACGTAGACATCTGCAAACTCTATTTCCTACCATGGAAATGTCGCACTTACATTCCATTGAAGTGAATACGAGGTATACATAACATTACACAATGAATATTATATCTTATCTCGAAACATAGATGTGAGATCTGATATCGCGTTTTAAGAAGCATTAGAACTGTATTGCTACGATACGTAGACATCTGCAAACGCTATTTGCTAGCATGGAAGTTTCGCATTTACATTCATTTGAAGTGAATACGAGGTATACATGACACTTCGCAATGAATATTATATCTTATGATGAAACATAGAAATGAGATGCGATATGGCGTTTCAAGAAGCATTAGGGCTCTATTTCTTCGATACGTAGATATCTGCAAACCTTATTTCCTAGCAAGGAAGTGTCGCATTTACATTCTTTTGGGGTGAATACGAGGTATCACGTCCGGTGAATCTATTTTCCGTTGCTCCGGAGGCTTTACGACCCGAGCCTATTTTTCGGTAATTCGGTCAGCGGGATCGCGTTAAGACCGGGTCCGACAATTTCGGCTGACGCGACACTAGCGAAAACACTCGCGATAATAAGGGAATGACCCTACCTTTCGATGACTTCTCTCTCGATTTGTACGTAGAAACGGCGTGGAGGATCTTTCTCTGGGATCGTAGCGGATTTCGTTCTGTTGGCTGCTACGGAAATCTCGATCAGTCGCCAGCGAAGAGGAGGACGGCGGTCGGAATTCAGCGATGATGCTGAATGTGGCAGAATCGGCGTGATGCGTTGTGGTGTCTGGATCGGGAGCGTCGACGGTCGCTTCGGAAAGCGGCGTCTGGACTGGTGCGAAGGCAGGTCGCTGGTATATGAGGACTCTCGGAACGCCCTCCAAATATTCACGCACAAGTGATCGTATGAAATTCTTCCTACTCGCACGTCGCGTTCTTCGCAAACCGGAAGCACGATTCATTCACCAGGTTTTTCTGTACTTTCGACTAAGATCTGAAGGACAAGCGGCTGTCTCAACGTCACAAAGCCGATTTCTATACTCCTTCAATTTGATGAAGATCAACCACAGTTGTATGGAAGAACCCGTGGAAGAATTCGTAGTTAAATGTAATTTTAAAAGTAGAACTAGTATTATAAACACTTGATAAAATTAATGGATGTGGAAATAGTAAACTTGCTAAAAGAACTTGTACTTGGATATAGTAATAGTAAAAATAAAATATATTCTAGGTTTAAAGTATACAAGAACTGGAATTATTCTAAGTCTAAGATTAAGTTAAAATGGAAATAGAAATACGATGCCTGAACCCCACATTGAGGTGGCTAACGATCTAGAACTAGAGGTTTCGACTCCTCGGTAGGAGTTCTCGAGTCAGAGTATGTGCTCTGGAGACGCGTCACTGACCTCCTCGGTTCGCGGGGCGCTACGGTCGCGGACGCTCGTGGTAGGGAGATCGCGGTCCCGCGAGTGGGGGATTCGTGTCTCGAGGCGGAGAGGGCGCGGTCCAGCGAGTGGGGACCCGCGACTCGTGGTGGGGCTAGCGGCGCATGCCGCTGGACGGACGCATCTTACTTAGTGTAACTTAGATCTAGGAATTCTGATATATGCGTCATGATATGGTATGTATGTCCTAGCTTAGAAGTAATATATAGGTTCTAGCAGATCCTGTTCCCGGAATTGGAAAAGACCCCATTCATGTGATGGGCTGCGGCTACGTCTTCCTGCAGGACGGAATCCTCGGTGCGAGGGAGATAGGGCTGCTCGTCCTTGGTGCGGGCGAGACAGGTATACTCGGTGGTGCGAGTGAGACACTGGTGCCCGGTACGAGCGAGACAGGTATACTCGGCGGTGCGAGTGAGGCAGCGGAACTCGGTGTGAGTGAGCGCGTGCAGGTATGCGGGCGCGAACACTTCCAGTTGCTGGTTCTGCAGGCGAGTTTGGCTGGTTGCATGCGTCCAGGGGTTGATGCTGGGGGGTGCGAGGAGGTTGATGGGTGGCAGGCGGTACGCCTGACGTCACAAAATACGACACTTCCTTTCTAGGAAATTACGTTCCCAGATATCTCTGTATCGAAGCAATAGAGTTGTAATGCTTCTTATATCGCGATATCGCACCACATTCCTATGTCTCATGATAAGATATAATATTCATTGCAAAGTGTTGTGTATTCCTCGTCTACACTTCAAATGAATGTAAATGCGACACTTGCTTGCTAGGAAGTAGCGTTTGCAGATATCTACGTATCGAAGCAACAGAATTCTAATGCTCCTTAAAACGAGATATCGCATCTCGTTTCTATGTTTCATGATAAGAAATAATATTCATTGCGAAGTGTCATGTATACCTCGGATACACTTCAAATGAATGTAAATGCGACACTTCCTTGCTAGGAAATAGCGTTTTCAAATGTCCAAGTATCGAGGCAATAGAGCTCTAATGCTTCTTAAAACGCGATATCGCACCACATTTCTGTGTCTCATGATAAGATATAATATTCATTGCGAAGTGTTCTGTATTCCTCGTCTACACTTCAAATGAATGTAAATGCGACACTAACATGCTAGGAAATAGCGTTTGCAGATGTCTACGTATCGTAGCAATAGAGTTCTAATGCTTCTTAAAACGCGATATCGAATCTCACTTCTATGTTTCATGATAAGATAAAATATTCATTGCGAAGTGTCATGTATATCTCGTATTCACTTCAAAAGAATGTAAATGCGACACTTCCATGCTAGGAAATAGCGTTTGCAGATGTCTACGTATCGTAGCAGTAGAGTTTTAATGCTACTTAAAACTAGATGTCGCATTTCATTTCTATGTTTCGTGATAAGATACAATATTCATTGTGGAGTGTTATGTATACCTCGCATTCACTTCAAAAGAATGTAAATGCGACACTTCCTTGCTAGGAAATAACATTTGCAGATGTCTACGCATCGTAGCAATAGATTTCTAATGCTTCCTAAAACGCGATATCGCATCTCACTTCTATATTTCATGATAAGATATAGTATCCATTGCGAAGTGTCATGTATATCTCGTATTCACTTCAAAAGAATGTAAATGCGACACTTCCATGCTAGGGAATAGCGTTTCCATATGTCTACGTATCGTAGCAATAGATTTCTAATGCTTCTTAGAACGCGATATCGCATCTCACTTCTATGTTTCATGATAAGATATAATATTCATTGCGAAGTGTCATGTATACCTCGTATCAACTTCAAAAGAACGTAAATAAGTCACTTCCATGCTAGGAAATAGCGTTTGCAGATGTCTACGTATCGTAGCAATAGAGTTCTAATGCTTCTTAGAACGCGATGTCGCATCTCACATCTATGTTTCATGATAAGATATAATATTCATTGCGAAGTGTCATGTATACTTCGTATTCACATGACAAGAATGTAAATGCGACGCTTCCATGCTAGGAAATAGCGTTTGCAGATGTCTACGTGTCGTAACAATAGTGTTCTAATGCTTCTTAAAACGAGATGCGGCATCTCATTTCTATGTCTCATGATAAGATATAATATTCAGTGCGAAGTGTTATGTATACTTCGTATTCACTTCAAGAGGATGTAAGTGCGACACTTCCTTGCTAGGAAATTGCGTTTCCAGACGACTACGTATGGAAATAAAAGAGTTCTAATACATCTTAAAACGAGATGTCGCATCTCATTTCTATGTTTCATGATAAGATATAATATTCATTGCGAAGTGTCATGTATACCTCGTATTCACTTCAAAAGAATGTAAATGCGACACCTCCATGCTAGGAAGTAGCGTTTGCAGATGTCTACGTATCGTAGCAATAGAGTTCTAATGCTTCCTACGACGCGATATCGCATCTCTCTTCTATGTTTCATGATAAGGTATAATATTCATTGCGAATAGTCATGTATACCTCGTATTCACTTCAAAAGAATGTAGATGCGACACTTCCATGCTAGGAAATAGCGTTTGCAGATGTCTATGTATCGTAGCAATAGAGTTCTAATGCTTCTTAAAACGCGATATCGCATCTCACTGCTATGTTTCATGTTAAGATATAATATTCATTATGGAGTGTTATGTATACCTCGAATTCACTTCAAAAGAATGTAAATGCGACACTAACATGCTAGGAAATAGCGTTTGCAGGTGTCTACGTATCCTAGCAATAGAGTTCTAATGCATCTTAAAACGAGATGTCGCATCTCATTTCTATGTTTAATGTTCAGATATAATATTCATTGCGAAGTGTCATGTATACCTCGTATTCACCTCAAATGGATGTGAATGAGACACTTCCGTGCTAGGAAATAGCGTTACCAGATGACTACGTGTCGAAACAATAGAGTTCTAATGATTCTTAAAATGCCATATCGCATCTCTCTTCTATGTTTCATGATAAGATATAATATTCATTGCGAAGTGTCATGTATATCTCTTATTCACATCAAAAGAATGTAAATGCGACACTTCCATGCTAGGAAGTAGCGTTTGTAGATGTCTACGTATCGTAGCAATAGAGATCTAATGCTTCTTAAAACGAGATTCCTCATTTCATTTCTATGTTCCGTGATAAGATATAATATTCATTGTGAAGTGTCACGTATACCTCGTATTCACTTCAAATGAATGTAAATGCGACACTTCCATGCTAGGAAGTAGCGTTTGCAGATGTCTACGTATCGCAGCAATACGGTTCTAATGCTTCTCAAAACGCGATGTAGCACCTCATTCCTATGTTTCATGATAAGATGTAATATTCATTGCGAAGTTTCATGTATATCTCGTATTCACTTCAAACGAATGTAAATGCGACACTTCCATGCTAGGAAATAGCGTTTGCAGATGTCTATGTATCGTAGCAATTGAGTTCTAATGCTTCTTAAAACGCGATATCGCATCTCACTGCTATGTTTCACGAGAAGATATAATATTCATTGTGAAGTGTCATGTATATCTCGTATTCACATCAAAAGAATGTAAATGCGACACTTCCATGCTAGGAAATAGCGTTTGCAGATGTCTACGTATCGTAGCAATAGAGTTCTAATGCTTCTCAAAACGCGATATAGCACCTCATTCCTATGTTTTATGATAAGATATAATATTCATTGCGAAGTGTCATGTATATCTGGTATTCACTTCAAACGAATGTAAATGCGACACTTCCATGCTAGGAAACAGCGTTTGCAGATGTCTACGTATCGTAGCAATAGAGTTCTAATGCTTCTCAAAACGCGATGTAGCACCTCATTCCTATGTTTCATGATAAGATATAATATTCATTGCGAAGTTTCATGTATATCTCGTATTCACTTCAAACGAATGTAAATGCGACACTTCCATGCTAGGAAATAGCGTTTGCAGATGTCTATGTATCGTAGCAATAGAGTTCTAATGCTTCTTAAAACGCGATATCGCATCTCACTTCTATGTTTCATGAGAAGATATAATATTCATTGCGATGTGTCATGTATATCTCGTATTCACATCAAAAGAATGTAAATGCGACACTTCCATGCTAGGAAATAGCGTTTGCAGATGTCTACGTATCGAAGCGATAGATTTCTAAAGCTTGCAAATTCGCGATATCGCATCTCATATCTATGTTTCATGATAATATATAATATTCCTTGCGAAGTGTCATGTATACCTCGTATTCCTTTCAAAACAATGTAAATGCGACACTTCCTTGCTAGGAAATAGCGTTGGCAGATGTCTACGTTTCGAAGCAATATAGTTCTAATGCTTCTTACAACGCGCTATCGCATCTCATTTCTAAGTCCCATGTTAAGATATAATATTCAATGTGGTGTGTTATGTATACCTCGAATTCACTTCAAAAGAATGTAAGTGCGACACCTCCATGCTGGGGAATAGCGTTTGCAGATGTCTACGTATCGTAGCAATATAGTTCTAATGCCTCCTGAAACTCGATATCGCATCTCATTTCTATGTTTCATGTTAAGATATGATATTCATTGTGGAGGTTATATACACCTCGTATTCACTTCAAAAGAATGTAAACGTGACACTTCCTTCCTAGGAAGTAGCGTTTGCAGATGTCTACGTATCGAAGCAATAGTGTTCTAATGCTTCTTAAATCGCGATATCGCATCTCATTTCTATGTTTCATGACAATATATAATATTCATTGCGAAGTGTCTTGTATAACTCGCATACACTTAAAATGAATGTAAATGCGACACTTCCTTGCTAGGAAATAGCGTTTGCAGATGTCTACGTATCGAAGCGATAGATTTCTACAGCTTGCAAATTCGCGATATCGCATCTCATATCTATGTTTCATGATAATATATAATATTCCTTGCGAAGTTTCATGTATACCTCGCATACAATTCAAACGAATGTGAATGCGAAAATTCCTTGCTGGGAAATAATGTTTGCAGATGTCTACGTATCGAAGCAATAGTGCTATAATGCTTCTTATATCGCAATATCGCATCTCATTTCTATGTTTCATGTTAAGATATGATATTCATTGTGGAGGTTATGTACACCTCGTATTCACTTCAAAGGAATGTAAATGCGACACTTCCTTGCTAGGAGGTTGCGTTTGCAGATGTCTACGTATCGAAGCAATAGATTTCTAATGCTTCTCAAATCGTCATATTGCATCTCATTTCTATGTTTCATGATAAGATAAAATATTCATTGGAGAGTGTTATGTATACCTCGTATTCACTTCTAAAGAATGTAAATGCGACACTTCCTTGCTAGGAAATAGCGTATGCAGATGTCTACGTGTCGAAGCAATAGATTTCTAAAGCTTGCTAATTCGCGATATCGCATCTCATTTCTATGTTTCATGATAAGATGCAATATTCATCGCGAAGTGTCATGTATACCTCGTATTCCTTTCAAAAGAATTTAAAAGCGACACTTCCTTGCTAGGAAATACCGTTTGCAGGTGTCTACGTATCGTAGCATTAGTGCTCTAATGCTTCTCAAAACGCGACATCGTTTCTCATTTCTATGTTTCATGATAGTATATAATATTCATTGCGTAGTATCATGTATACCTCGTATTCACTTCAAAAGAATGTAAATGCGACACTTCCTTGCTAGGAAGTAGCGTTTGCAGATGTCTACGTATCGAAGCAATAGATTTCTAATGCTTCTCAAATCGTCATACCGCATCTCATTTCTATGTTTCATGATAATATATAATATTCCTTGCGAAGTTTCATGTATACCTCGCATACAATTCAAACGAATGTGAATGCGAAAATTACTTGCTGGGAAATAGTGTTTGCAGATGTCTACGTATCGAAGCAATAGTGCTATAATGCTTCTTATATCGCAATATCGCATCTCGTTTCTATGTTTCATGATAAGATATAATATTCATTGCGAAGTGTCATGTGTACCTCGTATTCCTTTCAAAAGAATGTAAATACGACACTTGCTTGCTAGAAAGTAGCGTTTGCGGATGTCTACGTATCGAACCAATAGATTTCTAATGCTTCTTGAATCGCCATATCGCATCACATTTCTATGTTTCATGATAATATATAATACTCATTGTGAAGTGTTATGTATACCTCGTATTCACTTCAAAAGAATGTAAATGCGACACTTCCTTGCTTGGAAATAGCGTTTGCAGATATCTGCGTATCGAAGCAATAGATATCTAATGCTTCTTAAATCGTCATATCGCATCTCATTTCTATGTTTCATGATAAGATATAATATTCATTGCGAAGTATCATGTATACATCGTATTCCTTTCAAAAGATTGTAAATGTGACACTTCGTTGCTAGGAAATAGCGTTTGCAGATATCTACGTATCGAGGCAACAGTTTTCTAATGCTTCTTTAATCGTCATATCGCATCACATTTCTATGTTTCATGATAAGATATAATATTCATTGTGCAGTCTCATGTATACCTCGTATTACTTTCAAAAAAATGTAAGTGTGACACTACCTTGCTAGGAAGTAGCGTTTGCAGATGTCTACGTATCGAAGCAATAGTGTCCTAATGCTTCTTAAATCGCGATATCGCATTTCATTTCTATGTTTCATGACAATATATAATATTCATTGCGAAGTGTCTTGTATAACTCGCATACACTTAAAATGAATGTAAATGCGACACTTCCTTGCTAGGAAATAGCGTTTGCAGATGTCTACGTATCGAAGCGATAGATTTCTACAGCTTGCAAATTCGTGATATCGCATCTCATATCTATGTTTCATGATAAGATAAAATATTCATTGGAGAGTGTTATGTATACCTCGTATTCACTTCAAAGGAATGTAAATGCGACACTTCCTTGCTAGGAGGTTGCGTTTGCAGATGTCTACGTATCGAAGCAATAGATTTCTAATGCTTCTCAAATCGTCATATTGCATCTCATTTCTATGTTTCATGATAAGATAAAATATTCATTGGAGAGTGTTATGTATACATCGTATTCACTTCTAAAGAATGTAAATGCGACACTTCCTTGCTAGGAAATAGCGTATGCAGATGTCTACGTGTCGAAGCAATAGATTTCTAAAGCTTGCTAATTCGCGATATCGCATCTCATATCTATGTTTCATGATAAGATGCAATATTCTTTGCGAAGTGTCATGTATACCTCGTATTCCTTTCAAAAGAATGTAAATGCGACACTTCCTTGCTAGGAAGTAACGTTTGCAGATGTCTACGTATCGAACCCATAGGCTTCTAATGCTTCTTAAATCGCCATATCGCATCTCATTTCTATGTTTCATGTTAAGATTTAATATTTATTGTGCAGTGTTATGTATATCTCGTCTATACTTCAAATAGATGTAAATGCGACTCTTCCTTGCTAGGAAATAGCGTTTGCAGACGTCTACGTATCGTGGCATTAGAGTTCTAATGCTTCTCAGTACGCAATATCGCTACTCATTACTATGTTTCATGATAATGTACAATATTCATTGTGGAGTGTTATGTATGCCTCGTATTCACTTCAAAAGAATGTAAATGCGACACTTCCTTGCTTGGAAATAGCGTTTGCAGATATCTGCGTATCGATGCAATAGATTTCTAATGCTACTTAAATCGTCATATCGCATCTCATTTCTATGTTTCATGATAAGAAATAATATTCATTGCGAAGTATCATATATACATCGTATTCCTTTCAAAAGAATGTAAATGTGACACTTCCTTGCTAGGAAATAGCGTTTGCAGATATCTACGTATCGAGGCAACAGTTTTCTAATGCTTCTTTAATCGTCATATCGCATCACATTTCTATGTTTCATGATAATATATAATACTCATTGTGAAGTGTTATGTATACCTCGTGTTCACTTCAAAAGAATGCAAATGCGACACTTCCTTGCTAGGAAGTAGCGTTTGCAGATGTCTACGTATCGAAGCAATAGATTACTAATGCTTCTCAAATCGTCATACCGCATCTCATTTCTATGTTTCATGATAAGATATAATATTAATTGCGAAGTGTCATGTATACCTCGTATTCCTTTCAAAAGAATGTAAATGCGACACTTCCTTGCTAGGAAGTAACGTTTGCAGATGTCTACGTATCGAACCAATAGGCTTCTAATGCATCTTAAATCGCCATATCGCATCTCATTTCTATGTTTCATGTTAAGATATAATATTTATTGTGCAGTGTTATGTATATCTCGTCTATACTTCAAATAGATGTAAATGCGACTCTTCCTTGCTAGGAAATAGCGTTTGCAGACGTCTACCTATCGTGGCATTAGAGTTCTAATGCTTCTCAGTACGCAATATCGCTACACATTACTATGTTTCATAATAATGTACAATATTCATTGTGGAGTGTTCTGTATGCCTCGTGTTCACTTCAAAAGAATGTAAATGCGACACTTCCTTGCTTGGAAATAGCGTTTGCAGATATCTGCGTATCGAAGCAATAGATTTCTAATGCTACTTAAATCGTCATATCGCATCTCATTTCTATGTATCATGATAAGATATAATATTCATTGCGAAGTATCATGTATACATCGTATTCCTTTCAAAAGAATGTAAATGTGACACTTCCTTGCTAGGAAATAGCGTTTGCAGATATCTACGTATCGAGGCAACAGTTTTCTAATGCTTCTTTAATCGTCATATCGCATCACATTTCTATGTTTCATGATAAGATATAATATTCATTGTGCAGTGTTATGTATACCTCGTATTCACTTCAAAAGAATGTAAATGCGACACTTCCTTGCTTGGAAATTGCGTTTGCAGATGTCTACGTATCGAGGCAACAGTTTTCTAATGCTTCGTAAATCGTCATATGGCATCACAATTCTATGTTTCATGATAATATATAATACTCATTGTGTAGTGTTACGTATACCTCGTATTCACTTTAAAAGAATGTAAATGCGACACTTTCTTGCTAGTAAATGGCGTTTGCAGATGTCTACGTATCGAAGCGGTAGAGTTCTATTGCTTCTTAAATCGCCATATCGCATCTCATTTCAATGTTTCATGATAAGATGTAATATTCATTGTGCAGTGTTATGTATATCTCGTCTATACTTCAAATGGACGTAAATGCTACAATTTCTTGCTAGGAAATAGCGTTTGCAGATGTCTACGTATCGAAGAAATAGTGTTCTAATTCTTCTTAAATCGCCATATTACATCACATTTCTATGTTTCATGATAAGATATAATATTCATTGTGGAGTGTTATGTATACCTCGTATTCACTGCAAAAGAATGTAAATGCGACACTTCCTTGCTAGGATGTAGCGTTTGCAGAAGTCTACGTATCGAAGCAATAGGGATCTAATGCTTCTTAAATCGCCATATCGCTTCTCATTTCTAAGTTTCATGACAATATATAATATTCACTGCGAAGTGTCATGTATACCTCGCATACCCTTCAAATGAATGTAAATGCGACACTTCCTTGCTAGGAAACAGCGTTTGCAGATGTCTCCGTATCGAAGCAATAGATTTCTAAAGCTTGCTAATTCGCGAAATCTCATCTCATATATATGTTTCATGATAATATATAATATTCATTGCGAAGTGTCATGTATACCTCGCATACACTTCAAATGGATGTGAATGCGACAGTTCCTTGCTAGGAAATAGTGTTTGCAGATATCCACGTATCGAAGCAATAGAGTTCTAATGCTTCTTATATCGCGATATCGCATCTCATTTCTATGTTTCATGATAAGATATAATATTCATTGCGCTGTGTTATGACTACCTCGTATTCACTTCAAAAGAATGTAAATGCGACACTTCCTTGTTTGGAAATAGCGTTTGCAGATGTCTACGTATCGAAGCAATAGAGTTCTAAAACCTTCTAATTCGCTATATCGCACCTCATTTCTGTGTTTCATGATAAGATATAATATTCATTGCGAAGTTTCATGTATACCTCGCATACAATTCAAACGAATGTGAATGCGACAGCTCCTTGCTAGGAAATAGTGTTTGCAGATGTCTACGTGTCGAAGCAATAGAGTTCTAATGCTTCTTATATCGCGATATCGCATCTCATTTCTATGTTTCATGATAAGATATAATATTCATTGCGCTGTGTTATGACTACCTCGTATTCACTTCAAAAGAATGTAAATGCGACACTTCCTTGCTTGGAAATAGCGTTTGCAGATGTCTACGTATCGAAGCAATAGAGTTCTAAAAC
Organism: Xylocopa sonorina; assembly: GCF_050948175.1. NCBI lineage: Eukaryota > Metazoa > Arthropoda > Insecta > Hymenoptera > Apidae > Xylocopa > Xylocopa sonorina. The sequence continues at coordinate 1,971,557 of NW_027490094.1, forward strand.
CTTCTAATTCGCTATATCGCATCTCATTTCTGTGTTTCATGATAAGATATAATATTCATTGCGAAGTTTCATGTATACCTCGCATACAATTCAAACGAATGTGAATGCGACAGCTCCTTGCTAGGAAATAGTGTTTGCAGATGTCTACGTGTCGAAGCAATAGTGTTCTAATGCTTCTTAAATCGTCATATCGCATCTCAATTCTATGTTTCATGATAAGATATAATATTCATTGTGAAGTGTCATGTATACCTCGTATTCCTTTCAAGAGAATGTAAATGCAACACTCCCTTGTTAGGAAGTAGCGTTTGCAGATGTCTACGTATCGAACCAATAGTGTTCTAATGCTTCTTAAATAGTCATATCGCATCTCATTTCTATGTTTCATGATAAGATATAATATTCATTGCGAAGTGTCACGTATACCTCGTATTCCTCTCAAAAGAATGTAAATGCGACACTTCCTTGCTAGGAAGTAGCGTTTGCAGGTGTCTACGTATCGAAGTAATAGACATCAAATGCTTCACAAATCGCCATATCGCATCTCATTTCTATGTTTCATGATAAGATATAATATTCATTGCGAAGTGTCATGTGTACCTCGTATTCATTACAAGAGAATGTAAATGCAACACTTCCATGCTAGGAAATAGCGTTTGCAGATGTCTAAGTATCGTAGCAATAGGGTTGTAATGCTTCTTAAGACGCGATATCGCATCTCTCTACTATGCTTGATTATAAGGTATAATATTCATTGCGAAGTGGCATGTATACCTCGCATACGCTTCAAATGAATGTAAATGCGACACTTCCTTGCTAGGAAATAGCGTTGTCAGATGTCTACGTATCGTAGCAATAGTGTTCTAGTGCTTCTTAAATCGCGATATCGCATCTCATTTCAATGTCTCATGATAAAATATGTTTATCATTGCGAAGTGTTACGTATTCCTCGTATTCACATCTAAAGAATGTAAATGCGACACTTCCCTGCTAGGATGTAGCGCTTGCAGATGTCTACGTATCGAAGCAATAGGGATCTAATGCTTCTTAAATCGCCATATCGCTTCTCATTTCTAAGTTTCATGACAATATATAATATTCACTGCGAAGTGTCATGTATACCTCGCATACCCTTCAAATGAATGTAAATGCGACACTTCCTTGCTAGGAAACAGCGTTTGCAGATGTCTCCGTATCGAAGCAATAGATTTCTAAAGCTTGCTAATTCGCGAAATCGCATCTCATATATATGTTTCATGATAATATATAATATTCATTGCGAAGTGTCATGTATACCTCGCATACACTTCAAATGGATGTGAATGCTACAGTTCCTTGCTAGGAAATAGTGTTTGCAGATATCCACGTATCGAAGCAATAGAGTTCTAATGCTTCTTGTATCGCGATATCGCATCTCATTTCTATGTTTCATGATAAGATATAATATTCATTGCGCAGTGTTATGACTACCTCGTATTCACTTCAAAAGAATGTAAATGCGACACTTCCTTGCTTGGAAATAGCGTTTGCAGATGTCTACGTATCGAAGCAGTAGAGTTCTAAAACCTTCTAATTCGCGATATCGCATCTCATTTCTATGTTTCAAGATAAGATATAATATTCATTGTGGAGTCTTATGTATACCTCGTATTCGTTTCAAAAGAATGTAAATGCGACACGTCCTTGCTAGAAAGTAGCGTTTGCAGATGCCTACGTATCGAGGCAATAGTGTTCTAATGATTCTTAAATCGCGATATCGCATCTCATTTCTATGTTTCATGACGATATATAATATTCATTGCGAAGGGTCATGTATACCTCTCATACACTTAAAATGAATGTAAATGCGACACTTCCTTGCTAGGAAATAGCGTTTGCAGATGTCTACGTATCGAAGCAATAGATTTCTAAAGCTTGCTAGTTCGCGATATCGCATCACATATCTATGTTTCATGATAATATATAATATTCATTGCGAAGTTTCATGTATACCTCGCATACAATTCAAACGAATGTGAATGCGACAGTTCCTTGCTAGGTAATAGTGTTTGCAGATGTCTACGTGTCGAAGAAATAGTGTTCTAATGCTTCTTAAATCGTCATATCGCATCTCAATTCTATGTTTCATGATAAGATATAATATTCATTGTGAAGTGTCATGTATACCTCGTATTCCTTTCAAGAGAATGTAAATGCGACACTCCCTTGTTAGGAAGTAGCGTTTGCAGATGTCTACGTATCGAACCAATAGTGTTCTAATGCTTCTTAAATCGCCATATCGCATCTCATTTCTATGTTTCATGACCATATATAATATTCATTGCGATGGGTCATGTATATCTCGCATACACTTAAAATGTATGTAAATGCGACACTTCCTTGCTAGGAAATAGCATTTGCAGATGTCTACGTATCGAAGAAATAGAATTCTAATTCTTAAATCGCGATATCGCATCTCATCTCTATGTTTCAAGATAAGATATAATATTCATTGTGCAGTGTTATGTATATCTCGTCTATACTTCAAATGGATGTAAATGCGACACTTCCTTGCTAGGAAATAGCGTTTGCAGATGTCTACGTATCGTGGCATTAGAGTTCTAATGCTTCTCAAAACGCGATATCGCATATCATTTCTATGTTTCACGATAAGATATAATACTCATTGTGCAGTGTTATGTATATCTCGTCTATACTTCAAATGGATGTAAATGCGACACTTCCTTGCTAGGAAGTAGCGTTTGCAGATGTCCACGTATCGAAGTAATAGACATCAAATGCTTCACAAATCGCCATATCGCATCTCATTTCTATATTTCATGATAAGATATAATATTCATTGCGAAGTGTCATGTATACCTTGTATTCCTTTCAAAAGAATGTAAATGCGACACTTCCTTGCTAGGAAGTAGCGTTTGCAGATGTGTACGTATCGAAGAAATAGTGTTCTAATGCTTCTTAAATCGCCATATTACATCACATTTCTATGTTTCATGATAAGATATAATATTCATTGTGGAGTGTTATGTATACCTCGTATTCACTTCAAAAGAATGTAAATGCGACACTTCCTTGCTAGTAAATGGCGTTTGCAGATGTCTACGTATCGAAGCAGTAGATTTCTAGTGCTTCTTAAATCGCCATATCGCATCTCATTTCAATGTTTCATGATAAGATATAATATTCATTGTGCAGTGTTATGTATATCTCGTCCATACTTCAAACGGATGTAAATGCGACACTTCCTTGCTAGGAAATAGCGTTTTCAGATATCTGCGTATCGAAGCAATAGAGTTCTAATGCTTCTTAAATAGCCATATCGCATATCATTTCTATGTTTCACGATAAGATATAATACTCATTGTGCAGTGTCATGTATATCTCGTCTATACTTCAAATGGATGTAAATGCGACACTTCCTTGCTAGGAAGTAGCGTTTGCAGATGTCTACGTATCGAAGTAATAGACATCAAATGCTTCACAAATCGCCATATCGCATCTCATTTCTATGTTTCATGATAAGATATAATATTCGTTGCGATTTGTCATGTATACCTTGTATTCCTTTCAAAAGAATGTAAATGCGACACTTCCTTGCTAGGAAGTTGCGTTTGCAGATGTGTACGTATCGAAGAAATAGTGTTCTAATGCTTCTTAAATCGCCATATTACATCACATTTCTATGTTTCATGATAAGATATAATATTCATTGTGGAGTGTTATGTATACCTCGTATTCACTTCAAAAGAATGTAAATGCGACACTTCCTTGCTAGAAAATGGCGTTTGCAGATGTCTACGTATCGAAGCAGTAGAGTTCTAGTGCTTCTTAAATCGCCATATCGCATCTCATTTCAATGTTTCATGATAAGATATAATATTCATTGTGCAGTGTTATGTATATCTCGTCCATACTTCAAATGGATGTAAATGCGACACTTCCTTGCTAGGAAATAGCGTTTTCAGATATCTGCGTATCGAAGCAATAGTGTTCTAATGCTTCTTAAATAGCCATATCGCTTCTCATTTCTAAGTTTCATGACAATATATAATATTCACTGCGAAGTGTCATGTATACCTCGCATACCCTTCAAATGAATGTAAATGCGACACTTCCTTGCTAGGAAACAGCGTTTGCAGATGTCTCCGTATCGAAGCAATAGATTTCTAAAGCTTGCTAATTCGCGAAATCGCATCTCATATATATGTTTCATGATAATATATAATATTCATTGCGAAGTGTCATGTATACCTCGCATACACTTCAAATGGATGTGAATGCGACAGTTCCTTGCTAGGAAATAGTGTTTGCGGATATCCACGTATCGAAGCAATAGAGTTCTAATGCTTCTTATATCGCGATATCGCATCTCATTTCTATGTCTCATGATAAGATATAATATTCAATGCGCAGTGTTATGACTACCTCGTATTCACTTCAAAAGAATGTAAATGCGACACTTCCTTGCTTGGAAACAGCGTTTGCAGATGTCTACGTATCGAAGCAATAGAGTTCTAAAACCTTCTAATTCGCGATATCGCATCTCATTTCTATGTTTCATGATAGTATATAATATTCATTGCGAAATTTCATGTATACCTCGCATACAATTCAAACGAATGTGAATGCGACAGTTCCTTGCTAGGAAATAGTGTTTGCAGATGTCTACGTATCGAAGCAACAGTTTTCTAATGCTTCTTAAATCGTCATATGGCATCACAATTCTATGTTTCATGATAATATATAATACTCATTGTGGAGTGTTATGTATACCTCGTATTCACTTCAAAAGAATGTAAATGTGACACTTCCTTGCTTGGAAATAGCGCTTGCAGATGTCTACGTATCGAAGCAATAGACATCTAATCCCTCATAAACCGCCATATCGCATCACATTTCTATGTTTCATGATAAGATATAATATTCATTGTGGAGTCTTATGTATACCTCGTATTCGTTTCAAAAGAATGTAAATGCGACACGTCCTTGCTAGGAAGTAGCGTTTGCAGATGTCTACGTATCGAAGCAATATATTTCTAAAGCTTGCTAGTTCGCGATATCGCATCTCATATCTATGTTTCATGATAGTATACAATATTCATTGCGAAATTTCATGTATACCTCGCATACAATTCAAACGAATGTGAATGCGACAGTTCCTTGCTAGGAAATAGTGTTTGCAGATGTCTACGTGTCGAAGCAATAGTGTTCTAATGCTTCTTAAATCGTCATATCGCATCTCAATTCTATGTTTCATGATAAGATATAATATTCATTGTGAAGTGTCATGTATACCTCGTATTCCTTTCACGAGAACGTAAATGCGACACTCCCTTGTTAGGAAGTAGCGTTTGCAGATGTCTACGTATCGAACCAATAGTGTTCTAATGCTTCTTAAATCGCGATATCGCATCTCATTTCTATGTTTCATGACAATATATAATATTCATTGCGATGGGTCATGTATACGTCGCATACACTTAAAATGTATGTAAATGCGACACTTCCTTGCTAGGAAATAGCGTTTGCAGATGTCTACGTATCGAAGCAATAGATTTCTAATGCTTCATAAATCGCGATATCGCATCTCACTTCTATGTTTCATGATAAGATATAATATTCATTGCGAAGTGTCATGTATACCTCGTATTCCCTCCAAACGAATGTAAATGCGACACTTCCTTGCTAGGAAATGGCGTATTCAGATGTCTACGTATCGTAGCAATAGAGTTCTAATGCTACTTAAATCGCGATATCGGATCTCATTTATATGTTTCGTGATAAGATATAATATTCATCGCGAAGTATCAGGTATACCTCGTATTCACTTCAAAAGAATGTAAATGCGACACTTCCATGCTAGGAAATAGCGTCTGCAGATGTCTACGCGTCGAGGCAATAGAGTTCTAATGCTTCTTAAAACGCGATATCGAATTTCAATTCTATGTTTCATTATAAGATATAATATTCATTGCGAAGTGTCATGTATACCTCGAATTCACTTCAAAAGAATGTAAATGCGACACTTTCATGCTAGGAAATAGCGTTTGCAGATATCTCCGCATCGAGGAAATAGGGTTCTAATTCTTCTTAAGACGCGATATCGCATCTCACTTTTATGTTACATGATAAGATATAATGTTCATTGCGAAGTGTCATATATACCTCGTATTCACTTCAAAAGAATGTAAATGCTAATCTTCCTTGCTAGGAAATAGCGTTTGCAGATGACTACGTATCGTAGCAATGGAGTTCTAATACTTCTCAAAACGAGATATCGCATCGCATTTCTATGTTTCATGATAAGATATAATATTCATTGCGAAGTGTCATGTAAACCTCGAATTCACTTCAAAATAATGTAAATGCGACTATTGGTTGCCAGGAAATAGCGATTGCAGATGTCTACGTATGGTAGCAATAGAGTTCTAATGCTACTTAAATCTCGATATAGCATCTCATTTCTATGTTTCATGATAAGATATAATATTCATTGCGATGTGTCATGTACACCTCGTATTCACTTCAAAAGAATGTAAATGCGACACTTCCAAGCTAGGAAATAGCATTTGCAGATGTCTACGTATCGTAGCAATAGAGTTCTAATGCTTCTCAGAACGCGATATCGCATCTCATTTCTATGCTTCATGATAAGATATAATATTCATTGCGAAATGTCATGTATACCTCGTATTCACTCCAAACGAATGTAAATGCGACACTTCCTTGCTAGGCAATAGCGCATTTAGATGTCTACGTTTCGTAGCAATAGAGTTCTAATGCTACTTAAATCGCGATATCGCATCTCACTGCTATGTTTCATGAGAAGATATAATATTCATTGCGAAGAGTCATGTATATCTCGTATTCACATCAAAAGAATGTAAATGCGACACTTCCATGCTAGGAAATAGCGTTTGCAGATGTCTACGTATCGTAGCAATAGAGTTCTAATGCTTCTTATAACGCGATATAGCACCTCATTCCTATGTTTCATGAGAAGATATAATATTCATTATGGAGTGTTATGTATACCTCGTACTCAGTTCAAAAGAATGTAAATGCGTCACTTCCATCCTAGGACATAGCGTTTGCAGATGTCTACGTATCGTAGCAATGGATTTCTAGTGCTTCTTAGAACGCGATATCGCATCTCACCTCTATGTTTCATGATAAGATATAATATTCATTGCGAAGTGTCATGTATATCTCGTATTCACTTCAAAAGAACGTAAATAAGACACTTCCATGCTAGGAAATAGCGTTTGCAGATGTCTACGTATCGCAGCAATAGAGTTCCAATGCTTCCTAAAACGCGATATCGCATCTCCCTTCTGTGTTTCATGATAAGGTATAATATTCATTGCGAAGCGTCATGTACACCTCGTATTCACTTCAAATGAATGTAAATGCGACACTTCCATGCTAGGAAATAGCGTTTGCAAATGTCTACGTATCGTAGCAATAGAGTTCTAATGCTTCTTAAAACGAGATGCCTCATTTCATTTCTATGTTCCGTGATAAGATATAATATTCATTGTGGAGTGTCATGGATACCTCGTATTCACATCAAAAGAATGTAAATGCGGCACTTCCATGCTAGGAAATAGCGTTTGCAGATGTCTACGTATCGTAGCAATAGAGTTCAAATGCTTCTTAAAACGCGATATCGCATCTCACTGCTATGTTTCATGATAAGATATAATATTCATTATGGAGTGATATGTATACCTCGTACTCACTTCAAAAGAATGTAAATGCGACACTTCCAAGCTAGGAAATAGCGTTTGCAGATGTCTACGTTTCGTAGCAATAGAGTTCAAATGCTTCTCAAAACGCGATATAGCACCTCATTCCTATGTTTCTTGATAAGATATAATATTCATTGCGAAGTGTCATGTATATCTCGTATTCACTTCAAACAAATGTAAATGCGGCACTTCCATGCTAGGAAATAGCGTTTGCAGATGTCTACGTATCGTAGCAATAGAGTTCTAATGCTTCTTAAAACGCGATATCGCATCTCACTGCTATGTTTCATGATAAGATATAATATTCATTATGGAGTGATATGTATACCTCGTACTCACTTCAAAAGAATGTAAATGCGACACTTCCAAGCTAGGAAATAGCGTTTGCAGATGTCTACGTTTCGTAGCAATAGAGTTCAAATGCTTCTCAAAACGCGATATAGCACCTCATTCCTATGTTTCTTGATAAGATATAATATTCATTGCGAAGTGTCATGTATATCTCGTATTCACTTCAAACGAATGTAAATGCGACACTTCCATGCTAGGAAATAGCGTTTGCAGATGTCTACGTATCGTAGCAATAGAGTTCTAATGCTTCTTAAAACGGGATATCGCATCTCACTGCTATATTTCATGAGAAGATATAATATTCATTGCGAAGTGTCATGTATATCTCGTATTCACATCAAAAGAATGTAAATGCGACACTTCCATGCTAGGAAATAGCGTTTGCAGATGTATACGTATCGTAGCAATAGAGTTCTAGTGCTTCTTAAAACGTGATATCGCATCTCTCTTCTATGTTTCATGATAAGGTATAATATTCATTGCGAAGCGTCATGTATACCTCGTATTCACTTCAAATGAATGTAAATGCGACACTTCCATGCTAGGAAATAGCGTTTGCAAATGTCTACGTATCTTAGCAATAGAGTTCTAATGCTTCTTAAAACGAGATGCCTCATTTCATTTCTATGTTCCGTGATAAGATATAATATTCATTGTGGAGTGTCATGTATACCTCGTATTCACATCAAAAGAATGTAAATGCGACACTTCCATGCTAGGAAATAGCGTTTGCAGATGTCTACGTATCGCAGCAATAAACTTCCAATGCTTCCTAAAACGCGATATCGCATCTCCCTTCCATGTTTCATGATAAGGTATAATATTCATTGCGAAGTGCAATGTATACCTCGTATTCACTTCAAATGCATGTAAATGCGACACTTCCATGCTAGGAAACAGCGTTTGCAGATGTCTACGTATCGTAGCAATAGAGTTCTAATGCTTCTTAAAACGCGATATCGCATCTCACTGCTATGTTTCATGATAAGATATAATATTGATTATGGAGTGATATGTATACCTCGTACTCACTTCAAAAGAATGTAAATGCGACCCTTCCATGCTAGGGAATAGCCTTTGCAGATGTCTACGTATCGTAGCAATAGAGTTCTAATGCTTCTTAAAACGAGATGCCTCATTTCATTCCTATGTTCAGTGATAAGATATAATATTCATTGTGGAGTGTCATGTATACCTCGTATTCACATCAAAAGAATGTAAATGCGACACTTCCATGCTAGGAAATAGCGTTTGCAGATGTCTACGTATGGCAGCAATAGAGTTCCAATGCTTCCTAAAACGCGGTATCGCATCTCCCTTCTATGTTTCATGATAAGGTATAATATTCATTGCGAAGTGTAATGTATACCTCGTATTCACTTCAAATGCATGTAAATGCGACACTTCCATGCTAGGAAATAGCGTTTGCAGATGTCTACGTATCGTAGCAATAGAGTTCTAATGCTTCTTAGAACGCGATATCGCATCTCACTGCTATGTTACATGATAAGATATAATATTCATTATGGAGTGATATGTATACCTCGTACTCACTTCAAAAGAATGTAAATGCGACCCTTCCATGCTAGGGAATAGCCTTTGCAGATGTCTACGTATCGTAGCAATAGAGTTCTAATGCTTCTTATAACGAGATGCCTCATTTCATTTCTATGTTCCGTGATAAGATATAATATTCATTGTGGAGTGTCATGTATACCTCGTATTCACTTCGAATGAATGTAAATGCGACACTTTCATGCTAGGAAGTAGCGGTTGCAGATGTCCACGTATCGTAGCAATAGGGTTCTAATGCTTCTTAAGACGCGATATCGCATCTCACTTCTATGTCATATGATAAGATATAATATTCATTGCGAAGTGTCATGTATACCTCGATTTCTCTTCACAAGAATGTAAATGCGACACTTCCTTGATAGGAAATAGCGTTTGTAGATGTCTACGTATCGCAGCAATAGAGTTCCAATGCTTCCTAAAACGCGATATCGCATCTCCCTTCTATGTTTCATGATAAGGTATAATATTCATTGCGAAGTGTAATGTATACCTCGTATTCACTTCAAATGAATGTAAATGCGACACTTCCATGCTAGGAAATAGCGTTTGCAGATGTCTACGTATCGTAGCAATAGAGTTCTAATGCTTCTTAAAACGCGATACCGCATGTCATTCCTATGCTTCATGATAAGATACAATATTCATTGCGAAGTGTCATGTATATCTCGTATTCACTTCAAACGAATGTAAATGCGACACTTCCATGCTAGAAAATAGCGCTTGCAGATGTCTACGTATCGTAGCAATAGAGTTCTAATGCTTCTTAAAACGCGATATCGCATCTCACTGCTATGTATCATGAGAAGATATAATATTCATTATGGAGTGTTATGTATACCTCGTACTCACTTCAAAAGAATGTAAATGCGACCCTTCCATCCTGGGAAATAGCGTTTGCAGATGTCTACGTATCGTAGCAATAGAGTTCTAGTGCTTCGTAGAACGCGATATCGCATCTCACTTCTATGTTTAATGATAAGGTATAATATTCATTGCGAAGTGTCATGTATACCTCGTATTCACTTTCAAAAGAACGTAAATAAGACACTTCCATGCTAGGAAATAGCGTTTGCAGATGTCTACGTATCGTAGCAATAGAGTTCTAATGCTCCTTAAAACGCGATATCGCATCTCACTTCTATGTTTCATGATAAGGTATAATATTCATTGCGAAGTGTCATGTATATCTCGTATTCACATCAAAAGAATGTAAATGCGACACTTCGATGCTAGGAAATAGCGTTTTTTAGATGTCTACGTATCGTAGCAATAGAGTCCTAATGCTTCTTAAAACGCGATATCGCATCTCATTCCTATGTTTAATGATAAGATATAATATTCATTGCGAAGTGTCATGTATATCTCGTATTCACATCAAAAGAATGTAAATGCGACACTTCCATGCTAGGAAATAGCGTTTGCAGATGTCTACGTATCGTAGCAATAGAGTTCTAATGCTTCTTAAAACGGGATATCGCATCTCACTGCTATATTTCATGAGAAGATATAATATTCATTGCGAAGTGTCATGTATATCTCGTATTCACATCAAAAGAATGTAATTGCGACACTTCCATGCTAGGAAATAGCGTTTGCAGATGTCTACGTATCGTAGCAATAGAGTTCTAATGCTTCTTATAACGAGATGCCTCATTTCATTTCTATGTTCCGTGATAAGATATAATATTCATTGTGGAGTGTCATGTATACCTCGTATTCACTTCAAATGAATGTAAATGCGACACTTTCATGCTAGGAAGTAGCGGTTGCAGATGTCCACGTATCGTAGCAATAGGGTTCTAATGCTTCTTAAGACGCGATATCGCATCTCACTTCTATGTTATATGATAAGATATAATATTCATTGAGAAGTGTCATGTATATCTCGTATTCACTTCAAACGAATGTAAATGCGACACTTCCATGCTAGGAAATAGCGTTTGCAGATGTATACGTATCGTAGCAATAGAGTTCTAGTGCTTCTTAAAACGTGATATCGCATCTCTCTTCTATGTTTCATGATAAGGTATAATATTCATTGCGAAGCGTCATGTATACCTCGTATTCACTTCAAATGAATGTAAATGCGACACTTCCATGCTAGGAAATAGCGTTTGCAAATGTCTACGTATCTTAGCAATAGAGTTCTAATGCTTCTTAAAACGCGATATCGCATCTCACTGCTATGTTTCATGATAAGATATAATATTGATTATGGAGTGATATGTATACCTCGTACTCACTTCAAAAGAATGTAAATGCGACCCTTCCATGCTAGGGAATAGCCTTTGCAGATGTCTACGTACCGTAGCAATAGAGTTCCAATGCTTCTTAGAACGCGATATCGCATCTCACCATTATGTTTCATGATAAGATATAATATTCATTGCGAAGTGTCATGTATACCTCGTATTCACTTCAAAAGAATGTAAATGCGACACTTCCAAGCTAGGAAATAGCGTTTGCAGATGTCTACGTTTCGTAGCAATAGAGTTCAAATGCTTCTCAAAACGCGATATAGCACCTCATTCCTATGTTTCTTGATAAGATATAATATTCATTGCGAAGTGTCATGTATATCTCGTATTCACTTCAAACGAATGTAAATGCGACACTTCCATGCTAGGAAATAGCGTTTGCAGATGTCTACGTATCGTAGCAATAGAGTTCTAATGCTTCTTAAAACGAGATGCCTCATTTCATTTCTATGTTCAGTGATAAGATATAATATTCATTGTGGAGTGTCATGTATACCTCGTATTCACATCAAAAGAATGTAAATGCTACACTTCCATGCTAGGAAATAGCGTTTGCAGATGTCTACGTATCGTAGCAATAGAGATCTAATGCTTCTTAAAACGCGATATCGCATCTCACTGCTATGTTACATGATAAGATATAATATTCATTATGGAGTGATATGTATACCTCGTACTCACTTCAAAAGAATGTAAATGCGACCCTTCCATGCTAGGGAATAGCCTTTGCAGATGTCTACGTATCGTAGCAATAGAGTTCAAATGCTTCTTAGAACGCGATATCGCATCTCACTTTTATGTTTCATGATAATATATAATATTCATTGCGAAGAGTCATGTATATCTCGTATTCACTTCAAACGAATGTTAATGCGACACTTCCATGCTAGGAAATAGCGTTTGCAGATGTCTACGTATCGTAGCAATAGAGTTCTAATGCTTCTTATAACGAGATGCCTCATTTCATTTCTATGTTCCGTGATAAGATATAATATTCATTGTGGAGTGTCATGTATACCTCGTATTCACTTCGAATGAATGTAAATGCGACACTTTCATGCTAGGAAGTAGCGGTTGCAGATGTCCACGTATCGTAGCAATAGGGTTCTAATGCTTCTTAAGACGCGATATCGCATCTCACTTCTATGTCATATGATAAGATATAATATTCATTGCGAAGTGTCATGTATACCTCGATTTCTCTTCACAAGAATGTAAATGCGACACTTCCTTGATAGGAAATAGCGTTTGTAGATGTCTACGTATCGCAGCAATAGAGTTCCAATGCTTCCTAAAACGCGATATCGCATCTCCCTTCTATGTTTCATGATAAGGTATAATATTCATTGCGAAGTGTAATGTATACCTCGTATTCACTTCAAATGAATGCAAATGCGACACTTCCATGCTAGGAAATAGCGTTTGCAGATGTCTACGTATCGTAGCAATAGAGTTCTAATGCTTCTTAAAACGCGATATCGCATGTCATTCCTATGCTTCATGATAAGATATAATATTCATTGCGAAGTGTCATGTATATCTCGTATTCACTTCAAACGAATGTAAATGCGACACTTCCATGCAAGAAAATAGCGCTTGCAGATGTCTACGTATCGTAGCAATAGAGTTCTAATGCTTCTTAAAACGCGATATCGCATCTCACTGCTATGTATCATGAGAAGATATAATATTCATTATGGAGTGTTATGTATACCTCGTACTCACTTCAAAAGAATGTAAATGCGACCCTTCCATCCTGGGAAATAGCGTTTGCAGATGTCTACGTATCGTAGCAATAGAGTTCTAGTGCTTCGTAGAACGCGATATCGCATCTCACTTCTATGTTTAATGATAAGGTATAATATTCATTGCGATGTGTAATGTATACCTCGTATTCACTTCAAATGCATGTAAATGCGACACTTCCATGCTAGGAAATAGCGTTTGCAGATGTCTACGTATCGTAGCAATAGAGTTCTAATGCTTCTTAAAACGCGATATCGCATCTCACTGCTATGTTACATGATAAGATATAATATTCATTATGGAGTGATATGTATACCTCGTACTGACTTCAAAAGAATGTAAATGCGACCCTTCCATGCTAGGGAATAGCCTTTGCAGATGTCTACGTATCGTAGCAATAGAGTTCAAATGCTTCTTAGAACGCGATATCGCATCTCACTTTTATGTTTCATGATAATATATAATATTCATTGCGAAGTGTCATGTATACCTCGTATTCACTTCAAAAGAATGTAAATGCGACACTTCCAAGCTAGGAAATAGCGTTTGCAGATGTCTACGTTTCGTAGCAATAGAGTTCAAATGCTTCTCAAAACGCGATATAGCACCTCATTCCAATGTTTCTTGATAAGATATAATATTCATTGCGAAGAGTCATGTATATCTCGTATTCACTTCAAAACGAATGTAAATGCGACACTTCCATGCTAGGAAATAGCGTTTGCAGATGTCTACGTATCGTAGCAATAGAGTTCTAATGCTTCTTATAACGAGATGCCTCATTTCATTTCTATGTTCCGTGATAAGATATAATATTCATTGTGGAGTGTCATGTATACCTCGTATTCACTTCGAATGAATGTAAATGCGACACATTCATGCTAGGAAGTAGCGGTTGCAGATGTCCACGTATCGTAGCAATAGGGTTCTAATGCTTCTTAAGACGCGATATCGCATCTCACTTCTATGTCATATGATAAGATATAATATTCATTGCGAAGTGTCATGTATACCTCGATTTCTCTTCACAAGAATGTAAATGCGACACTTCCTTGATAGGAAATAGCGTTTGTAGATGTCTACGTATCGCAGCAATAGAGTTCCAATGCTTCCTAAAACGCGATATCGCATCTCCCTTCTATGTTTCATGATAAGGTATAATATTCATTGTGAAGTGTAATGTATACCTCGTATTCACTTCAAATGAATGTAAATGCGACACTTCCATGCTAGGAAATAGCGTTTGCAGATGTCTACGTATCGTAGCAATAGAGTTCTAATGCTTCTTAAAACGCGATATCGCATGTCATTCCTATGCTTCATGATAAGATATAATATTCATTGCGAAGTGTCATGTATATCTCGTATTCACTTCAAACGAATGTAAATGCGACACTTCCATGCTAGAATATAGCGCTTGCAGATGTCTACGTATCGTAGCAATAGAGTTCTAATGCTTCTTAAAACGCGATATCGCATCTCACTGCTATGTATCATGAGAAGATATAATATTCATTATGGAGTGTTATGTATACCTCGTACTCACTTCAAAAGAATGTAAATGCGACCCTTCCATCATGGGAAATAGCGTTTGCAGATGTCTACGTATCGTAGCAATAGAGTTCTAGTGCTTCGTAGAACGCGATATCGCATCTCACTTCTATGTTTAATGATAAGGTATAATATTCATTGCGAAGTGTCATGTATTCCTCGTATTCACTTTCAAAAGAACGTAAATAAGACACTTCCATGCTAGGAAATAGCGTTTGCAGATGTCTACGTATCGTAGCAATAGAGTTCTAATGCTCCTTAAAACGCGATATCGCATCTCACTTCTATGTTTCATGATAAGGTATAATATTCATTGCGAAGTGTCATGTATATCTCGTATTCACATCAAAAGAATGTAAATGCGACACTTCGATGCCAGGAAATAGCGTTTTTTAGATGTCTACGTATCGTAGCAATAGAGTTCTAATGCTTCTTAAAACGCGATATCGCATCTCATTCCTATGTTTCATGATAAGATATAATATTCATTGCGAAGTGTCATGTATATCTCGTATTCACTTCAAACGAATGTAAATGCGACACTTCCATGCTAGGAAATAGCGTTTGCAGATGTCTACGTATCGTAGCAATAGAGTTCTAATGCTTCTTAAAACGCGATATCGCATCTCACTGCTATGTATCATGAGAAGATATAATATTCATTATGGAGTGTTATGTATACCTCGTACTCACTTCAAAAGAATGTAAATGCTACCCTTCCATCCTGGGAAATAGCGTTTGCAGATGTCTACGTATCGTAGCAATAGAGTTCTAGTGCTTCATACTACGCGATATCGCATCTCACTTCTATGTTTCATGATAAGATATAATATTCATTGCGAAGTGTCATGTATACCTCGATTTCTCTTCACAAGAATGTAAATGCGACACTTCCTTGATAGGAAATAGCGTTTGCAGATGTCTACGTATCGCAGCAATAGAGTTCTAATGCTTCTTAAAACGCGATATCGCATCTCACTGCTATGTTTCATGAGAAGATATAATATTCATTGCGAAGAGTCATGTATATCTCGTATTCACATCAAAAGAATGTAAATGCGACACTTCCATGCTAGGAAATAGCGTTTGCAGATGTCTACGTATCGTAGCAATAGAGTTCTAATGCTTCTTAAAACGGGATATCGCATCTCACTGCTATATTTCATGAGAAGATATAATATTCATTGCGAAGTGTCATGTATATCTCGTATTCACATCAAAAGAATGTAATTGCGACACTTCCATGCTAGGAAATAGCGTTTGCAGATGTCTACGTATCGTAGCAATAGAGTTCTAATGCTTCTTATAACGAGATGCCTCATTTCATTTCTATGTTCCGTGATAAGATATAATATTCATTGTGGAGTGTCATGTATACCTCGTATTCACTTCAAATGAATGTAAATGCGACACTTTCATGCTAGGAAGTAGCGGTTGCAGATGTCCACGTATCGTAGCAATAGGGTTCTAATGCTTCTTAAGACGCGATATCGCATCTCACTTCTATGTTATATGATAAGATATAATATTCATTGAGAAGTGTCATGTATATCTCGTATTCACTTCAAACGAATGTAAATGCGACACTTCCATGCTAGGAAATAGCGTTTGCAGATGTCTACGTATCGCAGCAATAGACTTCCAATGCTTCCTAAAACGCGATATCGCATCTCCCTTCCATGTTTCTTGATAAGGTATAATATTCATTGCGAAGTGCAATGTATACCTCGTATTCACTTCAAATGCATGTAAATGCGACACTTCCATGCTAGGAAATAGCGTTTGCAGATGTCTACGTATCGTAGCAATAGAGTTCTAATGCTTCTTAAAACGCGATATCGCATCTCGCTGCTATGTTTCATGATAAGATATAATATTGATTATGGAGTGATATGTATACCTCGTACTCACTTCAAAAGAATGTAAATGCGACCCTTCCATGCTAGGGAATAGCCTTTGCAGATGTCTACGTATCGTAGCAATAGAGTTCCAATGCTTCTTAGAACGCGATATCGCATCTCACTTTTATGTTTCATGATAAGATATAATATTCATTGCGAAGTGTCATGTATACCTCGTATTCACTTCAAAAGAATGTAAATGCGACACTTCCAAGCTAGGAAATAGCGTTTGCAGATGTCTACGTTTCGTAGCAATAGAGTTCAAATGCTTCTCAAAACGCGATATAGCACCTCATTCCTATGTTTCTTGATAAGATATAATATTCATTGCGAAGTGTCATGTATATCTCGTATTCACTTCAAACGAATGTAAATGCGACACTTCCATGCTAGGAAATAGCGTTTGCAGATGTCTACGTATCGTAGCAATAGAGTTCTAATGCTTCTTATAACGAGATGCCTCATTTCATTTCTATGTTCCGTGATAAGATATAATATTCATTGTGGAGTGTCATGTATACCTCGTATTCACTTCGAATGAATGTAAATGCGACACTTTCATGCTAGGAAGTAGCGGTTGCAGATGTCCACGTATCGTAGCAATAGGGTTCTAATGCTTCTTAAGACGCGATATCGCATCTCACTTCTATGTCATATGATAAGATATAATATTCATTGCGAAGTGTCATGTATACCTCGATTTCTCTTCACAAGAATGTAAATGCGACACTTCCTTGATAGGAAATAGCGTTTGTAGATGTCTACGTATCGCAGCAATAGAGTTCCAATGCTTCCTAAAACGCGATATCGCATCTCACTGCTATGTTTCATGAGAAGATATAATATTCATTGCGAAGAGTCATGTATATCTCGTATTCACATCAAAAGAATGTAAATGCGACACTTCCATGCTAGGAAATAGCGTTTGCAGATGTCTACGTATCGTAGCAATAGAGTTCTAATGCTTCTTAAAACGCGATATCGCATCTCACTGCTATGTATCATGAGAAGATATAATATTCATTATGGAGTGTTATGTATACCTCGCACTCACTTCAAAAGAATGTAAATGCGACCCTTCCATCCTGGGAAATAGCGTTTGCAGATGTCTACGTAACGTACCAATAGAGTTCTAGTGCTTCTTAGAACGCGATATCGCATCTCACTTCTATGTTTCATGATAAGGTATAATATTCATTGCGAAGTGTCATGTATACCTCGTATTCACTTTCAAAAGAACGTAAATAAGACACTTCCATGCTAGGAAATAGCGTTTGCAGATGTCTACGTATCGTAGCAATAGAGTTCTAATGCTCCTTAAAACGCGATATCGCATCTCACTACTATGTTTCATGATAAGGTATAATATTCATGGCGAAGTGTCATGTATATCTCGTATTCACTTCAAGCGAATGTAAATGCGACACTTCCATGCTAGGAAATAGCGTTTGCAGATGTCTACGTATCGGAGCAATAGAGTTCTAATGCTTCTTAAAACGCGATATCGCATCTCACTGCTATGTTTCATGAGAAGATATAATATTCATTGCGAAGAGTCATGTATATCTCGTATTCACATCAAAAGAATGTAAATGCGACACTTCCATGCTAGGAAGTAGCGTTTGCAGATGTCTACGTATCGTAGCAATAGAGTTCTAATGCTTCTTAAAACGGGATATCGCATCTCACTGCTATATTTCATGAGAAGATATAATATTCATTGCGAAGTGTCATGTATATCTCGTATTCACATCAAAAGAATGTAATTGCGACACTTCCATGCTAGGAAATAGCGTTTGCAGATGTCTACGTATCGTAGCAATAGAGTTCTAATGCTTCTTATAACGAGATGCCTCATTTCATTTCTATGTTCCGTGATAAGATATAATTTTCATTGTGGAGTGTCATGTATACCTCGTATTCACTTCAAATGAATGTAAATGCGACACTTTCATGCTAGGAAGTAGCGGTTGCAGATGTCCACGTATCGTAGCAATAGGGTTCTAATGCTTCTTAAGACGCGATATCGCATCTCACTTCTATGTTATATGATAAGATATAATATTCATTGAGAAGTGTCATGTATATCTCGTATTCACTTCAAACGAATGTAAATGCGACACTTCCATGCTAGGAAATAGCGTTTGCAGATGTATACGTATCGTAGCAATAGAGTTCTAGTGCTTCTTAAAACGTGATATCGCATCTCTCTTCTATGTTTCATGATAAGGTATAATATTCATTGCGAAGCGTCATGTATACCTCGTATTCACTTCAAATGAATGTAAATGCGACACTTCCATGCTAGGAAATAGCGTTTGCAAATGTCTACGTATCTTAGCAATAGAGTTCTAATGCTTCTTAAAACGAGATGCCTCATTTCATTTCTATGTTCCGTGATAAGATATAATATTCATTGTGGAGTGTCACGTATACCTCGTATTCACATCAAAAGAATGTAAATGCGACACTTCCATGCTAGGAAATAGCGTTTGCAGATGTCTACGTATCGCAGCAATAGACTTCCAATGCTTCCTAAAACGCGATATCGCATCTCCCTTCCATGTTTCTTGATAAGGTATAATATTCATTGCGAAGTGCAATGTATACCTCGTATTCACTTCAAATGCATGTAAATGCGACACTTCCATGCTAGGAAATAGCGTTTGCAGATGTCTACGTATCGTAGCAATAGAGTTCTAATGCTTCTTAAAACGCGATATCGCATCTCACTGCTATGTTTCATGATAAGATATAATATTGATTATGGAGTGATATGTATACCTCGTACTCACTTCAAAAGAATGTAAATGCGACCCTTCCATGCTAGGGAATAGCCTTTGCAGATGTCTACGTATCGTAGCAATAGAGTTCCAATGCTTCTTAGAACGCGATATCGCATCTCATTTTTATGTTTCATGATAAGATATAATATTCATTGCGAAGTGTCATGTATACCTCGTATTCACTTCAAAAGAATGTAAATGCGACACTTCCAAGCTAGGAAATAGCGTTTGCAGATGTCTACGTTTCGTAGCAATAGAGTTCAAATGCTTCTCAAAACGCGATATAGCACCTCATTCCTATGTTTCTTGATAAGATATAATATTCATTGCGAAGTGTCATGTATATCTCGTATTCACTTCAAACGAATGTAAATGCGACACTTCCATGCTAGGAAATAGCGTTTGCAGATGTCTACGTATCGTAGCAATAGAGTTCTAATGCTTCTTAAAACGAGATGCCTCATTTCATTTCTATGTTCAGTGATAAGATATAATATTCATTGTGGAGTGTCATGTATACCTCGTATTCACATCAAAAGAATGTAAATGCGACACTTCCATGCTAGGAAATAGCGTTTGCAGATGTCTACGTATCGTAGCAATAGAGATCTAATGCTTCTTAAAACGCGATATCGCATCTCACTGCTATGTTACATGATAAGATATAATATTCATTATGGAGTGATATGTATACCTCGTACTCACTTCAAAAGAATGTAAATGCGACCCTTCCATGCTAGGGAATAGCCTTTGCAGATGTCTACGTATCGTAGCAATAGATTTCAAATGCTTCTTAGAACGCGATATCGCATCTCACTTTTATGTTTCATGATAATATATAATATTCATTGCGAAGTGTCATGTATACCTCGTATTCACTTCAAAAGAATGTAAATGCGACACTTCCAAGCTAGGAAATAGCGTTTGCAGATGTCTACGTTTCGTAGCAATAGAGTTCAAATGCTTCTCAAAACGCGATATAGCACCTCATTCCTATGTTTCTTGATAAGATATAATATTCATTGCGAAGAGTCATGTATATCTCGTATTCACTTCAAACGAATGTAAATGCGACACTTCCATGCTAGGAAATAGCGTTTGCAGATGTCTACGTATCGTAGCAATAGAGTTCTAATGCTTCTTAAAACGCGATATCGCATGTCATTCCTATGCTTCATGATAAGATATAATATTCATTGCGAAGTGTCATGTATATCTCGTATTCACTTCAAAAGAATGTAAATGTGACACTTCCATGCTAGAAAATAGCGCTTGCAGATGTCTACGTATCGTAGCAATAGAGTTCTAATGCTTCTTAAAACGCGATATCGCATCTCACTGCTGTGTATCATGAGAAGATATAATATTCATTATGGAGTGTTATGTATACCTCGTACTCACTTCAAAAGAATGTAAATGCGACCCTTCCATCCTAGGAAATAGCGTTTGCAGATGTCTACGTATCGTAGCAATAGAGTTCTAGTGCTTCTTAGAACGCGATATCGCATCTCACCTCTATGTTTCATGATAAGATATAATATTCATTGCGAAGTGTCATGTATACCTCGTATTCACTTCAAAAGAACGTAAATAAGACACTTCCATGCTAGGAAATAGCGTTTGCTGATGTCTACGTATCGTAGCAATAGAATTCTAATGCTCCTTGAAACGCGATATCGCATCTCACATCTATGTTTCATGATAAGATATAATATTCATTGCGAAGTGTCATGTATACCTCGTATTCACTTCAAAAGAATGTAAATATGACACTTCCATGCCAGGAAATAGCGTTTGCTGATGTCTACGTACCGTAGCAATAGAGTAATAATGCTTCTTAAAACCAGATGTCGCATCTCACTGCTATGTTTCATGATAAGATATAATATCCATTATGGAGTGATATGTATACCTCGTACTCACTTCAAAAGAATGTAAATGCGACCCTTCCATCCTAGGAAATAGCGTTTGCAGATGTCTACGTATCGTAGCAATAGAGTTCTAGTGATTCTTAGAACGCGATATCGCATCTCACCTCTATGTTTCATGATAAGATATAATATTCATTGCGAAGTGTCATGTATAACTCGTATTCACTTCAAAAGAATGTAAATGCGACACTTCCATATTAGGAAATAGCGTTTGCAGATGTCTACGTATCGTAGCAATAGAGTTCTAATGCTTCCTATAACGAGATGCCTCATTTCATTTCTATGTTCCGTGATAAGATATAATATTCATTGTGGAGTGTCATGTATACCTCGTATTCACTTCAAATGAATGTAAATGCGACACTTTCATGCTTGGAAGTAGCGGTTGCAGATGTCCACGTATCGTAGCAATAGGGTTCTAATGCTTCTTAAGACGCGATATCGCATCTCACTTCTATGTTATATGATAAGATATAATATTCATTGCGAAGTGTCATGTATACCTCGATTTCTCTTCACAAGAATGTAAATGCGACACTTCCTTGATAGGAAATAGCGTTTGCAGATGTCTACGTATCGCAGCAATAGAGTTCCAATGCTTCCTAGAACGCGATATCGCATCTCCCTTCTATGTTTCATGATAAGTTGTAATATTCATTGCGAAGTGTAATGTATACCTCGTATTCACTTCAAATGAATGTAAATGCGACACTTCCATGCTAGGAAATAGCGTTTGCAGATGTCTACGTATCGTAGCAATAGAGTTCTAATGCTTCACAAAACGCGATATAGCACCTCATTCCTATGTTTCATGATAAGATATAATATTCATTGCGAAGTGTCATGTATATCTCGTATTCACATCAAAAGAATGTAAATGCGACACTTCCATGCTAGGAAATAGTGTTTGCAGATGTCTACGTATCGCAGCAATAGAGTTCTAATGCTTCTTAAAACGAGATGTCGCATCTCATATCTATGTTTCATGATCAGATATAATATTCATTGCGAAGTGTCTTGTATACTTCGTATTTACTTCAAAAGGATGTAAATGCGACACTTCCTTGCTAGGAAATAGCGTTTCCAGATGACTACGTGACGAAACAATAGAGTTCTAATGATTCTTAAAATGCCATATCGCATCTCACTTCTATGTTTCATGATAAGATATAATATTCATTGCGAAGTGTCATGTATACCTCGTATTCACTTCAAAAGAATGTAAATGCGACACTTCCATGCTAGGAAGTAGCGTTTGCAGATGTCTACGTATCGTAGCAATAGGTTTCTAATGCTTCTTAACATGCGATATCGCATCACACTTCTATGTTTCATGATAAGATATAATATTCATTGCGAAGTGTCATGTATAACTCGATTTCACTTCACAAGAATGTAAATGCGACACTTCCTTGCTAGGAAATATTGTTTGCAGATGTCTACGTATCACAGCAGTAGAGTACTAATGCTTCTTAAAACGAGATGTCGCATCTCACTGCTACGTTTCATGATAAGATATAATATCCATTATGGAGTGATATGTATACCTCGTACTCACTTCAAAAGAATGTAAATGTGACCCTTCCATGCTGGGGAATAGCCTTTGCAGATGTCTACGTATCGTAGCAATAGAGTTCTAATGCTTCTTAGAACGCGATATCGCATCTCACTTTTATGTTTCATGATAAGATATAATATTCATTGCGAAGTGTCATGTATAACTCGTATTCACTTCAAAAGAATGTAAATGCGACACTTCCATGCTAGGAAATAGCGTTTGCAGATGTCTACGTATCGTAGCAATAGAGTTCTAATGCTTCTTATAACGAGATGCCTCATTTCATTTCTATGTTCCGTGATAAGATATAATATTCATTGTGGAGTGTCATGTATACCTCGTATTCACTTCAAATGAATGTAAATGCGACACTTTCATGCTAGGAAGTAGCGGTTGCAGATGTCCACGTATCGTAGCAATAGGGTTCTAATGCTTCTTAAGACGCGATATCGCATCTCACTTCTATGTTATATGATAAGATATAATATTCATTGCGAAGTGTCATGTATACCTCGATTTCTCTTCACAAGAATGTAAATGCGACACTTCCTTGATAGGAAATAGCGTTTGCAGATGTCTACGTATCGCAGCAATAGAGTTCTAATGCTTCTCAAAACGCGATATAGCACCTCATTCCTATGTTTCATGATAAGATATAATATTCATTGCGAAGTGTCATGTATATCTCGTATCCGCTTCAAACGAATGTAAATGCGACACTTCCATGCTAGGAAATAGCGTTTGAAGATGTCTACGTATCGTAGCAATAGAGTTCTAATGCTTCTTAAAACGCGATATCGCATCTCATTCCTATGTTTCATGATAAGATATAATATTCATTGCGAAGTGTCATGTATATCTCGTATTCACTTCAAACGAATGTAAATGCGACACTTCCATGCTAGGAATTAGCGTTTGCAGATGTCTACGTATCGTAGCAATAGAGTTCTAATGCTTCTTAAAACGCGATATCGCATCTCACTGCTATGTATCATGAGAAGATATAATATTCATTATGGAGTGTTATGTATACCTCGTACTCACTTCAAAAGAATGTAAATGCTACCCTTCCATCCTGGGAAATAGCGTTTGCAGATGTCTACGTATCGTAGCAATAGAGTTCTAGTGCTTCTTACTACGCGATATCGCATCTCACTTCTATGTTTCATGATAAGATATAATATTCATTGCGAAGTGTCATGTATACATCGTATTCACTTTCAAAAGAACGTAAATAAGACACTTCCATGCTGGGAAATAGCGTTTGCAGATGTCTACGTATCGTAGCAATAGAGTTCTAATGCTCCTTAAAACGCGATATCGCATCTCACTTCTATGCTTCATGATAAGGTATAATATTCATTGTGAAGTGTCATGTATATCTCGTATTCACTTCAAACGAATGTAAATGCGACACTTCCATGCTAGGAAATAGCGTTTGCAGATGTCTACGTATCGGAGCAATAGAGTTCTAATGCTTCTTAAAACGCGATATCGCATCTCACTGCTATGTTTCATGAGAAGATATAATATTCATTGCGAAGAGTCATGTATATCTCGTATTCACATCAAAAGAATGTAAATGCGACACTTCCATGCTAGGAAATAGCGTTTGCA
This sequence comes from Xylocopa sonorina, assembly GCF_050948175.1. Lineage (NCBI taxonomy): Eukaryota > Metazoa > Arthropoda > Insecta > Hymenoptera > Apidae > Xylocopa > Xylocopa sonorina. The sequence continues at coordinate 1,996,582 of NW_027490094.1, forward strand.
GATGAATACGTATCGTAGCAATAGAGTTCTAATGCTTCTCAAAACGCGATATAGCACCTCATTCCTATGTTTCGTGATAAGATATAATATTCATTGCGAAGTGTCATGTATATCTCGTATTCACTTCAAACGAATGTAAATGCGACACTTCCATGCTAGGAAATAGCGTTTGCAGATGTCCACGTATCGTAGCAATAGAGTTCTAATGCTTCTCAAAACGCGATATAGCACCTCATTCCTATGTTTCATGAGAAGATATAATATTCATTATGGAGTGTTATGTATACCTCGTACTCACTTCAAAAGAATGTAAATGCGACCCTTCCATCCTAGGAAATAGCGTTTGCAGATGTCTACGTATCGTAGCAATAGAGTTCTAGTGCTTCTTAGAGCGCGATATCGCATCTCACCTCTATGTTTCATGATAAGATATAATATTCATTGCGAAGTGTCATGTATACCTCGTATTCACTTCAAAAGAATGTAAATATGACACTTCCATGCTAGGAAATAGCGTTTGCAGATGTCTACGTACCGTAGCAATAGAGTAATTATGCTTCTTAAAACGAGATGTCGCATCTCACTGCTACGTTTCATGATAAGATATAATATCCATTATGGAGTGATATGTATACCTCGTACTCACTTCAAAAGAATGTAAATGTGACCCTTCCATGCTAGGAAATAGCGTTTGCAGATGTCTACGTATCACAGCAATAGGGTTCTAATGCTTCTTCAGACGCGATATCGCATCTCACTTTTATGTTTCATGATAAGATATAATATTCATTGCGAAGTGTCATGTATAACTCGTATTCACTTGAAAAGAATGTAAATGCGACACTTTCATGCTAGGAAATAGCGTTTGCAGATGTCTACGTATCGTAGCAATAGAGCTCTAATGCTTCTTATAACGAGATGCCTCATTTCATTTCTATGTTCCGTGATAAGATATAATATTCATTGTGGAGTGTCATGTATACCTCGTATTCACTTCAAATGAATGTAAATGCGACACTTTCATGCTAGGAAGTAGCGGTTGCAGATGTCCACGTATCCTAGCAATAGGGTTCTGATGCTTCTTAAGACGCGATATCGCATCTCCCTTCTATGTTTCATGATAAGGTATAATATTCATTGCGAAGTGTAATGTATACCTCGTATTCACTTCAGATGAATGTAAATGCGACACTTCCATGCTAGGAAATAGCGTTTGCAGAAGTCTACGTATCACAGCAATAGAGTACTAGTTCTTCTTAAAACGAGATGTCGTATTTCATTTCTATGTTTCGTAATAAGATATAATATTCATTGTGTAATGTTATGTATACCTCGTATTCACTTCAGTGGAATGTAAGTGCGAAATTTCCTTGCTAGGCAATAGAGTTTGCAGATGTCTACGTATATTAGCAATAGAGTTCTAATGCTTCTCAAAACGCGATATAGCACCTCATTCCTATGTTTCATGATAAGATATAATATTCATTGCGAAGTGTCATGTATATCTCGTATTCACTTCAAACGAATGTAAATGCGACACTTCCATGCTAGGAAATAGCGTTTGCAGATGTCTACGTATCGTAGCATTAGAGTTCTAGTGCTTCTTAGAACGCGATATCGCATCTCACTTCTATGTTTCATGATAAGATATAATATTCATTGCGAAGTGTCATGTATACCTCGTATTCACTTTCAAAAGAACGTAAATAAGACACTTCCATGCTAGGAAATAGCGTTTGCAGATGTCTACGTATCGTAGCAATAGAGTTCTAATGCTCCTTAAAACGCGATATCGCATCTCACTTCTATGCTTCATGATAAGGTATAATATTCATTGTGAAGTGTCATGTATATCTCGTATTCACTTCAAACGAATGTAAATGCGACACTTCCATGCTAGGAAATAGCGTTTGCAGATGTCTACGTATCGGAGCAATAGAGTTCTAATGCTTCTTAAAACGCGATATCGCATCTCACTGCTATGTTTCATGAGAAGATATAATATTCATTGCGAAGAGTCATGTATATCTCGTATTCACATCAAAAGAATGTAAATGCGACACTTCCATGCTAGGAAATAGCGTTTGCAGATGAATACGTATCGTAGCAATAGAGTTCTAATGCTTCTCAAAACGCGATATAGCACCTCATTCCTATGTTTCGTGATAAGATATAATATTCATTGCGAAGTGTCATGTATATCTCGTATTCACTTCAAACGAATATAATGCGACACTTCCATGCTAGGAAATAGCGTTTGCAGATGTCCACGTATCGTAGCAATAGAGTTCTAATGCTTCTCAAAACGCGATATAGCACCTCATTCCTATGTTTCATGAGAAGATATAATATTCATTATGGAGTGTTATGTATACCTCGTACTCACTTCAAAAGAATGTAAATGCGACCCTTCCATCCTAGGAAATAGCGTTTGCAGATGTCTACGTATCGTAGCAATAGAGTTCTAGTGCTTCTTAGAGCGCGATATCGCATCTCACCTCTATGTTTCATGATAAGATATAATATTCATTGCGAAGTGTCATGTATACCTCGTATTCACTTCAAAAGAATGTAAATATGACACTTCCATGCTAGGAAATAGCGTTTGCAGATGTCTACGTACCGTAGCAATAGAGTAATTATGCTTCTTAAAACGAGATGTCGCATCTCACTGCTACGTTTCATGATAAGATATAATATCCATTATGGAGTGATATGTATACCTCGTACTCACTTCAAAAGAATGTAAATGTGACCCTTCCATGCTAGGAAATAGCGTTTGCAGATGTCTACGTATCACAGCAATAGGGTTCTAATGCTTCTTCAGACGCGATATCGCATCTCACTTTTATGTTTCATGATAAGATATAATATTCATTGCGAAGTGTCATGTATAACTCGTATTCACTTGAAAAGAATGTAAATGCGACACTTTCATGCTAGGAAATAGCGTTTGCAGATGTCTACGTATCGTAGCAATAGAGCTCTAATGCTTCTTATAACGAGATGCCTCATTTCATTTCTATGTTCCGTGATAAGATATAATATTCATTGTGGAGTGTCATGTATACCTCGTATTCACTTCAAATGAATGTAAATGCGACACTTTCATGCTAGGAAGTAGCGGTTGCAGATGTCCACGTATCCTAGCAATAGGGTTCTGATGCTTCTTAAGACGCGATATCGCATCTCCCTTCTATGTTTCATGATAAGGTATAATATTCATTGCGAAGTGTAATGTATACCTCGTATTCACTTCAGATGAATGTAAATGCGACACTTCCATGCTAGGAAATAGCGTTTGCAGAAGTCTACGTATCACAGCAATAGAGTACTAGTTCTTCTTAAAACGAGATGTCGTATTTCATTTCTATGTTTCGTAATAAGATATAATATTCATTGTGTAATGTTATGTATACCTCGTATTCACTTCAGTGGAATGTAAGTGCGAAATTTCCTTGCTAGGAAATAGAGTTTGCAGATGTCTACGTATATTAGCAATAGAGTTCTAATGCTTCTCAAAACGCGATATAGCACCTCATTCCTATGTTTCATGATAAGATATAATATTCATTGCGAAGTGTCATGTATATCTCGTATTCACTTCAAACGAATGTAAATGCGACACTTCCATGCTAGGAAATAGCGTTTGCAGATGTCTACGTATCGTAGCATTAGAGTTCTAGTGCTTCTTAGAACGCGATATCGCATCTCACTTCTATGTTTCATGATAAGATATAATATTCATTGCGAAGTGTCATGTATACCTCGTATTCACTTTCAAAAGAACGTAAATAAGACACTTCCATGCTAGGAAATAGCGTTTGCAGATGTCTACGTATCGTAGCAATAGAGTTCTAATGCTCCTTAAAACGCGATATCGCATCTCACTTCTATGTTCCGTGATAAGATATAATATTCATTGTGGAGTGTCATGTATACCTCGTATTCACTTCAAATGAATGTAAATGCGACACTTTCATGCTTGGAAGTAGCGGTTGCAGATGTCCACGTATCGTAGCAATAGAGTTCTAATGCTTCACAAAACGCGATATAGCACCTCATTCCTATGTTTCATGATAAGATATAATATTCATTGCGAAGTGTCATGTATATCTCGAATTCACATCAAAAGAATGTAAAGGCGACACTTCCATGCTAGGAAATAGTGTTTGCAGATGTCTACGTATCGCAGCAATAGAGTTCTAATGCTTCTTAAAACGAGATGTCGCATCTCATACCTATATTTCATGATCAGATATAATATTCATTGCGAAGTGTCTTGTATACCTCGTATTCACTTCAAAAGGATGTATATGCGACACTTCCTTGCTAGGAAATAGCGTTTCCAGATGACTACGTGACGAAACAATAGAGTTCTAATGATTCTTAAAATGCCATATCGCATCTCCCTTCTATGTTTCATGATAAGGTATAATATTCATTGCGAAGTGTAATGTATACCTCGTATTCACTTCAAATGAATGTAAATGCGACACTTCCACGCTAGGAAATAGCGTTTGCAGAAGTCTACGTATCACAGCAATAGAGTACTAATTCTTCTTAAAACGAGATGTCGTATTTCATTTCTATGTTTCGTAATAAGATATAATATTCATTGTGTAATGCTATGTATACCTCGTATTCACTTCAGTGGAATGTAAGTGCGAAATTTCCTTGCTAGGAAATAGAGTTTGCAGATGTCTACGTATATTAGCAATAGAGTTCTAATGCTTCTCAAAACGCGATATAGCACCTCATTCCTATGTTTCATGATAAGATATAATATTCATTGCGAAGTGTCATGTATATCTCGTATTCACTTCAAACGAATGTAAATGCGACACTTCCATGCTAGGAAATAGCGTTTGCAGATGTCTACGTATCGTAGCAATAGAGTTCGAATGCTTCTTAAAACGCGATATCGCATCTCATTCCTATGTTTCATGATAAGATATAATATTCATTGCGAAGTGTCATGTATATCTCGTATTCACATCAAACGAATGTAAATGCGACACTTCCATGCTAGGAAATAGCGTTTGCAGATGTCTACGTATCGTAGCAATAGAGTTCTAATGCTTCTTAAAACGCGATAACGCATCTCACTGCTATGTTTCATGAGAAGATATAATATTCATTATGGAGTGTTATGTATACCTCGTACTCACTTCAAAAGAATGTAAATGCGACTCTTCCATCCTGGGAAATAGCGTTTGCAGATGTCTACGTATCGTAGCATTAGAGTTCTAGTGCTTCTTAGAACGCGATATCGCATCTCACTTCTATGTTTCATGATAAGATATAATATTCATTGCGAAGTGTCATGTATACCTCGTATTCACTTTCAAAAGAACGTAAATAAGACACTTCCATGCTAGGAAATAGCGTTTGCAGATGTCTACGTATCGTAGCAATAGAGTTCTAATGCTCCTTAAAACGCGATATCGCATCTCACTTCTATGTTCCGTGATAAGATATAATATTCATTGTGGAGTGTCATGTATACCTCGTATTCACTTCAAATGAATGTAAATGCGACACTTTCATGCTTGGAAGTAGCGGTTGCAGATGTCCACGTATCGTAGCAATAGGGTTCTAATGCTTCTTAAGACGCGATATCGCATCTCACTTCTATGTTATATGATAAGATATAATATTCATTGCGAAGTGTCATGTATACCTCGATTTCTCTTCACAAGAATGTAAATGCGACACTTCCTTGATAGGAAATAGCGTTTGCAGATGTCTACGTATCGCAGCAATAGAGTTCCAATGCTTCCTAGAACGCGATATCGCATCTCCCTTCTGTGTTTCATGATAAGGTATAATATTCATTGCGAAGTGTAATGTATACCTCGTATTCACTTCAAATGAATGTAAATGCGACACTTCCATGCTAGGAAATAGCGTTTGCAGAAGTCTACGTATCACAGCAATAGAGTACTAATTCTTCTTAAAACGAGATGTCGTATTTCATTTCTATGTTTCGTAATAAGATATAATATTCATTGTGTAATGTTATGTATACCTCGTATTCACTTCAGTGGAATGTAAGTGCGAAATTTCCTTGCTAGGAAATAGAGTTTGCAGATGTCTACGTATATTAGCAATAGAGTTCTAATGCTTCTCAAAACGCGATATAGCACCTCATTCCTATGTTTCATGATAAGATATAATATTCATTGCGAAGTGTCATGTATACCTCGTATTCACTTCAAACGAATGTAAATGCGACACTTCCATGCTAGGAAATAGCGTTTGCAGATGTCTACGTATCGTAGCAATAGAGTTCTAGTGCTTCTTAGAACGCGATATCGCATCTCACTTCTATGTTTCATGATAAGATATAATATTCATTGCGAAGTGTCATGTATACCTCGTATTCACTTTCAAAAGAACGTAAATAAGATACTTCCATGCTAGGAAATAGCGTTTGCAGATGTCTACGTATCGTAGCAATAGAGTTCTAATGCTCCTTAAAACGCGATATCGCATCTCACTTCTATGTTCCGTGATAAGATATAATATTCATTGTGGAGTGTCATGTATACCTCGTATTCACTTCAAATGAATGTAAATGCGACACTTTCATGCTTGGAAGTAGCGGTTGCAGATGTCCACGTATCGTAGCAATAGGGTTCTAATGCTTCTTAAGACGCGATATCGCATCTCACTTCTATGTTATATGATAAGATATAATATTCATTGCGAAGTGTCATGTATACCTCGATTTCTCTTCACAAGAATGTAAATGCGACACTTCCTTGATAGGAAATAGCGTTTGCAGATGTCTACGCATCGCAGCAATAGAGTTCCAATGCTTCCTAGAACGCGATATCGCATCTCCCTTCTATGTTTCATGATAAGGTATAATATTCATTGCGAAGTGTAATGTATACCTCGTATTCACTTCAAATGAATGTAAATGCGACACTTCCACGCTAGGAAATAGCGTTTGCAGAGGTCTACGTATCACAGCAATAGAGTACTAATTCTTCTTAAAACGAGATGTCGTATTTCATTTCTGTGTTTCGTAATAAGATATAATATTCATTGTGTAATGTTATGTATACCTCGTATTCACTTCAGTGGAATGTAAGTGCGAAATTTCCTTGCTAGGAAATAGAGTTTGCAGATGTCTACGTATATTAGCAATAGAGTTCTAATGCTTCTCAAAACGCGATATAGCACCTCATTCCTATGTTTCATGATAAGATATAATATTCATTGCGAAGTGTCATGTATATCTCGTATTCACTTCAAACGAATGTAAATGCGACACTTCCATGCTAGGAAATAGCGTTTGCAGATGTCTACGTATCGTAGCAATAGAGTTCGAATGCTTCTTAAAACGCGATATCGCATCTCATTCCTATGTTTCATGATAAGATATAATATTCATTGCGAAGCGTCATGTATACGTCGTATTCACTTCAAATGAATGTATATGGGACACTTCCATGCTAGGAAATAGCGTTTGCAGATGTCTACGTATCGTAGCAATAGAGTTCTAATGCTTCTTAAAACGAGATGCCTCATTTCATTTCTATGTTCCGTGATAAGATATAATATTCATTGTGGAGTGTCATGTATACCTCGTATTCACATCAGAAGAATGTAAATGCGACACTTCCGTGCTAGGAAATAGCGTTTGCAGATGTCTACGTATCGCAGCAATAGAGTTCCAATGCTTCCTAAAGCGCGATATCGCATCTCCCTTCTATGTTTCATGATAAGGTATAATATTCATTGCGAAGTGTCATGTATACCTCGTATTCACTTTCAAAAGAACGTAACTAAGACACTTCCATGCTAGGAAATAGCGTTTGCAGATGTCTACGTATCGTAGCAATAGAGTTCTAATGCTCCTTAAAACGCGATATCGCATCTCATATCTATGTTTCATGATCAGATATAATATTCATTGCGAAGTGTCTTGTATACTTCGTATTCACTTCAAAAGGATGTAAATGCGACACTTCCTTGCTAGGAAATAGCGTTTCCAGATGACTACGTGACGAAACAATAGAGTTCTAATGATTCTTAAAATGCCATATCGCATCTCACTTCTATGTTTCATGATAAGATATAATATTCATTGCGAAGTGTCATGTATACCTCGTATTCACTTCAAAAGAATGTAAATGCGACACTTCCATGCTAGGAAGTAGCGTTTGCAGATGTCTACGTATCGTAGCAATAGGTTTCTAATGCTTCTTAACATGCGATATCGCATCACACTTCTATGTTTCATGATAAGATATAATATTCATTGCGAAGCGTCATGTATACCTCGTATTCACTTCAAATGAATGTAAATGCGACACTTCCATGCTAGGAAATAGCGTTTGCAGATGTCTACCACCGTAGCAATAGAGTAATAATGCTTCTTAAAACGAGATATAGCACCTCATTCCTATGTTTCATGATAAGATACAATATTCATTGCGAAGTGTCATGTATATCTCGTATTCACTTCAAACGAATGTAAATGCGACACTTCCATGCTAGGAAGTAGCGTTTGCAGATGTCTACGTATCGTAGCAATGGGTTTCTAATGCTTCTTAAAACGCGATATCGCATCTCTCTTCTATGTTTCATGATAAGGTATAATATTCATTGCGAAGCGTCATGTATACGTCGTATTCACTCCAAATGAATGTATATGGGACACTTCCATGCTAGGAAATAGCGTTTGCAGATGTCTACGTATCGTAGCAATAGAGTTCTAATGCTTCTTAAAACGAGATGCCTCATTTCATTTCTATGTTCCGTGATAAGATATAATATTCATTGTGGAGTGTCATGTATACCTCGTATTCACATCGGAAGAACGTAAATAAGACACTTCCATGCTAGGAAATAGCGTTTGCAGATGTCTACGTATCGTAGCAATAGAGTTCTAATGCTTCTTAAAACGCGATATCGCATCTCACTGCTATGTTTCATGAGAAGATATAATATTCATTGCGAAGAGTCATGTATATCTCGTATTCACTGCAAACGAATGTAAATGCGACACTTCCATGCTAGGAAATAGCGTTTGCAGATGTCTACGTATCGTAGCAATAGAGTTCTAATGCTTCCTAAAACGCGATATCGCATCACACTGCTATGTTTCATAAGAAGATATAATATTCATTGCGAAGAGTCATGTATATCTCGTATTCACATCAAAAGAATGTAAATGCGACACTTCCATGCTAGGAAATAGCGTTTGCAGATGTCTACGTATCGTAGCAATAGAGTTCTAATGCTTCTCAAAACGCGATATAGCACCTCATTCCTATGTTTCATGATAAGATATAATATTCATTGCGAAGTGTCATGTATATCTCGTATTCACTTCAAACGAATGTAAATGCGACACTTCCATGCTAGGAAATAGCGTTTGCAGATGTCTACGTATCGTAGCAATAGAGTTCTAATGCTTCTTAAAACGCGATATCGCATCTCACTGCTATGTTTCATGAGAAGATATAATATTCATTGCGAAGAGTCATGTATATCTCGTATTCACATCAAAAGAATGTAAATGCGACACTTCCATGCTAGGAAATAGCGTTTGCAGATGTCTACGTATCGTAGCAATAGAGTTCTAATGCTTCTCAAAACGCGATATAGCACCTCATTCCTATGATTCATGATAAGATATAATATTCATTGCGAAGTGTCATGTATATCTCGTATTCACATCAAAAGAATGTAAATGCGACACTTCCATGCTAGGAAATAGCGTTTGCAGATGTCTACGTATCGCAGCAATAGAGTTCTAATGCTTCTTAAAACGAGATGTCGCATCTCATATCTATGTTTCATGATCAGATATAATATTCATTGCGAAGTGTCTTGTATACTTCGTATTCACTTCAAAAGGATGTAAATGCGACACTTCCTTGCTAGGAAATAGCGTTTCCAGATGACTACGTGACGAAACAATAGAGTTCTAATGATTCTTAAAATGCCATATCGCATCTCACTTCTATGTTTCATGATAAGATATAATATTCATTGCGAAGTGTCATGTATACCTCGTATTCACTTCAAAAGAATGTAAATGCGACACTTCCATGCTAGGAAGTAGCGTTTGCAGATGTCTACGTATCGTAGCAATAGGTTTCTAATGCTTCTTAACATGCGATATCGCATCACACTTCTATGTTTCATGATAAGATATAATATTCATTGCGAAGTGTCATGTATACCTCGATTTCACTTCACAAGAATGTAAATGCGACACTTCCTTGCTAGGAAATATTGTTTGCAGATGTCTACGTATCACAGCAGTAGAGTACTAATGCTTCTTAAAACGAGATGTCGTATTTCATATCTATGTTTCGTAATAAGATATAATAATCATAGTGTAACGTTATGTATACCTCGTATTCACTTGAGTGGAATGTAAGTGCGAAATTTCCTTGCTAGGAAATAGAGCTTGCAGATGTCTACGTATATAGGCAATAGAGTTGTAATGCTTCTCAAAACGCGATATAGCACCTCATTCCTATGTTTCATGATAAGATATAATATTTATTGCGAAGTGTCATGTATATCTCGTATTCACATCGAAAGAATGTAAATGCGACACTTCCATGCTAGGAAATAGAGTTTGCAGATGTCTACGTATCGCAGCAATAGAGTTCCAATGCTTCCTAAAACGCGATATCGCATCTCTCTTCTATGTTTCATGATAAGGTATAATATTCATTGCGAAGCGTCATGTATACCTCGTATTCACTTCAAATGAATGTAAATGCGACACTTCCATGCTAGGAAATAGCGTTTGCAGATGTCTACCACCGTAGCAATAGAGTAATAATGCTTCTTAAAACGAGATATAGCACCTCATTCCTATGTTTCATGATAAGATATAATATTCATTGCGAAGTGTCATGTATATCTCGTATTCACTTCAAACGAATGTAAATGCGACACTTCCATGCTAGGAAGTAGCGTTTGCAGATGTCTACGTATCGTATCAATAGGTTTCTAATGCTTCTTAAAATGCAATATCGCATCACACTACTATGTTTCATGATAAGATATAATATTCATTGCGAAGTGTCATGTATACCTCGATTTCACTTCACAAGAATGTAAATGCGACACTTCCTTGCTAGGAAATATTGTTTGCAGATGTCTACGTATCACAGCAATAGAGTACTAATGCTTCTTAAAACGAGATGTCGTATTTCATATCTATGTTTCGTAATAAGATATAATAATCGTAGTGTAATGTTATGTATACCTCGTATTCACTTGAGTGGAATGTAAGTGCGAAATTTCCTTGCTAGGAAATAGAGTTTGCAGATGTCTACGTATATAGGCAATAGAGTTCTAATACTTCTCAAAACGCGATATAGCAACTCATTCCTATGTTTCATGATAAGATATAATATTTATTGCGAAGTGTCATGTATATCTCGTATTCACATCAAAAGAATGTAAATGCGACACTTCCATGCTAGGAAATAGAGTTTGCAGATGTCTACGTATCGCAGCAATAGGGTTCCAATGCTTCCTAAAACGCGATATCGCATCTCTCTTCTATGTTTCATGATAAGGTATAATATTCATTGCGAAGCGTCATGTATACGTCGTATTCACTTCAAATGAATGTATATGGGACACTTCCATGCTAGGAAATAGCGTTTGCAGATGTCTACGTATCGTAGCAATAGAGTTCTAATGCTTCTTAAAACGAGATGCCTCATTTCATTTCTATGTTCCGTGATAAGATATAATATTCATTGTGGAGTGTCATGTATACCTCGTATTCACATCAGAAGAACGTAAATAAGACACTTCCATGCTAGGAAATAGCGTTTGCAGATGTCTACGTATCGTAGCAATAGAGTTCTAATGCTCCTTAAAACGCGATATCGCATCTCACTTCTATGTTTCATGATAAGGTATAATATTCATTGCGAAGTGTCATGTGTATCTCGTATTCACTTCAAACGAATGTAAATGCGACACTTCCATGCTAGGAAATAGCGTTTGCAGATGTCTACGTATCGCAGCAATAGAGTTCCAATGCTTCCTAAAACGCGATATCGCATCTCCCTTCTATGTTTCATGATAAGATATAATATTCATTATGGAGTGAAATGTATACCTCGTACTCACTTCAAAAGAATGCAAATGCGACCCTTCCATGCTAGGGAATAGCCTTTGCAGATGTCTACGTATCGTAGCAATAGAGTTCCAATGCTTCTTAGAACGCGATATCGCATCTCACTTCTATGTTTCATGATAAGATATAATATTCATTGCGAAGTGTCATGTATACCTCGTATTCACTTTCAAAAGAACGTAAATAAGACACTTCCATGCTAGGAAATAGCGTTTGCAGATGTCTACGTATCGCAGCAATAGAGTTCCAATGCTTCCTAAATCGCGATATCGCATCTCCCTTCTATGTTTCATGATAAGGTATAATATTCATTGCGAAGTGTCATATATACCTCGTATTCACTTCAAATGCATGTAAATGCGACACTTCCATGCTAGGAAATAGCGTTTGCAGAAGTCTACGTATCGTAGCAATAGAGTTCTAATGCTTCTTAAAACGCGATATCGCATCTCACTGCTATGTTTCATGATAAGATATAATATTCATTATGGAGTGATATGTATACCTCGTACTCACTTCAAAAGAATGCAAATGCGACCCTTCCATGCTAGGGAATAGCCTTTGCAGATGTCTACGTATCGTAGCAATAGAGTTCCAATGCTTCTTAGAACGCGATATCGCATCTCACTTCTATGTTTCATGATAAGATATAATATTCATTGCGAAGTGTCATGTATACCTCGTATTCACTTTCAAAAGAACGTAAATAAGACACTTCCATGCTAGGAAATAGCGTTTGCAGATGTCTACGTATCGTAGCAATAGAGTTCTAATGCTCCTTAAAACGCGATATCGCATCTCACTACTATGTTTCATGATAAGGTATAATATTCATTGCGAAGTGTCATGTATATCTCGTATTCACTTCAAACGAATGTAAATGCGACACTTCCATGCTAGGAAATAGCGTTTGCAGATGTCTACGTATCGTAGCAATAGAGTTCTAATGCTTCCTAAAACGCGATATCGCATCACACTGCTATGTTTCATGAGAAGATATAATATTCATTGCGAAGAGTCATCTATATCTCGTATTCACATCAAAAGAATGTAAATGCGACACTTCCATGCTAGGAAATAGCGTTTGCAGATGTCTACGTATCGTAGCAATAGAGTTCTAATGCTTCTCAAAACGCGATATAGCACCTCATTCCTATGTTTCATGATAAGATATAATATTCATTGCGAAGTGTCATGTATATCTCGTATTCACTTCAAACGAATGTAAATGCGACACTTCCATGCTAGGAAATAGCGTTTGCAGATGTCTACGTATCGTAGCAATAGAGTTCTAATGCTTCTTAAAACGCGATATCGCATCTCACTGCTATGTTTCATGAGAAGATATAATATTCATTGCGAAGAGTCATGTATATCTCGTATTCACATCAAAAGAATGTAAATGCGACACTTCCATGCTAGGAAATAGCGTTTGCAGATGTCTACGTATCGTAGCAATAGAGTTCTAATGCTTCTCAAAACGCGATATAGCACCTCATTCCTATGTTTCATGATAAGATATAATATTCATTGCGAAGTGTCATGTATATCTCGTATTCACATCAAAAGAATGTAAATGCGACACTTCCATGCTAGGAAATAGCGTTTGCAGATGTCTACGTATCGCAGCAATAGAGTTCTAATGCTTCTTAAAACGAGATGTCGCATCTCATATTTATGTTTCATGATCAGATATAATATTCATTGCGAAGTGTCTTGTATACTTCGTATTCACTTCAATAGGATGTAAATGCGACACTTCCTTGCTAGGAAATAGCGTTTCCAGATGACTACGTGACGAAACAATAGAGTTCAAATGATTCTTAAAATGCCATATCGCATATCACTTCTATGTTTCATGATAAGATATAATATTCATTGCGAAGTGTCATGTATACCTCGTATTCACTTCACAAGAATGTAAATGCGACACTTCCTTGCTAGGAAATATTGTTTGCAGATGTCTACGTATCACAGCAGTAGAGTACTAGTGCTTCTTAAAACGAGATGTCGTATTTCATATCTATGTTTCGTAATAAGATATAATAATCATAGTGTAACGTTATGTATACCTCGTATTCACTTGAGTGGAATGTAAGTGCGAAATTTCCTTGCTAGGAAATAGAGCTTGCAGATGTCTGCGTATATAGGCAATAGAGTTCTAATGCTTCTCAAAACGCGATATAGCACCTCATTCCTATGTTTCATGATAAGATATAATATTTATTGCGAAGTGTCATGTATATCTCGTATTCACATCAAAAGAATGTAAATGCGACACTTCCATGCTAGGAAATAGAGTTTGCAGATGTCTACGTATCGCAGCAATAGAGTTCCAATGCTTCCTAAAACGCGATATCGCATCTCTCTTCTATGTTTCATGATAAGGTATAATATTCATTGCGAAGCGTCATGTATACCTCGTATTCACTTCAAATGAATGTAAATGCGACACTTCCATGCTAGGAAATAGCGTTTGCAGATGTCTACGTATCGTAGCAATAGAGTTCTAATGCTTCTCAAAACGCGATATAGCACCTCATTCCTATGCTTCATGATAAGATATAATATTCATTGCGAAGTGTCATGTATATCTCGTATTCACTTCAAACCAATGTAAATGCGACACTTCCATGCTAGGAAATAGCGTTTGCAGATGTCTACGTATCGTAGCAATAGAGTTCTAATGCTTCTTAAAACGCGATATCGCATCTCATTCCTATGTTTCATGATAAGATATAATATTCATTGCGAAGTGTCATGTATATCTCGTATTCACATCAAAAGAATGTAAATGCGACACTTCCATGCTAGGAAATAGCGTTTGCAGATGTCTACGTATCGTAGCAATAGAGTTCTAATGCTTCTCAAAACGCGATATAGCACCTCATTCCTATGTTTCATGAGAAGATATAATATTCATTATGGAGTGTTATGTATACCTCGTACTCACTTCAAAAGAATGTAAATGCGACCCTTCCATCCTAGGAAATAGCGTTTGCAGATGCTTACGTATCGTAGCAATATAGTTCTAGTGCTTCTTAGAACGCGATGTCGCATCTCACCTCTATGTTTCATGATAAGATATAATATTCATTGCGAAGTGTCATGTATACCTCGTATTCACTTCAAATGAATGTAAATGCAACACTTCCATGCTAGGAAATAGCGTTTGCAGATGTCTACGTATCGTAGCAATAGAGTTCTAATGCTCCTTAAGACGCGATATCGCATCTCACTTCTATGTTTCATGATAAGGTATAATATTCATTGCGAAGTGTCATGTATATCTCGTACTCACTTCAAAAGAATGTAAATGCGACCCTTCTATGCTAGGGAATAGCCTTTGCAGATGTCTACGTATCGTAGCAATAGAGTTCTAATGCTTCTTAGAACGCGACATCGCATCTCACATTTATGTTTCATGAAAAGATATAATATTCATTGCGATGTGTCATGTATACCTCGTATTCACTTCAAAAGAATGTAAATACGACACTTCCATGCTAGGAAATAGCGTTTGCAGATGTCTACGTATCGTAGCAATAGAGTTCTAATGCTTCTCAAAACGCGATATAGCACCTCATTCCTATGTTTCATGAGAAGATATAATATTCATTGCGTAGTGTCATGTATATCTCGTATTCACATCAAAAGAATGTAAATGCGACACTTCCATGCTAGGAAATAGCGTTTGCAGATGTCTACGTATCGTAGCAATAGAGTTCTAATGCTTCTTAAAACGAGATGCCTCATTTCATTTCTATGTTCCGTGATAAGATATAATATTCATTGTGGAGTGTCATGTATACCTCGTATTCACATCAGAAGAACGTAAATAAGACACTTCCATGCTAGGAAATAGCGTTTGCAGATGTCTACGTATCGTAGCAATAGAGTTCTAATGCTCCTTAAAACGCGATATCGCATCTCACTTCTATGTTTCATGATAAGGTATAATATTCATTGCGAAGTGTCATGTATACCTCGTATTCACTTCAAATGAATGTAAATGCGACACTTCCATGCTAGGAAATAGCGTTTGCAGATGTCTACGTACCGTAGCAATAGAGTAATAATGCTTCTTAAAACGAGATGTCGCATCTCACTGTTATGTTTCATGATAAGATATAATATTCATTATGGAGTGATATCTATACCTCGCACTCACTTCAAAAGAATGTAAATGCGACCCTTCTATGCTAGGGAATAGCCTTTGCAGATGTCTACGTATGGTAGCGATAGAGTTCAAATGATTCTTAGAATGCCATATCGCATCTCACTTCTATGTTTCATGATAAGATATAATATTCATTGCGAAGTGTCATGTATACCTCGTATTCACTTCACAAGAATGTAAATGCGACACTTCCTTGCTAGGAAATATTGTTTGCAGATGTCTACGTATCACAGCAGTAGAGTACTAGTGCTTCTTAAAACGAGATGTCGTATTTCATATCTATGTTTCGTAATAAGATATAATAATTTTAGTGTAACGTTATGTATACCTCGTATTCACTTGAGTGGAATGCAAGTGCGAAATTTCCTTGCTAGGAAATAGAGCTTGCAGATGTCTACGTATATAGGCAATAGAGTTCTAATGCTTCTCAAAACGCGATATAGCACCTCATTCCTATGTTTCATGATAAGATATAATATTTATTGCGAAGTGTCATGTATATCTCGTATTCACATCAAAAGAATGTAAATGCGACACTTCCATGCTAGGAAATAGAGTTTGCAGATGTCTACGTATCGCAGCAATAGAGTTCCAATGCTTCCTAAAACGCGATATCGCATCTCTCTTCTATGTTTCATGATAAGGTATAATATTCATTGCGAAGAGTCATGTATATCTCGTATTCACATCAAAAGAATGTAAATGCGACACTTCCATGCTAGGAAATAGCGTTTGCAGATGTCTACGTATCGTAGCAATAGAGTTCTAATGCTTCTCAAAACGCGATATAGCACCTCATTCCTATGTTTCATGATAAGATATAATATTCATTGCGAAGTGTCATGTATATCTCGTATTCACATCAAAAGAATGTAAATGCGACACTTCCATGCTAGGAAATAGCGTTTGCAGATGTCTACGTATCGCAGCAATAGAGTTCTAATGCTCCTTAAAACGCGATATCGCATCTCACTTCTATGTTTCATGATAAGATATAATGTTCATTGCGAAGTGTCATGTAAACCCCGTATTCACTTCTAAAGTATGTAAATGCGACACTTCCATGATAGGAAATAGTGTTTGCAGATGTCGCCGCATCGAGGCAATAGGGTCCTAATTCTTCTTAAAACGCGATATTGCATCTCATTTATATGTTTCGTGATAAGATATAATGTTCATTGCGAAGTGTCATGTATACCTCTCATACACTTTAAATGAATGTAAATAAGACACTTCCTTGCTAGGAAATAGCGTTTGCAGATGTCTACGTATCGTAGCAATAGAATTCTAATGCTACTTATATCGCGATATAGCATTTCATTTCTATGTTTAATGATAAGACATAATATACATTGCGAAGTGTTATGTATACCTCGTATTCACTTCAAAAGAATGTAAATGCGACACTTCCTTGCTAGGAAATAGCGTTTGCAGTTGTCTACGTAACGTACCAAGGGAGTTCTAATGCTTCTTAAATCGCGATATCGCATCTCACTTCTTTGTTTCATGATAAGATATAATATTCATTGCGAACTGTCATGTATACCTCGTATTCACTTCAAAAGAATGTAAATGCGACACTTGCATGATAGGAAATAGCGTTTGCAGATGTTTCCGCATCGAGGCAATAGGGTCCTAATTTTTCATAAATCGCGATATCGCATCACACTTCTATGTTTCATGATAAGATATAATATTCATTGCGACGTGCCATGTATACCTCGTATTCACTTCAAAAGAATGTAAATGCTACACTTCCTTGCTTGGAAATAGCGTTTGCAGATGTCTACGTATCGTAGCAATAGTGTTCTAGTGCTTCTTAAAACGCGATATCGCATCTGACTTCTACGTTTCATGATAAGATATAATATTCATTGGGACGTGTCATGCATACCTCGTATTCACTTCAAACGAATGTAAATGCGACACTTTCATGTTAGGAAATAGCGTTTGAAGATGACTACGTATCGTAGCAATAGAGTTCTAGTGCTTCTTAAAACGCGATATCGCATCTGACTTCTATATTTCATGATAAGATATAATATTCATTGCGAAGTGTCATGTATACCACGATTTCACATCACAAGAACGTAAGTGCAACACTTCCATGCTAGGAAATAGTGTTTGCAGATGTCTACGTATCCTAGCAATTGAGTTATAATGCTTCTTAAAATGCCATATCGCATCTCACTTCTATGTTTCGTGACAAGCTATAATATTCATTGTGATGTGTCATGTATACCTCGTCTATACTTCAAATGGATGTAAATCGACACTTCCTTCCTAGGAAATCACTTTTCCAGATGTCTATGTGTCGAAGCAGTAGAGATCTGTTGCTTCTTAAAACGTGATATCGCATCCCATTTCTATCGTTCATGATAAGATATAATATTCATTGCCAAGTGTTATGTATTCCTCGTCTACACTTCAAATAAATGTAAATGCGCCACTTCCTTTCTAGGAAATAGCGATTCCAGATGTCTACGTATCGAAGCAATAGAGTTCTAACGCTTCCTAATTAGCGATATCGCATCCCATTTCTATGTTTCATGTTAAGATGTAATATTCATTGCGAAGTGTAATGTATATCTCGTATTCACTTCAAATAATGTAAATGCGACACTTCCATGCTAGGAAATAGCGTTTGCAGGTGTCTACGTATCGTAGCAATAGAGTTCTAATGCTTCTTAAAACGAGATGTCGCATTTCATTTCTATGTTTAGTGATAAGATATAATATACATTTTGGAGTGTTATGTATACCTCGTATTCACTTCAAAAGAATGTAAATGCGACACTTCCATGCTAGGAAATAGCGTTTGCAGATGTCTACGGATCGTAGCAATAGAGTTCTAATGCTTCCTAAAACGCGATATCGCATTTCATTTCTATGTTTCGTGATGAGATATAATATTCATTTTGGAGTGTTATGTATACCCCGTATTCACTTCAAGAGAATGTAAATGTGACACTTCCATGCTAGGAAATAGCGTTTGCAGATGTCTGCGTATCGTAGCAATAGTGTTCTAATGCTTCTTAAAACGAGATGTCACATTTCATTTCTATGTTTAGTGATAAGATATAATATTCATTTTGGAGTTTTATGTATACCTCGTATTCACTTCAAATGAATGTAAATGCGACACTTCCTTCCTAGGAAATAGCATTTGCAGATGTCTACGTATCGCAGCAATAGTGTTCTAATGCTTCTTAAAACGAGATGTCGCATTTCATATCTATGTTTCGTGATGAGATATAATATTCATTGTAGAGTGTTATGTATACCTCGTATTCACTTCAAAAGAATGTAAATGTGACACTTCCATGCTAGGGAATAGCGTTTGCAGATGTCTACGGATCGTAGCAATAGTGTTCTAATGCTTCCTAAAACGCGATATCGCATCTCACTTCTATGTTTCATGATAAGATATAATATTCATTGCGAAGTGTCATGTATATCTCGTATTCACTTCAAAGGAATGTAAACGTGACACTTCCATGCTAGGAAATAGTGGTTGCAGATGTTTACGTATCGTAGCAATACAGTTCTAATGCTTCTTAAAACGAAATGTCGCATTTCATTTCTATGTTTCGTGATAAGATATAATATTCATTTTGGAGTGTTATGTATACCTCGTATTCACTTCAAAAGAATGTAAATGCGTCACTTCCATGCTAGGAAATAGCGTCTGCAGATGTCTACGTATCGCAGCAATAGTGTTCTAATGCATCTTAAAACGAGATGTCGCATTTCATATCTATGTTTCATGATAAAATATAATATTCATTGCGAAGTGTCATGTATACCTCGCATTCACTCCAAAAGAATGTAAATGCGACAATTCCTTGCCAGGAAATAGCGTTCGCAGATGTCTACGTATCGAAGCAATAGATTTCTAGTGCTTCTTATAACGCGATATCGCATCTCATTTCTATGCTTCATGATAAGATATATTATTCATTACGAAGTGTCATGTATACCTCGTATTCACTTCAAATGAATGTAAATGCGCCACTTCCATGCTAGGAAATAGCGTTTCCAGATATCTACGTATCGTAGCAGTAGAGTTGTAATGCTTCTTGAAGCGCGATATCGCATCTCACTTCTTTGTTTCATGATAAGATATAATGTTCATTGCGAAGTGTCATGTAAACCCCGTATTCACTTCTAAAGTATGTAAATGCGACACTTCCATGATAGGAAATAGTGTTTGCAGATGTCGCCGCATCGAGGCAATAGGGTCCTAATTCTTCTTAAAACGCGATATTGCATCTCATTTATATGTTTCGTGATAAGATATAATGTTCATTGCGAAGTGTCATGTATACCTCTCATACACTTTAAATGAATGTAAATAAGACACTTCCTTCCTAGGAAATAGCGTTTGCAGATGTCTACGTATCGTAGCAATAGAATTCTAATGCTACTTATATCGCGATATAGCATTTCATTTCTATGTTTAATGATAAGACATAATATACATTGCGAAGTGTTATGTATACCTCGTATTCACTTCAAAAGAATGTAAATGCGACACTTCCTTGCTAGGAAATAGCGTTTGCAGATGTCTACGGATCGTAGCAATAGAGTTCTAATGCTTCCTAAAACGCGATATCGCATTTCATTTCTATGTTTCGTGATGAGATATAATATTCATTTTGGAGTGTTATGTATACCCCGTATTCACTTCAAGAGAATGTAAATGTGACACTTCCATGCTAGGAAATAGCGTTTGCAGATGTCTGCGTATCGTAGCAATAGTGTTCTAATGCTTCTTAAAACGAGATGTCACATTTCATTTCTATGTTTAGTGATAAGATATAATATTCATTTTGGAGTTTTATGTATACCTCGTATTCACTTCAAATGAATGTAAATGCGACACTTCCTTCCTAGGAAATAGCATTTGCAGATGTCTACGTATCGCAGCAATAGTGTTCTAATGCTTCTTAAAACGAGATGTCGCATTTCATATCTATGTTTCGTGATGAGATATAATATTCATTGTAGAGTGTTATGTATACCTCGTATTCACTTCAAAAGAATGTAAATGTGACACTTCCATGCTAGGGAATAGCGTTTGCAGATGTCTACGGATCGTAGCAATAGTGTTCTAATGCTTCCTAAAACGCGATATCGCATCTCACTTCTATGTTTCATGATAAGATATAATATTCATTGCGAAGTGTCATGTATATCTCGTATTCACTTCAAAGGAATGTAAACGTGACACTTCCATGCTAGGAAATAGTGGTTGCAGATGTTTACGTATCGTAGCAATACAGTTCTAATGCTTCTTAAAACGAAATGTCGCATTTCATTTCTATGTTTCGTGATAAGATATAATATTCATTTTGGAGTGTTATGTATACCTCGTATTCACTTCAAAAGAATGTAAATGCGTCACTTCCATGCTAGGAAATAGCGTCTGCAGATGTCTACGTATCGCAGCAATAGTGTTCTAATGCATCTTAAAACGAGATGTCGCATTTCATATCTATGTTTCGTGATGAGATATAATATTCATTGTAGAGTGTTATGTATACCTCGTATTCACTTCAAAAGAATGTAAATGCGACACTTCCATGCTAGGAAATAGCGTTTGCAGATGTCTACGGATCGTAGCAATAGAGTTCTAATGCTTCCTAAAACGCGATATCGCATCTCACTTCTATGTTTCATGATAAGATATAATATTCATTGCGAAGTGTCATGTATACCTCGTATTCACTTCAAAGAAATGTAAATGCGACACTTCCATGCTAGGAAATAGCGTTTGCTGATGTCTACGTATCGTAGCAATAGAGTTCTAATGCTACATAAGGCGCGATATCGCATTTCATTTCTATGTTTTATGCTAAAATATAATATTCATTGCGTTGTGTCATGTATACCTCGCATTCACTCCAAAAGAATGTAAATGCGACAATTCCTTGCCAGGAAATAGCGTTTCCAGATGCCTCCGTATCGTAGCAATAGAGTTCTAATACTACTTAAATCGCGATATTGCATCTCATTTCTATGTTTCATGATAAAATATAATATTCATTGCGAAGTGTCATCTATACCTCGCATTCACTCCAAAAGAATGTAAATGCGACAATTCCTTGCCAGGAAATAGCGTTCGCAGATGTCTACGTATCGAAGCAATAGATTTCTAGTGCTTCTTATAACGCGATATCGCATCTCATTTCTATGCTTCATGATAAGATATATTATTCATTACGAAGTGTCATGTATACCTCGTATTCACTTCAAATGAATGTAAATGCGCCACTTCCATGCTAGGAAATAGCGTTTCCAGATATCTACGTATCGTAGCAGTAGAGTTGTAATGCTTCTTGAAACGCGATATCGCATCTCACTTCTTTGTTCCATGATAAGATATAATGTTCATTGCGAAGTGTCATGTAAACCCCGTATTCACTTCTAAAGTATGTAAATGCGACACTTCCATGATAGGAAATAGTGTTTGCAGATGTCGCCGCATCGAGGCAATAGGGTCCTAATTCTTCTTAAAACGCGATATTGCATCTCATTTATATGTTTCGTGATAAGATATAATGTTCATTGAGAAGTGTCATGTATACCTCTCATAAACTTTAAATGAATGTAAATAAGACACTTCCTTGCTAGGAAATAGCATTTGCAGATGTCTACGTAACGTAGCAATAGAGTTCTAATGCTTCTTAAATCGCGATATCGCATCACACATTTTGTTTCATGATAAGATATAATATTCATTTCGAACTGTCAGGTATACCTTGCATTCGCTTCAACAGAATGTAAATGCGACTAATCCTTGCTAGGAAATAGCATTTGCAGATGTCTACGTATCGTAGCAATAGTATTCTAATGCTACTTATATCGCGATATAGCATTTCATTTCTATGTTTAATGATAAGACATAATATACATTGCGAAGTGTTATGTATACCTCGTATTCACTTCAAAAGAATGTAAATGCGACACTTCATTGCTAGGAAATAGCGTTTGCAGTTGTCTACGTAACGTACCAAGGGAGTTCCAATGCTTCTTAAATCGCGATATCGCATCTCACTTCTTTGTCTCATGATAAGATATAATATTCATTGCGAACTGTCATGTATACCTCGTATTCACTTCAAAAGAATGTAAATGCGACACTTGCATGATAGGAAATAGCGTTTGCAGATGTTTCCGCATCGAGGCAATAGGGTCCTAATTTTTCATAAATCGCGATATCGCATCACACTTCTATGTTTCATGATAAGATATAATATTCATTGCGACGTGCCATGTATACCTCGTATTCACTTCAAAAGAATGTAAATGCTACACTTCCTTGCTTGGAAATAGCGTTTGCAGATGTCTACGTATCGTAGCAATAGTGTTCTAGTGCTTCTTAAAACGCGATATCGCATCTGACTTCTATGTTTCATGATACGATATAACATTCATTGCGAATTGTCATGCATACCTCGTATTCACTTCAAAAGAATGTAAATGCGACACTTCCATGCTAGGAAATAGCGATTGCAGATGTCTACGTATCGCAGCAATAGTGTTCTAATGCTTCTTAAAACGAGATGTCGCATTTCATATCTATGTTTCGTGATGAGATATAATATTCATTGTAGAGTGTTATGTATACCTCGTATTCACTTCAAAAGAATGTAAATGCGACACGTCCATGCTAGGAAATAGCCTTTGCAGATGTCTACGGATCGTAGCAAAGAGTTCTAATGCTTCCTAAATCGCGATATCGCATCTCACTTCTATGTTTCATGATAAGATATAATATTCATTGCGAAGTGTCATTTATACCTCATATTCACTTCAAAGAAATGTAAATGCGACACTTCCATGCTAGGAAATAGCGTTTGCAGATGTCTACGGATCGTAGCAATAGAGTTCTAATGCTTCCTAAAACGCGATATCGCATTTCATTCCTATGTTTCGTGATGAGATATAATATTCATTTTGGAGTGTTATGTATACCCCGTATTCACTTCAAGAGAATGTAAATGTGACACTTCCATGCTAGGAAATAGCGTTTGCAGATATCTGCGTATCGTAGCAATAGTGTTCTAATGCTTCTTAAAACGAGATGTCACATTTCATTTCTATGTTTAGTGATAAGATATAATATTCATTTTGGAGTGTTATGTATACCTCGTATTCACTTCAAATGAATGTAAATGCGACACTTCCTTGCTAGGAAATAGCATTTGCAGATGTCTACGTATCGCAGCAATAGTGTTCTAATGCTTCTTAAAACGAGATGTCGCATTTCATATCTATGTTTCGTGATGAGATATAATATTCATTGTAGAGTGTTATGTATACCTCGTATCCACTTCAAAAGAATGTAAATGTGACACTTCCATGCTAGGAAATAGCGTTTGCAGATGTCTGCGTATCGTAGCAATAGTGTTCTAATGCTTCTTAAAACGAGATGTCGCATTTCATTTCTATGTTTAATGATAAGATATAGTATTCATTTTGGAGTGTTATGTATACCTCGTATTCACTTCAATAGAATGTAAATGCGACACCTCCTTGCTAGGAAATAGCGTTTGCAGATGTCTACGTATCGCAGCAGTAGTGTTCTAATGCTTCTTAAAACGAGATGTCGCATTTCATTTCTATGTTTCGTGATAAGATATAATATTCATTGTAGAGTGTTATGTATACCTCGTATTCACTTCAAAAGAATGTAAATGCGACACTTCCATGCTAGGAAATAGCGTTTGCAGATGTCTACGGATCGTAGCAATAGGATTCTAATGCTTCCTAAAACGCGATATCGAATCTCACTTCTATGTTTCATGATAAGATATAATATTCAATGCGAAGTGTCATGTATATCTCGTATTCATTTCAGAGGAATGTAAACGTGACACTTCCATGCCAGGAAATAGTGGTTGCAGATGTTTACGTATCGTAGCAATAGAGTTCTAATGCTTCTTAAAACGAAATGTCGCATTTCATTTCTATGTTTCGTGATAAGATATAATATTCATTTCGGCGTGTTATGTATACCTCGTATTCACTTCAAAAGAATGTAAATGCGACACTTCCATGCTAGGAAATAGCGTTTGCAGATGTCTGCGTATCGCAGCAATAGTGTTCTAATGCTTCTTAAAACGAGATGTCGCATTTCATATCTATGTTTCGTGATGAGATATAATATTCAATGTAGAGTGTTATGTATACCACGTATTCACTTCAAAAGAATGTAAATGTGACACTTCCATGCTAGGAAATAGCGTTTGCAGATGTCTACGGATCGTAGCAATAGTGTTCTAATGCTTCCTAAAACGCGATATCGCATCTAACCTCTACGTTTCATGATAAAATATAATATTCATTGCGAAGTGTCATGTATATCTCGTATTCACTTCAAAGGAATGTAAACGTGACACTTCCATGCTAGGAAATAGTGGTTGCAGATGTTTACGTATCGTAGCAATAGAGTTCTAATGCTTCTTAAAACGAAATGTCGCATTTCATTTCTATGTTTCGTGATAAGATATAATATTCATTTTGGAGTGTTATGTATACCTCGTATTCACTTCAAAGGAATGTAAATGCGACACTTCCATGCTAGGAAATAGCGTTTGCAGATGTCTACGTATCGCAGCAATAGTGTTCTAATGCATCTTAAAACGAGATGTCGCATTTCATATCTATGTTTCGTGATGAGATATAATATTCATTGCGAACTGTCATGTATACCTTGTATTCACTTCAAAAGAATGTAAATGCGACACTTGCATGCTAGGAAATAGCGTTTGCAGATGTCTACGGATCGTAGCAATAGATTTCTAATGCTTCCTAAAACGCGATATCGCATCTCACTTCTATGTTTCATGATAAGATATAATAATCATTGCGAAGTGTCATGTATACCTCGTATTCACTTCAAAGAAATGTAAATGCGACACTTCCATGCTAGGAAATAGCGTTTGCAGATGTCTGCGTATCATAGCAATAGTGTTCTAATGCTTCTTAAAACGAGATGTCGCATTTCATTTCTATGTTTAGTGATAAGATATAATATTCATTTTGGAGTGTTATGTATACCTCGTATTCACTTCAAAAGAATGTAAATGCGACACTTCCTTGCTAGGAAATAGCGTTTGCAGATGTCTACGTATCGCAACAATAGTGATCTAATGCTTCTTAAAACGAGATGTCGCATTTCATTTCTATGTTTCGTGATAAGATATAATATTCATTGTAGAGTGTTATGTATACCTCGTATTCACTTCATAAGAATGCAAATGCGACACTTCCATGCTAGGAAATAGCGTTTGCAGATGTCTACGGATCGTAGCAATAGGATTCTAATGCTTCCTAAAACGCGATATCGAATCTCACTTCTATGTTTCATGATAAGATATAATATTCAATGCGAAGTGTCATGTATATCTCGTATTCATTTCAGAGGAATGTAAACGTGACACTTCCATGCTAGGAAATAGTGGTTGCAGATGTTTACGTATCGTAGCAATAGAGTTCTAATGCTTCTTAAAACGAAATGTCGCATTTCATTTCTATGTTTCGTGATAAGATATAATATTCATTTTGGCGTGTTATGTATACCTCGTATTCACTTCAAAAGAATGCAAATGCGACACTTCCATGCTAGGAAATAGCGTTTGCAGATGTCTACGTATCGCAGCAATAGTGTTCTAATGCTTCTTAAAACGAGATGTCGCATTTCATATCTATGTTTCGTGATGAGATATAATATTCATTGTAGAGTGTTATGTATACCTCGTATTCACTTCAAAAGAATGTAAATGCGACACTTCCATGCTAGGAAATAGCGTTTGCAGATGTCTACCGATCGTAGCAAAGAGTTCTAATGCTTCCTAAATCGCGATATCGCATCTCACTTCTATGTTTCATGATAAGATATAATATTCATTGCGAAGTGTCATGTATACCTCGTATTCACTTCAAAGAAATGTAAATGCGACACTTCCATGCTAGAAAATAGCGTTTGTAGATGTCTACGGATCGTAGCAATAGAGTTCTAATGCTTCCTAAAACGCGATATCGCATCTCACTTCTATGTTTCATGATAGGATATAATATTCATTGCGAAGTGTCATGTGTATCTCGTATTCACTTCAAAGGAATGTAAACGCGACGCTTCCATGCTAGGAAATAGCGGTTGCAGATGTTTACGTATCGTAGCAATAGAGTTCTAGTGCTTCTTAAAACGAGATGTCACATTTCATTTCTATGTTTCGTGATGAGATATAATATTCATTTTGGAGTGTTATGTATACCTCGTATTCACTTCAAGAGAATGTAAATGCGACACTTCCATGCTAGGAAGTAGCGTTTGCAGATGTCTACGTATATTAGCAATAGAGTTCTAATGCTTCTCAAAACGCGATATAGCACCTCATTCCTATGTTTCATGATAAGATATAATATTCTTTGCGAAGTGTCATGTATACCCCGTATTCGCTTCAAAAGAATGTCAGTGCGACACCTACATGCTAGGAAATAGCGTTTGCAGATGTCTACGTACCGTAGCAATATATTTCTAATGCTTCCTAAAGCGCGGTATCGCATCTCACATCTATGTTTCATGATAAGATATAATATTCATTGCGGAGTATCATGTATACCTCGTACTCACTTCAAAAGAATGTAAATGCGACATTTCCATGCTAGGAAATAGCGTTTGCAAATATCTACGTACCGTAGCAATAGAGTTCTAATGCTTCTTAAAACGAGATGTCGCATTTCATTTCTATGTTTAGTGATAAGATATAATATTCATTTTGGAGTGTTATGTATACCTCGTATTCACTTCAAAAGAATGTAAATGCGACACTTCCATGCTAGGAAATAGCGTTTGCAGGTGTCTACGTATCGTAGCAATAGAGTTCTAATGCTTCTTAAAACGAGATGTCGCATTTCATTTCTATGCTTCGTGATAAGATATAATATTCATTTTGGAGTGTTATGTATACCTCGTATTCACTTCAAGAGAATGTAAATGCGACACTTCCATGCTAGGAAATAGCGTTTGCAGATGTCTACGTATATTAGCAATAGAGTTCTAATGCTTCTCAAAACGCGATATAGCACCTCATTCCTATGTTTCATGATAAGATATAATATTCTTTGCGAAGTGTCATGTATACTTCGTATTCGCTTCAAAAGAATGTCAGTGCGACACCTACATGCTAGGAAATAGCGTTTGCAGATGTCTACGTACCGTAGCAATAGAGTTCTAATGCTTCCTAAAGCGCGGTATCGCATCTCACATCTATGTTTCATGATAAGATATAATATTCATTGCGGAGTATCATGTATACCTCGTATTCACTTCAAAAGAATGTAAATGCGACATTTCCATGCTAGGAAATAGCGTTTGCAAATATCTACGTACCGTAGCAATAGAGTTCTAATGCTTCTTAAAACGAGATGTCGCATTTCTTTTCTATGATTCGTGATAAGATATAATATTCATTTTGGAGTGTTATGCATACCTCGTATTCACTTCAAAAGAATGTAAATGCGACACTTCCATGCTAGGATATAGCGTTTGCAGATGTCTACGTATCGTAGCAATAGAGTTCTAATGCTTCTTAAAACGAGATGCCGCATTTCATTTCTATGTTTCGCGATATGATATAATATTCATTTTGGAGTGTTATGTATACCTCGTACTCACTTCAAAAGAATGTAAATGTGACACTTCCATGCTAGGAAATAGCGTTTGCAGATGTCTACGTCTCGTAGCCATAGAGTTCTAATGCTTCTTAAAACGAGATGTCGCATTTCATTACCATGTGTAGTGATAAGATATAATATTCATTTTGGAGTGTTATGTATACCTCGTATTCACTTCAAAAGAATGTAAATGCGACACTTGCTTGCTAGGAAATATTGTTTGCAGATGTCTACGTATCGTAGCAATAGAGTTCTAATGCTTCTTAAAACGAGATGTCGCATTTCATTTCTATGTTTCGTGATAAGGTATAATATTCATTGTAAAGTGTTATGTATACCTCGTATTCACTTCAAAAGAATGTAAATGTGACACTTCCATGCTAGGAAATAGCGTTTGCAGATGTCTACGTATCGCAGCAATAGTGTTCTAATGCTTCTTAAAACGATATGTCGCATTTCATTTCTTTGTTTCGTGATAAGGTATAATATTCATTGCGAAGTGTCATGTATACCTCGTACTCACTTCAAAAGAATGTAAGTGCGACACCTACATGCTTGGAAATAGCGTTTGCAGATGTCTACGTACCGTAGCAATAGAGTTCTAATGCTTCTTAAAACGCGATATCGCATCTCACTTCTATGTTTCATGATAAGATATAATATTCATTGCGAAGTGTCATGTATACCTCGTATTCACTTCAAAGGTATGTAAATGCGACACTTCCATGCTAGAAAATAGCGTTTGTAGATGTCTACGGATCGTAGCAATAGAGTTCTAATGCTTCCCAAAACGCGATATCGCATCTCACTTCTATGTTTCATGATAGGATATAATATTCATTGCGAAGTGTCATGTATATCTCGCATTCACTTCAAAGGAATGTAAACGCGACGCTTCCATGCTAGGAAATAGCGGTTGCAGATGTTTACGTATCGTAGCAATAGAGTTCTAATGCTTCTTAAAACGAGATGTCGCACTTCATTTCTATGCTTCGTGATAAGATATAATATTCATTTTGGAGTGTTATGTATACCTCGTATTCACTTCAAGAGAATGTAAATGCGACACTTCCATGCTAGGAAATTGCGTTTGCAGATGTCTACGTATATTAGCAATAGAGTTCTAATGCTTCTCAAAACGCGATATAGCACCTCATTCCTATGTTTCATGATAAGATATAATATTCTTTGCGAAGTGTAATGTATACCTCGTATTCGCTTCAAAAGAATGTCAGTGCGACACCTACATGCTAGGAAATAGCGTTTGCAGATGTCTACGTACCGTAGCAATAGAGTTCTAATGCTTCCTAAAGCGCGGTATCGCATTTCACTTCTATGTTTCATGATAAGATATAATATTCATTGCGGAGTATCATGTATACCTCGTATTCACTTCAAAAGAATGTAAATGCGACATTTCCATGCTAGGAAATAGCGTTTGCAAATATCTACGTACCGTAGCAATAGTGTTCTAATGCTTCTTAAAACGAGATGTCGCATTTCATTTCTTTGTTTCGTGATAAGGTATAATATTCATTGTAGAATGTTATGTATACCTCGTATTCACTTCAAAAGAATGTAAATGCGACACTTCCACGCTAGGAAATAGCGTTTGCAGATGTCTACGGATCGGAGCAATAGAGTTTTAATGCTTCCTAAAACGCGATATCGCATCTCACATCTATGTTTCATGATAAGGTATAATATTCATTGCGAAGTGTCATGTATACCTCGTACTCACTTCAAAAGAATGTAAGTGCGACACCTACATGCTAGGAAATAGCGTTTGCAGATGTCTACGTACCGTAGCAATAGAGTTCTAATGCTTCTTAAAACGCGATATCGCTTCTCACTTCTATGTTTCATGATAAGATATAATATTCATTGCGAAGTGTCATGTATACCTCGTATTCACTTCAAAGGTATGTAAATGCGACACTTCCATGCTAGAAAATAGCGTTTGTAGATGTCTACGGATCGTAGCAATAGAGTTCTAATGCTTCCCAAAACGCGATATCGCATCTCACTTCTATGTTTCATGATAAGATATAATATTCATTGGGACGTGTCATGCATACCTCGTATTCACTTCAAACGAATGTAAATGCGACACTTTCATGTTAGGAAATAGCGTTTGCAGATGTCTACGTATCGTAGCAATAGAGTTCTAGTGCTTCTTAAAACGCGATATCGCATCTGACTTCTATATTTCATGATAAGATATAATATTCATTGCGAAGTGTCATGTATACCACGATTTCACATCACAAGAACGTAAGTGCAACACTTCCATGCTAGGAAATAGTGTTTGCAGATGTCTACGTATCCTAGCAATTGAGTTATAATGCTTCTTAAAATGCCATATCGCATCTCACTTCTATGTTTCGTGACAAGCTATAATATTCATTGTGATGTGTCATGTATACCTCGTCTATACTTCAAATGGATGTAAATCGACACTTCCTTCCTAGGAAATCACTTTTCCAGATGTCTATGTGTCGAAGCAGTAGAGATCTGTTGCTTCTTAAAACGTGATATCGCATCCCATTTCTATCGTTCATGATAAGATATAATATTCATTGCCAAGTGTTATGTATTCCTCGTCTACACTTCAAATAAATGTAAATGCGCCACTTCCTTTCTAGGAAATAGCGATTCCAGATGTCTACGTATCGTAGCAATAGAGTTCTAACGCTTCCTAATTAGCGATATCGCATCCCATTTCTATGTTTCATGTTAAGATGTAATATTCATTGCGAAGTGTAATGTATATCTCGTATTCACTTCAAATAATGTAAATGCGACACTTCCATGCTAGGAAATAGCGTTTGCAGGTGTCTACGTATCGTAGCAATAGAGTTCTAATGCTTCTTAAAACGAGATGTCGCATTTCATTTCTATGCTTCGTGATAAGATATAATATTCATTTTGGAGTGTTATGTATACCTCGTATTCACTTCAAGAGAATGTAAATGCGACACTTCCATGCTAGGAAATAGCGTTTGCAGATGTCTACGTATATTAGCAATAGAGTTCTAATGCTTCTCAAAACGCGATATAGCACCTCATTCCTATGTTTCATGATAAGATATAATATTCTTTGCGAAGTGTCATGTATACGTCGTATTCGCTTCAAAAGAATGTCAGTGCGACACCTACATGCTAGGAAATAGCGTTTGCAGATGTCTACGTACCGTAGCAATAGAGTTCTAATGCTTCCTAAAGCACGGTATCGCATCTCACATCTATGTTTCATGATAAGATATAATATTCATTGCGGAGTATCATGTATACCTCGTATTCACTTCAAAAGAATGTAAATGCGACATTTCCATGCTAGGAAATAGCGTTTGCAAATATCTACGTACCGTAGCAATAGAGTTCTAATGCTTCTTAAAACGAGATGTCGCATTTCTTTTCTATGATTCGTGATAAGATATAATATTCATTTTGGAGTGTTATGCATACCTCGTATTCACTTCAAAAGAATGTAAATGCGACACTTCCATGCTAGGATATAGCGTTTGCAGATGTCTACGTATCGTAGCAATAGAGTTCTAATGCTTCTTAAAACGAGATGTCGCATTTCATTTCTATGTTTCGTGATATGATATAATATTCATTTTGGAGTGTTATGTATACCTCGTACTCACTTCAAAAGAATGTAAATGCGACACTTCCATGCTAGGAAATAGCGTTTGCAGATGTCTACGGATCGTAGCAATAGAGTTCTAATGCTTCCTAAAACGCGATATCGCATCTCACTTCTATGTTTCATGATAAGATATAATATTCATTGCGAAGTGTCATGTATACCTCGTATTCACTTCAAAGAAATGTAAATGCGACACTTCCATTCTAGGAAATAGCGTTTGCAGATGTCTACGTATCGTAGCAATAGAGTTCTAATGCTACTTAAGGCGCGATATCGCATTTCATTTCTATGTCTCATGTTAAAATATAATATTCATTGCGAAGTGTCATGTATACCTCGCATTCACTCCAAAAGAATGTAAATGCGACAATTCCTTGCCAGGAAATAGCGTTTCCAGATGCCTCCGTATCGAAAAAATAGTGTTCTAATGCTTCTTAAAATGCGATATCGCATTTCATTTCTATGTTTCATGATAAGATATAATATACATTGCGAAGTGTCATGTATACCTTGTATTCACTTAAATAGAATGCAAATGCGACTATTCCTTGCTAGGAAATAGCGTTTGCAGATGTCTACGTATCGAGGCGATAGAGTTCTAACGCTTCTTAAAACGCGATTTCGCATCTCACTTCTGTGTTTCATGATAAGATGTAATATACATTGCGATGTGTCATGTATACCTCGTATTCACTTCAAATGAATGCAAATGCGCCACTTCCATGCTAGGAAATAGCGTTTCCAGATATCTACGTATCGTAGCAGTAGAGTTGTAATGCTTCTTGAAGCGCGATATCGCATCTCACTTCTTTGTTTCATGATAAGATATAATGTTCATTGCGAAGTGTCATGTAAACCCCGTATTCACTTCTAAAGTATGTAAATGCGACACTTGCATGATAGGAAATAGCGTTTGCAGATGTTTCCGCATCGAGGCAATAGGGTCCTAATTTTTCATAAATCGCGATATCGCATCACACTTCTATGTTTCATGATAAGATATAATATTCATTGCGACGTGCCATGTATACCTCGTATTCACTTCAAAAGAATGTAAATGCTACACTTCCTTGCTTGGAAATAGCGTTTGCAGATGTCTACGTATCGTAGCAATAGTGTTCTAGTGCTTCTTAAAACGCGATATCGCATCTGACTTCTACGTTTCATGATAAGATATAATATTCATTGGGACGTGTCATGCATACCTCGTATTCACTTCAAACGAATGTAAATGCGACACTTTCATGTTAGGAAATAGCGTTTGCAGATGTCTACGTATCGTAGCAATAGAGTTCTAGTGCTTCTTAAAACGCGATATCGCATCTGACTTCTATATTTCATGATAAGATATAATATTCATTGCGAAGTGTCATGTATACCACGATTTCACATCACAAGAACGTAAGTGCAACACTTCCATGCTAGGAAATAGTGTTTGCAGATATCTACGTATCCTAGCAATTGAGTTATAATGCTTCTTAAAATGCCATATCGCATCTCACTTCTATGTTTCGTGACAAGCTATAATATTCATTGTGATGTGTCATGTATACCTCGTCTATACTTCAAATGGATGTAAATCGACACTTCCTTCCTAGGAAATCACTTTTCCAGATGTCTATGTGTCGAAGCAGTAGAGATCTGTTGCTTCTTAAAACGTGATATCGCATCCCATTTCTATCGTTCATGATAAGATATAATATTCATTGCCAAGTGTTATGTATTCCTCGTCTACACTTCAAATAAATGTAAATGCACCACTTCCTTTCTAGGAAATAGCGATTCCAGATGTCTACGTATCGAAGCAATAGAGTTCTAACGCTTCCTAATTAGCGATATCGCATCCCATTTCTATGTTTCATGTTAAGATGTAATATTCATTGCGAAGTGTAATGTATATCTCGTATTCACTTCAAATAATGTAAATGCGACACTTCCATGCTAGGAAATGGCGTTTGCAGGTGTCTACGTATCGTAGCAATAGAGTTCTAATGCTTCTTAAAACGAGATGTCGCATTTCATTTCTATGCTTCGTGATAAGATATAATATTCATTTTGGAGTGTTATGTATACCTCGTATTCACTTCAAGAGAATGTAAATGCGACACTTCCATGCTAGGAAATAGCGTTTGCAGATGTCTACGTATATTAGCAATAGAGTTCTAATGCTTCTCAAAACGCGATATAGCACCTCATTCCTATGTTTCATGATAAGATATAATATTCCTTGCGAAGTGTCATGTATACGTCGTATTCGCTTCAAAAGAATGTCAGTGCGACACCTACATGCTAGGAAATAGCGTTTGCAGATGTCTACGTACCGTAGCAATAGAGTTCTAATGCTTCCTAAAGCGCGGTATCGCATCTCACATCTATGTTTCATGATAAGATATAATATTCATTGCGGAGTATCATGTATACCTCGTATTCACTTCAAAAGAATGTAAATGCGACATTTCCATGCTAGGAAATAGCGTTTGCAAATATCTACGTACCGTAGCAATAGAGTTCTAGTGCTTCTTAAAACGAGATGTCGCATTTCTTTTCTATGATTCGTGATAAGATATAATATTCATTGTAGAGTGTTATGTATACCTCGTATTCACTTCAAAAGAATGTAAATGCGACACTTCCATGCTAGGATATAGCGTTTGCAGATGTCTACGTATCGTAGCAATAGAGTTCTAATGCTTCTTAAAACGAGATGTCGCATTTCATTTCTATGTTTCGTGATATGATATAATATTCATTTTGGAGTGTTATGTATACCTCGTACTCACTTCAAAAGAATGTAAATGTGACACTTCCATGCTAGGAAATAGCGTTTGCAGATGTCTGCGTATCATAGCAATAGTGTTCTAATGCTTCTTAAAACGAGATGTCGCATTTCATTACCATGTGTAGTGATAAGATATAATATTCATTTTGGAGTGTTATGTATACCTCGTATTCACTTCAAAAGAATGTAAATGCGACACTTGCTTGCTAGGAAATATTGTTTGCAGATGTCTACGTATCGTAGCAATAGAGTTCTAATGCTTCTTAAAACGAGATGTCGCATTTCATTTCTATGTTTCGTGATAAGGTATAATATTCATTGTAAAGTGTTATGTATACCTCGTATTCACTTCAAAAGAATGTAAATGTGACACTTCCATGCTAGGAAATAGCGTTTGCAGATGTCTACGTATCGCAGCAATTGTGTTCTAATGCTTCTTAAAACGATATGTCGCATTTCATTTCTTTGTTTCGTGATAAGGTATAATATTCATTGCGAAGTGTCATGTATACCTCGTACTCACTTCAAAAGAATGTAAGTGCGACACCTACATGCTTGGAAATAGCGTTTGCAGATGTCTACGTACCGTAGCAATAGAGTTCTAATGCTTCTTAAAACGCGATATCGCATCTCACTTCTATGTTTCATGATAAGATATAATATTCATTGCGAAGTGTCATGTATACCTCGTATTCACTTCAAAGGTATGTAAATGCGACACTTCCATGCTAGAAAATAGCGTTTGTAGATGTCTACGGATCGTAGCAATAGAGTTCTAATGCTTCCCAAAACGCGATATCGCATCTCACTTCTATGTTTCATGATAGGATATAATATTCATTGCGAAGTGTCATGTATATCTCGTATTCACTTCAAAGGAATGTAAACGCGACGCTTCCATGCTAGGAAATAGCGGTTGCAGATGTTTACGTATCGTAGCAATAGAGTTCTAATGCTTCTTAAAACGAGATGTCGCACTTCATTTCTATGCTTCGTGATAAGATATAATATTCATTTTGGAGTGTTATGTATACCTCGTATTCACTTCAAGAGAATGTAAATGCGACACTTCCATGCTAGGAAATTGCGTTTGCAGATGTCTACGTATATTAGCAATAGAGTTCTAATGCTTCTCAAAACGCGATATAGCACCTCATTCCTATGTTTCATGATAAGATATAATATTCTTTGCGAAGTGTAATGTATACCTCGTATTCGCTTCAAAAGAATGTCAGTGCGACACCTACATGCTAGGAAATAGCGTTTGCAGATGTCTACGTACCGTAGCAATAGAGTTCTAATGCTTCCTAAAGCGCGGTATCGCATCTCACTTCTATGTTTCATGATAAGATATAATATTCATTGCGGAGTATCATGTATACCTCGTATTCACTTCAAAAGAATGTAAATGCGACATTTCCATGCTAGGAAATAGCGTTTGCAAATATCTACGTACCGTAGCAATAGTGTTCTAATGCTTCTTAAAACGAGATGTCGCATTTCATTTCTTTGTTTCGTGATAAGGTATAATATTCATTGTAGAATGTTATGTATACCTCGTATTCACTTCAAAAGAATGTAAATGCGACACTTCCACGCTAGGAAATAGCGTTTGCAGATGTCTACGGATCGGAGCAATAGAGTTTTAATGCTTCCTAAAACGCGATATCGCATCTCACATCTATGTTTCATGATAAGGTATAATATTCATTGCGAAGTGTCATGTATACCTCGTACTCACTTCAAAAGAATGTAAGTGCGACACCTACATGCTAGGAAATAGCGTTTGCAGATGTCTACGTACCGTAGCAATAGAGTTCTAATGCTTCTTAAAACGCGATATCGCTTCTCACTTCTATGTTTCATGATAAGATATAATATTCATTGCGAAGTGTCATGTATACCTCGTATTCACTTCAAAGGTATGTAAATGCGACACTTCCATGCTAGAAAATAGCGTTTGTAGATGTCTACGAATCGTAGCAATAGAGTTCTAATGCTTCCCAAAACGCGATATCGCATCTCACTTCTATGTTTCATGATAGGATATAATATTCATTGCGAAGTGTCATGTATATCTCGTATTCACTTCAAAGGAATGTAAACGCGACGCTTCCATGCTAGGAAATAGCGGTTGCAGATGTTTACGTATCGTAGCAATAGAGTTCTAATGCTTCTTAAAACGAGATGTCGCATTTCATATCTATGTTTCGTGATGAGATATAATATTCATTGTAGAGTGTTATGTATACCTCGTATTCACTTCAAAAGAATGTAAATGTGACACTTCCATGATAGGAAATAGTGTTTGCAGATGTCGCCGCATCGAGGCAATAGGGTCCTAATTCTTCTTAAAACGCGATATCGCATCTCATTTATATGTTTCGTGATAAGATATAATGTTCATTGAGAAGTGTCATGTATACCTCTCATAAACTTTAAATGAATGTAAATAAGACACTTCCTTGCTAGGAAATAGCATTTGCAGATGTCTACGTAACGTAGCAATAGAGTTCTAATGCTTCTTAAATCGCGATATCGCATCACACATTTTGTTTCATGATAAGATATAATATTCATTTCGAACTGTCAGGTATACCTTGCATTCGCTTCAACAGAATGTAAATGCGACTAATCCTTGCTAGGAAATAGCATTTGCAGATGTCTACGTATCGTAGCAATAGTATTCTAATGCTACTTATATCGCGATATAGCATTTCATTTCTATGTTTAATGATAAGACATAATATACATTGCGAAGTGTTATGTATACCTCGTATTCACTTCAAAAGAATGTAAATGCGACACTTCATTGCTAGGAAATAGCGTTTGCAGTTGTCTACGTAACGTACCAAGGGAGTTCCAATGCTTCTTAAATCGCGATATCGCATCTCACTTCTTTGTCTCATGATAAGATATAATATTCATTGCGAACTGTCATGTATACCTCGTATTCACTTCAAAAGAATGTAAATGCGACACTTGCATGATAGGAAATAGCGTTTGCAGATGTTTCCGCATCGAGGCAATAGGGTCCTAATTTTTCATAAATCGCGATATCGCATCACACTTCTATGTTTCATGATAAGATATAATATTCATTGCGACGTGCCATGTATACCTCGTATTCACTTCAAAAGAATGTAAATGCTACACTTCCTTGCTTGGAAATAGCGTTTGCAGATGTCTACGTATCGTAGCAATAGTGTTCTAGTGCTTCTTAAAACGAGATGTCGCATTTCATTTCTATGTTTCGTGATAAGATATAATATTCATTGTAGAGTGTTATGTATACCTCGTATTCACTTCAAAAGAATGTAAATGCGACACCTCCATGCTAGGAAATAGCGTTTGCAGATGTCTACGGATCGTAGCAATAGGATTCTAATGCTTCCTAAAACGCGATATCGAATCTCACTTCTATGTTTCATGATAAGATATAATATTCAATGCGAAGTGTCATGTATATCTCGTATTCATTTCAGAGGAATGTAAGCGTGACACTTCCATGCTAGGAAATAGTGGTTGCAGATGTTTACGTATCGTAGCAATAGAGTTCTAATGCTTCTTAAAACGAAATGTCGCATTTCATTTCTATGTTTCGTGATAAGATATAATATTCATTTCGGCGTGTTATGTATACCTCGTATTCACTTCAAAAGAATGTAAATGCGACACTTCCATGCTAGGAAATAGCGTTTGCAGATGTCTACGTATCGCAGCAATAGTGTTCTAATGCTTCTTAAAACGAGATGTCGCATTTCATATCTGTGTTTCGTGATGAGATATAATATTCATTGTAGAGTGTTATGTATACCTCGTATTCACTTCAAAAGAATGTAAATGCGACACGTCCATGCTAGGAAATAGCGTTTGCAGATGTCTACGGATCGTAGCAAAGAGTTCTAATGCTTCCTAAATCGCGATATCGCATCTCACTTCTATGTTTCATGATAAGATATAATATTCATTGCGAAGTGTCATTTATACCTCATATTCACTTCAAAGAAATGTAAATGCGACACTTCCATGCTAGGAAATAGCGTTTGCAGATGTCTACGTATCGTAGCAATAGAGTTCTAATGCTTCCTAAAACGCGATATCGCATTTCATTCCTATGTTTCGTGATGAGATATAATATTCATTTTGGAGTGTTATGTATACCCCGTATTCACTTCAAGAGAATGTAAATGTGACACTT
Organism: Xylocopa sonorina; assembly: GCF_050948175.1. Lineage (NCBI taxonomy): Eukaryota > Metazoa > Arthropoda > Insecta > Hymenoptera > Apidae > Xylocopa > Xylocopa sonorina. The sequence goes on from NW_027490094.1 coordinate 2,036,223, forward strand.
CCATGCTAGGAAATAGCGTTTGCAGATATCTGCGTATCGTAGCAATAGTGTTCTAATGCTTCTTAAAACGAGATGTCACATTTCATTTCTATGTTTAGTGATAAGATATAATATTCATTTTGGAGTGTTATGTATACCTCGTATTCACTTCAAATGAATGTAAATGCGACACTTCCTTGCTAGGAAATAGCATTTGCAGATGTCTACGTATCGCAGCAATAGTGTTCTAATGCTTCTTAAAACGAGATGTCGCATTTCATATCTATGTTTCGTGATGAGATATAATATTCATTGTAGAGTGTTATGTATACCTCGTATTCACTTCAAAAGAATGTAAATGTGACACTTCCATGCTAGGAAATAGCGTTTGCAGATGTCTGCGTATCGTAGCAATAGTGTTCTAATGCTTCTTAAAACGAGATGTCGCATTTCATTTCTATGTTTAATGATAAGATATAGTATTCATTTTGGAGTGTTATGTATACCTCGTATTCACTTCAATAGAATGTAAATGCGACACCTCCTTGCTAGGAAATAGCGTTTGCAGATGTCTACGTATCGCAGCAGTAGTGTTCTAATGCTTCTTAAAACGAGATGTCGCATTTCATTTCTATGTTTCGTGATAAGATATAATATTCATTGTAGAGTGTTATGTATACCTCGTATTCACTTCAAAAGAATGTAAATGCGACACTTCCATGCTAGGAAATAGCGTTTGCAGATGTCTACGGATCGTAGCAATAGGATTCTAATGCTTCCTAAAACGCGATATCGAATCTCACTTCTATGTTTCATGATAAGATATAATATTCAATGCGAAGTGTCATGTATATCTCGTATTCACTTCAAAGGAATGTAAACGTGACACTTCCATGCTAGGAAATAGTGGTTGCAGATGTTTACGTATCGTAGCAATAGAGTTCTAATGCTTCTTAAAACGAAATGTCGCATTTCATTTCTATGTTTCGTGATAAGATATAATATTCATTTTGGAGTGTTATGTATACCTCGTATTCACTTCAAAAGAATGTAAATGCGACACTTCCATGCTAGGAAATAGCGTTTGCAGATGTCTACGTATCGCAGCAATAGTGTTCTAATGCATCTTAAAACGAGATGTCGCATTTCATATCTATGTTTCGTGATGAGATATAATATTCATTGCGAACTGTCATGTATACCTTGTATTCACTTCAAAAGAATGTAAATGCGACACTTGCATGCTAGGAAATAGCGTTTGCAGATGTCTACGGATCGTAGCAATAGATTTCTAATGCTTCCTAAAACGCGATATCGCATCTCACTTCTATGTTTCATGATAAGATATAATAATCATTGCGAAGTGTCATGTATACCTCGTATTCACTTCAAAGAAATGTAAATGCGACACTTCCATGCTAGGAAATAGCGTTTGCAGATGTCTGCGTATCATAGCAATAGTGTTCTAATGCTTCTTAAAACGAGATGTCGCATTTCATATCTATGTTTCGTGATGAGATATAATATTCATTGTAGAGTGTTATGTATACCTCGTATTCACTTCAAAAGAATGTAAATGCGACACTTCCATGCTAGGAAATAGCGTTTGCAGATGTCTACCGATCGTAGCAAAGAGTTCTAATGCTTCCTAAATCGCGATATCGCATCTCACTTCTATGTTTCATGATAAGATATAATATTCATTGCGGAGTATCATGTATACCTCGTATTCACTTCAAAAGAATGTAAATGCGACATTTCCATGCTAGGAAATAGCGTTTGCAAATATCTACGTACCGTAGCAATAGTGTTCTAATGCTTCTTAAAACGAGATGTCGCATTTCATTTCTTTGTTTCGTGATAAGGTATAATATTCATTGTAGAATGTTATGTATACCTCGTATTCACTTCAAAAGAATGTAAATGCGACACTTCCACGCTAGGAAATAGCGTTTGCAGATGTCTACGGATCGGAGCAATAGAGTTTTAATGCTTCCTAAAACGCGATATCGCATCTCACATCTATGTTTCATGATAAGGTATAATATTCATTGCGAAGTGTCATGTATACCTCGTACTCACTTCAAAAGAATGTAAGTGCGACACCTACATGCTAGGAAATAGCGTTTGCAGATGTCTACGTACCGTAGCAATAGAGTTCTAATGCTTCCTAAAACGCGGTATCGCATCTCACACCTATGTTTCATGATAAGATATAATATTCATTGCGAAGTGTCATGTATACCTCGTATTCACTTCAAAGAAATGTAAATGCGAATCTTCCATGCTAGGAAATAGCGTTTGCAGATGTCTACGTATCGTAGCCGTAGAGTTCTAATGCTTCTTAAAACGTGATGTCGCATTTCAATTCTATGTTTCGTGATAAGATATAATATTCATTTTGGAGTGTTATGTATACCTCGTATTCACTTCAAAAGAATGTAAATGTGACACTTCCATGCTAGGAAATAGCGTTTGCAGATGTCTCCGTATCGCAGCAATAGTGTTCTAATGCTTCCTAAAACGAGATGTCGCATTTCAATTCTATGTTTCGTGATAAGGTATAATATTCATTGTAGAGTGTTATGTATACCTCGTATTCACTTCAAAAGAATGTAAATGCGACACTTCCATGCTAGGAAATAGCGTTTGTAGATGTCTACGGATCGTAGCAATAGAGTTCTAATGCTTCCCAAAACGCGATATCGCATCTCACTTCTATGATTCATGATAGGATATAATATTCATTGCGAAGTGTCATGTATATCTCGTATTCACTTCAATGGAATGTAAACGCGACGCTTCCATGCTAGGAAATAGCGGTTGCAGATGTTTGCGTATCGTAGCAATAGAGTTCTAATGCTTCTTAAAACGAGATGTCGCACTTCATTTCTATGCTTCGTGATAAGATATAATATTCATTTTGGAGTGTTATGTATACCTCGTATTCACTTCAAGAGAATGTAAATGCGACACTTCCATGCTAGGACATAGCATTTGCAGATGTCTACGTATATTAGCAATAGAGTTCTAATGCTTCTCAAAACGCGATATAGCACCTCATTCCTATGTTTCATGATAAGATATAATATTCTTTGCGAAGTGTAATGTATACCTCGTATTCGCTTCAAAAGAATGTCAGTGCGACACCTACATGCTAGGAAATAGCGTTTGCAGATGTCTACGTACCGTAGCAATAGAGTTCTAATGCTTCCTAAAACGCGGTATCGCATCTCACACCTATGTTTCATGATAAGATATAATATTCATTGCGAAGTGTCATGTATACCTCGTATTCACTTCAAAAGAATGTAAATGCGACACTTCCATGCTAGGAAATAGCGTTTGCAGATGTCTACGTATCGTAGCAATAGTGTTCTAATGCTTCTTAAAACGCGATTTCGCATCTCACTTCTATGTTTTATGATAAGATATAATATTCATTGCGAAGTGTCATGTATACCTCGTATTCACTTCAAGAGAATGTAAATGCGACACTTCCATGCTAGGAAATAGCGTTTGCAGATGTCTACGTATCGTAGCAATAGTGTTCTAATGCTTCTTAAAACGCGATTTCGCATCTCACTTCTATGTTTCATGATAAGATATAATATTCATTGCGAAGTGTCATGTATACCTCGTATTCACTTCAAAAGAATGTAAATGCGACACTTCCATGCTAGAAAATAGCGTTTGCAGATGTCTACGTCTCGTAGCCATAGAGTTCTAATGCTTCTTAAAACGAGATGTCGCATTTCATTACCCTGTGTAGTGATAAGATATAATATTCATTTTGGAGTGTTATGTATACCTCGTATTCACTTCAAAAGAATGTAAATGCGACACTTGCTTGCTAGGAAATATTGTTTGCAGATGTCTACGTATCGTAGCAATAGAGTTCTAATGCTTCTTAAAACGAGATGTCGCATTTCATTTCTATGTTTCGTGATAAGGTATAATATTCATTGCGAAGTGTCATGTATACCTCGTACTCACTTCAAAAGAATGTAAGTGCGACACCTACATGCTAGGAAATAGCGTTTGCAGATGTCTACGTACCGTAGCAATAGAGTTCTAATGCTTCTTAAAACGCAATATCGCATCTCACTTCTATGTTTCATGATAAGATATAATATTCATTGCGAAGTGTCATGTATACCTCGTATTCACTTCAAAGGTATGTAAATGCGACACTTCCATGCTAGAAAATAGCGTTTGTAGATGTCTACGGATCGTAGCAATAGAGTTCTAATGCTTCCCAAAACGCGATATCGCATCTCACTTCTATGTTTCATGATAGGATATAATATTCATTGCGAAGTGTCATGTATATCTCGTATTCACTTCAAAGGAATGTAAACGCGACGCTTCCATGCTAGGAAATAGCGGTTGCAGATGTTTACGTATCGTAGCAATAGAGTTCTAATGCTTCTTAAAACGAGATGTCGCACTTCATTTCTATGCTTCGTGATAAGATATAATATTCATTTTGGAGTGTTATGTATACCTCGTATTCACTTCAAGAGAATGTAAATGCGACACTTCCATGCTAGGAAATAGCGTTTGCAGATGTCTACGTATATTAGCAATAGAGTTCTAATGCTTCTCAAAACGCGATATAGCACCTCATTCCTATGTTTCATGATAAGATATAATATTCTTTGCGAAGTGTCATGTATACCTCGTATTCGCTTCAAAAGAATGTCAGTGCGACACCTACATGCTAGGAAATGGCGTTTGCAGATGTCTACGTACCGTAGCAATAGAGTTCTAATGCTTCCTAAAGCGCGGTATCGCATCACACATCTATGTTTCATGATAAGATATAATATTCATTGCGGAGTATCATGTATTCCTCGTATTCACTTCAAAAGAATGTAAATGCGACATTTCCATGCTAGGAAATAGCGTTTGCAAATATCTACGTACCGTAGCAATAGAGTTCTAATGCTTCTTAAAACGAGATGTCGCATTTCTTTTCTATGATTCGTGATAAGATATAATATTCATTTTGGAGTGTTATGCATACCTCGTATTCACTTCAAAAGAATGTAAATGCGACACTTCCATGCTAGGATATAGCGTTTGCAGATGTCTACGTATCGTAGCAATAGAGTTCTAATGCTTCTTAAAACGAGATGTCGCATTTCATTTCTATGTTTCGTGATAAGATATAATATTCATTTTGGAGTGTTATGTATACCTCGTATTCACTTCCAGAGAATGTAAATGCGACACTTCCATGCTAGGAAATAGCGTTTGCAGATGTCTACGTATATCAGCAATAGAGTTCTAATGCTTCTCAAAACGCGATATAGCACCTCATTCCTATGTTTCATAATAAGATATAATATTCTTTGCGAAGTGTCATGTATACCTCGTATTCGCTTCAAAAGAATGTCAGTGCGACACCTACATGCTAGGAAATAGCGTTTGCAGATGTCTACGTACCGTAGCAATAGAGTTCTAATGCTTCCTAAAGCGCTGTATCGCATCTCACATCCATATTTCATGATAAGATATAATATTCATTGCGGAGTATCATGTATACCTCGTATTCACTTCAAAAGAATGTAAATGCGACACTTCCATGCTAGGAAATAGCGTTTGCAGATGTCTACGTCTCGTAGCCATAAAGTTCTAATGCTTCTTAAAACGAGATGTCGCATTTCATTACCATGTGTAGTGATAAGATATAATATTCATTTTGGAGTGTTATGTATACCTCGTATTCACTTCAAAAGAATGTAAATGCGACACTTGCTTGCTAGGAAATATTGTTTGCAGATGTCTACGTATCGTAGCAATAGAGTTCTAATGCTTCTTAAAACGAGATGTCGCATTTCATTTCTATGTTTCGTGATAAGGTATAATATTCATTGCGAAGTGTCATGTATACCTCGTACTCACTTCAAAAGAATGTAAGTGCGACACCTACATGCTAGGAAATAGCGTTTGCAGATGTCTACGTACCGTAGCAATAGAGTTCTAATGCTTCTTAAAACGCAATATCGCATCTCACTTCTATGTTTCATGATAAGATATAATATTCATTGCGAAGTGTCATGTATACCTCGTATTCACTTCAAAGGTATGTAAATGCGACACTTCCATGCTAGAAAATAGCGTTTGTAGATGTCTACGGATCGTAGCAATAGAGTTCTAATGCTTCCCAAAACGCGATATCGCATCTCACTTCTATGTTTCATGATAGGATATAATATTCATTGCGAAGTGTCATGTATATCTCGTATTCACTTCAAAGGAATGTAAACGCGACGCTTCCATGCTAGGAAATAGCGGTTGCAGATGTTTACGTATCGTAGCAATAGAGTTCTAATGCTTCTTAAAACGAGATGTCGCACTTCATTTCTATGCTTCGTGATAAGATATAATATTCATTTTGGAGTGTTATGTATACCTCGTATTCACTTCAAGAGAATGTAAATGCGACACTTCCATGCTAGGAAATAGCGTTTGCAGATGTCTACGTATATTAGCAATAGAGTTCTAATGCTTCTCAAAACGCGATATAGCACCTCATTCCTATGTTTCATGATAAGATATAATATTCTTTGCGAAGTGTCATGTATACCTCGTATTCGCTTCAAAAGAATGTCAGTGCGACACCTACATGCTAGGAAATAGCGTTTGCAGATGTCTACGTACCGTAGCAATAGAGTTCTAATGCTTCCTAAAGCGCGGTATCGCATCACACATCTATGTTTCATGATAAGATATAATATTCATTGCGGAGTATCATGTATTCCTCGTATTCACTTCAAAAGAATGTAAATGCGACATTTCCATGCTAGGAAATAGCGTTTGCAAATATCTACGTACCGTAGCAATAGAGTTCTAATGCTTCTTAAAACGAGATGTCGCATTTCTTTTCTATGATTCGTGATAAGATATAATATTCATTTTGGAGTGTTATGCATACCTCGTATTCACTTCAAAAGAATGTAAATGCGACACTTCCATGCTAGGATATAGCGTTTGCAGATGTCTACGTATCGTAGCAATAGAGTTCTAATGCTTCTTAAAACGAGATGTCGCATTTCATTTCTATGTTTCGTGATAAGATATAATATTCATTTTGGAGTGTTATGTATACCTCGTATTCACTTCCAGAGAATGTAAATGCGACACTTCCATGCTAGGAAATAGCGTTTGCAGATGTCTACGTATATCAGCAATAGAGTTCTAATGCTTCTCAAAACGCGATATAGCACCTCATTCCTATGTTTCATAATAAGATATAATATTCTTTGCGAAGTGTCATGTATACCTCGTATTCGTTTCAAAAGAATGTCAGTGCGACACCTACATGCTAGGAAATAGCGTTTGCAGATGTCTACGTACCGTAGCAATAGAGTTCTAATGCTTCCTAAAGCGCGGTATCGCATCTCACATCCATATTTCATGATAAGATATAATATTCATTGCGGAGTATCATGTATACCTCGTATTCACTTCAAAAGAATGTAAATGCGACACTTCCATGCTAGGAAATAGCGTTTGCAGATGTCTACGTCTCGTAGCCATAAAGTTCTAATGCTTCTTAAAACGAGATGTCGCATTTCATTACCATGTGTAGTGATAAGATATAATATTCATTTTGGAGTGTTATGTATACCTCGTATTCACTTCAAAAGAATGTAAATGCGACACTTGCTTGCTAGGAAATATTGTTTGCAGATGTCTACGTATCGTAGCAATAGAGTTCTAATGCTTCTTAAAACGAGATGTCGCATTTCATTTCTATGTTTCGTGATAAGGTATAATATTCATTGCGAAGTGTCATGTATACCTCGTACTCACTTCAAAAGAATGTAAGTGCGACACCTACATGCTAGGAAATAGCGTTTGCAGATGTCTACGTATCGTAGCAATAGTGTTCTAATGCTTCTTAAAACGCGATTTCGCATCTCACTTCTATGTTTTATGATAAGATATAATATTCATTGCGAAGTGTCATGTATACCTCGTATTCACTTCAAAAGAATGTAAATGCGACACTTCCATGCTAGGAAATAGCGTTTGCAGATGTCTACGTATCGTAGCAATAGTGTTCTAATGCTTCTTAAAACGCGATTTCGCATCTCACTTCTATGTTTTATGATAAGATATAATATTCATTGCGAAGTGTCATGTATACCTCGTATTCACTTCAAAAGAATGTAAATGCGACACTTCCATGCTAGGAAATAGCGTTTGCAGATGTCTACGTCTCGTAGCCATAGAGTTCTAATGCTTCTTAAAACGAGATGTCGCATTTCATTACCATGTGTAGTGATAAGATATAATATTCATTTTGGATTGTTATGTATACCTCGTATTCACTTCAAAAGAATGTAAATGCGACACTTGCTTGCTAGGAAATATTGTTTGCAGATGTCTACGTATCGTAGCAATAGAGTTCTAATGCTTCTTAAAACGAGATGTCGCATTTCATTTCTATGTTTCGTGATAAGGTATAATATTCATTGCGAAGTGTCATGTATACCTCGTACTCACTTCAAAAGAATGTAAGTGCGACACCTACATGCTAGGAAATAGCGTTTGCAGATGTCTACGTACCGCAGCAATAGAGTTCTAATGCTTCTTAAAACGCGATATCGCATCTCACTTCTATGTTTCATGATAAGATATAATATTCATTGCGAAGTGTCATGTATACCTCGTATTCACTTCAAAGGTATGTAAATGCGACACTTCCATGCTAGAAAATAGCGTTTGTAGATGTCTACGGATCGTAGCAATAGAGTTCTAATGCTTCCCAAAACGCGATATCGCATCTCACTTCTATGTTTCATGATAGGATATAATATTCATTGCGAAGTGTCATGTATATCTCGTATTCACTACAAAGGAATGTAAACGCGACGCTTCCATGCTAGGAAATAGCGGTTGCAGATGTCTACGGATCGTAGCAATAGAGTTCTAATGCTTCCCAAAACGCGATATCGCATCTCACTTCTATGTTTCATGATCGGATATAATATTCATTGCGAAGTGTCATGTATATCTCGTATTCACTTCAAAGGAATGTAAACGCGACGCTTCCATGCTAGGAAATAGCGGTTGCAGATGTTTACGTATCGTAGCAATAGAGTTCTAATGCTTCTTAAAATGAGATGTCGCACTTCATTTCTATGCTTCGTGATAAGATATAATATTCATTTTGGAGTGTTATGTATACCTCGTATTCACTTCAAGAGAATGTAAATGCGACACTTCCATGCTAGGAAATAGCGTTTGCAGATGTCTACGTATATTAGCAATAGAGTTCTAATGCTTCTCAAAACGCGATATAGCACCTCATTCCTATGTTTCATGATAAGATATAATATTCTTTGCGAAGTGTCATGTATACCTCGTATTCGCTTCAAAAGAATGTCAGTGCGACACCTACATGCTAGGAAATAGCGTTTGCAGATGTCTACGTACCGTAGCAATAGAGTTCTAATGCTTCCTAAAACGCGGTATCGCATCTCACACCTATGTTTCATGATAAGATATAATATTCATTGCGAAGTGTTATGTATACCTCGTATTCACTTCAAAAGAATGTAAATGCGACACTTCCATGCTAGAAAATAGCGTTTGCAGATGTCTACGTCTCGTAGCCATAGAGTTCTAATGCTTCTTAAAACGAGATGTCGCATTTCATTACATGTGTAGTGATAAGATATAATATTCATTTTGGAGTGTTATGTATACCTCGTATTCACTTCAAAAGAATGTAAATGCGACACTTGCTTGCTAGGAAATATTGATTGCAGATGTCTACGTATCGTAGCAATAGAGTTCTAATGCTTCTTAAAACGAGATGTGGCATTTCATTTCTATGTTTCGTGATAAGGTATAATATTCATTGCGAAGTGTCATGTATACCTCGTACTCACTTCAAAAGAATGTAAGTGCGACACCTACATGCTAGGAAATAGCGTTTGCAGATGTCTACGTACCGTAGCAATAGAGTTCTAATGCTTCTTAAAACGCGATATCGCATCTCACTTCTATGTTTCATGATAAGATATAATATTCATTGCGAAGTGTCATGTATACCTCGTATTCACTTCAAAGGTATGTAAATGCGACACTTCCATTCTAGAAAATAGCGTTTGTAGATGTCTACGGATCGGAGCAATAGAGTTCTAATGCTTCCCAAAACGCGATATCGCATCTCACTTCTATGTTTCATGATAGGATATAATATTCATTGCGAAGTGTCATGTATATCTCGTATTCACTTCAAAGGAATGTAAACGCGACGCTTCCATGCTAGGAAATAGCGGTTGCAGATGTCTACGGATCGTAGCAATAGAGTTCTAATGCTTCCCAAAACGCGATATCGCATCTCACTTCTATGTTTCATGATAGGATATAATATTCATTGCGAAGTGTTATGTATATCTCGTATTCACTTCAAAGGAATGTAAACGCGACGCTTCCATGCTAGGAAATAGCGGTTGCAGATGTTTACGTATCGTAGCAATAGAGTTCTAATGCTTCTTAAAAAGAGATGTCGCACTTCATTTCTATGCTTCGTGATAAGATATAATATTCATTTTGGAGTGTTATGTATACCGCGTATTCACTTCAAGAGAATGTAAATGCGACACTTCCATGCTAGGAAATAGCGTTTGCAGATGTCTACGTATATTAGCAATAGAGTTCTAATGCTTCTCAAAACGCGATATAGCACCTCATTCCTATGTTTCATGATAAGATATAATATTCTTTGCGAAGTGTCATGTATACCTCGTATTCGCTTCAAAAGAATGTCAGTGCGACACCTACGTGCTAGGAAATAGCGTTTGCAGATGTCTACGTACCGTAGCAATACAGTTCTAATGCTTCCTAAAACGCGGTATCGCATCTCACACCTATGTTTCATGATAAGATATAATATTCATTGCGAAGTGTCATGTATACCTCGTATTCACTTCAAAAGAATGTAAATGCGACACTTCCATGCTAGGAAATAACGTTTGCAGATGTCTACGTATCGTAGCAATAGTGTTCTAATGCTTCTTAAAACGCGATTTCGCATCTCACTTCTATGTTTCATGATAAGACATAATATTCATTGCGAAGTGTCATGTATACCTCGTATTCACTTCAAAAGAATGTAAATGCGACACTTCCATGCTAGGAAATAGCGTTTGCAGATGTCTACGTCTCGTAGCCATAGAGTTCTAATGCTTCTTAAAACGAGATGTCGCATTTCATTACCATGTGTAGTGATAAGATATAATATTCATTTTGGAGTGTTATGTATACCTCGTATTCACTTCAAAAGAATGTAAATGCGACACTTGCTTGCTAGGAAATATTGTTTGCAGATGTCTACGTATCGTAGCAATAGAGTTCTAATGCTTCTTAAAACGAGATGTCGCATTTCATTTCTATGTTTCGTGATAAGGTATAATATTCATTGCGAAGTGTCATGTATACCTCGTACTCACTTCAAAAGAATGTAAGTGCGACACCTACATGCTAGGAAATAGCGTTTGCAGATGTCTACGTACCGTAGCAATAGAGTTCTAATGCTTCTTAAAACGCGATATCGCATCTCACTTCTATGTTTCATGATAAGATATAATATTCATTGCGAAGTGTCATGTATACCTCGTATTCACTTCAAAGGTATGTAAATGCGACACTTCCATGCTAGAAAATAGTGTTTGTAGATGCCTACGGATCGTAGCAATAGAGTTCTAATGCTTCCCAAAACGCGATATCGCATCTCACTTCTATGTTTCATGATAGGATATAATATTCATTGCGAAGTGTCATGTATATCTCGTATTCACTTCAAAGGAATGTAAACGCGACGCTTCCATGCTAGGAAATAGCGGTTGCAGATGTCTACGGATCGTAGCAATAGAGTTCTAATGCTTCCCAAAACGCGATATCGCATCTCACTTCTATGTTTCATGATCGGATATAATATTCATTGCGAAGTGTCATGTATATCTCGTATTCACTTCAAAGGAATGTAAACGCGACGCTTCCATGCTAGGAAATAGCGGTTGCAGATGTTTACGTATCGTAGCAATAGAGTTCTAATGCTTCTTAAAATGAGATGTCGCACTTCATTTCTATGCTTCGTGATGAGATATAATATTCATTTTGGAGTGTTATGTATACCTCGTATTCACTTCAAGAGAATGTAAATGCGACACTTCCATGCTAGGAAATAGCGTTTGCAGATGTCTACGTATATTAGCAATAGAGTTCTAATGCTTCTCAAAACGCGATATAGCACCTCATTCCTATGTTTCATGATAAGATATAATATTCTTTGCGAAGTGTCATGTATACCTCGTATTCGCTTCAAAAGAATGTCAGTGCGACACCTACATGCTAGGAAATAGCGTTTGCAGATGTCTACGTACCGTAGCAATAGAGTTCTAATGCTTCCTAAAACGCGGTATCGCATCTCACACCTATGTTTCATGATAAGATATAATATTCATTGCGAAGTGTTATGTATACCTCGTATTCACTTCAAAAGAATGTAAATGCGACACTTCCATGCTAGGAAATAGCGTTTGCAGATGTCTACGTATCGTAGCAATAGTGTTCTAATGCTTCTTAAAACGCGATTTCGCATCTCACTTCTATGTTTCATGATAAGATATAATATTCATTGCGAAGTGTCATGTATACCTCGTATTCACTTCAAAAGAATGTAAATGCGACACTTCCATGCTAGAAAATAGCGTTTGCAGATGTCTACGTCTCGTAGCCATAGAGTTCTAATGCTTCTTAAAACGAGATGTCGCATTTCATTACCATGTGTAGTGACAAGATATAATATTCATTTTGGAGTGTTATGTATACCTCGTATTCACTTCAAAAGAATGTAAATGCGACACTTGCTCGCTAGGAAATATTGATTGCAGATGTCTACGTATCGTAGCAATAGAGTTCTAATGCTTCTTAAAACGAGATGTGGCATTTCATTTCTATGTTTCGTGATAAGGTATAATATTCATTGCGAAGTGTCATGTATACCTCGTACTCACTTCAAAAGAATGTAAGTGCGACACCTACATGCTAGGAAATAGCGTTTGCAGATGTCTACGTACCGTAGCAATAGAGTTCTAATGCTTCTTAAAACGCGATATCGCATCTCACTTCTATGTTTCATGATAAGATATAATATTCATTGCGAAGTGTCATGTATACCTCGTATTCACTTCAAGAGAATGTAAATGCGACACTTCCATGCTAGGAAATAGCGTTTGCAGATGTCTACGTATATTAGCAATAGAGTTCTAATGCTTCTCAAAACGCGATATAGCACCTCATTCCTATGTTTCATGATAAGATATAATATTCTTTGCGAAGTGTCATGTATACCTCGTATTCGCTTCAAAAGAATGTCAGTGCGACACCTACATGCTAGGAAATATCGTTTGCAGATGTCTACGTACCGTAGCAATAGAGTTCTAATGCTTCCTAAAACGCGGTATCGCATCTCACACCTATGTTTCATGATAAGATATAATATTCATTGCGAAGTGTCATGTATACCTCGTATTCACTTCAAAAGAATGTAAATGCGACACTTCCATGCTAGGAAATAGCGTTTGCAGATGTCTACGTATCGTAGCAATAGTGTTCTAATGCTACTTAAAACGCGATTTCGCATCTCACTTCTATGTTTCATGATAAGATATAATATTCATTGCGAAGTGTCATGTATACCTCGTATTCACTTCAAAAGAATGTAAATGCGACACTTCCATGCTAGGAAATAGCGTTTGCAGATGTCTACGTCTCGTAGCCATAGAGTTCTAATGCTTCTTAAAACGAGATGTCGCATTTCATTACCATGTGTAGTGATAAGATATAATATTCATTTTGGAGTGTTATGTATACCTCGTATTCACTTCAAAAGAATGTAAATGCGACACTTGCTTGCTAGGAAATATTGTTTGCAGATGTCTACGTATCGTAGCAATAGAGTTCTAATGCTTCTTAAAACGAGATGTCGCATTTCATTTCTATGTTTCGTGATAAGGTATAATATTCATTGCGAAGTGTCATGTATACCTCGTACTCACTTCAAAAGAATGTAAGTGCGACACCTACATGCTAGGAAATAGCGTTTGCAGATGTCTACGTACCGTAGCAATAGAGTTCTAATGCTTCTTAAAACGCGATATCGCATCTCACTTCTATGTTTCATGATAAGATATAATATTCATTGCGAAGTGTCATGTATACCTCGTATTCACTTCAAAGGTATGTAAATGCGACACTTCCATGCTAGAAAATAGTGTTTGTAGATGCCTACGGATCGTAGCAATAGAGTTCTAATGCTTCCCAAAACGCGATATCGCATCTCACTTCTATGTTTCATGATAGGATATAATATTCATTGCGAAGTGTCATGTATATCTCGTATTCACTTCAAAGGAATGTAAACGCGACGCTTCCATGCTAGGAAATAGCGGTTGCAGATGTCTACGGATCGTAGCAATAGAGTTCTAATGCTTCCCAAAACGCGATATCGCATCTCACTTCTATGTTTCATGATCGGATATAATATTCATTGCGAAGTGTCATGTATATCTCGTATTCACTTCAAAGGAATGTAAACGCGACGCTTCCATGCTAGGAAATAGCGGTTGCAGATGTTTACGTATCGTAGCAATAGAGTTCTAATGCTTCTTAAAATGAGATGTCGCACTTCATTTCTATGCTTCGTGATGAGATATAATATTCATTTTGGAGTGTTATGTATACCTCGTATTCACTTCAAGAGAATGTAAATGCGACACTTCCATGCTAGGAAATAGCGTTTGCAGATGTCTACGTATATTAGCAATAGAGTTCTAATGCTTCTCAAAACGCGATATAGCACCTCATTCCTATGTTTCATGATAAGATATAATATTCTTTGCGAAGTGTCATGTATACCTCGTATTCGCTTCAAAAGAATGTCAGTGCGACACCTACATGCTAGGAAATAGCGTTTGCAGATGTCTACGTACCGTAGCAATAGAGTTCTAATGCTTCCTAAAACGCGGTATCGCATCTCACACCTATGTTTCATGATAAGATATAATATTCATTGCGAAGTGTTATGTATACCTCGTATTCACTTCAAAAGAATGTAAATGCGACACTTCCATGCTAGGAAATAGCGTTTGCAGATGTCTACGTATCGTAGCAATAGTGTTCTAATGCTTCTTAAAACGCGATTTCGCATCTCACTTCTATGTTTCATGATAAGATATAATATTCATTGCGAAGTGTCATGTATACCTCGTATTCACTTCAAAAGAATGTAAATGCGACACTTCCATGCTAGAAAATAGCGTTTGCAGATGTCTACGTCTCGTAGCCATAGAGTTCTAATGCTTCTTAAAACGAGATGTCGCATTTCATTACCATGTGTAGTGACAAGATATAATATTCATTTTGGAGTGTTATGTATACCTCGTATTCACTTCAAAAGAATGTAAATGCGACACTTGCTCGCTAGGAAATATTGATTGCAGATGTCTACGTATCGTAGCAATAGAGTTCTAATGCTTCTTAAAACGAGATGTGGCATTTCATTTCTATGTTTCGTGATAAGGTATAATATTCATTGCGAAGTGTCATGTATACCTCGTACTCACTTCAAAAGAATGTAAGTGCGACACCTACATGCTAGGAAATAGCGTTTGCAGATGTCTACGTACCGTAGCAATAGAGTTCTAATGCTTCTTAAAACGCGATATCGCATCTCACTTCTATGTTTCATGATAAGATATAATATTCATTGCGAAGTGTCATGTATACCTCGTATTCACTTCAAAGGTATGTAAATGCGACACTTCCATTCTAGAAAATAGCGTTTGTAGATGTCTACGGATCGGAGCAATAGAGTTCTAATGCTTCCCAAAACGCGATATCGCATCTCACTTCTATGTTTCATGATAGGATATAATATTCATTGCGAAGTGTCATGTATATCTCGTATTCACTTCAAAGGAATGTAAACGCGACGCTTCCATGCTAGGAAATAGCGGTTGCAGATGTCTACGGATCGTAGCAATAGAGTTCTAATGCTTCCCAAAACGCGATATCGCATCTCACTTCTATGTTTCATGATAGGATATAATATTCATTGCGAAGTGTCATGTATATCTCGTATTCACTTCAAAGGAATGTAAACGCGACGCTTCCATGCTAGGAAATAGCGGTTGCAGATGTTTACGTATCGTAGCAATAGAGTTCTAATGCTTCTTAAAACGAGATGTCGCACTTCATTTCTATGCTTCGTGATAAGATATAATATTCATTTTGGAGTGTTATGTATACCTCGTATTCACTTCAAGAGAATGTAAATGCGACACTTCCATGCTAGGAAATAGCGTTTGCAGATGTCTACGTATATTAGCAATAGAGTTCTAATGCTTCTCAAAACGCGATATAGCACCTCATTCCTATGTTTCATGATAAGATATAATATTCTTTGCGAAGTGTCATGTATACCTCGTATTCGCTTCAAAAGAATGTCAGTGCGACACCTACATGCTAGGAAATATCGTTTGCAGATGTCTACGTACCGTAGCAATAGAGTTCTAATGCTTCCTAAAACGCGGTATCGCATCTCACACCTATGTTTCATGATAAGATATAATATTCATTGCGAAGTGTCATGTATACCTCGTATTCACTTCAAAAGAATGTAAATGCGACACTTCCATGCTAGGAAATAGCGTTTGCAGATGTCTACGTATCGTAGCAATAGTGTTCTAATGCTACTTAAAACGCGATTTCGCATCTCACTTCTATGTTTCATGATAAGATATAATATTCATTGCGAAGTGTCATGTATACCTCGTATTCACTTCAAAAGAATGTAAATGCGACACTTCCATGCTAGGAAATAGCGTTTGCAGATGTCTACGTCTCGTAGCCATAGAGTTCTAATGCTTCTTAAAACGAGATGTCGCATTTCATTATCATGTGTAGTGATAAGATATAATATTCATTTTGGAGTGTTATGTATACCTCGTATTCACTTCAAAAGAATGTAAATGCGACACTTGCTTGCTAGGAAATATTGTTTGCAGATGTCTACGTATCGTAGCAATAGAGTTCTAATGCTTCTTAAAACGAGATGTCGCATTTCATTTCTATGTTTCGTGATAAGGTATAATATTCATTGCGAAGTGTCATGTATACCTCGTACTCACATCAAAAGAATGTAAGTGCGACACCTACATGCTAGGAAATAGCGTTTGCAGATGTCTACGTACCGTAGCAATAGAGTTCTAATGCTTCTTAAAACGCGATATCGCATCTCACTTCTATGTTTCATGATAAGATATAATATTCATTGCGAAGTGTCATGTATACCTCGTATTCACTTCAAAGGTATGTAAATGCGACACTTCCATGCTTGAAAATAGCGTTTGTAGATGTCTACGGATCGTAGCAATAGAGTTCTAATGCTTCCCAAAACGCGATATCGCAACTCACTTCTATGTTTCATGATAGGATATAATATTCATTGCGAAGTGTCATGTATATCTCGTATTCACTTCAATGGAATGTAAACGCGACGCTTCCATGCTAGGAAATAGCGGTTGCAGATGTTTACGTATCGTAGCAATAGAGTTCTAATGCTTCTTAAAACGAGATGTCGCACTTCATTTCTATGCTTCGTGATAAGATATAATTTTCATTTTGGAGTGTTATGTATACCTCGTATTCACTTCAAGAGAATGTAAATGCGACACTTCCATGCTAGGAAATAGCGTTTGCAGATGTCTACGTATATTAGCAATAGAGTTCTAATGCTTCTCAAAACGCGATATAGCACCTCATTCCTATGTTTCATGATAAGATATAATATTCTTTGCGAAGTGTCATGTATACCTCGTATTCGCTTCAAAAGAATGTCAGTGCGACACCTACATGCTAAGAAATAGCGTTTGCAGATGTCTACGTACCGTAGCAATAGAGTTCTAATGCTTCCTAAAGCGCGGTATCGCATCTCACATTTATGTTTCATGATAAGATATAATATTCATTGCGGAGTATCATGTATACCTCGTATTCACTTCAAAAGAATGTAAATGCGACATTTCCATGCTAGGAAATAGCGTTTGCAAATATCTACGTACCGTAGCAATAGAGTTCTAATGCTTCTTAAAACGAGATGTCGCATTTCTTTTCTATGATTCGTGATAAGATATAATATTCATTTTGGAGTGTTATGCATACCTCGTATTCACTTCAAAAGAATGTAAATGCGACACTTCCATGCTAGGATATAGCGTTTGCAGATGTCTACGTATCGTAGCAATAGAGTTCTAATGCTTCTTAAAACGAGATGTCGCATTTCATTTCTATGTTTAATGATAAGATATAATATTCATTTTGGAGTGTTATGTATACCTCGTATTCACTTCAAAAGAATGTAAATGGGACACTTCCTTGCTAGGAAATATTGTTTGCAGATGTCTACGTATCGTAGCAATAGAGTTCTAATGCTTTTTAAAACGTGATGTCGCATTTCATTTCTATGTTTCGTGATAAGATATAATATTCATTTTGGAGTGTTATGTATACCTCGTATTCACTTCAAAAGAATGTAAATGTGACACTTCCATGCTAGGAAATAGCGTTTGCAGATGTCTACGGATCGTAGCAATAGAGTTCTAATGCTTCTTAAAACGAGATGTCGCATTTCATTTCTATGTTTCGTGATATGATATAATATTCATTGCGAAGTGTCATGTATACCTCGTATTCACTTCAAAAGAATGTGAATGCGACACTTCCTTGCTAGGAAATATTGTTTGCAGATGTCTACGTATCGTAGCAATAGAGTTCTAATGCTTTTTAAAACGTGATGTCGCATTTCATTTCTATGTTTCGTGATAAGATATAATATTCATTTTGGAGTGTTATGTATACCTCGTATTCACTTCAAAAGAATGTAAATGTGACACTTCCATGCTAGGAAATAGCGTTTGCAGATGTCTACGGATCGTAGCAATAGAGTTCTAATGCTTCTTAAAACGAGATGTCGCATTTCATTTCTATGTTTCGTGATATGATATAATATTCATTGCGAAGTGTCATGTATACCTCGTATTCACTTCAAAAGAATGTGAATGCGACACTTCCTTGCTAGGAAATATTGTTTGCAGATGTCTACGTATCGTAGCAATGGAGTTCTAATGCTTCTTAAAACGCGATATCGCATCTAACTTCCATGTTTCATGATAAGATATAATATTCATTGTAAAGTGTTATGTATACCTCGTATTCACTTCAAAAGAATGTAAATGTGACACTTCCATGCTAGGAAATAGCGTTTGCAGATGTCTACGTATCGCAGCAATAGTGTTCTAATGCTTCTTAAAACGAGATGTCGCATTTCATATCTATGTTTCGTGATGAGATATAATATTCATTGTAGAGTGTTATGTACACCTCGTATTCACTTCAAAAGAATGTGAATGCGACACACCCTTGCTAGGAAATATTGTTTGCAGATGTCAACGTATCGTAGCAATAGAGTTCTAATGCTTCTTAAAACGTGATGTCGCATTTTATTTCTATGTATCGTGATAAGATATAATATTCATTTTGGAGTGTTATGTATAGCTCGTATTCACTTCAAAAGAATGTAAATGTGACACTTCCATGCTAGGAAATAGCGTTTGCAGATGTCTACGTATCGCAGCAATAGTGTTCTAATGCTACTTAAAACGAGATGTCGCATTTCATTTCTTTGTTTCGTCATAAGGTATAATATTCATTGTAGAGTGTTATGTATACCTCGTATTCACTTCAGAAGAATGTAAATGCGACACTTCCATGCTAGGAAATAGCGTTTGCAGATGTCTACGGATCCCAGCAATAAAGTTCTAATGCTTCCTAAAACGCGATATCGCATCTCACTTCTATGTTTCATGATAAGATATAATATTCATTGCGAAGTGTCATGTATACCTAGTATTCACTTCAAAGAAATGTAGATGCGACACTTCCATGCTAGGGAATAGCGTTTGCAGATGTCTACGTATCGTAGCAATGGTGTTCTAATGCTTCTAAAAACGAGATGTCGCATTTCATTTCTATGTTTCGTGATAGGATATAATCTTCATTTTGGAGTGTTATGTATACCTCGTACTCACTTCAAAAGAATGTAAATGTGACACTTCCATCCTAGGAAATAGCGTTTGCAGATTTCTGCGTATATTAGCAATAGAGTTCTAATGCTTCTCAAAACGCGATATAGCATCTCATTCCTATGTTTCATGATAATATATAATATTCTTTGCGAAGTGTCATGTATATCTCGTATTCACTTCAAAAGAATGTAAATGCGACACTTCCATGCTAGGAAATAGCGTTTGCAGATGTCTACGTATCGTAGCAATAGAGTTCTAATGCTTCTTAAAACGAGATGTCGCATTTCTTTTCTATGTTTCGTTATATGATATAATATTCATTTTGGAGTGTTATGTATACCTCGCATTCACTTCAAAGGAATGTAAATGCGACACTTCCTTCCTAGGAAATATTGTTTGCAGATGTTTACGTATCGTAGCAATAGACTTCTAATGCTTCTTAAAACGCGATATCGCATCTCACATCTATGTTTCATGATAAGGTATAATATTCATTGCGAAGTGTCATGTATACCTCGTATTCACTTCAAAAGAATGTATGTGAGACACATACATGCTAGGAAATAGCGTTTGCAGATATCTACGTACCGTAGCAATAGAGTTCTAATGCTTCCTAAAACGCGGTATCGCATCTCACACCTATGTTTCATGATAAGATATAATATTCATTGCGGAGTATCATGTATACCTCGTATTCAGTTCAAAAGAATGTAAATGCGACACTTCCATGCTAGGAAATAGCGTTTGCAGATGTCTACGTATCGTAGCAATAGAGTTCTAATGCTTCTTAAAACGAGATGTCGCATTTCATTTCTATGTTTCGTGATAAGATATAATATTCATTTTGGAGTGTTATGTATACCTCGTACTCACTTCAAAAGAATGTAAATGTGACACTTCCATGCTGGGAAATAGCGTTTGCAGATGTCTACGTATCATAGCAAATAGAGTTCTAATGCTTCTTAAAACGCGATATCGCATCTCACTTCTATGTTTCATGATAAGATATAATATTCATTTTGGAGTGTTATGTATACCTCGTATTCACTTCAAAAGAATGTAAATGTGACACTTCCATGCTAGGAAATAGCGTTTGCAGATGTCTACGGATCGTAGCAATAGAGTTCTAATGCTTCTTAAAACGAGATGTCGCATTTCATTTCTATGTTTCGTGATATGATATAATATTCATTGCGAAGTGTCATGTATACCTCGTATTCACTTCAAAGGTATGTAAATGCGACACTTCCATGCTTGAAAATAGCGTTTGCAGATGTCTACGTATCGTAGCAATAGAGTTCTAATGCTTCCTAAAACGCGATATCGCATCACACTTCAATGTTTCATGATAAGATATAATATTCAATGCGAAGTGTCATGTATATCTCGTATTCACTTCAAAGGAATGTAAACGCGACGCTTCCATGCTAGGAAATAGCGGTTGCAGATGTTTACGTATCGTAGCAATAGAGTTCTAATGCTTCTTAAAACGAGATGTCGCACTTCATTTCTATGCTTCGTGATAAGATATAATTTTCATTTTGGAGTGTTATGTATACCTCGTATTCACTTCAAGAGAATGTAAATGCGACACTTCCATGCTAGGAAATAGCGTTTGCAGATGTCTACGTATATTAGCAATAGAGTTCTAATGCTTCTCAAAACGCGATATAGCACCTCATTCCTATGTTTCATGATAAGATATAATATTCTTTGCGAAGTGTCATGTATACCTCGTATTCGCTTCAAAAGAATGTCAGTGCGACACCTACATGCTAAGAAATAGCGTTTGCAGATGTCTACGTACCGTAGCAATAGAGTTCTAATGCTTCCTAAAGCGCGGTATCGCATCTCACATCTATGTTTCATGATAAGATATAATATTCATTGCGGAGTATCATGTATACCTCGTATTCACTTCAAAAGAATGTAAATGCGACATTTCCATGCTATGAAATAGCGTTTGCAAATATCTACGTACCGTAGCAATAGAGTTCTAATGCTTCTTAAAACGAGATGTCGCATTTCTTTTCTATGATTCGTGATAAGATATAATATTCATTTTGGAGTGTTATGCATACCTCGTATTCACTTCAAAAGAATGTAAATGCGACACTTCCATGCTAGGATATAGCGTTTGCAGATGTCTACGTATCGTAGCAATAGAGTTCTAATGCTTCTTAAAACGAGATGTCGCATTTCATATCTATGTTTCGTGATGAGATATAATATTCATTGTAGAGTGTTATGTATACCTCGTATTCACTTCAAAAGAATGTGAATGCGACACATCCTTGCTAGGAAATATTGTTTGCAGATGTCAACGTATCGTAGCAATAGAGTTCTAATGCTTCTTAAAACGTGATGTCGCATTTTATTTCTATGTATCGTGATAAGATATAATATTCATTTTGGAGTGTTATGTATAGCTCGTATTCACTTCAAAAGAATGTAAATGTGACACTTCCATGCTAGGAAATAGCGTTTGCAGATGTCTACGTATCGCAGCAATAGTGTTCTAATGCTTCTTAAAACGAGATGTCGCATTTCATTTCTTTGTTTCGTCATAAGGTATAATATTCATTGTAGAGTGTTATGTATACCTCGTATTCACTTCAGAAGAATGTAAATGCGACACTTCCATGCTAGGAAATAGCGTTTGCAGATGTCTACGGATCCCAGCAATAAAGTTCTAATGCTTCCTAAAACGCGATATCGCATCTCACATCTATGTTTCATGATAAGGTATAATATTCATTGCGAAGTGTCATGTATACCTCGTATTCACTTCAAAAGAATGTATGTGAGACACCTACATGCTAGGAAATAGCGTTTGCAGATATCTACGTACCGTAGCAATAGAGTTCTAATGCTTCCTAAAACGCGGTATCGCATCTCACACCTATGTTTCATGATAAGATATAATATTCATTGCGGAGTATCATGTATACCTCGTATTCAGTTCAAAAGAATGTAAATGCGACACTTCCATGCTAGGAAATAGCGTTTGCAGATGTCTACGTATCGTAGCAATAGAGTTCTAATGCTTCTTAAAACGAGATGTCGCATTTCATTTCTATGTTTCGTGATAAGATATAATATTCATTTTGGAGTGTTATGTATACCTCGTACTCACTTCAAAAGAATGTAAATGTGACACTTCCATGCTGGGAAATAGCGTTTGCAGATGTCTACGTATCATAGCAAATAGAGTTCTAATGCTTCTTAAAACGCGATATCGCATCTCACTTCTATGTTTCATGATAAGATATAATATTCATTTTGGAGTGTTATGTATACCTCGTATTCACTTCAAAAGAATGTAAATGTGACACTTCCATGCTAGGAAATAGCGTTTGCAGATGTCTACGGATCGTAGCAATAGAGTTCTAATGCTTCTTAAAACGAGATGTCGCATTTCATTTCTATGTTTCGTGATATGATATAATATTCATTGCGAAGTGTCATGTATGCCTCGTATTCACTTCAAAGGAATGTGAATGCGACACTTCCTTGCTAGGAAATATTGTTTGCAGATGTCTACGTATCGTAGCAATAGAGTTCTAATGCTTCCTAAAACGCGATATCGCATCACACTTCAATGTTTCATGATAAGATATAATATTCAATGCGAAGTGTCATGCATACCTCGTATTCACTTCAAAAGATTGTAAATGCGACACTTCCTTGCTAGGAAATAGCGTTTGCAGATGCCTCCGTATCGAAAAAATAGTGTTCTAATGCTTCCTAAAATGCGATATCGCATCTCATTTCTATGTTTCATTATAAGATATAATATACATTGCGAAGTGTCATGTATACCTTGTATTCACTTCAATAGAATGTAAATGCGACTATTCCTTGCTAGGAAATAGCGTTTGCAGATGTCTACGTATCGCAGCAATTGTGTTCTAATGCTTCTTAAAACGAGATGTCGCATTTCATTTCTATGTTTAGTGATAAGATATAATACTCATTTTGGAGTGTTATGTATACCTCGTATTCACTTCAAAAGAATGTAAATGCGACACTTCCTTGCTAGGAAATAGCGCTTGCAGATGTCTACGTATCATAGCAATATTGTTCTAATGCTTCTTAAAACGAGATGTCGCATTTCAATTCTATGTTTCGTGATAAGGTATAATATTCATTGTAGATTGTTATGTATACCTCGTATTCACTTCAAAAGAATGTAAATGCGACACTTCCATGCTAGGAAATAGCGTTTGCAGATGTCTACGGATCATAGCAATAGAGTTCTAATGCTTCCTAAAACGCGATATCGCATCTCACTTCTATGTTTCATGATAAGATATAATATTCATTGCGAAGGGTCATGTATACCTCGTGTTCACTTCAAAAGAATGTAAATGCGACACATACATGCTAGGAAATAGCGTTTGCAGATGTCTACGTATCGTAGCAATAGAGTTCTAATGCTTCCTAAAACGCGATATCGCATCACACTTCTATGTTTCATGATAAGATATAATATTCATTGCGAAGTGTCATGTATACCTCGTATTCACTTCAAAGAAATGTAAATGCGACACTTCCATGCTAGGAAATAGCGTTTGCAGATGTCTACGTATCGTAGCAATAGAGTTCTAATGCTTCCTAAAACGCGATATCGCTTCTCACCTCTATGTTTCATGATAAGATATAATATTCATTGCGTAGGGTCATGTATACCTCGTGTTCACTTCAAAAGAATGTAAATGCGACACATACATGCTAGGAAATAGCGTTTGCAGATGTCTACGTATCGTAGCAATAGAGTTCTAATGCTTCCTAAAACGCGATATCGCATCACACTTCTATGTTTCATGATAAGATATAATATTCATTGCGAAGTGTCATGTATACCTCGTATTCACTTCAAAGAAATGTAAATGCGACACTTCCATGCTAGGAAATAGCGTTTGCAGATGTCTACGTATCGTAGCAATAGAGTTCTAATGCTTCCTAAAACGCGATATCGCATCTCACATCTATGTTTCATGATAATATATAATATTCATTGCGAAGTGTCATGTATACCTCGTATTAACTTCAAAAGAATGTAAATGCGACACATACATGCTAGGAAATAGCGGTTGCAGATGTTTACGTATCGTAGCAATAGAGTTCTAATGCTTCTTAAAACGAGATGTCGCATTTCATTTCTATGTTTCGTGATAAGGTATAATATTCATTTTGGAGTGTTATGTATACCTCGTATTCACTTCAAGAGAATGTAAATGCGACACTTCCATGCTAGGAAATAGCGTTTGCAGATGTCTACGTATCGTAGCAATAGAGTTCTAATGCTTCCAAAAACGCGATATCGCTTCTCACCTCTATGTTTCATGATAAGATATAATATTCATTGCGTAGGGTCATGTATACCTCGTGTTCACTTCAAAAGAATGTAAATGCGACACATACATGCTAGGAAATAGCGTTTGCAGATGTCTACGTATCGTAGCAATAGAGTTCTAATGCTTCCTAAAACGCGATATCGCATCACACTTCTATGTTTCATGATAAGATATAATATTCATTGCGAAGTGTCATGTATACCTCGTATTCACTTCAAAGAAATGTAAATGCGACACTTCCATGCTGGGAAATAGCGTTTGCAGATGTCTACGTATCGTAGCAATAGAGTTCTAATGCTTCCTAAAACGGGATATCGCATCTCACTTCTATGTGTCATGATGAGATATAATATTCATTGCGAAGTGTCATGTTTATCTCGTATTCCCGTCAAAAGAATGTAAATGCGACACTTCCATGCTTGGAAATGGCGTATGCAGATGTCTCCGCATCGAGGCAGTAGGGTTCTAAAGCTTCTTAAAGCGCGATATCGCATCTCACTTCTATGTTTCATGATAAGATATAATATTCATTGCGACGTGTCACGTATACCTCGCATACACTTCAGATGAATGTAAACGCGAGTTTTCCTTGCTAGGAAAAAGCGTTTGTAGATGTCTCCGCATCGAGGCAATAGGGTCCTAGTACTTCTTAAAACGCGATATCGCATCTTACTTCTATGTTTCATGATAAGATATAATGTTCATTACGAAGTGTCATGTATACCTCGTAATCACTTCAAAAGAATGTAAATGCGACACTTCCTTGTCAGGAAATAGCGTTTGCAGATGTCTACGTATCGAAGAAATAGTGTTCTAATGCTTCTTAAAACGAGATGTCGCATTTCATTTCTATGTTTCGTGATAAGGTATAATATTCATTGTAGATTGTTATGTATACCTCGTATTCACTTCAAAAGAATGTAAATGCGACACTTCCATGCTAGGAAATAGCGTTTGCAGATGTCTACGGATCATAGCAATAGAGTTCTAATGCTTCCTAAAACGCGATATCGCATCTCACTTCTATGTTTCATGATAAGATATAATATTCATTGCGAAGGGTCATGTATACCTCGTGTTCACTTCAAAAGAATGTAAATGCGACACATACATGCTAGGAAATAGCGTTTGCAGATGTCTACGTATCGTAGCAATAGAGTTCTAATGCTTCCTAAAACGCGATATCGCATCACACTTCTATGTTTCATGATAAGATATAATATTCATTGCGAAGTGTCATGTATACCTCGTATTCACTTCAAAGAAATGTAAATGCGACACTTCCATGCTGGGAAATAGCGTTTGCAGATGTCTACGTATCGTAGCAATAGAGTTCTAATGCTTCCTAAAACGGGATATCGCATCTCACTTCTATGTGTCATGATGAGATATAATATTCATTGCGAAGTGTCATGTTTATCGCGTATTCCCGTCAAAAGAATGTAAATGCGACACTTCCATGCTTGGAAATGGCGTATGCAGATGTCTCCGCATCGAGGCAGTAGGGTTCTAAAGCTTCTTAAAGCGCGATATCGCATCTCACTTCTATGTTTCATGATAAGATATAATATTCATTGCGACGTGTCACGTATACCTCGCATACACTTCAGATGAATGTAAACGCGAGTTTTCCTTGCTAGGAAAAAGCGTTTGTAGATGTCTCCGCATCGAGGCAATAGGGTCCTAGTACTTCTTAAAACGCGATATCGCATCTTACTTCTATGTTTCATGATAAGATATAATGTTCATTACGAAGTGTCATGTATACCTCGTAATCACTTCAAAAGAATGTAAATGCGACACTTCCTTGTCAGGAAATAGCGTTTGCAGATGTCTACGTATCGAAGAAATAGTGTTCTATTGCTTCTTATAACGCGATATGGCATATCACTCCTATGTTTCATGATAAGATATAATATTCTTTACGAAGTGTCATGTATACCTCGCATACACTTCAAATGAATGTAAATGCGAGATTTCCTTGCTTGGAAATAGCGTTTGCAGAAGTCTACGTATCGTAGGAAGAGAATTCTAATGCTTCTTAAATCGCGATATCGCATATCCTTTCTATGTTTCGTTGATAAGATATAATATTCATTGCGAACTGTCATGTATACCTCGTATTCCGTTCAAAAGGATGTAAATGCGACTCTTCCTTGCCAGGAAATAGCGTTTGCAGATGTCTCCGCATCGGGGCAATAGGGTTCTAATGCTCCTTCCAACGCGATATCGCATCTCATTTCTATGTTTCATGATAAGATGTAATATTCATTACGAAGTGTCATATATACCTCGTATTCACTTCAAATGAATGTGAATGCTACACTTCCATGATAGGAAATAGCGTTTGCAGAAGTCTACGTATCGTAGCAATAGAGTTCTAATGCTTCTCAAAACGAGATGTCGCATCCCATTTCTATGTTTCATGATAAGATATAATATTCATTGCGAATTGTCATGTATACTTCGTATTCACTTCAAAAGATTGCAAATGCGGCACTGCCTTCCTAGGCAGTAGCGTTTCGAGATATCTGCGTATCGTAGCAATAGAGTTCTAATGCATCTTAAGACGAGATATCGCATTTCATTTCTATGTTTTATGATAAGACATAATATTCACTGCGAAGTGTCATGTATACCTCGTATTCACTTCAAAAGAATGCAAATGCTACACATCCGCTCTAGGAAAAGGCGTTTGCAAATGTCTACGTATCCTAGCTATAGAGTTCTAAAGCTTCTTAAAACACGATATCGCATCTCATTTCTATGTTTCATGATAAATATAATATTCATTGCGAAGTGTCATGTATACCACGTATTCACTTCAAAAGATTGTAAAGGCGACACTTCCATGATAGGAAATAGCTTTTGCAGAAGTCTACGGATCGTAGCAATAGAGTTCTAATGCTTCTCAAAACGCGATATCGGATCTCTTTTCTACGTTTCATGATAAGATATAATATTCATTGCGAAGTGTCATGTATACCTCGTATTCACTCCAAAAGAATGTAAAAGCGACAATTCCATGCTAGGAAATAGCGTTTGCAGAAGTCTACGTATCGTAGCAATAGAGTTCCAATGCTTCTCAAAACGCGATATCGGATCTCATTTCTACGTTTCATGATAAGATATATTATTCATTGCGAAGTGTTATGTATACCTCGTCTACACTTCAAAAGAAAGCAAATGCCGCACTTCTTGGCTAGGAAATTGCGTTTCTAGATGTCAACGCATCGAAGCAGTAGATTTCTAATTCTTTATAAAACGCGATATCGCATATCAGTTCTAAGTCACATGATAAGATGTAATTTCAATGCAACGCGTTATCTATATCTCCTCTACACATCAAATGAATGTAAATGCATCACTTCCTTGCTACGGAATTTCGTTTCTATATCTGAAGGTTTAGAAGCAATAGAGTTCTAGTGCTTCGTAAAACGCGGCTGCGCATCTTACTTCTATATTTCATGATAAGATGTAATATTCATAGCATCGCGTTATGTTTATCTGCTTCTGCACATGAATTGAGTGTGAACCCTACACTTTCTTGCCCGGGGATAGCGTTTCTAGATGTCCAAGTGTCGAAGCATTTAATTTATCATGCTTCATGCACCTCAATATCGCATTTCATATAAACAGTTCAAAGTAAGTTAGAAGGTTGTAAAGCTCTATGCATCGCATTATGCTTATCTGCTTTTGTGCTTTATAATGCTCTGGGATGTGAGAAGGTCGTCAACCATCCTTAACCCCCTAAATAGAAGTCAAAAGTCCAGCGGCCCTGCAGGTGGGCCATGGGAGCGCGGCGCGCGAGGCGCTACGCAATTTAAATTATCAGGGGGATCCTCTCAGTGACACCCAAGGGGGCGAGAAGAGGAAATCGCCGAAATCCACTGATCGATAGACTCGAACAATACCGAAGCCTACAGCCCACTCCACCAAGGAGCCCCGAGGAGGATGCAGGAGACCCGAGGACCACCAGCGAATTCAAGGAACCTGAAGAAGAGAACGTGAGAGCTTATTCGCTTAAGCGTCCCATTTCTTGTGTCGCATATTGTATATTGTATCTTATATCGTGAAGCGAGTTATGATACCCGGTAATTTGCGGCGTGTTGCGTAGTTTCCCGTAGCCCTTGTTAGTTAAACCCACGTCCAGACCATAAATAAACATGCCGTGACTTCAGTATCTCGCGACCTGAGTGTGTGTACTTGGCTAGGCGTAGTCGAGAGGAGGAGCATTTCGAAGTTTCAAGGGTTGTTCCGCCCCAGGGTTCCCGGGGTCGTGTAGTCTATCCCTTTGCTACTTTCTGAGCAGCTGGCGCCCAAGAAAAGTTGTACGTGAGCGGATACCTTGGAACGATAGATCGCTTTAGATTAAAGTACGTTTTTCACCTTAAAGCATTTAGATAATTAACCCCTTCGAGCTTCCCTGACTTACTATATATAGGTTTCCGTCACAACTAATAGGAACCATCACTTTACATTGATATATAGAACACACATAGTTTTAAACGTAGAACTGAGAATTTGAGAACTTACTTTGAAACGTTAGTAGTGAAAAATTCCATCGGATTTCATAGAAATTCAGAACTTACTTGCTATGAAACATAGGCAGATAAGGGCCATCACGTTGCTTAGAACTTCAGAACTTGCTTACTTCAACAAAGATTTCTATTGGCTTCGTCCGTTCTTTTAGAAGAGTTTTTGATAAACCACATACTTTTCACGCTTCTGATATCTTTGAAAGTTCGCGAGATGTAATCGTTTAAGTTTTAAAATGATTACTTAGTGTGGATTATTATTTAGTAACTCGCTCATAAACGAGTCTGCATAGGATTTAATCCATAAGTTTTTAAGCCTGGAATTTATGCAGTTATTTGTTATTCACTTATTGCTCAAACGACAAAGATTCTGACCACTTCAAAATGGTTGACTTTCATCAATTTTCTTAAAAATTGAAATACTGCCCAACTGCTTGCATTAAAGACTGTAATTAAAGCTTTCGAAACATTTTACCTCTTATAGATGAATTCTGGAATTGAAATTGAATGTTTGACTTTTCTAGCTCCTGTTTAGACATCTTTCTATTGGAATGTTCAAGTATTTTTCATATTTGTAATTATTAAAAATGTTTTACTTGATTCTTTTATTTAATACTTAGAATTATCTGAGAAATATTTTTTATCGTAATGAATTATATAATTGCAATTATAATTCTTTATGAAATAATAATAACAGAAAGGTATGTATCCATTCTTGTAGTTTTGTAAAGAATATTTAATCTTACTATCTAAAATGAAACATTAAGATCTGTTTACAATCTAATGGAATTTAATAACCTTTTGATTCAAATTCACAATGATAATCTTCCATAGTTCAACAATTTTGTGAGCTGTCCTCAGGAATCCGCAGCTCAGTACTTATAAAATGAACGACACAAAGAACAGTCTAACCAAACGTATTCGAACCGATTTTTCACTACTAATCTTATCATGTTTAACTTATGCTGCAAACTATTGAAATGCCCTTCGAAAAGTGTTTATTCACAGTGAAGTAAACGGTAAGTATTACGCCTTCCACCACTGTTTACGATACGTATGTTTCATTTACTATCAAAACCGTGAGTATTATCGCCTTTCTTTACTTTTTGTAACCTTCAATGCCTTCATGTTAGAGATCGTTAAACTTGCTTTAAAATGCTCTATCGTATTACGGAAGAATGGATATACCAATTCATTTAAAAAAATGAAGGTAACCTTCATATGTCCAACATAACTCCACTTACAAAAAAACCATTTTCATCATCGGATGGCCCCTTTGTACTATGCAATTTTATATTAGCAAAAACTTCTATGAAACTTATAGTTTCGTGGATATCTGAGGTGCTAATTATTACTGCCCCACCCTGTATATTGTTATGGATGTGTCCAACAAGGCAACGATGAACAGAGTTAAATTTAATATTATGATGTTTATTATTTTACTTACAGTATATTTGTTTTTCTGGAATTTTGCCAAAAAACAGTGTTCACGATGTCGACAGATGAATATATTTGCCTTAGAATTACAAGAGCCGACAATTTCGAAAGTAGAATATTACTTTACTTCGCTAACCGAATCACTGCAAACGTTAAGTAAAGTGCGTGCCTTTCAAAACAGTCAGATGCAACTTACGATACAACGTTTCCAAGAAATGGTACGTGCCACTGTTTTTTAATTTCCGTTTATTTAATCAAAGGAAATTTAATTGAAATATCCGCAAAATTTGAGGACAAAAAGTTATTGTAATTTTACGCAACACATATGATGGTGATAAAGGATAAGTATACGGAACTGAAAATGGAAAGTAGCGAGCAGAAAAAGAAACTGATGGAGCTACAAAGTAGATTGATACATCCGTCAAATGATTCTAGGTTAATAAAATCTGTTAACCGAAGAACTATTGCAAAAATCAAGTATAATCAATATTACTTCTGCTCAAAGGCTATAATAGAATTGGACCGAAATGGGTACAAAACAGGCAATTATATCTATACGTTCTATTCTATGCAAAGGCAAATATTTCAAAGAGAGAAGATGTGTTACAAATTACTTATGTTCCTAGAGATCTCACTAATTCAGGCTTTTTGTCTTGCAGAACTAATCATTCATTTAACATGTAAAGGGGTCCAAGAATAGTAAAAGATTTTTATATTTCATAGCCTCACTTGATACGTCGATTGGATCACGTAAAATATCGGACATTAATTGCATCTACATCTTCAGACCTTAAATATATAATTGCAACAACATATTTAATAGCGTTTTAATAACATTTTTCTAATTGTTTATATCTATGTCTAATAAATATATAATAATCGAATAAGTTGCTTTACCAAAGAATAAAAGTATCTGAGGCCTACAAATCGGAGCATTACATAACAAACGTGCATCACATATATAATATTACATGTAACAAAAGATGAAGACCAAAAAGATCGTACATAAGTTGAATCCACAATGCGGTCATAGAGATACAGAAACGGCAAAAATTCCAAATAATAATTTAAAAAATTCAAAAAGGGGGGAGTGAAAATCCATCTCCTTGACGATGATAAGGAACAAGTCTGCCTCATGCACTACAATATCCCAAACAGCCAGCGATTGGCACGCCAATGACAACGGAAGGAACGAATTCCGTGACAGAACTGTGCTAACAAAGTGCTCCTACTCAGCTTTCGAAATGGCATACTGTTAGTACTGGGGCGGCATTCGTATCACGGCACTATTAAAGCACCGAGATATAGCACACGGGCTACACGGCCGTGACAATGACACTATCAGCTCACCATAGCTACACGCGTGGTTGTGGCGTAGGCTGACATTTACTAATGGGGAAGCTGTTTCCATAAAAATTATAAGCAAATATGAAAAATGACTAAACTGGGCAATTTATTTATTTTGATTCCAATATAGATACACCGGCACAAAACAAAGATATAAGAACTCGATTTTATTATTTTCTATAAACTAGCTCGATAGGGCGATTTTTTCCATAAAGTCGATAATTACTTTGTCATAAATATATATACACTTATTTTATATATATTTTCTTCAATTTATTGTTACAAATTCATGCAATTGAGGGTTACATTAAATACGATGATAGCATGTTAATTCAAAAATTACACAAGGCGAAGTTAGGGACGCAACAGCATGAATTTTTATTTTATAAGTAATATTTTTTTTATAAATAATATTTTTAGTCTATGATGGATTGAGAGAAATATATACGACTCGCTCAATAACTGTAAATATAGGAAAACGACCATCAAAATGTCTATCAATAGTCATATGCTGAACATCTACTGACATCTAACGGTTCTAATTTGTATGAAAGCACAGGTTCCCCATTGCCAAATGTGATCCTGCGTCATTGCTGAGGAGATTCATGAATGGAGCGATGATACGCGTGTCACCATGGTGCTGGTGCTGCGCGATTCGCTTGTCGAGAACGTGCTGGTAACACGTTCTGGCATTTTAGTTAACGAATCCGGTCACAGATGAGTACGAATCAGTTGACACTCCTCGGAAGTGGCAATATAGTGCCGGCATGGTGTCGCTACCATCTTGCCGTTTGTTATCTGGGATGCTTTTTAGTGCATTATTCGGAATTGAATTTGAACACATAGCTACTTAATCGCGAATTTGTATGTACATAATTATACATGACTGCATAAAAAGGATATCATATACTTTTATAATCAATGCGATATAAGAATATAAAACGAAGAACTATCCACTCCCATCAGGAGTAAAATCAATGTTTAGTACGCAAAGTTCATTGCAAAATATAATCAAGCAGTTAATATATGAAATCACAGCACACAATAAATCACTGAATGTATAACGATATGAATAGTAAGAAAAACATATTTACCTGTTAGATGTTTATAAATTCAAATTTAAAAGTCCAAGTCACATTTAATATATTATTGTTTAACAAGGTGATTTAATGTTGTTTCAAATAGGCGTGCAGAACTAGCTCGTACTTCTGTCAATGTAATTTCATTCAAAATATGCAAAGGACAAGAGGAAATATTCTTCAATATATAACATATATAAATCAACGGATGCAAGAGAGAACACTCGATCTCGGTGTAACGAGACCGGGGCGTCATCCTGCAGTAATCGTATAACGCCTGTTCCGAGATGGTGTAGAAA
The DNA here is from genome assembly GCF_050948175.1 of Xylocopa sonorina. Taxonomy (NCBI): domain Eukaryota; kingdom Metazoa; phylum Arthropoda; class Insecta; order Hymenoptera; family Apidae; genus Xylocopa; species Xylocopa sonorina. The sequence goes on from NW_027490094.1 coordinate 2,070,436, forward strand.
GGGAATGTGGAGGGTGAAAAGCATAAAATAACAACAATGTAACTGAAGAGAAAGAGAAAGAAAATATGTGGAAGCATTGCATTTATTAAGAGGAAATCCTAGAAATATCAAACAACAGATTATATACCATACTGTAAGGGAAAGGTACAACGAAATAGACGATATCGTGAGAGAAACTAAAAAAATCGAGAAACTTAAAGAGAAAATAATAATTTAGATTGAGCGATTCAATATCACTGACCCCGGCAAGCTTAATGGAAAACGCATAACGATGAATCGGTTAGAGTATAAGATAGATGTTGGTCGCGGTTTGAGTGGCCCTGGGAATCCTTTGCCCGCATCAGGGCAGGCTGTAGGATGGTGGATGGCCTGCCCTCCTGTTGCTTGGATCTATAGAATTCACATTCTTTTGTAGAGTAGAAGCAGATAATTATAATGCTTTTCATAGAAGATTACAGCTTACTTAATTCGAAACGTTGAAATGAGATGAGTCGTGGCATTGTATGATGCATTAGTACTCGATTGTCTCGACATGTAGGCACTACGAAGGGCAATCCTGTTGCATGGAGCTGTAGAATTTACATTCTTATGAAGTTTTAAAGCAGATAAGCATAGAGCTATGCATAAGAGATTACAGCATTCTTACTTTGAAACGATGAAATGCAGACAAGCATAACGAGATGTGTAGAGCATTTCTATCTACTTACATACTTCGAACTGTTGATATCAAATGCGATATCGCGTTTTATATAGCATTAGAAATCTATTGCTTCAATACGAGCACATCTGGAAACGCTACCTCCTGGCAAGATAATGTAGGATTTTTATACTGTTGACATGTAGATGCAGATAAACGTATCGCGTTTCATTGAATATTACATCTCAACATGCGGCATTGAAATGAGATGCGACATCGATCTGAATAAAGTAATAGAACTTTATTGCTTCGACAAGTAGATATCTAAAAACGCTATCCTCCTGCAAGGGAGTGTAGGGTTCACATTCAATTGATTTGCAGAAGCAGTTAAACATAACGCGATACAATGAATATTACATCATATCATGCGGCATTGAAATGAATTGCGACATCTCATTGAATGAAGTAAGAGAACTCTATTGCTTATACGCGTAGATACCTAGAAACGCTATCTCGTTGGAAGAAAGTGTGGGATTAATATTCCTTTTGAATGCGGATACACAAAGCGCGTTGCATTGAATACTATATCTTAACGCGGAACAATGAAACGAGATGCGATATCGCGCGGAATCAGAAAACAGAACCCTGTTGTTTTTACACTTTGACATCTAGAAACGCTATTCTCTTCCGAGGAAGTGTAGCATCACATTGTTTTTCAGTGTAGAAGCAGATAAACATAGTCTGATTTATGGATCATTAAAATCTACATACATACTTCGAACTCTTGATGTGAAATGCTATATCGCGTTCCATGAAACGTTAGAACTCCTTTGCCTCGATTCGTAGACATCTAGAAACACTGTTCCGTAGCAAGGAAGTGACGCATCCACTTTCATTTGAAGTGTAGACGAGATATACATAACGCGTTGCATTGAGATTACATCTGATCATGTGACATAGAAATGAGATGCGATACCGCGTTCTTTGAAGAATTAGAATATTATGGTTTCGATGCGTACACAGCTAGAAACGCTGTTCGGTAGCAAGCAAGTGCGGTATTTACACAATTTTCAAGTGCAGACGAGATATACGTAACGCTTGCGTTGACGTTGCATCTTAACATGAGACATAGATATTAGATGCGATATAGCACTTTATGTAGCATTAGAACTCTAATGCTTCGATATCTGGTCATCCAGAAGCGCTATTTCGTAGCAGGGAAGTGTGAGATTTACATTCCTTTGAAGTGTTGTCGAGATATACGGAACGCGTTACATACAAATACATCTTGTCATTTTTCACAGAAATCATCTGCGAAATCGCGATTGACGAAGAATTACAACTCTATTGCCCCGACACGTAGACATCTGCAAGCTGTATTCCGTAGCAAGGAAGTGTGGGATTTACATTCATTTGAAGTGTAGACAAGATAAACGTAACGTGTTGCTTTGAATATTACATCTCATCATGAAACATAGAAATGAGATGCGACATCGCGTTTTAAGAAGCATTAGAAATTTATTGCCTCGATACGTAGACATCTGCAATCGTTATTTCCCAGCAAGGAAGAGTCGCATTTACATTCATTTGAAGTGAATACGGGGTATACATGACACATCGCAATGAATATAATATCCTAACATGATACATAGAAATGAGAAGTGATTTCGCGTTTTAGGAAGCGTTAGAAATCTATTGCTACGATATGTACACATCTGCAAACGCTATTTCCTTGCAAGGATGTGTCGCATTTACATTCTTTTGAAGTGAGTACGAGGTATACATGATACTTCGTAATGAATATTATATCTTATCATGATACATAGAAATGAGATGTGATTTCGCGTTTTAGGAAGCGTTAGAAATCTATTGCTACGATATGTACACATCTGCAAACGCTATTTCCTAGCAAGGATGTGTCGCATTTACATTCTTTTGAAGTGAGTACGAGGTGTACATGATACTTCGTAATGAATATTATATCTTATCATGAAACATAGATTTGAGATGTGATATCGCGTTATAAGAAGCATTAGAAATCTATAGCTTCGAAACGTAGACATCTGCAAACGCTATTTCCTAGGAAGGAAGTGTCGCATTTACATTCTTTTGAAGTGAATACGACGTATACATGACACTTCGCAACGAGGATCATGTCTCATCCTGAAACATAGAAATGAGATGCGGTATCGCGTTTTGAGAAGCATTAAAACTCTATTGCTTCGATACGCAGACATCTGCAAACGCTATTTCCTAGCAAGGAAGTGTCGCCTTGACATTCATTTGAAGTGTATGCGAGGTATACATGACACTTCGCAATCAGTACAATATCTTACCATGAAGCAAAGAAATGAGATGGGATATCGCGTTTAATGAAGCGTTAGAACTCTATTGCTACGATACGTAGACACCTGCAAACGCTATTTCCTAGCAAGGATGTGTCGCATTTACACTCATTTGAAGTGAATACGAGGTATACATGATACTTTGTAATGAATATTATATCTTATCATGAAACATAGAATTGAGATGTGATATCGCGTTATAGGAAGCATTAGAACTCTATAGCTTCGAAACGTAGACATCTGAAAACGCTATTTCCTTGCAAGGAAGCGTCGCATCTACATTCTTTTGAAGTGAATGCGAGGTATACATTACACATCGCAATGAACATTATATCTTTTCACGAAACTGAAATGAGATACGATATCGCGATTTAAGAAGCATTAGAATTCTATTGCTTCGATACGGAGACATCTGCAGTCGCTATTTCCTAGTAAGGATGTGTCGCATTTACATTTATTTGAAGTGAATACGAGGTATACATGACACTTCGGAATGAATATTATATCTTATCATGAAACATAGAAATGAGATGCGATATCGCGTTTTGAGAAGCATTTGAACTCTACTGCTTCGATACGTAGACGTCTGCCAACGCTATTTCCTAGAAAGTAAGTGTGGCATTTACATTCGTCTGAGGTGCAGACGTGGAATACTTAACACTTCGCAATGAATATTATATGTTATCATGAAACAGAGAAGCGAGCTGCGATATCGCGTTTTAAGAAGTATTAGAACTCTATTCCTTCGATACGTAGACATCTGGAAGAGCTATTTCCTAGCAAGGAAGTGTCGCATTTACATTCATGCGAAGTGAATATGAGGCGTACGTAAAACTTCGCAATTAATATTATATCTTATCATGAAACATCGAAATGTAATGCGATATCTCGTTTTAAGAAGCGTTAGAACACAATTGCTACGATACGTCGACACCTACAAACGCTATTTCCTAGCAAGGAAGTGCCGCATTTACATTCTTTTGAAGTGAATGCGAGGTATACATAAAGCTCCACAATGAATACTATACCTTATCACGAAACATAGTAATGAGATGCGATATCGCGGTTTAAGAAGCATTAGAACTCTATTGCTTCGATACGGAGACATCTGCAGTCGCTATTTCCTAGTAAGGAAGTGTCGCATTTACACTTATTTGAAGTGAATACGAGGTATACATGACACTTCGCAATGAGAGTTATATCTTATCATGAAACATCGAAATGAAATGCGATATCGCGTTTTAAAAAGCGTTAGAACCCTATTGCTACGATACTATGACACCTACAAACGCTATTTCCTAGCAAGGAAGTGCCGCATTTACATACTTTTGAAGTGAATGCGAGGTATACATAACACTCCACAATGAATATTATATCTTATCATGAAACATAGAAATGAGATGCGATATCGCGATTCAAAAAGCATTAGAACTCTATTGCTACGATACGTATACATCTGCGAACGCTATTTCCTAGGAAGGAAGTGTCGCATTTACATTCTATTGAAGTGAATACGAGGATAACATGACACTTCGCTATGAATATTTTATCTTGTCATGAAACATAGAAATGAGATGCGATATCGCGTTTTAGAAAGCAATAGAACTCTATTGCTACGATACGTAGACATCTGCAAACGCTATTTCCTAGCAAGCAGGTGCCGCATTTACATTCTTTTGAAGTGAATACGAGGTACACATGACACTTCGCAGTGAATATTATATATTATCCTGAAACATAGAAATGAGATGCGAAATCAAAGCTTTAAGAAGCATTAGAACTCTATTGCTACGATACGTATATATCTGTAGACGCAATTTCGAAGCAAGGAAGTGTCGCATTTACATTTCTTTGATGTGAATACGAGGTATACATACCACTGCTCTATGAATATTATATCTTATCATGAAACAAGGAAATGAGATGCGATATCGCTCTTTGGGAAGCATTAGAACACTATTGCTACGTTACGTACACATCTGCAAACGCTATTTCCTAGCAAGGCAGAGTCGCATTAACATTCATTTGAAGTGAATACGAGGTATACATGACATTTCGGAATGGATATTATATCTTATCATCAAACATAGGAATGAGATGCGATATCGCGTGTTGTAAGAAGCATTAGAAATCTATTGCTACGATACGTAGACACCTTCAGACGCTATTTCCTAGCACGGAAGTGTCGCATTTACATTCTTTTGAAGTGAATATATGGTATATACAACATTGCACAATGAATATTATATCTTATTACGTATATGTATACATCGTATTCGCTTCAAACGAATGTAAAGGCGACACATACTTGCTAGGAAATAGCGTTTACAGATGTCTATATATCGAAGCAATAGATTTCTAATGCCTCTCAAAACGCGATATCGCATCTCACTTCTATGTTCTCTGACAAGATACGATATACATTGCGAAGTGTCGTGTATACCTCGCATACACTTCAAGTGAATGTAAATGCGGCCCTTCTTTGCCAGGAAATAGCGTCTGCAGATGTCCACGTATCGAAGCAATAGAGTCCTAATGCTTCTTAAAACGCGATATCGGATCTCATTTCTGTGGTTCATGGTAAGATATAATATTCATTGTGGAGTTTTATGCATACCTAGTTTTCACTTCAAAAAAATGTAAATGCGACACTTCCTTGCTAGAAAATAGCGTCTGCAGGTGTCTACGTATCGATGCAATAGATTTCTAATTCTTCTTAAAACCGGATATCGCATCTCATTTTTATGTTTCATGATAAGATATAATATTCATTGCGAAGTGTCATGTTTTCTCGTCTACACTTCAAAAGAATGTAAGTGCGACACTTCCTTGATAGGGAATAGCGTTTGCAGATGACTACCTATCGTAGCAAAATTGTTCTAATGCATCTCAAAACGCGATATCGCATCTCATTTCCATGTTTCATGATAAGATATAATAGTCATTGCGAAGTGTCATGTATACCACGCATACACTTCAAATGAATCTAAATGCGACGCTTCCTTGCTAGGACGTAACGTTTGCCGATGTCTACGTATCGAAGCAATAGCGTTCTAATGCTTCTCAAAACGCGATATCGCATCTCATTTCTATGTTTCATGATAAGATATAATATTCATTGCGAAGTGTTATGTATTCCTCGTCTGCACTTCAAATGAATGTAAATGCGACATTTCGTTTCTAGGAAATAGTGTCTTCAGATGTCTACGTATCCAAGCAGTAGAGTTCTAATGCATCGTAAATCGCGATATCGCATCTCATTTCTATTTTTCATGATAAGCTATAATATTCATTGCGAAGTGTTAAGTATTCCTCATCTGCACTTCAAAAGAATGTAAATGCGACATTTCGTTTCTAGGAAATAGCGTTTGCAGATGTCTACGTATCGAAGGAATAGAGTTCTTTCGCATTGTAAATTGCGATATCGCATCTCATTTCTATGTTCCATGATAACATATAATATTCATTGTGCAATGTTATGTATACCCCGCATTCACTTCAAAAGAATGTAAATTCGACACTTCCTTGCTAGGAAATAGTGTCTGCAGGTGCCTACGTATCGTAGCAATAGAGTTCCAATGCTTCTTTAAACGCGATATCGCATCTCATTTCTGTGTTTCAAGATGAGATATAATATTCACTGCGAAGTGTCATGCATAATTCGTATTCACTTCAAATGAATGTAAATGCGACACATCCTTGCTAGGAAATAGCGTTTGCAGATGTATACGTATCGTAGCAATAGAGTTCTAATGATTCTCAATATGCGATATCGCATCTCATTCCTATATAACTTGATAAGATATAATATTCATTGCGATGTGTCTTGTATACCTTGCATACACTTCAAACGAATGAAAATGCGACACTTCCTTCCTAGGAAAGAGCGATGGCAGATGTCTACGTACCGAAGTAATAGAGTTCTAATGCTTCTTATAACGAGACATCGCATCTCATTAGTGTGTTTCACAATAAGATATTATATTCGTTGCGAAGTGTTATGTATTTCTCGTCTGCACTTCAAATGAGTGTAAATGCGACATTTCGTTTCTAGGAAATAGCGTTTGCAGATGTCTACGTATCGAAAGAATAGAGTTCCAATGCATCGTAAATCGCGATATCGCATCTAATTTCTATGTTTCATGTTAAGATATAATATTCATTCTGCAATGTTATGTATACCTCGCATTCACTCCAAAAGAATGTAAATGCGATAATTCCTTGCTAGGTAGTAGCGTTGGCGGATGTCTACGTATCAAAGCAATAGTGTTATAATGCTTCTTAAAACGAGATATCGCATCTCATTTCTATGATTCATGACATGATATAATATTAAATGCGAATAATGATATAATATTATAAATAAATGATATAATATTAAATGCGTATTCCTCGTCTACACTTCAGATGAATGTAAATGCGACACTTCCTTGCTAGGAAATGGCGTTCTCAGATGTCTAGGTATCATAGTAATAGAGTTCTAATGCTTCTTAGAACACGATATCGCATCTAATTTCCATCTTTCATGATAAGATGTAATATTCGTTGTGCAGTGTTATATATACCACGTATTCACTTCAGAAGAATGTAACTGCGACTCTTCCTTGCTAGGAAATAGCGTTTGCAGATGTCTTCGTATCGAAGGAATAGAGTTCTTTTGCATTGTAAATTGCGATATCGCATCTCATTTCTATGTTCCATGATAACATATAATATTCATTGTGCAATGTTATGTATACCCCGCATTCACTTCAAAAGAATGTAAATTCGACACTTCCTTGCTAGGAAATAGTGTCTGCAGGTGCCTACGTATCGTAGCAATAGAGTTCCAATGCTTCTTTAAACGCGATATCGCATCTCATTTCTGTGTTTCAAGATGAGATATAATATTCACTGCGAAGTGTCATGCATAATTCGTATTCACTTCAAATGAATGTAAATGCGACACATCCTTGCTAGGAAATAGCGTTTGCAGATGTATACGTATCGTAGCAATAGAGTTCTAATGATTCTCAATATGCGATATCGCATCTCATTCCTATATAACTTGATAAGATATAATATTCATTGCGATGTGTCTTGTATACCTTGCATACACTTCAAACGAATGAAAATGCGACACTTCCTTGCTAGGAAAGAGCGATGGCAGATGTCTACGTACCGAAGTAATAGAGTTCTAATGCTTCTTATAACGAGACATCGCATCTCATTAGTGTGTTTCACAATAAGATATTATATTCGTTGCGAAGTGTTATGTATTTCTCGTCTGCACTTCAAATGAGTGTAAATGCGACATTTCGTGTCTAGGAAATAGCGTTTGCAGATGTCTACGTATCGAAAGAATAGAGTTCCAATGCATCGTAAATCGCGATATCGCATCTAATTTCTATGTTTCATGTTAAGATATAATATTCATTCTGCAATGTTATGTATACCTCGCATTCACTTCAAAAGAATGTAAATGCGATAATTCCTTGCTAGGTAGTAGCGTTGGCGGATGTCTACGTATCAAAGCAATAGTGTTATAATGCTTCTTAAAACGAGATATCGCATCTCATTTCTATGTTTCATGATAAGATATAATATTCATTGCGAAGTGTTATGTATTCCTCGTCTGCACTTCAAATGAATGTAAATGCGACATTTCGTTTCTAGGAAATAGTGTCTTCAGATGTCTACGTATCCAAGCAGTAGAGTTCTAATGCATCGTAAATCGCGATATCGCATCTCATTTCTATTTTTCATGATAAGCTATAATATTCATTGCGAAGTGTTAAGTATTCCTCATCTGAACTTCAAAAGAATGTAAATGCGACATTTCGTTTCTAGGAAATAGCGTTTGCAGATGTCTACGTATCGAAGGAATAGAGTTCTTTTGCATTGTAAATTGCGATATCGCATCTCATTTCTATGTTCCATGATAACATATAATATTCATTGTGCAATGTTATGTATACCCCGCATTCACTTCAAAAGAATGTAAATTCGACACTTCCTTGCTAGGAAATAGTGTCTGCAGGTGCCTACGTATCGTAGCAATAGAGTTCCAATGCTTCTTTAAACGCGATATCGCATCTCATTTCTGTGTTTCAAGATGAGATATAATATTCACTGCGAAGTGTCATGCATAATTCGTATTCACTTCAAATGAATGTAAATGCGACACATCCTTGCTAGGAAATAGCGTTTGCAGATGTATACGTATCGTAGCAATAGAGTTCTAATGATTCTCAATATGCGATATCGCATCTCATTCCTATATAACTTGATAAGATATAATATTCATTGCGATGTGTCTTGTATACCTTGCATACACTTCAAACGAATGAAAATGCGACACTTCCTTGCTAGGAAAGAGCGATGGCAGATGTCTACGTACCGAAGTAATAGAGTTCTAATGCTTCTTATAACGAGACATCGCATCTCATTAGTGTGTTTCACAATAAGATATTATATTCGTTGCGAAGTGTTATGTATTTCTCGTCTGCACTTCAAATGAGTGTAAATGCGACATTTCGTTTCTAGGAAATAGCGTTTGCAGATGTCTACGTATCGAAAGAATAGAGTTCCAATGCATCGTAAATCGCGATATCGCATCTAATTTCTATGTTTCATGTTAAGATATAATATTCATTCTGCAATGTTATGTATACCTCGCATTCACTTCAAAAGAATGTAAATGCGATAATTCCTTGCTAGGTAGTAGCGTTGGCGGATGTCTACGTATCAAAGCAATAGTGTTATAATGCTTCTTAAAACGAGATATCGCATCTCATTTCTATGATTCATGACATGATATAATATTAAATGCGAATAATGATATAATATTATAAATAAATGATATAATATTAAATGCGTATTCCTCGTCTACACTTCAGATGAATGTAAATGCGACACTTCCTTGCTAGGAAATGGCGTTCTCAGATGTCTAGGTATCATAGTAATAGAGTTCTAATGCTTCTTAGAACACGATATCGCATCTAATTTCCATCTTTCATGATAAGATGTAATATTCGTTGTGCAGTGTTATATATACCACGTATTCACTTCAGAAGAATGTAACTGCGACTCTTCCTTGCTAGGAAATAGCGTTTGCAGATGTCTTCGTATCGTAGCAATACAGATCTACTGCATCTTAAAACGAGATGTCGCATCTCGTTTCTCTGTTTCATGATAAGACATAATATTCATTGCGAAGTGTCATGTACACCTCGTATTCACTTCAAAAGAATGTAAATGCGACTCTTGCTTGCTAGGAAATAGCGTTTGCATATGTCTACGTATCGTTGCAAGAGAGTTCTAATGCTTCAATGAACGGGATATCGCATCTCATTTCTATGTTTCATGATAATATGTAATGTACATTGCGAGGTGTTATGTATACCTCGTCTGCGCTTCAGAAGATTGTAAATGCCATACTTCCTTGTATACCTCGTCTGCACTTCAAAAGGTTGTAAATGCCACAATTCCTTGCTAGGAAATATTGCTTCCAGATGTCTACGTATCGGAGCAATAGAGTTCTAGTGCTTCTCAAAGCGCGATATCGCATCTCAACTCTATGTTTCATGATACGATATAACATTTTTTGCGAAGTGTTATGTAAACCATCTCCTACACTTCAAAAGATTGTAAATGCCACACTTCCTTGCTAGGAAATAGCGTTTCCAGATGCCTACGCATCGAAGCAATAGAGTTGTAATGCTTCTTAAGTCGCGATAACACTTCTCATTCGTGTGCTTCATGATAAGATATATGATTCTTTGCGAAGTGTTATGTATACCTCGCTGCACTTCAAAATATTGTAAATGCCACACATCCTTTCTAGGAAATGCGTTTCCAGATGTCTACGTATCGAAGCAATGGAGTTGTAATGCTTCTTCAAGCGCGATATCGCATATCAAATCTATGTTTCATGATAGGATATAATATTCACTGCGAAGTGTTACGTATACCTCGTCTACACTACAAAAGAATGTAAATGCCATACTTCCTCCCTACGAAATGCGTTTCCAGATGTCTACGTATCTAGGCAATACAGTTCTAATGCTTCTTAAAACGAGATGTCGCATCTCATTTCTATGTTTCATGATAAGATATAATATTCATTGCGAAGTGTCATGTATACCTCGTATTCACTTCAAGAGAATGTAATTGCGACACTTGCTTGCTAGGAAATAGCGTTTGCAGATGTCTACGTATCGAAGCAATAGTGTTGTAATGCTTCTTAAAACGTGATACCGCATCTTTTTTCTATGTTTCATTATAAGATATGATATTAACTGCGAAGTGTCATGTATACCTCGTATTCACTTAAAAAGAATGTAAATGCGACACTTCCTTGCCAGGAAATAGCGTTTGCAGACGTCTCCGTGTCGAAGCAATAGAGATCTAATGCATGTTAGAACGCGATATCGCATCTCATTTCTATGTCTCATGATAAGATATAATATTCACTGCCAAGTGGTATGTATTCGCCGTCTGCAATTCAAATGAATGTAAATGCGACACTTCCTCTCTAGAAAATTACGTTTCCAGATACCTACGTATCGAAGCAAAAGTGTTCTAATGCTTCGTAATACGCGACATCGCATCTCATTTCTATGATGCATGATAAGATATAATATTCGTTGTGGACTGTCATGTATATCTCGCATACACTACAAATGAATGTATATGTGACACTTCCTTGCTGGGAAATAGCGATGACAGATGTCTACGTATCGAAGCAATAGAGTTCTAATGCTTCTTAAAACGAGATATCGCATCTCATTTCTATGTTTCATGATATGATATAATATTCATTGCGAAGTGTCATGTATACCTCGTATTCACTTCAAAAGAATGTAAATGCCACACATCCTTGCTAGGAAATGCGGTTCCAGATGCCTACGTATCGAAGCAATAGAGTTCTAGTGCTTCTTAAATCGCGATACCGCATCTTATTTCTATGTTTCATGATAATATATGATATTCATTGCGAATTGTTTTGTATACCTCGTCTACACTCAAAAAGGATGTAAATGCCACACTTCCTGCTCGGAAGTAGCGTTTCCAGTTGTTTACTTATCGGAGCAATAGAGTTCTATTGCTTCATTCAACACGATGTCGCAAGTCATTTCAATGATTCATGGTAAATTGCAATATTCTATGCAATATGTTACATTTGTCTGCATCTAGACCTTAGAAGGATGTGAATCCTATACTTACTTGCAACAGAGTATCGTTTCCAGATCTCTATGTGTCCAAGCAAGCCATTTCTAATACTTCATGCAGCGCGATGTCGCATCTCATTTCAACGTTTCAAAGCAAAGAATCTGTAATCATATATCCATAACATTATGCTTAACTGTTAGAGGTCTTCAATAGAATGTGAACTATATAATTCCATGCAACGGCATGGCTCTCCGTAGTGTCTGTCTGTTAATGCAATCGAGCTAGAATTCTCCATACAATGCGCTGGCGCATCCCATTTCATTGTTTCAAAGTAAGAATGCTGTAATCTCTTATGAATAGCTCTATGCTTATCTGCTTTAACACTTCATAGGAATGTAAATTCTACAGCTCCATGCAACAGGATTGCCCTTCGTAGTGTCTACATGTCGAGACAATAGAGTATTAATGCATTATACAATGCCATGACTCATCTCATTTCAACGTTTCGAATTAAGTAATCTGTAATCTCCTATGAAAAGCATTATAATTATCTGCTTCTACTCTACAATAGAATGTGAATTCTATAGATCCAAGCAACAGGAGGGCAGGCTCTCCACCATCCTACTGCCTGCCCTGATGCGGGCAAAGGATTCCCAGGGTCACTCAAACCGCGACCAACATCTATCTTATACTCTAACCGATTCATCGTTATGCGTTTTCCATTAAGCTTGCCGGGATCAGTGATATTGATTCGCTCAATCTAAATTATTATTTTCTTTTTAAGTTTCTCGTTTTTTTTAGTTTCTCTCACGATATCGACTATTTCGTTGTACCTTACCCTTACAGTATGGTATATAATCTGTTGTTTGATATTTCTAGGATTTCCTCTTAATAAATGCAATGCTTCCACATATTTTCTTTCTCTTTCTCTTTAGTTACATTGTTGTTATTTTATGCTTTTCACCCTCCACATTCACTCTCTACACCATCTGGGAACAGGCGTTATACGATTACTGCAGGATGACGCCCCGGTCTCGTTACACAGAGATCGAGTGTTCTCTCTTGCATCCGTTGATTTATATATGTTATATATTGGAGAATATTTCCTCTTATCCTTTGTATCTTTCGAATGAAATTACATTGACAGAAGTACGAGCTAGTTCTGCACGCCTATTTGAAACAACATTAAATCACCTTGTTAAACAATAATATATTAAATGTGACTTGGACTTTTAAATTTGAATTTATAAACATCTAACTGGTAAATATGTTTTTCTTACTGTTTATATCATTATACATTCAGTGATTTATTGTGTGCTGTGATTTGATATATTAACTGCTTGATTATATTTTGCTATGAACTTTGCGTACCAAACATTGTTTTTACTCCTGATGGGAGTGGATAGTTCTTCGTTTTATATTCTTATATCGCATTCATTATAAAAGTATATGATATCTTTTTTATGCAGTCATGTATAATTATGTACTGTGACGGTTTATACCGTTACAATCCGCAAGAAAAGGGTATATAGAACCAATAATAACGGGGTATCCAGAGGTTTAATCCGGCGTTACATCGGGGTACAGAATATCCGCGTGATTCGGCAACGCGAAGTACAGAACAATAAATTTCCTATCCAGCGAGTATTTCGAAGCTGCGAGGCTGGGACTTTTTGGGCGCCAGCTACTCAAGAAGTAGCAAAAACTAGTAAACCACGCAACCCGGGGAAAGCCGGTGCAAGATAACCCTCGAAATTTCGAAATACTCTTTCGCTCGTCTGCTTCTAGCCGAGTGCGCAAATTAGGGACGCGGGATACTGAACTCACGGCTTCTTTCTAGATTGCCTCGACACGGTATTACGAAAGGGTATACGACACGCCGCGAATGACCGGGGATCACCACCCGTTATACAATACAAATTACAATACGCGAAATCACAATTGTGGCAGGGAACAAATGGGACGCTTTAGCGTATAAGGACTCACGTTCTCGTTTCCAACAAGTATGGATCTCGTTCAGTCCGTCTACCTCTCTCTCTCTCTCTCTCTCTCTCTCTCTCTCTCTCTCTCTCTCTCCTCCGAATCGCTACGTATAATCGCTTGCTCGATTGCTCGCTAAGTAGTCGCTAAGTCGTTGAGAAGAATAAGAGGCTGTCTTCGTGCTGGCTAGCTCATTATATAGGTTTGCTGGGGGTCTTCGGATCCCCTTAGATCATCCTTAGGGCTCCTTGGTGGGATAGGGTCATACGCTTCGGTATTGTTCGGGGCATCGATCGGTGGATTTCGGAGATCTTCCCTGATCGCCGCCTCTGGTGTGTCTAGAGGTGGTTCTCTGGATTATTTGAACTGCGGCGCGTGTCGCGCGCCGCGCTTTCCACGGCTCACCTGCAATTCCGCTGCGCATCTTGAGCTTTCCTCTCCATGGGCTCAGGGGAGGGGTAGAGGTCCTTCTCACACCCGAGAACCATTCTGTTCGTCTCCATGGACTATGGCAGCGGTCTTATCGTTGCAGGGCTCTGGATCTTATCCTTCGGGCTTCAGGGTCTTTTCTGTTTCGCTTCCCGACTCCTCCACCGTCGAGCCCGTCACGCTACCTCGGCGCACAGCCCTTCCGCGAACCTGCGGTCTTCTTATCCGCCGAAGAGGCGTCTTGTGGGTCGCTTCTTCCAACAGCTCGCCAGTCTAATCCGTAGAACGGAGAGAGAGAAAAGAACGGGGGGGGGGGGGGGGGGAGGTTCTACCATCGTGTATTTCACGCTCCTCGCAAATACAGCTATCGCTATGGTCCGTGTCGCGCTTCTCGCATGGGTGGTGAACTGCGAGCTAGTCTAACCGAAGCAGGGGGGGGGGTTGAGCGAGCCTTGTGACGTCACCACGTCACAGTACATACAAATTTGCGATTAAGTAGCTATGTGTTCAAATTCAATTCCGAATAATGCACTAAAAAGCATCCCAGATAACAAACGGCAAGATGGTAGCGACACCATGCCGGCACTATGTTGCCACTTCCGAGGAGTGTCAACTGATTCGTAGTCATCTGTGACCGAATTCGTTAACTAAAATGCCAGAACGTGTTACCAGCACGTTCTAGACAAGCGAATCGCGCAGCACCAGCACCATGGTGACATGCGTATCATCGCTCCATTCATGAATCTCCTCAGCAATGACGCAGAATCACATTTGGCAATGGGGAACCTGTGCTTTCATACAAATTAGAACCGTTAGATGTCAGTAGATGTTCAGCATATGACTATTGATAGACATTTTGATGGTCGTTTTCCTATATTTATAGTTTATAGAACATAATAAAATCGAGTTCTTATATCTTTGTTTTGTGCCGGTGTATCTATATTGGAATCAAAATAAATAAATTGCCCAGTTTAGTCATTTTTCATATTTGCTTATAATTTTTATGGAAACAGCTTCCCCATTAGTAAATGTCAGCCTACGCCACAACAACGCGTGTAGCTATGGTGAGCTGATAGTGTCATTGTCACGGCCGTGTAGCCCGTGTGCTATATCTCGGTGCTTTAATAGTGCCGTGATACGAATGCCGCCCCAGTACTAACAGTATGCCATTTCGAAAGCTGAGTAGGAGCACTTTGTTAGCACAGTTCTGTCACGAAATTCGTTCCTTCCGTTGTCATTGGCGTGCCAATCGCTGGCTGTTTGGGATATTGTAGTGCATGAGGCAGACTTGTTCCTTATTATCGTCAAGGAGATGGATTTTCACTCCCCCCTTTTTGAAATTTTTAAATTATTATTTGGAATTTTTGCCGTTTCTGTACTTCTATGACCGCATTATGGATTCAACTTATGTACGATCTTTTTGGTCTTCTTTTTTTTTTACATGTAATATTATGTATGTGATGCACGTTTGTTATGTAATGCTCCGATTTGTAGGCCTCAGATACTTTTATTCTTTGGTAAAGCAACTTATTCGATTATTATATATTTATTAGACATAGATATAAACAATTAGAAAAATGTTATTAAAACGCTATTAAATATGTTGTTGCAATTATATATTTAAGGTCTGAAGATGTAGATGCAATTAATGTCCGATATTTTACGTGATCCAATCGACGTATCAAGTGAGGCTATGAAATATAAAAATCTTTTACTATTCTTGGACCCCTTTACATGTTAAATGAATGATTAGTTCTGCAAGACAAAAAGCCTGAATTAGTGAGATCTCTAGAAACATAAGTAATTTGTAACACATCTTCTCTCTTTGAAATATTTGCCTTTGCATAGAATAGAACGTATAGATATAATTGCCTGTTTTGTACCCATTTCGGTCCAATTCTATTATAGCCTTTGAGCAGAAGTAATATTGATTATACTTGATTTTTGCAATAGTTCTTCGGTTAACAGATTTTATTAACCTAGAATCATCATTTGACGGATGTATCAATCTACTTTGTAGCTCCATCAGTTTCTTTTTCTGCTCGCTACTTTCCATTTTCAGTCCCGTATACTTATCCTTTATCACCATCATATGTGTTGCGTAAAATTACAATAACTTTTTGTCCTCAAATTTTGCGGATATTTCAATTAAATTTCCTTTGATTAAATAAACGGAAATTAAAAAACAGTGGCACGTACCATTTCTTGGAAACGTTGTATCGTAATTTGCATCTGACTGTTTTGAAAGGCACGCACTTTACTTAACATTTGCAATGATTCGGTTAGCGAAGTAAAGTAATATTCTACTTTCGAAATTGTTGGCTCTTGTAATTCTAAGGCAAATATATCTATCTGTCGACATCGTGAACATTGTTTTTTGGCAAAATTCCAGAAAAACAAATATACTATGAGTAAAATAATAAACATCATAATATTAAATTTAACTCTGTTCATCGTTGCCTTGTTGGACACATTCATAACAATATACAGGGTGGGGCAGTAATAATTAGCACCTCAGATATCCACGAAACTATAAGTTTCATAGAAGTTTTTGCTAATGTAAAATTGCATAGTACAAAGGGGCCATCCGTTGATGAAAATAGTTTTTTTGTAAGTGGAGTTATGTTGGACATATGAAGGTTACCTTCATTCTTTAAAATGAATTGGTATGTCCATTCTTCCGTAATACGATAGAGCATTTTAGAGCAAGTTTAACGATCTGTAACATGAAGGCATTGAAGGTTACAAAAAGTAAAGAAAGGCGATAATACTCACGGTTTTGATAGTAAATGAAACATACGTATCGTAAACAGTGGTGGAAGGCGTAATACTTACCGTTTACTTCACTGTGAATAAACACTTTTCGAAGGGCATTTCAATAGTTTGCAGCATAAGTTAAACATGATAAGATTAGTATTGAAAAATCGGTTCGAATACGTTTGGTTAGGCTGTTCTTTGTGTCGTTCATTTTATAAGTACTGAGCTGCGGATTCCTGAAGACAGCTCACAAAATTGTTGAACTATGGAAGATTATCATTGTGAATTTGAATCAAAAGGTAATTAAATTCCATTAGATTGTAAACAGATCTCAATGTTTCATTTTAGATAGTAAGATTAAATACTCTTTACAAAACTACAAGAATGGATACATACCTTTCTGTTATTATTATTTCATAAAGAATTATAATTGCAATTATATAATTCATTACGATAAAAAATATTTCTCAGATAATTCTAAGTATTAAATAAAAGAATCAAGTAAAACATTTTTAATAATTACAAATATGAAAAATACTTGAACATTCCAATAGAAAGATGTCTAAACAGGAGCTAGAAAAGTCAAACATTCAATTTCAATTCCAGAATTCATCTATAAGAGGTAAAATGTTTCGAAAGCTTTAATTACAGTCTTTAATGCAAGCAGTTGGGCAGTATTTCAATTTTTAAGAAAATTGATGAAAGTCAACCATTTTGAAGTGGTCAGAATCTTTGTCGTTTGAGCAATAAGTGAATAACAAATAACTGCATAAATTCCAGGCTTAAAAACTTATGGATTAAATCCTATGCAGACTCGTTTATGAGCGAGTTACTAAATAATAATCCACACTAAGTAATCATTTTAAAACTTAAACGATTACATCTCGCGAACTTTCAAAGATATCAGAAGCGTGAAAAGTATGTGGTTTATCAAAAACTCTTCTAAAAGAACGGACGAAGCCAATAGAAATCTTTGTTGAAGTAAGCAAGTTCTGAAGTTCTAAGCAACGTGATGGCTTTTATCTGCCTATGTTTCATAGCAAGTAAGTTCTGAATTTCTATGAAATCCGATGGAATTCCTCACTACTAACGTTTCAAAGTAAGTTCTCAAATTCTCAGTTCTACGTTTAAAACTATGTGTGTTCTATATATCAATGTAAAGTGATGGTTCCTATTAGTTGTGACGGAAACCTATATATAGTAAGTCAGGGAAGCTCGAAGGGGTTAATTATCTAAATGCTTTAAGGTGAAAAACGTACTTTAATCTAAAGCGATCTATCGTTCCAAGGTATCCGCTCACGTACAACTTTTCTTGGGCGCCAGCTGCTCAGAAAGTAGCAAAGGGATAGACTACACGACCCCGGGAACCCTGGGGCGGAACAACCCTTGAAACTTCGAAATGCTCCTCCTCTCGACTACGCCTAGCCAAGTACACACACTCAGGTCGCGAGATACTGAAGTCACGGCATGTTTATTTATGGTCTCGACGTGGGTTTAACTAACAAGGGCTACGGGAAACTACGCAACACGCTGCAAATTACCGGGTATCATAACTCGCTTCACGATATAAGATACAATATACAATATGCGACACAGGAAATGGGACGCTTTAGCGAATAAGCTCTCACGTTCTCTTCTTCAGGTTCCTTGAATTCGCTGGTGGTCCTCGGGTCTCCTGCATCATCCTCGGGGCTCCTTGGTGGAGTGGGCTGTGGGCTTCCGTATTGTTCGGGTCCATCGATCAGTGGACTTCGGCGATTTCCTCTTCTCGCCCCCCTGGGTGTCCCTGAGGGTATCCTCCTGATCATTTAAATTGCGTAGCGCCTCGCGCGCAGCGCTCCCATGGCCCACCTGCAGGGCCGCTGGACTTTTGACTTCTGTTTAGGGGGTTAAGGATGGTTGAGGACCATCTTACATCCCAGAGCATTATAAAGCACAAAGGCAGATAAGCATAATGCGATGCATAGAGCTTTACAACCTTCTAACTTACTTTGAACTGTTTATATGAAATGCGATATTGAGGAGCATGAAGCATGACAAATTAAATGCTTCGGCGCTTGGACATCTAGAAACGCTATCCCCGGGCAAGAAAGTGTAGGGTTCACACTCAATTCATGTGCAGAAGCAGATAAACATAACGCGATGCTATGAATATTACATCTTATCATGAAATATAGAAGTAAGATGCGCAGCCGCGTTTTACGAAACATTAGAACTCTATTGCTTCTAAACCATCAGATATAGAAACGAAATTTCGTAGCAAGGAAGTGATGCATTTACATTCTTTTGAAGTGTAGAGGAGATATACATAAAGCGTTGCATTGAAATTACATCTTATCATGTGACTTAGAACTGATATGCGATATCGCGTTTTATAAAGAGTTAGAAATCTATTGCTTGGATGCGTTGACATCTAGAAATGCAATTTCCTAGCCAAGAAGTGTGGCATTTGCATTCTTTTGAAGTGTAGACGAGGTATACATAACACATCGGAATGAATATTATAACTTATCATGAAACACAGAAATAAGATGCTAGTGCTTCAATACGTAGATATCTGGAAACGACTTTCCTAGCATGGATGTGTTGCATTTACAATCTTTTGAAGTGTAGACGAGGTATACATAACACTTCGCAATGAATATTATAATATATCATATCATGAAAGAATTGAGATGCGATATCGCGTTTTAAGAAGTATTACAACTCTATTGCATCGATACGTAGAAATATGGAAACGCTATTTCCTAGCAAGGACGTGTGACATTTACATTCGATTATTGTGTAGACGAGGTATGCATAACACTTCGCAATGAAAATTATATTCTATCATGATACATAGAAATGAGATGCGATATCGCGTTTTAAGAAGCATTAGAACTTTATAGCTTCGATACGTAGACATCTGGAAACGCTATTTCCTAGCAAGGAAGTGTTGAATTTACGTTCTTTTGAAGTGTAGACTAGGTATACATAACACTTCGGAACGATTACTATATCCGATCATGAAACATGGAAATGTGAAGCGATATCGCGTTTTAAGAAGCGTTAGAACTCTATTGCTTCGATACGTTGACATCTGGTATCGCATTTCCTTGGCAAGAATGTGTGGCATTTACATTCTTTTGATGAGTTGACGAGATATACATACCACTTCGCAATGAATATTATATCTTATCATGAAATACAGAAATGAGATGCGATATCGAATTTCAGGAAGAATTAGAACTCTATTGCTTCGATACGTAGACATCTGGAAACGCATTTCGTAGCTAGCAAGTGTGGCATTTACACTCTTTTGAAGTGTAGACGCGGTATATACAACACTTCGCAATGATATTATATCATATCATGAAACAGAGATATGAGATGCGATATCGCGTTTTGAGAAGCATTAGAACTCTGTTGCTACGATACGAAGACATCTGCAAACGCTATTTCCCAGCAAGGAATAGTCGCATTGACATACTTTTGAAGCGAATACAAGGTATACATGACACTTCGCAATGAATATTATATCATATCATGAAACATAGAAGTGAGATGCGATATCGCGTTTTAAGAATCAATAGATCTCTATGGTTTCGACACGTAGTCATCTGGAAACGCTATTTCCTAGCAAGGAAGTGTCGCATTTACATCCTTTTGAAGAGAATACGAGGTATACATGACACTTCGCAATGAATATTATATCTGATCATGAAACATAGAAATGAGATGCGACATCTCGTTTTAAGAAGCATTAGAACACTCCTGCTTTGATACGCCGATATCTGCAAACGCTATTTCCTAGCATGGAAGTGTCGCATTTACATACTTTTTAAGCAAATACGAGCTATACATGACACTTCGCAATGAATATTATATCTTATCATGAAACATAGAAATGTGATGATATATCGCATTTTGAGAAGCATTAGAACTCTATTGCCTCGATACGTAGAAATCTGCAAATGCTATTTCCTAGCAAGGAAGTGTCGCATTTGCATTCATTCGAAGTGAATACAAGGTATACATGACACTTCGCAATGAATATTAAATCTTATCACGAAACATAGAAATGAGATGTGATATCGCGATTTAAGCAGCATTAGATCTCTATTGCTACAATACGTAGACATCTGCAAACGCTATTTCCTAGCAAGGAATAGTCGCATTTACATTCTTTGAAGTGAATACGAGGTATACATGACACTTCGCAATGAATCTTATATCCTATCATGAAACACAGAAATGAGATGCGATATCGCATTTTAAGAAGCATTAGAACTCCATTGCTACGATACGTAGAAATCTGCAAACGCTATTTCCTAGCAAGGAAGTGGCGCATTTACATTCTTCTGAAGTGAATACGAGGTATACATGACACTTCGCGATGAATATTGTATCTTACCATGAAACATAGAAATGGGACGCAATATCGCATTTAAAGGAGCATTAGAACTCTTTTGCTACGATACGAAGACATCTGCAAACGCTATTTCCTACCAAGGAAGTGTCGCGTTTTCATTCTTTTGAACGGAATACGAGGTATACGTGACACTTCGCAATGGATATTATATCTTAGCACGAAACATAGAAATGAAATGCGACATCTCGTTTGAATAAGCGTTAGGACTCTATTGCTACGATACATAGACATTTGCCAACGTTATTTCCTAGGATGGAAACGCCGTATTTACTTTCTTTTGAAGTGTATGTGAGGTATACATGACACTTCGCAATGAATTATATGTCTTATCACGAAACATAGAAGTGAAATGCGACATCTCGTTATAAGAAGCAATAGGACTCTATTGCTACGATACATAGACATCTGCAAACGCTACTTCCTAGGATGGAAGTGTCGCATTTACATTCACTTGAAGTCAATACGAGGTATACTTGACACATCGCAATGAATATTATAACTTATCACGAAACGTAGAAATGAGATGCGATATCGCCACTTAAGCTGCATTAGAACTTTATTGCTATGATACGTAGGCATCTGTAAACGCTATTTCCTAGCAAGGAATAGTCGCACTTACATTCCTTTGAAGTGAATACGAGGTATACATGACACTTCGCAATGAATCTTATATCTTATCATGAAACATAGAAGTGGAATGCGACATTTCGTTATATGGAGCAATAGGACTCTATTGCTAGGATACATAGACATCCGCAAACGCCATTTCCTAGGATGGAAACGTCGCATTTACATTCTTTTGAAGTGAATGCGAGATATACATGACACTTCGCAATGAATATTATATCTTATCACGAAACATAGAAACGAAATGCGATATCGCGATTTAAAATCATTTGAAATCTCTTTCTACGATACGTAGGCATCCGCAAACGCTATTTCGTAGCAAGGAAGTTTCGCATTTACATTCTTTTGTAGCGAATACGAGATATAGAAAACACTTCGGAATGAATATTATACTTTATCATGAAACATAGAACTGAGATGCGATATCGCGATTTAAAAAGCATTAGAACTCTGTTGCTACGATACGTAGGCATCTGCAAACGCTATTCAATAGAAAGGAAGTGTCGCATTTACATTCTTTTGAAGTATAGACGAGGAATACATAACTCTTCGCAATGAATATTATATCGTATCATGAAACATAGAAATGAGATGCGATATCGCGATCTAAGAAGCATTATAACTCAATTGCTGCAATACGTGGGCATCTGCCAAAGCTTCATCCTAGAAAGGAATTGTCGCATTTACATTCTTTTGAAGTGAATACGAGGTATACAAAGCACTCTACAATGAATATTATATCTTATCATGAAACATAGAAATGAGTTGCGATATCGCGCTTTAGGAAACACTAGAACTCTATTGCTACAATACGTAGACATCTGCAAACGCTATTTCCTAGGAAGGAAGTTTCTCATTATATGCTTTTGTGGCGAATACGAGGAATACATGACACTTCGGAGTGAATATTATACCTTATCATGAAACATAGAAATGAGATGCGATATCCCGTTTTAAGAAGCATTAGAACTCTATTGCTTAGATACGTAGACATCTGCAAACGCTATTTCCTAGCAAGGAAGGTCCGCATTTATATACATTTGAAGTGTAAGCAAGGTATAAGTGACACTGCGCAATGAATATTATATCTTATAATGAAACACAGAAATGGGATGCGATATCGCGTTCTAAGAAGCATTATAACTCTATTGCTGCAATACGTGGACATCTGCCAACGCGCTATCCTAGAAAGGAATTGTCGCATTTACATTCTATTGAAGTGAATACGAGGTATACATAACACTCTACAATGAATATTATATCTTATCACGAAACTTAGAAATGAGTTGCGATATCGCGTTTTGAGAAGCATTAAAACATTATCGCTACGATACGTAGATATCTGCAAACGCTATTTCCTAGCAAGGAAGTGTCGCCTTGACATTCATTTAAAGTGTATGCGAGGTATACATGATACTTCGCAATGAATATAATATCTTACCATGAAACATAGAAATGAGATGCGATCTCGCGTTTTAAGAAGCATTAGAATTCTATTGCTTCGATACGTAGACATCTGCAAACGCTATTTCCTAGCAAGGAACTGTCGCATTTACATTCTTTTGAAGTGAATACGAGGTATACATGACACTTCGCACTGAATATTATATCTTATCCAGAAACATAGAAATGAGTTGGTATATCGCGTTTAAAGAAGCGTTAGAATTCTATTGCTACGAAACGTAGATATCTGGAAACGCTATTTCCTAGCGAGGAATTGTCGCATTTACATTCATTTGAAGTGAATACGAGGTATACATGACACAGCGCAATGAACATTATATCTTATCATGAAATATAGAAATGAGATGTGATTTCGCGTTTTAAGAAGCGTTAGAAATCTAATGAAATGATACGTACACATCTGCAAACGCTATTTCCCAGCAAGGAAGTGTCGCATTTACATCCCTTTGAAATGAGTACTAGGTATACATGACACTTCGCAATGAATATTATATCTTATCACGAAACAGAAATGAGATGAGATATCGCGATTTTAGTAGCATTAGAACTCTATTGCTAAGATACGTAGACATCTGCAAACGCTATTTCCTAGCAAGGAATAGTCGCATTTACATTTACATTAGAACTCTATTGCTTCGATACGTAGACATATGCAAACACTTTTTCCTATCAAGGAAGTGTCGCATTTACATTCTTTTGAAGTGAGTACAAGGTATACATGACACTTCGCAATTATTATTTTACCTTATCATGAGACATAGAAATGAGATGCGATATCGCGTTATAAGATGCATTAGAACTCTATTGCTACGATACGTATATATCTGAAGACTCTACTTCCTAGCAAGGAAGTGTCGCTTTTACATTCTTTAGATGCGAATACGAGGTATACATGACACTTCGCAATGAATATTGTATCTTATCATGAAACATTGAAATGAGACGCGATATCGCGCTTTAAGAAGCATTAGAACTCCATTGCTATGATACGTAGAAATCTGCAAACGCTATTTCCTAGCAAGGAAGTGGCGCATTTACATTCTTTTGAAGTGTATACGAGGTATACATGACACTTCGCAATGAATGTTATAACTTATCACGAAACATAGAAATGAGATGCGATATCGCGAATTAAGAAGCATTAGAGCTCTATTGCTACGATACGTAGTCAACTGCAAACGCTGTCTCCTGGAATGGAAATGTCGCATTTACATTCATTTGAAGTGTATGCGAGGTATACATGACACTTCGCAATGAATATTATATCTTATCATGAATCATAGAAATGAGATGCGATATCGCGTTTTAAGAAGCATTAGAACTCCATTGCTATGATACGTAGAAATCTACAAACATTATTTCCTAGCAAGGACGTGTCGCATTTACATTCATTTGAAGTGAATGCGAGGTATAGATAACAATCAACAATGAACATTATATCTTATCACGAAACATAGAAATGAGCTGCGATATGGCGTTTTAAGGGGCATTGGTACTCTATAGCTTCGATACAGAGATATCTGGGAACGTAATTTTCTAGAAAGGAACCTCCGCTTACCCCCCAGCATCAACCCCTGGACGCATGCAACCAGCCAAACTCGCCTGCAGAACCAGCAACTAGAAGTGTTCGTGCGCGCATACCTGCACGCGCTCACTCACACCGAGTTCCGCTGCCTCACTCGCACCGCGGAGTATACCTGTCTCGCTCGTACCGGGCACCAGTGTCTCACTCGGACCACCGAGTATACCTGTCTCGCCCGCACCAAGGACGGGCAACCCTATCTCCCGCGCACCGAGGATTCGTCCTGCAGGAAGACGTAGCCGCAGCCCATCACCTGAATGGGGTCTTTTCCAATTCCGGGAACCGGATCTGCTAGAACCTATATATTACTTCTAAGCTAGGACATACATACCATATCATGACGCATATATAAGAATTCCTAGATCTAAGTTACACTAAGTAAGATGCGTCCGGCCAGTGGCATGCGCCGCTAGCCCCACCACGAGCCGCGAGTCCCCACTCGCTAGACCGCGCGCTCTCCGCCTCGAGACGCGAGTCCCCCACTCGCGGGACCGCAATCTCCTTACCCCGAGCGTCCGCGACCGTAGCGCCCCGCGAACCGTGGAGGTCAGAGACGCGTCTCCAGAGCACACACTCTGACTCGAGATCTCCTACCGAGGAGTCGAAACCTCTAGTTCTAGATGGTTAGCCACCTCAATGTGGGGTTCAGGCATCGTATTTCTATTTCCATTTTAACTTAGCCTTAGTCTTAGAATAATTCCAGTTCTTGTATACTTCAAACCTAGAATATATTTTATTTTTGCTTTTACTATATCCAAGTACAAGTTCTTTTACCAAGTCTACTATTTCCACATCCATTAATTTTATCAAGTGTTTACAATACTAGTTCTACCTTTAACATTACATTTAACTACGAATTCTTCCACAGGTTCTCCCATACAACTGGGGTTGCTCTTCTTCAAATTGAAGGAGTATAGAAATCGGCTTTGTGACGTTGAGACCGCCGCCTATCCTTCAGATCTTAGTCGAAAGTACAGAAAAACCTGGTGAATGAATCGTGCTTCCGGTTTGCGAAGATCGCGACGTGCAAGTAGGAAGAATTTCATACGATCACTTGTGCGTGAATATTTGGAGGGAGTTCCGAGAGTCCTCGTATACCAGTGACCTGCCTTCGCACCAGCCCAGACGCCGCTTTCCGAAGCGACCGTCGACGCTTCCGATCCAGACACCAAGACGCATCACGCCGATTCTGTCACATTCAGCATCATCGCTGAATTCCGACCGCCGTCCTCCTCTTCGCTGGCGACTGATCGAGATTTCCGTAGCAGCCAACAGAACGAAATCCGCTACGGTCCCAGCGAACGATCCTCCACGCCGTTTCTACGTACAAATCGAGAGAGAAGACATCGAAATGTAGGGTCATTCCCTTATTATCGCGAGTGTTTTCGCTAGTGTCGCGTCAGCCGAAATTGTCGGACCCGGTCATAACGCGTTCCCGCGGACCGAATTACCGAAAAATAGGCTTGTGACGTGAAGCCTCCGGAGCAACGGAAAATAGTTTCGCCGGACGTGACACCTCGTATTCACTTCAAAAGAATGTAAATGCGACACTTCCTTGCTAGGAAATAACGTTTGCAGATGTCTACGTATCGTA
The DNA here is from genome assembly GCF_050948175.1 of Xylocopa sonorina. NCBI lineage: Eukaryota > Metazoa > Arthropoda > Insecta > Hymenoptera > Apidae > Xylocopa > Xylocopa sonorina. Next base: position 2,097,415 of record NW_027490094.1, read on the forward strand.
GCAATAGAGTTCTAGTGCTTCTTAAATCGCGATATCACATCTCATTTCTATGCTTCATGATAAGCTGTAATATTCATTGTGATGCGTCATGTATACCTCGTCTATACTTCAAATGGATGTAAATCGACACATCCATCCTAGGAAATTACTTTTCCAGATGTATATGTGTCGAAGCAGTAGAGATCTATTGCTCCTTAAAACGTGATATCGCATCCCATTTCTATGTTTCATGATAAGATATATTATTCATTGCGAAGTGTTATGTATTCCTCGTCTACACTTCAAATAAATGTAGAAGCGCCACTTCCTTTCTAGGAAATAGCGTTTCCAGATGTCTACGTATCGAAGCAATAGAGTTCTAATGCTTCTTAAAACGCGATATCGCATCTCACTTCTATGTTTCATGATAAGATATAATATTCTTTGCGAAGTGTCATGTATATCTCGTATTCACCTCAAAAGAACGTAAATGCGACACTTCCTTGCTAGGAAATATTGTTTGCAGATGTCTACGTATCACAGCAATAGAGTACTAATGCTTTTTAAAACGAGATGTCGTATTTCATTTCTATGTTTTGTAATAAGATATAATATTCATTGTGTAATGTTATGCATACCTAGTATTCACTTCAATGGAATGTAAGTGCGACTTTTCCCTGCTAGGAAATAGCATTCGCAGATGTCTACGTATCGTAGCAATAGTGTTCTAATGCTTCTTAAAACGCGATATCGCATCTCATTCCTTTGTTTCATGATAAGAAATAATATTCATTCCGATGTGTCATGTATATCTCGTATTCACTTCTAAAGAATGTAAATGCGAAACTTCCATGCTAGGAAATAGCGTTTGCAGATGTCTACGTATCGCAGCAATAGAGTTCTAATGCTTCTCAAAACGCGATATCGCAACTCATTCCTATGTTTCATGATAAGATATAATATTCATTGCGAAGTGCCATGTATACCTCATACTCACATCACAAGTATGTAAAAGCGGCACTTTCTTGCTAGGAAGTAGCGCTTGCAGATGTCTACGTATCGAAGCAACAGTGTTCCAATGCTTGTAATAACGCGATATTGCAACTCATTCCTATGTTTCATGATAAGATATAATATTCATTCCCATGTGTCATGTATATCTCGTATTCATTTGAAAAGAATGTAAATGCGAAACTTCCATGCCAGGAAATAGCGTTTGCAGATGTCTACGTATCGTAGCAATAGAGTTCTAATGCTTCTCAAAAGGCGATATCGCAACTCATTCCTATGATTCATGATAAGATATAATATTCATTCCGATGTGTCATGTATATCTCGTATTCACCTCAAAAGAATGTAAATGCGAAACTTCCATGCTAGGAAATAGCGTTTGCAGATGTCTACGTATCCAAGCAGTAGAGTTCTAATGCTTCTCAAAATGCGATATCGCAACTCATTCCTATGGTTCATGATAAGATATAATATTCTTTGCGAAGTGTCATGTATATCTCGTATTCACTTCAAAAGAATGTAAATGCGAAACTTCCATGCCAGGAAATAGCGTTTGCAGATGTCTACGTATCGTAGCAATAGAGTTCTAATTCTTCTTAAAACGAGATGTCGCATTTCATTTCTATGTTTCGTTATAAGATATAGTATTCATTGTGTAATGTTATGTATACCTCGTATTCACTTCAATGGAATGTAAGTGCGACATTACCTTGCTAGGAAATAGAGTTTGCAGATGTCTACGTATATTAGCAATAGAGTTCTAATGCTTCTCAAAACGCGATATAGCACCTCATTCCTATGTTTCATGATAAGATATAATATTCTTTGCGAAGTGTCATGTATATCTCGTACTCACTTCAAAAGAATGTAAATGCGACACTTCCTTGCTAGGAAATATTGTTTGCAGATGTCTACGTATCACAGCAATAGAGTACTAATGCTTTTTAAAACGAGATGTCGTATTTCATTTCTATGTTTCGTAATAAGATATAATATTCATTGTGTAATGTTATGCATACCTAGTATTCACTTCAATGGAATGTAAGTGCGACATTTCCCTGCTAGGAAATAGCATTCCCAGATGTCTACGTATCGAAGCAATAGTGTTCTAATGCTTCTCATAACGCGATATAGCACCTCATTCCTATGTTTCATGATAAGATATAATATTCTTTGCGAAGTGTCATGTATATCTCGTATTTACTTCAAAAGAATGTAAATGCGAAACTTCCATGCCAGGAAATAGCGTTTGCAGATGTCTACGTATCGTAGCAATAGAGTACTAATGCTTTTTGAAACGAGATGTCGTATTTCATTTCTATGTTTCGTAATAAGATATAATATTCATTGTGTAATGTGATGCATACCTAGTATTCACTTCAATGGAATGTAAGTGCGACATTTCCCTGCTAGGAAATAGCATTCGCAGATGTCTACGTATCGAAGCAATAGTGTTCTGATGCTTCTCATAACGCGATATCGCAACTCATTCCTTTGTTTCATGATAAGAAATAATATTCATTCCGATGTGTCATGTATATCTCGAATTCACTTCAAAAGAATGTAAATGCGAAACTTCCATGCTAGGAAATAGCGTTTGCAGATGTCTACGTATCGTAGCAATAGAGTTCTAATTCTTCTTAAAATGCCATATCGCATCTCACTTCTATGTTTCATGATAAGATATAATATTCATTGCGAAGTGTCATGTATACCTCGATTTCACTTCACGAGAATGTAAATGCAACACTTCCCTGCTAGGAAATAGCATTCGCAGATGTCTACGTATCGAAGCAATAGTGTTCTAATGCTTGTCAAAACGCGATATTGCAACTCATTCCTATGTTTCATGATAAGATATAATATTCATTCCCATGTGTCATGTATATCTCGTATTCTTTTCAAAAGAATGTAAACGCAATACTTCCATGCTAGGAAATAGCGTTTGCAGATGTCTACGTATCGTAGCAATAGAGTTCTTATGCTTCTTAAAACGCGATATCGCGTCTCACTTCTATGTTTCATGATAAGATATAATATTCATTCCGATGTGTCATGTATATCTCGTATTCACATCAAAAAAATGTAAATGCGAAACTTCCATGCTAGGAAATAGCGTTTGCAGATGTCTACGTATCCAAGCAATAGAGTTCTAATGCTTCTCAAAACGCGAAATCGCAACTAATTCCTATGGTTCATGATAAGATATTATATTCATTGCGAAGTGTCATGTATACCTCGTATTCACTTCAGAAGAATGTAAATGCGACACTTCCATGCTAGGAAATAGCGTTTGCAGATGTCAACGTATCGTAGCATTAGAGTTCTAATGCTTCTTAAAACGAGATGTCGCATTTCATATCTATGTTTCGTTATAAGATATAGTATTCATTGTGTAATGTTATGTATACCTCGTATTCACTTCAAAAGAATGTAAATGTGACACTTCCATGCTAGGAAATAGCGTTTACAGATGTCTACGTATCGCAGCAGTAGTGCTCTAATGCTTCTTAAAACGAGATGTCGCATTTCATTTCTATGTTTCGTGATAAGATATAATATTCATTTTGGAGTGTTATGTATACCTCGTATTCACTTCAAAATAATGTAAATGCGACACTACCATGCTAGGAAATAGCGTTTGCAGATGTCTACGTATCGTAGCAAGAGAGATCTAATGCATCCTAAATGAGATGTAGCATTTCATTTCTATGTTTCGTGATAAGATATAATATTCATTGTGGAGTGTTATGTACACCTCGTATTCACTTCAAAAGAATGTAAGTGCGACACTTGCATGCTAGGAAATAGCGTTTGCTGATGTCTACATATCACAGCAATAAAGTGCTAATGCTTCTTAAAACGAGATGTCGTATTTCATTTCTATGTTTAGTAATAAGATATAATATTCATTGTGTAATGTTATGTATACCTCGTATTCACTTCAATGGTATGTAAGTGCGACACTTCCATGCTAGGAAATAGCGCTTGCAGATGTCTACGTATCGTAGCAATAGAGTTCTAATGCTTCCTAAAACGCGATATCGCATCTCACTTCTATGTTTCATGATAAGATATAATATTCATAGCGAAGTGTCATGTGTACGTCGTATTCACTTCAAAAGAATGTAAATGCGACACTTACGTATTAGGAAATAGCGTTCGCAGGTGTCTACGTATCGTAGCAATAGAGTTCTAATGCTTCTTAAAACTAGATGTCGCATTTCATTTCTATGTTTCGTGATAAGATATAATATTCATTGCGAAGTGTCATGTATACCTCGTATTCACTTCAGAAGAATGTAAGTGCGACACTTACATGCTAGGAAATAGCGTTTGAAGATGTCTACGTATCGTAGCAATAGAGTTCTAATGCTTCTTAAAACGCGATATCGCATCTCACATCTATGTTTCATGATAAGATATAATATTCATTGCGGAGTATCATGTATACCTCGTATTCACTTCAAAAGAATGTGAATGCGACACTTCATTGCTAGGAAATATTGTTTGCAGATGTCTACCTATCGTAGCAATAGAGTTCTAATGCTTCTTAAAACGCGATATCGCATCTCACTTCCATGTTTCATGATAAGATATAATATTCATTGCGAAGTGTCATGTATACCTCGTATTTACATCAAAAGAAAGTAAGTGCGACACCTACATGCTAGGAAATAGCGTTTGCAGATGTCTACGTACCGTAGCAATAGAGTTCTAATGCTTCCTAAAACGCGGTATCGAATCTCACATCTATGTTTCATGATTAGATATAATATTCATTGCGGAGTATAATGTACACCTCGTATTCACATCAAAAGAATGTAAATGCGACATTTCCATGCTAGGAAATAGCGTTTGCAGATATCTACGTATCGTAGCAATAGAGGTCTAATGCTTCATAGAACGAGATGTCGCATTTCTTTTCTATGATACGCGATAAGATATAATATTCATTTTGGAGTGTTACGCATACCTCGTATTCACTTCAAAAGAATGTAAATGCGTCACTTCCATGATAGAAAATAACCTTTGCAGATATATTCGCGTCGACGCCATAGGGTCCTAATTCTTCTTAAAACGCGATATCGCATCTTACTTCTATGTTTCATGATAAGATATAGTGTTCATTGCGAAGTGTCATGTAAACCTCGTATTCACTTCAAGAGAATGTAAATGCGACACTTCCTTGCTAGGAAATAGCGTTTGCAGATGTCTACGTATCATAGCAATAGAGTTCTAATGCTACATAAATCGCGATATCGCATTTCATTTCTATGTTTCATAATGAAATATAATATTCATTGCGAAGTGTCATGTATACCTCGCATTCACTCCAAAAGAATGTAAATGCGACAATTCCTTGTCAGGAAATAGCGTTTGCAGATGCCTCCGTATCGAAAAAATAGTGATCTAATGCTTCTTAAAATGCGATATCGCATCTCATTTCTATGTTTCATGATAAGATATAATATACATTGCGAACTGTCATGTATACCTCGTATTCACTTCAAAAGAATGTAAATGCGACATTTCCATCCTAGGAAATAGCGTTTGTAGATGTCTCCGCATCGAGGCAATAGGGTCCTAATTCCTCTTAAAACGCGATATCGCATCTTACTTCTATGTTTCATAATAACATATAATGTTCACTCCGAAGTATCATGTATACCTCGTATTCACTTCAAAAGAATGTAAATGCGACACTTCCTTGCCAGGAAATAGCGTTTGCAGAAGTCTACGTATTGTAGCAATAGAGTTCTAATGCATCTTAAATCGCGACATAGCATCTCATTTCTATGTTTCGTGATAAGATATAATATTCATTCCGAAGTGTCATGTATACCTCGCATACACTTCAAATGAATGTAAATGCGACATTCCCTTGCTAGGAAATAGCGTTTGCAGATGTTTTCGTATCGAAGAAGTAGAGTTCTGATGCTTCATATAACGCGATATCGCATCCCATTTCTATGTTTCATGATAAGATATAATATTCATTACGATGTGTCATGTATACCTCGATTTCACTTCACAAGGATGTAAATGCGACACTTCCATGCTAGGAAATAGCGTTTGCAGATGTCTACGTATCGTAGCAATAGAGTTCTAGTGCTTCTTAAAACGCGATATCGCATCTGACTTCTATGTTTCATGATAAGATATAACATACATTGCGAATTGTCATACATACCTCGTATTCACTTCAAACGAATATAAATGCGACACTTCCTTGCTAGGAAATAGCGTCTGCAGAAGTCTACGTATTGTAGCAATAGAGTTCTAATGCTTCTTAAAACGCGATATCGCATGTCACTTCTATGTTTCATGATAAGATATGATATTCATTGGGACGTGTCATGCATACCTCGTATTCACTCCAAACGAATGTAAATGCGACACTTTCATGCTAGGAAATAGCGTTTGCAGATGTCTACGTATCGTAGCAATAGGGTTCTAGTGCTTCTTAAAACGCGATATCGCACCTCATTTCTATGTTCCATGATAAGATATAATATTCATTGGGACGTGTAATGTATACCTCGCATTCACTTCAAACGAATGTAAATGCGACACTTTCATGCTAGGAAATATTGTTTGCCGATGTCTAGGTATCACAGCAACAGAGTACTAATGCTTTTTAAAACGATATGTCGTATTTCATTTCTATGTTTCGTAATAAGATATAATATTCATTGTGTAATGTTATGCATACCTAGAATTCACTTCAATGGAATGTAAGTGCGACAATTCCCTGCTAGGATATAGCATTCGCAGATGTCTACGTATCGTAGCAATAGAGTTCTAATGCTTCTTAAAACGCGATATCGCATCTCACTTCTATGTTTCATGATAAGATATAATATTCATTGCGAAGTGTCATGTATATCTCGTATTCACTTCAAAGGTATGTAAATGCGACACTTCCATGCTAGGAAAGAGCGTTTGTAGGTGTCTACGTATCGCGGTAATAGAGTTCTAATGCTTCTTAAAACGAGATGTCGCATTTCATTTCTATGTTTCATGATAAGATATAACATTCATTGCGGAGTATCATGTATACCTCGTTTTCACTTCAAAAGAATGTAAATGCAACACTTCCATGCTAGGAAATAGTGTTTGCAGATGTCTACGTATCATAGCAATAGAGTTCTTATGCTTCTTAAAACGCGATATCGCGTCTCACTTCTATGTTTCATGATAAGATATAATATTCATTACGAAGTGTCATGTATATCTCGTATTCACTTCAAAAGAATGTAAATGCGACACTCCCTTGCTAGGATATAGCGTTTGCAGATGTCTACGTATCGAAGCAATAGAGTTCTAGTGCTTCTTAAAACGCGATATCGCATCTCACTTCTACGTTTCATGATAAGATATAGTATTCATTGCGAAGCGTCATGTATACCTTGTATTCACTTCAAAAGAATGTAAATGCGACACTCCCTTGCTAGGATGGTGCGCTTGCAGATGTCTACGTATCGAAGCAATAGTGTTCTAATGCTTCTCATAACGCGATATCGCAGCTCATTCCTTTGTTTCATGATAAGAACTAATATTCATTCCGATGTGTCATGTATATCTCGAATTCACTTCAAATGAATGTAAATGCGAAACTTCCATGCTAGGAAATAGCGTTTGCAGATGTCTACGTATCGTAGCAATAGCGTTCTTATGCTTCTCAAAACGCGATATCGCGTCACACGTCTGTGTTTCATGATAAGATATAATATTCATTGCGAAGTGTCATGTTTACCTCGCACTCACTTCAAAAGAATGTAAATGCGACACTTACATGCTAGGAAATAGAGTTTGCAGATGTCTACGTATCGTAGCAATAGAGTTCTAATGCATCTTAAAACGCGATATTGCATCTCACTTCTATGTTTCATGATAAGATATAATATTCATTGGGACGTGTCATGTATACCTCGTATTCACTTCAAACGAATGTAAATGCGACACTTTCATGCTAGGAAATAGCGTTTGCAGATGTCTACGTATCGTAGCAATAAAGTTCAAGTGCTTCTTAAAACGAGATATCGCATCTGACTTCTATGTTTCATGATAAGATATAAGATTCATTGCGAAGTGTCATGTATACCTCGTACTCACATCACAAGCATGTAAAAGCGGCACTTCCTTGCTAGGAAGTAGCGCTTGCAGATGTCTACGTATCGAAGCAATGGTGTCCTAATGCTTGTCAAAACGCGATATTGCAACTCATTCCTATGCTTCATGATAAGATATAATATTCATTGCGAAGTGTCATGTATATCTCGTATTCATTTCAAAGGAATGTAAATGCCAAACTTCCATGCTAGGAAATAGCGTTTGCAGATGTCTACGTATCGTAGCAATAGAGTTCTAATGCTTCTTAAAACGCGATATCGCATCTCACTTCTATGTTTCATGATAAGATATAATATTCATTGGGACGTGTCATGTATACCTCGTATTCACTTCAAACGAATGTAAATGCGACACTTTCATGCTAGGAAATAGCGTTTGCAGATGTCTACGGATCGTAGCAATAGAGTTCTAATGCTTCTTAAAACGAGATGTCGCATTTCATTTCTATGTTTCGTGATAACATATAATATTCAGTTTGGAGTGTTATGTATACCTCGTATTCACTTCAAAAGAATGTAAATGCGACACTTCCTTCCTAGGAAATATTGTTTGCTGATGTCTACGTATCGTAGCAAGAGGGTTCTAATGCTTCTTAGAACGCGAAATCGCATCTCACTTCTATGTTTCATGCTAAGATATAATATTTATTGCGAAGTGTCATGTATATCTCGTACTCACTTCAAAAGAATGTAAATGCGACACTTCCATGCTAGGAAATAGCGTTTGCAGATGTCTACGGATCGTAGCAATAGTGTTCTAATGCTTCCTAAAACGCGATATCGCATCCCACTTCTATGTTTCATGATATGATATAATATTCATTGCGAAGTGTCATGTATACCTCGTATTCACTTCAAAGAAATGTAAATGCGACACTTCCATGCTAGGAAATAGCGTTTGCAGTTGTCTACGTATCGTAGCAATAGAGTTCTAATGCTTCTTAAAACGAGATGTCGCATTTCATTTCTATGTTTCGTGAGAAGATATAATATTCATTTTGGAGTGTTATGTATACCTCGTATTCACTTCAAAACCATGTAGATGTGACACTTCCATGCTAGGAAATAGCGTTTGCAGATGTCTACGGATCCTAGCAATAGAGTTCAAACGCTTCCTAAAACGCGATATCGCATCTCACTTCTATGTTTCATGATAAGATATAATATTCATTGCGAAGTGTCATGTATACCTCGTATTCACTTCAAGGAAATGTAAATGCGACACTTCCATGCTAGGAAATAGCGTTTGCAGATGTCTACGTATCGTAGCAATAGAGTTCCAGTGCTTCTTAAAACGAGATGTCGCATTACATTTCTATGTTTCGCGATAAGATATAATATTCATTTTGGAGTGTTATGTGTACCTCGTATTCACTTCAAAAGAAAGTAAATGCGGCACTTCCTTGCTAGGAAATATTGTTTGCAGATGTCTACGTGTCGTAGCAATAGAGTTCTAAAGCTTCTTAAAACGTGATGTCGCATTTCATTTCTATGTTTCGTGATAAGATATAATATTCATTTTGGAGTGTTATGTATACCTCGTATTCACTTCAAAAGAATGTAAATGTGACACTTCCATGCTAGGAAATAGCGTTTGCAGATGTCTACGTATCGTAGCAATAGAGTTCTAATGCTTCTTAAAACGTGATGTCGCAATACATTTCTATGTTTCATGATAAGACATAATATTCATTGCGAAGTGTCATGTATACCTCGTATTCACTTCAAAAGTATGTAAATGTGACACTTCCATGCTAGGAAATAGCGTTTCCAGATTTCAACGTATATTAGCAATAGAGCTCTAATGCTTCTCAAAACGCGATATCGCAACTCATTCCTATGATTCATGATAAGATATAATATTCATTCCGATGTGTCATGTATATCTCGTATTCACATCAAAAAAATGTAAATGCGAAACTTCCATGCTAGGAAATAGCGTTTGCAGATGTCTACGTATCCAAGCAATAGAGTTCTAATGCTTCTCAAAACGCGAAATCGCAACTAATTCCTATGGTTCATGATAAGATATTATATTCATTGCGAAGTGTCATGTATACCTCGTATTCACTTCAGAAGAATGTAAATGCGACACTTCCATGCTAGGAAATAGCGTTTGCAGATGTCAACGTATCGTAGCATTAGAGTTCTAATGCTTCTTAAAACGAGATGTCGCATTTCATATCTATGTTTCGTTATAAGATATAGTATTCATTGTGTAATGTTATGTATACCTCGTATTCACTTCAAAAGAATGTAAATGTGACACTTCCATGCTAGGAAATAGCGTTTACAGATGTCTACGTATCGCAGCAGTAGTGCTCTAATGCTTCTTAAAACGAGATGTCGCATTTCATTTCTATGTTTCGTGATAAGATATAATATTCATTTTGGAGTGTTATGTATACCTCGTATTCACTTCAAAATAATGTAAATGCGACACTTCCATGCTAGGAAATAGCGTTTGCAGATGTCTACGTATCGTAGCAAGAGAGATCTAATGCATCCTAAATGAGATGTAGCATTTCATTTCTATGTTTCGTGATAAGATATAATATTCATTGTGGAGTGTTATGTACACCTCGTATTCACTTCAAAAGAATGTAAGTGCGACACTTGCATGCTAGGAAATAGCGTTTGCTGATGTCTACATATCACAGCAATAAAGTGCTAATGCTTCTTAAAACGAGATGTCGTATTTCATTTCTATGTTTAGTAATAAGATATAATATTCATTGTGTAATGTTATGTATACCTCGTATTCACTTCAATGGTATGTAAGTGCGACACTTCCATGCTAGGAAATAGCGCTTGCAGATGTCTACGTATCGTAGCAATAGAGTTCTAATGCTTCCTAAAACGCGATATCGCATCTCACTTCTATGTTTCATGATAAGATATAATATTCATAGCGAAGTGTCATGTGTACGTCGTATTCACTTCAAAAGAATGTAAATGCGACACTTACGTATTAGGAAATAGCGTTCGCAGGTGTCTACGTATCGTAGCAATAGAGTTCTAATGCTTCTTAAAACTAGATGTCGCATTTCATTTCTATGTTTCGTGATAAGATATAATATTCATTGCGCAGTGTCATGTATACCTCGTATTCACTTCAGAAGAATGTAAGTGCGACACTTACATGCTAGGAAATAGCGTTTGAAGATGTCTACGTATCGTAGCAATAGAGTTCTAATGCTTCTTAAAACGCGATATCGCATCTCACATCTATGTTTCATGATAAGATATAATATTCATTGCGGAGTATCATGTATACCTCGTATTCACTTCAAAAGAATGTGAATGCGACACTTCATTGCTAGGAAATATTGTTTGCAGATGTCTACCTATCGTAGCAATAGAGTTCTAATGCTTCTTAAAACGCGATATCGCATCTCACTTCCATGTTTCATGATAAGATATAATATTCATTGCGAAGTGTCATGTATACCTCGTATTTACATCAAAAGAAAGTAAGTGCGACACCTACATGCTAGGAAATAGCGTTTGCAGATGTCTACGTACCGTAGCAATAGAGTTCTAATGCTTCCTAAAACGCGGTATCGAATCTCACATCTATGTTTCATGATTAGATATAATATTCATTGCGGAGTATAATGTATACCTCGTATTCACATCAAAAGAATGTAAATGCGACATTTCCATGCTAGGAAATAGCGTTTGCAGATATCTACGTATCGTAGCAATAGAGGTCTAATGCTTCATAGAACGAGATGTCGCATTTCTTTTCTATGATACGCGATAAGATATAATATTCATTTTGGAGTGTTACGCATACCTCGTATTCACTTCAAAAGAATGTAAATGCGTCACTTCCATGATAGAAAATAACCTTTGCAGATATATTCGCGTCGACGCCATAGGGTCCTAATTCTTCTTAAAACGCGATATCGCATCTTACTTCTATGTTTCATGATAAGATATAGTGTTCATTGCGAAGTGTCATGTAAACCTCGTATTCACTTCAAGAGAATGTAAATGCGACACTTCCTTGCTAGGAAATAGCGTTTGCAGATGTCTACGTATCATAGCAATAGAGTTCTAATGCTACATAAATCGCGATATCGCATTTCATTTCTATGTTTCATAATGAAATATAATATTCATTGCGAAGTGTCATGTATACCTCGCATTCACTCCAAAAGAATGTAAATGCGACAATTCCTTGTCAGGAAATAGCGTTTGCAGATGCCTCCGTATCGAAAAAATAGTGATCTAATGCTTCTTAAAATGCGATATCGCATCTCATTTCTATGTTTCATGATAAGATATAATATACATTGCGAACTGTCATGTATACCTCGTATTCACTTCAAAAGAATGTAAATGCGACATTTCCATCCTAGGAAATAGCGTTTGTAGATGTCTCCGCATCGAGGCAATAGGGTCCTAATTCCTCTTAAAACGCGATATCGCATCTTACTTCTATGTTTCATAATAACATATAATGTTCACTCCGAAGTATCATGTATACCTCGTATTCACTTCAAAAGAATGTAAATGCGACACTTCCTTGCCAGGAAATAGCGTTTGCAGAAGTCTACGTATTGTAGCAATAGAGTTCTAATGCATCTTAAATCGCGACATAGCATCTCATTTCTATGTTTCGTGATAAGATATAATATTCATTCCGAAGTGTCATGTATACCTCGCATACACTTCAAATGAATGTAAATGCGACATTCCCTTGCTAGGAAATAGCGTTTGCAGATGTTTTCGTATCGAAGAAGTAGAGTTCTGATGCTTCATATAACGCGATATCGCATCCCATTTCTATGTTTCATGATAAGATATAATATTCATTACGATGTGTCATGTATACCTCGATTTCACTTCACAAGGATGTAAATGCGACACTTCCATGCTAGGAAATAGCGTTTGCAGATGTCTACGTATCGTAGCAATAGAGTTCTAGTGCTTCTTAAAACGCGATATCGCATCTGACTTCTATGTTTCATGATAAGATATAACATACATTGCGAATTGTCATACATACCTCGTATTCACTTCAAACGAATATAAATGCGACACTTCCTTGCTAGGAAATAGCGTCTGCAGAAGTCTACGTATTGTAGCAATAGAGTTCTAATGCTTCTTAAAACGCGATATCGCATGTCACTTCTATGTTTCATGATAAGATATGATATTCATTGGGACGTGTCATGCATACCTCGTATTCACTCCAAACGAATGTAAATGCGACACTTTCATGCTAGGAAATAGCGTTTGCAGATGTCTACGTATCGTAGCAATAGGGTTCTAGTGCTTCTTAAAACGCGATATCGCACCTCATTTCTATGTTCCATGATAAGATATAATATTCATTGGGACGTGTAATGTATACCTCGCATTCACTTCAAACGAATGTAAATGCGACACTTTCATGCTAGGAAATATTGTTTGCCGATGTCTAGGTATCACAGCAACAGAGTACTAATGCTTTTTAAAACGATATGTCGTATTTCATTTCTATGTTTCGTAATAAGATATAATATTCATTGTGTAATGTTATGCATACCTAGAATTCACTTCAATGGAATGTAAGTGCGACAATTCCCTGCTAGGATATAGCATTCGCAGATGTCTACGTATCGTAGCAATAGAGTTCTAATGCTTCTTAAAACGCGATATCGCATCTCACTTCTATGTTTCATGATAAGATATAATATTCATTGCGAAGTGTCATGTATATCTCGTATTCACTTCAAAGGTATGTAAATGCGACACTTCCATGCTAGGAAAGAGCGTTTGTAGGTGTCTACGTATCGCGGTAATAGAGTTCTAATGCTTCTTAAAACGAGATGTCGCATTTCATTTCTATGTTTCATGATAAGATATAACATTCATTGCGGAGTATCATGTATACCTCGTTTTCACTTCAAAAGAATGTAAATGCAACACTTCCATGCTAGGAAATAGCGTTTGCAGATGTCTACGGATCGTAGCAATAGTGTTCTAATGCTTCCTAAAACGCGATATCGCATCCCACTTCTATGTTTCATGATAAGATATAATATTCATTGCGAAGTGTCATGTATACCTCGTATTCACTTCAAAGAAATGTAAATGCGACACTTCCATGCTAGGAAATAGCGTTTGCAGTTGTCTACGTATCGTAGCAATAGAGTTCTAATGCTTCTTAAAACGAGATGTCGCATTTCATTTCTATGTTTCGTGAGAAGATATAATATTCATTTTGGAGTGTTATGTATACCTCGTATTCACTTCAAAAGAATGTAGATGTGACACTTCCATGCTAGGAAATAGCGTTTGCAGATGTCTACGGATCCTAGCAATAGAGTTCTAACGCTTCCTAAAACGCGATATCGCATCTCACTTCTATGTTTCATGATAAGATATAATATTCATTGCGAAGTGTCATGTATACCTCGTATTCACTTCAAGGAAATGTAAATGCGACACTTCCATGCTAGGAAATAGCGTTTGCAGATGTCTACGTATCGTAGCAATAGAGTTCCAGTGCTTCTTAAAACGAGATGTCGCATTTCATTTCTATGTTTCGTGATAAGATATAATATTCATTTTGGAGTGTTATGTATACCTCGTATTCACTTCAAAAGAATGTAAGTGCGACGCTTACATCCTAGGAAATAGCGTCTGCAGGTGTCTACGTATCATAGCAATAGAGTTGTAATGCTTCCTAATACGCGATATCGCATCACACTACTATGTTTCAAGATAAGATATAATATTCATTGCGAAGGGTTATGTATACCTCGTATTCACTTCAAAAGAATGTAAATACGACACATACATGCTAGGAAATAGCTGTTGCAGATGTTTACGTATCGTAGCAATAGAGTTCTAATGCATCTTAAAACGAGATGTCGCATTTCATTTCTATGTATCGTGATAAGATATAATATTCATTTTGGAGTGTTATGTATACCTCGTATTCACTTCAAGCGAATGTAAATGCGACACTTCCATGCTAGGAAATAGCGTTTGCACATGTCTACGTATCGTAGCAATAGAGTTCTAATGCTTCTTAAAACGCGATATCGCATCTCACTTCTATGTTTCACGATAAGATATAATATTCATTGCGAAGTGTCATGTATACCTCGTATTCACTTCAAATGAATGTAAATGCGAGTATTCCTTGCTCGGATATAGCGCTTGCAGATGCCTACGTATCGAAGCAATAGAGTTCCAATTCTTCTTAAATCGCGATATCGCGTCACACTTCTTTGTTTCATGATAAGGTATAATATTCATTTGCGAAGGGTCATGTATACCTCGTATTCACTTCAAAAGAATGTAAATGCGACACATACATGCTGGGAAATAGCGTTTGCAGATGTCTACGTATCGTAGCAATAGAGTTCTAATGCTTCTTAAAACGAGATGTCGCATTTCATTTCTATGTTTCGTGATAAGATATAATATTCATTTTGGAGTGTTATGTATACCTCGTATTCACTTCAAAAGAATGTAGATGTGACACTTCCAGGCTAGGAAATAGCGTTTGCAGATGTCTACGGATCCTAGCAATAGAGTTCTAACGCTTCCTAAAACGCGATATCGCATCTCACTTCTATGTTTCATGATAAGATATAATATTCATTGCGAAGGGTCATGTATACCTCGTGTTCACTTCAAAAGAATGTAAATGCGACACATACATGCTAGGAAATAGCGTTTGCAGATGTCTCCGTATCGTAGCAATAGAGTTCTAATGCTTCCTAAAACGCGATATCGCATCACACTTCTAGTTTCATAATTAGATATAATATTCATTGCGAAGTGTCATGTATACCTCGTATTCACTTCAAGGAAATGTAAATGCGACACTTCCATGCTAGGAAATAGCGTTTGCAGATGTCTACGTATCGTAGCAATAGAGTTCCAGTGCTTCTTAAAACGAGATGTCGCATTTCATTTCTATGTTTCGTGATAAGATATAATATTCATTTTGGAGTGTTATGTATACCTCGTATTCACTTCAAAAGAATGTAAGTGCGACGCTTACATCCTAGGAAATAGCGTCTGCAGGTGTCTACGTATCATAGCAATAGAGTTGTAATGCTTCCTAATACGCGATATCGCATCACACTACTATGTTTCAAGATAAGATATAATATTCATTGCGAAGGGTTATGTATACCTCGTATTCACTTCAAAAGAATGTAAATACGACACATACATGCTAGGAAATAGCTGTTGCAGATGTTTACGTATCGTAGCAATAGAGTTCTAATGCATCTTAAAACGAGATGTCGCATTTCATTTCTATGTATCGTGATAAGATATAATATTCATTTTGGAGTGTTATGTATACCTCGTATTCACTTCAAGCGAATGTAAATGCGACACTTCCATGCTAGGAAATAGCGTTTGCACATGTCTACGTATCGTAGCAATAGAGTTCTAATGCTTCTTAAAACGCGATATCGCATCTCACTTCTATGTTTCACGATAAGATATAATATTCATTGCGAAGTGTCATGTATACCTCGTATTCACTTCAAATGAATGTAAATGCGAGTATTCCTTGCTCGGATATAGCGCTTGCAGATGCCTACGTATCGAAGCAATAGAGTTCCAATTCTTCTTAAATCGCGATATCGCGTCACACTTCTTTGTTTCATGATAAGGTATAATATTCATTTGCGAAGGGTCATGTATACCTCGTATTCACTTCAAAAGAATGTAAATGCGACACATACATGCTGGGAAATAGCGTTTGCAGATGTCTACGTATCGTAGCAATAGAGTTCTAATGCTTCTTAAAACGAGATGTCGCATTTCATTTCTATGTTTCGTGATAAGATATAATATTCATTTTGGAGTGTTATGTATACCTCGTATTCACTTCAAAAGAATGTAGATGTGACACTTCCAGGCTAGGAAATAGCGTTTGCAGATGTCTACGGATCCTAGCAATAGAGTTCTAACGCTTCCTAAAACGCGATATCGCATCTCACTTCTATGTTTCATGATAAGATATAATATTCATTGCGAAGGGTCATGTATACCTCGTGTTCACTTCAAAAGAATGTAAATGCGACACATACATGCTAGGAAATAGCGTTTGCAGATGTCTCCGTATCGTAGCAATAGAGTTCTAATGCTTCCTAAAACGCGATATCGCATCACACTTCTAGTTTCATAATTAGATATAATATTCATTGCGAAGTGTCATGTATACCTCGTATTCACTTCAAGGAAATGTAAATGCGACACTTCCATGCTAGGAAATAGCGTTTGCAGATGTCTACGTATCGTAGCAATAGAGTTCCAGTGCGTCTTAAAACGAGATGTCGCATTTCATTTCTGTGTTTCGTGATAAGATATAATATTCATTTTGGAGTGTTATGTATACCTCGTATTCACTTCAAAAGAATGTAAATGCGACACTTCCTTGCTAGGAAATAGCGTTTGCAGATGTCTACGTATCGCAGCAATAGTGTTCTAATGCTTCTTAAAACGAGATGTCGCATGTCATTTCTATGTTTCGTGATAAGGTATAATATTCATTGTAGAGTGTTATGTATACCTCGTATACACTTCAAAAGAATGTAAATGCGACACTTCCATGCTAGGAAATAGCGTTTGCAGATGTCTACGTATCGCAGCAATAGTGTTCTAATGCTTCTTAAAACGAGATGTCGCATGTCATTTCTATGTTTCGTGATAAGGTATAATATTCATTGTAGAGTGTTATGTATACCTCGTATACACTTCAAAAGAATGTAAATGCGACACTTACATGCTAGGAAATAGCGTTTGCAGGTGTCTACGTATCGTAGCAATAGAGTTCTAATGCTTCCTAAAACGCGATATCGCATCTCACTTCTATGTTTCATGATAAGATATAATATTCATTGCGAAGGGTCATGTATACCTCGTGTTCACTTCAAAAGAATGTAAATGCGACACATACATGCTAGGAAATAGCGTTTGCTGATGTCTACGTATCGTAGCAATAGGGTTCTAATGCTTCCTAAAACGCGATATCGCATCTCACTTCTATGTTTCATGATAAGATATAATATTCATTGCGAAGTGTCATGTATACCTCGTATTCACTTCATAGAAATGTAAATGCGACACTTCCATGCTAGGAAATAGCGTTTGCAGATGTCTACGTATCGTAGCAATAGAGTTCCAGTGCTTCTTAAAACGAGATGTCGCACTTCATTTCTATGTTTCATGACAAGATATAATATTCATTTTGGAGTGTTATGTATACCTCGTATTCACTTCAAAAGAATGTAAATGTGATACTTCCATGCTAGGAAATAGCGTTAGCAGATGTCTACGTATCGTAGCAATAGAGTTCTAATGCTTCTTAAAACGTGATGTCGCATTTCATTTCTATGTTTCGTGATAAGATGTAATATTCATTTTGGAGTGTTATGTGTACCTCGTATTCACTTCAAAAGAAAGTAAATGCGACACTTCCTTGCTAGGAAATATTGTTTGCAGATGTCTACGTATCGTAGCAATAGAGTTCTAATGCGTCTTAAAACGTGATGTCGCAATTCATTTCTATGTTTCGTGATAAGATATAATATTCATTTTGGAGTGTTATGTATACCTCGTATTCACTTCAAAACCATGTAGATGTGACACTTCCATGCTAGGAAATAGCGTTTGCAGATGTCTACGGATCCTAGCAATAGAGTTCAAACGCTTCCTAAAACGCGATATCGCATCTCACTTCTATGTTTCATGATAAGATATAATATTCATTGCGAAGTGTCATGTATACCTCGTATTCACTTCAAGGAAATGTAAATGCGACACTTCCATGCTAGGAAATAGCGTTTGCAGATGTCTACGTATCGTAGCAATAGAGTTCCAGTGCTTCTTAAAACGAGATGTCGCATTACATTTCTATGTTTCGCGATAAGATATAATATTCATTTTGGAGTGTTATGTATACCTCGTATTCACTTCAAAAGAATGTAAGTGCGACGCTTACATGCTAGGAAATAGCGTTTGCAGGTGTCTACGTATCATAGCAATAGAGTTGTAATGCTTCCTAATACGCGATATCGCATCACACTACTATGTTTCATGATAAGATATAATATTCATTGCGAAGGGTTATGTATACCTCGTATTCACTTCAAAAGAATGTAAATGCGACACATACATGCTAGGAAATAGCTGTTGCAGATGTTTACGTATCGTAGCAATAGAGTTCTAATGCATCTTAAAACGAGATGTCGCATTTCATTTCTATGTATCGTGATAAGATATAATATTCATTTTGGAGTGTTATGTATACCTCGTATTCACTTCAAGCGAATGTAAATGCGACACTTCCATGCTAGGAAATAGCGTTTGCACATGTCTACGTATCGTAGCAATAGAGTTCTAATGCTTCTTAAAACGCGATATCGCATCTCACTTCTATGTTTCACGATAAGATATAATATTCATTGCGAAGTGTCATGTATACCTCGTATTCACTTCAAATGAATGTAAATGCGAGTATTACTTGCTCGGATATAGCGCTTGCAGATGCCTACGTATCGAAGCAATAGAGTTCCAATTCTTCTTAAATCGCGATATCGCGTCACACTTCTTTGTTTCATGATAAGGTATAATATTCATTTGCGAAGGGTCATGTATACCTCGTATTCACTTCAAAAGAATGTAAATGCGACACATACATGCTGGGAAATAGCGTTTGCAGATGTCTACGTATCGTAGCAATAGAGTTCTAATGCTTCTTAAAACGAGATGTCGCATTTCATTTCTATGTTTCGTGATAAGATATAATATTCATTTTGGAGTGTTATGTATACCTCGTATTCACTTCAAAAGAATGTAGATGTGACACTTCCAGGCTAGGAAATAGCGTTTGCAGATGTCTACGGATCCTAGCAATAGAGTTCTAACGCTTCCTAAAACGCGATATCGCATCTCACTTCTATGTTTCATGATAAGATATAATATTCATTGCGAAGGGTCATGTATACCTTGTGTTCACTTCAAAAGAATGTAAATGCGACACATACATGCTAGGAAATAGCGTTTGCAGATGTCTACGTATCGTAGCAATAGAGTTCTAATGCTTCCTAAAACGCGATATCGCATCACACTTCTAGTTTCATAATTAGATATAATATTCATTGCGAAGTGTCATGTATACCTCGTATTCACTTCAAGGAAATGTAAATGCGACACTTCCATGCTAGGAAATAGCGTTTGCAGATGTCTACGTATCGTAGCAATAGAGTTCCAGTGCGTCTTAAAACGAGATGTCGCATTTCATTTCTATGTTTCGTGATAAGATATAATATTCATTTTGGAGTGTTATGTATACCTCGTATTCACTTCAAAAGAATGTAAATGCGACACTTCCTTGCTAGGAAATAGCGTTTGCAGATGTCTACGTATCGCAGCAATAGTGTTCTAATGCTTCTTAAAACGAGATGTCGCATGTCATTTCTATGTTTCGTGATAAGGTATAATATTCATTGTAGAGTGTTATGTATACCTCGTATACACTTCAAAAGAATGTAAATGCGACACTTCCATGCTAGGAAATAGCGTTTGCAGATGTCTACGTATCGCAGCAATAGTGTTCTAATGCTTCTTAATACGAGATGTCGCATTTCATTTCTATGTTTCGTGATAAGGTATAATATTCATTGTAGAGTGTTATGTATACCTCGTATTCACTTCAAAAGAATGTAAATGCGACACTTCCATGCTAGGAAATAGCGTTTGCAGATGTCTACGTATCGTAGCAATAGAGTTCTAATGCTTCTTAAAACGCGATATCGCATCTCACTTCTATGTTTCACGATAAGATATAATATTCATTGCGAAGTGTCATGTATACCTCGTATTCACTTCAAAAGAATGTAAATGCGAGTATTCCTTGCTCGGATATAGCGCTTGCAGATGCCTACGTATCGAAGCAATAGTGTTCCAATGCTTCTTAAATTGCGATATCGCGTCACACTTCTATGTTTCATGATAAGGTATAATATTCATTTGCGAAGGGTCATGTATACCTCGTATTCACTTCAAAATAATGTAAATGCGACACATACATGCTAGGAAATAGCGTTTGCAGATGTCTACGTATCGTAGCAATAGAGTTCTAATGCTTCTTAAAACGTGATGTCGCATTTCATTTCTATGTTTCGTGATAAGATATAATATTCATTTTGGAGTGTTATGTATACCTCGTATTCACTTCAAAAGAATGTAGATGTGACACTTCCAGGCTAGGAAATAGCGTTTGCAGATGTCTACGGATCCTAGCAATAGAGTTCTAACGCTTCCTAAAACGCGATATCGCATCTCACTTCTATGTTTCATGATAAGATATAATATTCATTGCGAAGGGTCATGTATACCTCGTGTTCACTTCAAAAGAATGTAAATGCGACACATACATGCTAGGAAATAGCGTTTGCAGATGTCTACGTATCGTAGCAATAGAGTTCTAATGCTTCCTAAAACGCGATATCGCATCACACATCTATGTTTCATAATTAGATATAATATTCATTGCGAAGTGTCATGTATACCTCGTATTCACTTCAAGGAAATGTAAATGCGACACTTCCATGCTAGGAAATAGCGTTTGCAGATGTCTACGTATCGTAGCAATAGAGTTCCAGTGCGTCTTAAAACGAGATGTCGCATTTCATTTCTATGTTTCGTGATAAGATATAATATTCATTTTGGAGTGTTATGTATACCTCGTATTCACTTCAAAAGAATGTAAATGCGACACTTCCTTGCTAGGAAATAGCGTTTGCAGATGTCTACGTATCGCAGCAATAGTGTTCTAATGCTTCTTAAAACGAGATGTCGCATGTCATTTCTATGTTTCGTGATAAGGTATAATATTCATTGTAGAGTGTTATGTATACCTCGTACACACTTCAAAAGAATGTAAATGCGACACTTCCATGCTAGGAAATAGCGTTTGCAGATGTCTACGGATCGTAGCAATAGAGTTCTAATGCTTCTTAAAACGCGATATCGCATCTCACATCTATGTTTCATGATAAGATATAATATTCATTGCGAAGTGTCATGTATACCTCGTATTCACTTCAAAAGAATGTAAGTGCGACGCTTACATGCTAGGAAATAGCGTTTGCAGGTGTCTACGTATCATAGCAATAGAGTTGTAATGCTTCCTAATACGCGATATCGCATCTGACTACTATGTTTCATGATAAGATATAATATTCATTGCGAAGGGTTATGTATACCTCGTATTCACTTCAAAAGAATGTAAATGCGACACATACATGCTAGGAAATAGCTGTTGCAGATGTTTACGTATCGTAGCAATAGAGTTCTAATGTATCTTAAAACGAGATGTCGCATTTCATTTCTATGTATCGTGATATGATATAATATTCATTTTGGAGTGTTATGTATACCTCGTATTCACTTCAAGCGAATGTAAATGCGACACTTCCATGCTAGGAAATAGCGTTTGCAGATGTCTACGTATATTAGCAATAGAGTTCTAATGCTTCTCAAAACGCGATATAGCACCTCATTCCTATGTTTCTTGATAAGATATAATATTCTTTGCGAAGTGTCATGTATATCTCGTATTCACTTCAAAAGAATGTAGATGCGACACTTCCATGCTAGGAAATAGCGTTTGCAGATGTCTACGTATCGCAGCAATAGTGTTCTAATGCTTCTTAAAACGCGATATCGCATCTCACATCTAAGTTTCATGATAAGGTATAATATCCATTGCGAAGTGTCATGAATACCTCGTATTCACTTCAAAAGAATGTAAGTGCGACACCTACAAGCTAGGAAATAGCGTTTGCAGATGTCTACGTACCGTAGCAATAGAGTTCTCATGCTTCCTAAAACGCGGTATCGCATCTCGCATCTATGTTTCATGATAAGATATAATATTCATTGCGGAGTATCATGTATACCTCGTATTCACATCAAAAGAATGTAAATGCGACACTTCCAGGCTAGGAAATAGCGTTTGCAGATGTCTACGTATCATAGCAATAGAGTTCTAATGCTTCTCAAAACGCGATATCGCATCTCACTTCTATGTTTCATGATAAGATATAATATTCATTGCGAAGGGTTATGTATACCTCGTATTCACTTCAAGAGAATGTAAATGCGACACATACATGCTAGGAAATAGCTGTTGCAGATGTTTACGTATCAGAGCAATAGAGTTCTAATGCATCTTAAAACGAGATGTCGCATTTCATTTCTATGTATCGTGATGAGATATAATATTCATTTTGGAGTGTTATGTATACCTCGTATTCACTTCAAGCGAATGTAAATGCGACACTGCCATGCTAGGAAATAGCGTTTGCAGATGTCTACGTATATTAGCAATAGAGTTCTAATGCTTCTCAAAACGCGATATAGCACCTCATTCCTATGCTTCTTGATAAGATATAATATTCTTTGCGAAGTGTCATGTATATCTCGTATTCACTTCAAAAGAATGTAAATGCGACACTTCCATGCTAGGAAATAGCGTTTGCAGATGTCTACGTATCGTAGCAACAGAGTTCTAATGCTTCTTAAAACGAGATGTCGCATTTCATTTCTATGTTTCATGATAAGATATAATATTCATTGCGAAGGGTTATGTATACCTCGTATTCACTTCAAGAGAATGTAAATGCGACACATACATGCTAGGAAATAGCTGTTGCAGATGTTTACGTATCAGAGCAATAGAGTTCTAATGCATCTTAAAACGAGATGTCGCATTTCATTTCTATGTATCGTGATGAGATATAATATTCATTTTGGAGTGTTATGTATACCTCGTATTCACTTCAAGCGAATGTAAATGCGACACTGCCATGCTAGGAAATAGCGTTTGCAGATGTCTACGTATATTAGCAATAGAGTTCTAATGCTTCTCAAAACGCGATATAGCACCTCATTCCTATGCTTCTTGATAAGATATAATATTCTTTGCGAAGTGTCATGTATATCTCGTATTCACTTCAAAAGAATGTAAATGCGACACTTCCATGCTAGGAAATAGCGTTTGCAGATGTCTACGTATCGTAGCAACAGAGTTCTAATGCTTCTTAAAACGAGATGTCGCATTTCATTTCTATGTTTAGTGATAAGATATAATATTCATTTTGGAGTGTTATATATACCTCGTATTCACTTCAAAAGAATGTAAATGCGACACTTCCTTGCTAGGAAATATTGTTTGCAGATGTCTACGCATCGTAGCAATAGAGTTCTAATGCTTCTTAAAACGTGATGTCGCATTTCATTTGTGTGTTTCGTGATAAGATATAATATTCATTTTGGAGTGTTATGTATACCTCGTATTCACTTCAAAAGAATTTAAATGTGACACTTCCATGCTAGGATATAGCGTTTGCAGATGTCTACGTATCGCAGCAATAGTGTTCTAATGCTTCTTAAAACGAGATGTCGCATTTCATTTCTATGTTTCGTGATTAGATATAATATTCATTTTGGAGTGTTATGTATACCTCGTATTCACTTCAAGAGATTGTAAATGCGACACTTCCATACTAGGAAATAGCGTTTGCAGATGTCTACGTATATTAGCAATAGAGTTCTAGTGCTTCTCAAAACGCGATATAGCACCTCATTCCTATGTTTCATGATAAGATATAATATTCTTTGCGAAGTGTCATGTGTATCTCGTATTCACTTCAAAAGAATGTAAATGCGACACTTCCATGCTAGGAAATAGCGTTTGCAGCTTTCTACGCATCGTAGCAATAGAGTTCTAATGCTTCCCAAAACGCGATATCGCATCTCACTTCTATGTTCCATGATAAGATATAATATTCGCTGCGAAGTGTCATGTATACCTCGTATTCACTTTAAAAGAATGTAAATGCGACACTTCCTTGCTAGGAAATATTGTTTGCAGATGTTTACGTATCGTAGCAATAGACTTCTAATGCTTCTTAAAACGCGATTTCGCATCTCACATCTATGTTTCATGATAAGGTATAATATTCATTGCGAAGTGTCATGAATACCTCGTATTCACTTCAAAAGAATGTAAATGCGACACTTCCATGCTAGGAAATAGCGTTTGCAGTTGTCTACGTATCGTAGCAATAGAGTTCTAATGCTTCTTAAAACGAGATGTCGCATTTCATTTCTATGTTTCGCGATAAGATATAATATTCATTTTGGAGTGTTATGTATACCTCGTATTCACTTCAAAAGAATGTAGATGTGACACTTCCAGGCTAGGAAATAGCGTTTGCAGATGTCTACGGATCCTAGCAATAGAGTTCTAACGCTTCCTAAAACGCGATATCGCATCTCACTTCTATGTTTCACGATAAGATATAATATTCATTGCGAAGGGTCATGTATACCTCGTGTTCACTTCAAAAGAATGTAAATGCGACACATGCATGCTAGGAAATAGCGTTTGCAGATGTCTACGTATCGTAGCAATAGAGTTCTAATGCTTCCTAATACGCGATATCGCATCACACTTCTATGTTTCATAATAAGATATAATATTCATTGCGAAGTGTCATGTATACCTCGTATTCACTTCATGGAAATGTAAATGCGACACTTCCATGCTAGGAAATAGCGTTTGCAGATGTCTACGTATCGTAGCAATAGAGTTCCAGTGCGTCTTAAAACGAGATGTCGCATTTCATTTCTATGTTTCGTGATAAGATATAATATTCATTTTGGAGTGTTATGTATACCTCGTATTCACTTCAAAAGAATGTAAATGCGACACTTCCTTGCTAGGAAATAGCGTTTGCAGATGTCTACGTATCGCAGCAATAGTGTTCTAATGCTTCTTAAAACGAGATGTCGCATGTCATTTCTATGTTTCGTGATAAGGTATAATATTCATAGTAGAGTGTTATGTATACCTCGCATTCACTTCAAAAGAATGTAAATGCGACACTTCCATGCTAGGAAATAGCGTTTGCAGATGTCTACGGATCGTAGCAATAGAGTTCTAATGCTTCTTAAAACGCGATATCACATCTCACTTCTATGTTTCATGATAAGATATAATATTCATTGCGAAGTGTCATGTATACCTCGTATTCACTTCAAAGAAATGTAAATGCGACACTTCCATGATAGGAAATAGCGTTTGCAGATGTCTACGTATCGTAGCAATAGAGTTCCAGTGCTTCTTAAAACGAGACGTCGCATTTCATTCCTATGTTTCGTGATAAGATATAATATTCATTTTGGAGTGTTATGTATACCTCGTATTCACTTCAATAGAATGTAAATGCGACACTTCCTTGCTAGGAAATAGCGTTTGCAGGTGTCTACGTATCGCAGCAATAGTGTTCTAATGCTTCTTAAAACGAGATGTCCCATTTCATTTCTATGTTTCGTGGTAAGGTATAATATTCATTGTAGAGTGTTATGTATACCTCGTATTCACTTCAAAGGAATGTAAATGCGACACATACATGCTAGGAAATAGCGTTTGCAGATGTCTACGTATCGTAGCAATAGATTTCTAATGCTTCCGAAAACGCGATATCGCATCACACTTCTATGTTTCATGATAGGATATAATATTCATTGCGAAGTGTCATGTATACCTCGTATTCAATTCAAAGAAATGTAAATGCGACACATACATGCTAGGAAATAGCGTTTGCAGATGTCTACGTATAGTAGCAATAGAGTTCTAATGCATCTTAAAACGAGATGTCGCATTTCATTTCTATGTATCGTGATAAGATATAATTTTCATTTTGGAGTGTTATGTATACCTCGTATTCACTTCAAAAGAATTTAAATGTGACACTTCCATGCTAGGAAATAGCGTTTGCAGATGTCTACGTATCGTAGCAATAGAGTTCCAGTGCGTCTTAAAACGAGATGTCGCATTTCATTTCTATGTTTCGTGATAAGATATAATATTCATTTTGGAGTGTTATGTATACCTCGTATTCACTTCAAAAGAATGTAAATGCGACACTTCCTTGCTAGGAAATAGCGTTTGCAGATGTCTACGTATCGCAGCAATAGTGTTCTAATGCTTCTTAAAACGAGATGTCGCATGTCATTTCTATGTTTCGTGATAAGGTATAATATTCATTGTAGAGTGTTATGTATACCTCGCATTCACTTCAAAAGAATGTAAATGCGACACTTCCATGCTAGGAAATAGCGTTTGCAGGTGTCTACGGATCGTAGCAATAGAGTTCTAATGCTTCTTAAAACGCGATATCGCATCTCACTTCTATGTTTCATGATAAGATATAATATTCATTGCGAAGTGTCATGTATACCTCGTATTCACTTCAAAAGAATGTAAGTGCGACGCTTACATGCTAGGAAATAGCGTTTGCAGGTGTCTACGTATCATAGCAATAGAGTTGTAATGCTTCCTAATACGCGATATCGCATCACACTACTGTGTTTCATGATAAGATATAATATTCATTGCGAAGGGTTATGTATACCTCGTATTCACTTCAAAAGAATGTAAATGCGACACATACATGCTAGGAAATAGCTGTTGCGGATGTTTACGTATCGTAGCAATAGATTTCTAATGCATCTTGAAACGAGATGTCGCATTTCATTTCTATGTATCGTGATAAGATATAATATTCATTTTGGAGTGTTATGTATACCTCGTATTCACTTCAAGCGAATGTAAATGCGACACTTCCATGCTAGGAAATAGCGTTTGCAGATGTCAACGTATCGTAGCAACAGAGTTCTAATGCTTCCTAAAACGCGATATCGCATCACACTTCTATGTTTCATGATAAGATATAATATTCATTGCGAAGTGTCATGTATACCTCGTATTCACTTCAAAGAAATGTAAATGCGACACTTCCATGATAGGAAATAGCGTTTGCAGATGTCTACGTATCGTAGCAATAGAGTTCCAGTGCTTCTTATAGCGAGATGTCGCATTTCATTCCTATGTTTCGTGATAAGATATAATATTCATTTTGGAGTGTTATGTATACCTCGTATTCACTTCAATAGAATGTAAATGCGACACTTCCTTGCTAGGAAATAGCGTTTGCTGATGTCTACGTATCGCAGCAATAGTGTTCTAATGCTTCTTAAAACGAGATGTCCCATTTCATTTCTATGTTTCGTGATAAGGTATAATATTCATTGTAGAGTGTTATGTATACCTCGTATTCACTTCAAAAGAATGTAAATGCGACACTTCCATGCTAGGAAATAGCGTTTTCAGATGTCTACGGATTGTAGCAATAGAGTTCTAATGCTTCCTAAAACGCGATATCGCATCACACTTCTATGTTTCATGATAAGATATAATATTCATTGCGAAGGGTCATGTATACCTCGTGTTCACTTCAAAAGAATGTAAATGCGACACATACATGCTAGGAAATAGCGTTTGCAGATGTCTACGTATCGTAGCAATAGATTTCTAATGCTTCCTAAAACGCGATATCGCATCACACTTCTATGTTTCATGATAGGATATAATATTCATTTTGGAGTGTTATGTATACCTCGTATTCACTTCAAGAGAATGTAAATGCGACACTTCCATGCTAGGAAATCGCGTTTGCAGATGTCTACGTATATTAGCAATAGAGTTCTAATGCTTCTCAAAACACGATATAACACCTCATTCCTATGTTTCATGATAAGATATAATATTCTTTGCGAAGTGTCATGTATATCTCGTATTCACTTCAAAAGAATGTAAATGCGACACTTCCATGCTAGGAAATAGCGTTTGCAGATGTATACGTATCGTAGCAATAGAGTTCTAATGCTTCTTAAAACGAGATGTCGCATTTTTTTCTATGTTTCGTGATAAGATATAATATTCATTTTGGAGTGTTATGTATACCTCGTATTCACTCCAAAAGAATGTAAATGCGGCACTTCCATGCTAGGAAATAGCGTTTGCAGATGTCTACGGATCGTAGCAATAGAGTTCTAACGCTTCCTAAAACGCGATATCACATCTCACTTCTATGTTTCATGATAAGATATAATATTCATTGCGAAGTGTCATGTATACCTCGTATTCAATTCAAAGAAATGTAAATGCGACACTTCCATGCTAGGAAATAGCGTTTGCAGATGTCTACGTATCATAGCAATAGAGTTCTAATGCTTCTTAAAACGCGATATCGCATCTCACTTCTATGTTTCACGATAAGGTACAATATTCATTGCGAAGTGTCATGTATACCTCGTATTCACTTCAAAAGAATGTAAATGCGAGTATTCCTTGCTCGGGTATAGCGCTTGCAGATGCCTACGTATCGTAGCAATAGAGTTCTAATTCTTCTTAAATCGCGATATCGCATCTCATTTCTATGTTTCATGGTAAGATATAATATTCATTGCGAAGTGTCATGTATGCCCCGCGTACACTTCAAATGAATGTCAAGGCGACACTTCCTTGCAGGAAATAGCGTTTGCAGATGTCTGCGTATCGAAGCAATAGAGTTCCAATGCTTCTTAAATCGCGATATCGCGTCACACTTCTATGTTTCATGATAAGATATAATATTCATTTGCGAAGGGTCATGTATACCTCATATTCACTTCAAAAGAATGTAAATGCGACACATACATGCTAGGAAATAGCGTTTGCAGACGTCTACGTTTAGTAGCAATAGAGTTCTAATGCTTCTTAAAACGAGATGTCGCATTTCATCTCTATGTTTAGTGATTAGATATAATATTCATTTTGGAGTGTTATGTATACCTCGTGTTCACTTCAAAAGAATTTAAATGTGACACTTCCATGCTAGGAAATAGCGTTTGCAGATGTCTACGTATCGCAGCAATAGTGTTCTAATGCTTCTTAAAACGAGATGACGCATTTCATTTCTATGTTTCGTGATAAGGGATAATATTCTTTGCAGAATGTTATGTATATCTCGTATTCACTTCAAAAGAATGTAAATGCGACACTTCCATGCTAGGAAATAGCGTTTGCAGATGTCTACGTATCGCAGAAATACTGATCTAATGCTTCTTAAAACGAGATGCCGCATTTCATACCTATGTTTCTTGATTAGATATAATATTCATTGTAGAGTGTTAAGTATACCTCGTATTCACTTCAAAAGGATGTAAATGCGACACTTCCATGCTAGGAAATAGCGTGTGCAGATGTCTACGTATCGTAGCAATAGAGTTCTAATGCTTCCCAAAACGCGATATCGCATCTCACTTCTATGTTCCATGATAAGATATAATATTCACTGCGAAGTGTCATGTATACCTCGTATTCACTTTAAAAGAATGTAAATGCGACACTTCCTTGCTAGGAAATATTGTTTGCAGATGTTTACGTATCGTAGCAATAGACTTCTAATGCTTCTTAAAACGCGATTTCGCATCTCACATCTATGTTTCATGATAAGGTATAATATTCATTGCGAAGTGTCATGAATACCTCGTATTCACTTCAAAAGAATGTAAATGCGACACTTCCATGCTAGGAAATAGCGTTTGCAGTTGTCTACGTATCGTAGCTATAGAGTTCTAATGCTTCTTAAAACGAGATGTCGCATTTCATTTCTATGTTTCGTGATAAGATATAATATTCATTTTGGAGTGTTATGTATACCTCGTATTCACTTCAAAAGAATGTAGATGTGACACTTCCAGGCTAGGAAATAGCGTTTGCAGATGTCTACGGATCCTAGCAATAGAGTTCTAACGCTTCCTAAAACGCGATATCGCATCTCACTTCTATGTTTCACGATAAGATATAATATTCATTGCGAAGGGTCATGTATACCTCGTGTTCACTTCTAAAGAATGTAAATGCGACACATACATGCTAGGAAATAGCGTTTGCAGATGTCTACGTATCGTAGCAATAGATTTCTAATGCTTCCTAAAACGCGATATCGCATCACACTTCTATGTTTCATGATAGGATATAATATTCATTGCGAAGTGTCATGTATACCTCGTATTCAATTCAAAGAAATGTAAATGCGACACATACATGCTAGGAAATAGCGTTTGCAGATGTCTACGTACAGTAGCAATAGAGTTCTAATGCATCTTAAAACGAGATGTCGCATTTCATTTCTATGTATCGTGATAAGATATAATATTCATTTTGGAGTGTTACGTATACCTCGTACTCACTTCAAGCGAATGTAAATGCGACACTTCCATGCTAGGAAATAGCGTTTGCAGATGTCTACGTATATTAGCAATAGAGTTCTAATGCTTCTCAAAACGCGATATAGCACCTCATTCCTATGTTTCATGATAAGATATAATATTCTTTGCGAAGTGTCATGTATATCTCGTATTCACTTCAAAAGAATGTAAACGCGACACTTCCATGCTAGGAAATAGCGTTTGCAGATGTCTACGTATCGTAGCAATAGAGTTCTAATGCTTCTTAAAACGAGATGTCGCATTTCATTTCTATGTTTCGTGATAAGATATAATATTCATTTTGGAGTGTTATGTATACCTCGTATTCACTTCAAGAGAATGTAAATGCGACACTTCCATGCTAGGAAATAGCGTTTGCAGATGTCTACGTATATTAGCAATAGAGTTCTAATGCTTCTCAAAACGCGATATAACACCTTATTCCTATGTTTCATGATAAGATATAATATTCTTTGCGACGTGTCATGTATATCTCGTATTCACTTCAAAAGAATGTAAATGCGACACTTCCATGCTAGGAAATAGCGTTTGCAGATGTATACGTATCGTAGCAATAGAGTTCTAATGCTTCTTAAAACGAGATGTCGCATTTTTTTCTATGTTTCGTGATAAGATATAATATTCATTTTGGAGTGTTATGTATACCTCGTATTCACTTCAAAAGAATGAAAATGCGACACTTCCATGCTAGGAAATAGCGTTTGCAGATGTCTACGTATATTAGCAATAGCGCTCTAATGATTCTCAAAACGCGATATTGCACCTCATTCCTATGTTTCATGATAAGATACAATATTCTTTGCGAAGTATCATGTATATCTCGTATACACTTCAAAAGAATGTAAATGCGACACTTCCTTGCTAGGAAATATTGTTTGCAGATGTCTACATATCACAGCAATAAAGTGCTAATGCTTCTTAAAACGTGATGTCGCATTTCATTTCTATGTTTCGTGATAAGATATAATATTCATTTTGGAGTGATATGTACACCTCGTATTCACTTCAAAAGAATGTAAATGTGACACTTCCATGCTAGGAAATAGCGTTTGCAGATGTCCACGTATCGTAGCAATAGAGTTCTAATGCTTCTTAAAACGAGATGTCGCATTTCATTTCTATGTTTCGTGATATGATATAATATTCATTTTGGAGTATTATGTATACCTCGTACTCACTTCAAAAGAATGTAAATGTGACACTTCCATGCTAGGAAATAGCGTTTGCAGATGTCTACGTATCGCAGCAATAGTGTTCTAATGCTTCTTAAAACGCGATATCGCATCTCACATCTATGTTTCATGATAAGATATAATATTCATTGCGAAGGGTTATGTATACCTCGTATTCACTTCAAAAGAATGTAAATGCGACACATACATGCTAGGAAATAGCTGTTGCAGATGTTTACGTATCGTAGCAACAGAGTTCTAATGCATCTTAAAACGAGATGTCGCATTTCATTTCTATGTATCGTGATAAGATATAATATTCATTTTGGAGTGTTATGTATACCTCGTATTCACTTCAAGCGAATGTAAGTGCGACACTGCCATGCTAGGAAATAGCGTTTGCAGATGTCTACGTATATTAGCAATAGAGTTCTAACGCTTCTCAAAACGCGATATAGCACCTCATTCCTATGTTTCATGATAAGATATAATATTCTTTGCGAAGTGTCATGTGTATCTCGTATTCACTTCAAAAGAATGTAAATGCGACACTTCCATGCTAGGAAATAGCGTTTGCAGCTTTCTACGCATCGTAGCAATAGAGTTCTAATGCTTCCCAAAACGCGATATCGCATCTCACTTCTATGTTCCATGATAAGATATAATATTCACTGCGAAGTGTCATGTATACCTCGTATTCACTTTAAAAGAATGTAAATGCGACACCTCCTTGCTAGGAAATATTGTTTGCAGATGTTTACGTATCGTAGCAATAGACTTCTAATGCTTCTTAAAACGCGATTTCGCATCTCACATCTATGTTTCATGATAAGCTATAATATTCATTGCGAAGTGTCATGAATACCTCGTATTCACTTCAAAAGAATGTAAGTGCGACACCTACGTGCTTGGAAATAGAGTTTGCAGATGTCTACGTACCGTAGCAATAGAGTTCTAATGCTTCCTAAAACGCGGTATCGCATCTCACATCTATGTTTCATGATAAGATATAATATTCATTGCGGAGTATCATGTATACCTCGTATTCACTTCAAAAGAATGTAAATGCGACACTTCCATGCTAGGAAATAGCGTTCGCAGTTGTCTACGTATCGTAGCAATAGAGTTCTAATGCTTCTTAAAACGAGATGTCGCATTTCATTTCTATGTTTCGTGATAAGATATAATATTCATTTTGGAGTGTTATGTATTCCTCGTATTCACTTCAAAAGAATGTAAATGCGACACTTCCTTGCTAGGAAATATTGTTTGCAGATGTCTACGTATCGTAGCAATAGGGTTCTAATGCTTCTTAAAACGTGAAGTCGCATTACATTTCTATGTTTCGTGATAAGATATAATATTCATTTTGGAGTGTTATGTATACCTCGTATTGACTTCAAAAGAATGTAAATGTGACACTTCCATGCTAGGAAATAGCGTTTGCAGATGTCTACATATCGCATCAATAGTGTTCTAATGCTTCTTAAAACGAGATGTCGCATTTCATTCCTACGTTTCGTGATAAGGTATAATATTCATTGTAGAGTGTTATGTATACCTCGTATTCACTTCAAAAGAATGTAAATGCGACACTTCCATGCTAGGAAATAGCGTCTGCAGATGTCTACGGATCGTAGCAATAGAGTTCTAACGCTTCCTAAAACGCGATATCGCATCTCACTACTATGTTTCATGATAAGATATAATATTCATTGTGAAGTGTCATGTATACCTCGTATTCACTTCAAAGAAATGTAAATGCGACACTTCCATGCTAGGAAATAGCGTTTGCAGATGTCTACGTATCGTAGCAACAGAGTTCTAATGCTTCCTAAAACGCGATATCGCATCACACTTCTATGTTTCATTTTAAGATATAATATTCATTGCGAAGTGTCATGTATACCTCGTATTCACTTCAAAGAAATGTAAATGCGACACTTCCATGCTAGGAAATAGCGTTTGCAGATGTCTACGTATCGTAGCAATAGAGTTCCATTGGTTCTTAAAACGAGATGTCGCATTTCATTTCTATGTTTCGTGATAAGATATAATATTCATTCTGGAGTGTTATGTATACCTCGTATTCACTTCAAAAGAATGTAAATGTTACACTTCCATGCTAGGAAATAGCGTTTGCAGATGTCTACGGATCGTAGCAATAGAGTTCTAATGCTTCCTAAAACGCGATATCGCATCTCACTTCTATGTTTCATGATAAGATATAATATTCATTGCGAAGGGTCATGTATACCTCGTGTTCACTTCAAAAGAATGTAAATGTGACACTTCCATTCTAGGAAATAGCGTTTGCAGATGTCTACGTATCGTAGCAATAGAGTTCTAATGCTTCTTAAAACGTGATGTCGCACTCCATTTCTATGATCCGTGATAAGATATAATATTCAAATTGGAGTGTTATGTATACCTCGTATTCACTTCAAAAGAATGTAAATGTTACACTTCCATGCTAGGAAATAGCGTTTGCAGATGTCTACGGATCGTAGCATTAGAGTTCTAATGCTTCCTAAAACGCGATATCGCATCTCACTTCTATGTTTCATGATAAGATATAATATTCTTTGCGAAGTGTCATGTATATCTCGTATTCACTTCAAAAGAATGTAAATGCGACACTTCCATGCTAGGAAATAGCGTTTGCAGATGTCTACGTATCGTAGCAATAGAGTTCTAATGCTTTTTAAAACGCGATGTCGCATTTCTTTTCTATGTTTCGAGATAAGATATAATATTCATTTTGGAGTGATATGTACACCTCGTATTCACTTCAAAAGAATGTAAATGTGACACTTCCATGCTAGGAAATGGCGTTTGCAGATGTCCACGTATCGTAGCAATAGAGTTCTAATGCTTCTTAAAACGAGATGTCGCATTTCATTTCTATGTTTCGTGATATGATATAATATTCATTTTGGAGTGTTATGTATACCTCGTACTCACTTCAAAAGAATGTAAATGTGACACTTCCATGCTAGGAAATAGCGTTTGCAGATGTCTACGTATCGCAGCAATAGTGTTCTAATGCTTCTTAAAACGCGATATCGCATCTCACATCTATGTTTCATGATAAGATATAATATTCATTGCGAAGGGTTATGTATACCTCGTATTCACTTCAAAAGAATGTAAATGCGACACATACATGCTAGGAAATAGCTGTTGCAGATGTTTACGTATCGTAGCAATAGAGTTCTAATGCATCTTAAAACGAGATGTCGCATTTCATTTCTATGTATCGTGATAAGATATAATATTCATTTTGGAGTTTTATGTATACCTCGTATTCACTTCAAGCGAATGTAAATGCGACACTGCCATGCTAGGAAATAGCGTTTGCAGATGTCTACGTATATTAGCAGTAGAGTTCTAATGCTTCTCAAAACGCGATATAGCACCTCATTCCTATGTTTCATGATAAGATATAATATTCTTTGCGAAGTGTCATGTGTATCTCGTATTCACTTCAAAAGAATGTAAATGCGACACTTCCATGCTAGGAAATAGCGTTTGCAGCTTTCTACGCATCGTAGCAATAGAGTTCTAATGCTTCCCAAAACGCGATATCGCATCTCACTTCTATGTTCCATGATAAGATATAATATTCACTGCGAAGTGTCATGTATACCTCGTATTCACTTTAAAAGAATGTAAATGCGACACTTCCTTGCTAGGAAATATTGTTTGCAGATGTTTACGTATCGCAGCAATAGACTTCTAATGCTTCTTAAAACGCGATTTCGCATCTCACACCTATGTTTCATGATAAGGTATAATATTCATTGCGAAGTGTCATGAATACCTCGTATTCACTTCAAAAGAATGTAAGTGCGACACCTACGTGCTTGGAAATAGAGTTTGCAGATGTCTACGTACCGTAGCAATAGAGTTCTAATGCTTCCTAAAACGCGGTATCGCATCTCACATCTATGTTTCATGATAAGATATAATATTCATTGCGGAGTATCATGTATACCTCGTATTCACTTCAAAAGAATGTAAATGCGACACTTCCATGCTAGGAAATAGCGTTTGCAGTTGTCTACGCATCGTAGCAATAGAGTTCTAATGCTTCTTAAAACGAGATGTCGCATTTCATTTCTATGTTTCGTGATAAGATATAATATTCATTTTGGAGTGTTATGTATACCTCGTATTCACTTCAAAAGAATGTAGATGTGACACTTCCAGGCTAGGAAATAGCGTTTGCAGATGTCTACGGATCCTAGCAATAGAGTTCTAACGCTTCCTAAAACGCGATATCGCATCTCACTTCTATGTTTCACGATAAGATATAATATTCATTGCGAAGGGTCATGTATACCTCGTGTTCACTTCAAAAGAATGTAAATGCGACACATACATGCTAGGAAATAGCGTTTGCAGATGTCTACGTATCGTAGCAATAGAGTTCTAATGCTTCCTAATACGGGATATCGCATCACACTTCTATGTTTCATAATAAGATATAATATTCATTGCGAAGTGTCATGTATACCTCGTATTCACTTCATGGATATGTAAATGCGACACTTCCATGCTAGGAAATAGCGTTTGCAGATGTCTACGTATCGTAGCAATAGAGTTCCAGTGCGTCTTAAAACGAGATGTCGCATTTCATTTCTATGTTTCGTGATAAGATATAATATTCATTTTGGAGTGTTATGTATACCTCGTATTCACTTCAAAAGAATGTAAATGCGACACTTCCTTGCTAGGAAATAGCGTTTGCAGATGTCTACGTATCGCAGCAATAGTGTTCTAATGCTTCTTAAAACGAGATGTCGCATGTCATTTCTATGTTTCGTGATAAGGTATAATATTCATTGTAGAGTGTTATGTATACCTCGTA
The DNA here is from genome assembly GCF_050948175.1 of Xylocopa sonorina. Lineage (NCBI taxonomy): Eukaryota > Metazoa > Arthropoda > Insecta > Hymenoptera > Apidae > Xylocopa > Xylocopa sonorina. The sequence goes on from NW_027490094.1 coordinate 2,134,749, forward strand.
TTCACTTCAAAAGAATGTAAATGCGACACTTCCATGCTAGGAAATAGCGTTTGCAGATGTCTACGGATCGTAGCAATAGAGATCTAATGCTTCTTAAAACGCGATATCGCATCTCACTTCTATGTTTCATGATAGGATATAATATTCATTGCGAAGTGTCATGTATACCTCGTATTCACTTCAAAAGAATGTAAGTGCGACGCTTACATGCTAGGAAATAGCGTTTACAGGTGTCTACGTATCATAGCAATAGAGTTGTAATGCTTCCTAATACGCAATATCGCATCACACTACTATGTTTCATGATAAGATATAATATTCATTGCGAAGGGTTATGTATACCTCGTATTCACTTCAAAAGAATGTAAATGCGACACATACATGCTAGGAAATAGCTGTTGCAGATGTTTACGTATCGTAGCAATAGAGTTCTAATGCATCTTAAAACGAGATGTCGCATTTCATTTCTATGTATCGTGATAAGATATAATATTCATTTTGGAGTGTTATGTATACCTCGTATTCACTTCAAGCGAATGTAAATGCGACACTTCCATGCTAGGAAATAGCGTTTGCAGATGTCTACGTATCGTAGCAACAGAGTTCTAATGCTTCCTAAAACGCGATATCGCATCACACTTCTATGTTTCATGATAAGATATAATATTCATTGCGAAGTGTCATGGATACCTCGTATTCACTTCAAAGAAATGTAAATGCGACACTTCCATGATAGGAAATAGCGTTTGCAGATGTCTACGTATCGTAGCAATAGAGTTCCAGTGCTTCTTAAAACGAGATGTCGCATTTCATTTCTATGTTTCGTGATAAGATATAATATTCATTTTGGAGTGTTATGTATACCTCGTATTCACTTCAATAGAATGTAAATGCGACACTTCCTTGCTAGGAAATAGCGTTTGCAGATGTCTACGTATCGCAGCAATAGTGTTCTAATGCTTCTTAAAACGAGATGTCCCATTTCATTTCTATGTTTCGTGATAAGGTTTAATATTCATTGTAGAGTGTTATGTATACCTCGTATTCACTTCAAAAGGATGTAAATGCGACACTTCCATGCTAGGAAATAGCGTTTTCAGATGTCTACGGATCGTAGCAATAGAGTTCTAATGCTTCCTAAAACGCGGTATCGCATCTCACATCTATGTTTCATGATAAGATATAATATTCATTGCGGAGTATCATGTATACCTCGTATTCACTTCAAAAGAATGTAAATGCGACACTTCCATGCTAGGAAATAGCGTTTGCAGTTGTCTACGCATCGTAGCAATAGAGTTCTAATGCTTCTTAAAACGAGATGTCGCATTTCATTTCTGTGTTTCGTAATAAGATATAATATTCATTTTGGAGTGTTATGTATACCTCGTATTCACTTCAAAAGAATGTAGATGTGACACTTCCAGGCTAGGAAATAGCGTTTGCAGATGTCTACGGATCCTAGCAATAGAGTTCTAACGCTTCCTAAAACGCGATATCGCATCTCACTTCTATGTTTCACGATAAGATATAATATTCATTGCGAAGGGTCATGTATACCTCGTGTTCACTTCAAAAGAATGTAAATGCGACACATACATGCTAGGAAATAGCGTTTGCAGATGTCTACGTATCGTAGCAATAGAGTTCTAATGCTTCCTAATACGGGATATCGCATCACACTTCTATGTTTCATAATAAGATATAATATTCATTGCGAAGTGTCATGTATACCTCGTATTCACTTCATGGATATGTAAATGCGACACTTCCATGCTAGGAAATAGCGTTTGCAGATGTCTACGTATCGTAGCAATAGAGTTCCAGTGCGTCTTAAAACGAGATGTCGCATTTCATTTCTATGTTTCGTGATAAGATATAATATTCATTTTGGAGTGTTATGTATACCTCGTATTCACTTCAAAAGAATGTAAATGCGACACTTCCTTGCTAGGAAATAGCGTTTGCAGATGTCTACGTATCGCAGCAATAGTGTTCTAATGCTTCTTAAAACGAGATGTCGCATGTCATTTCTATGTTTCGTGATAAGGTATAATATTCATTGTAGAGTGTTATGTATACCTCGTATTCACTTCAAAAGAATGTAAATGCGACACTTCCATGCTAGGAAATAGCGTTTGCAGATGTCTACGGATCGTAGCAATAGAGATCTAATGCTTCTTAAAACGCGATATCGCATCTCACTTCTATGTTTCATGATAAGATATAATATTCATTGCGAAGTGTCATGTATACCTCGTATTCACTTCAAAAGAATGTAAGTGCGACGCTTACATGCTAGGAAATAGCGTTTACAGGTGTCTACGTATCATAGCAATAGAGTTGTAATGCTTCCTAATACGCAATATCGCATCACACTACTATGTTTCATGATAAGATATAATATTCATTGCGAAGGGTTATGTATACCTCGTATTCACTTCAAAAGAATGTAAATGCGACACATACATGCTAGGAAATAGCTGTTGCAGATGTTTACGTATCGTAGCAATAGAGTTCTAATGCATCTTAAAACGAGATGTCGCATTTCATTTCTATGTATCGTGATAAGATATAATATTCATTTTGGAGTGTTATGTATACCTCGTATTCACTTCAAGCGAATGTAAATGCGACACTTCCATGCTAGGAAATAGCGTTTGCAGATGTCTACGTATCGTAGCAACAGAGTTCTAATGCTTCCTAAAACGCGATATCGCATCACACTTCTATGTTTCATGATAAGATATAATATTCATTGCGAAGTGTCATGTATACCTCGTATTCACTTCAAAGAAATGTAAATGCGACACTTCCATGATAGGAAATAGCGTTTGCAGATGTCTACGTATCGTAGCAATAGAGTTCCAGTGCTTCTTAAAACGAGATGTCGCATTTCATTTCTATGTTTCGTGATAAGATATAATATTCATTTTGGAGTGTTATGTATACCTCGTATTCACTTCAATAGAATGTAAATGCGACACTTCCTTGCTAGGAAATAGCGTTTGCAGATGTCTACGTATCGCAGCAATAGTGTTCTAATGCTTCTTAAAACGAGATGTCCCATTTCATTTCTATGTTTCGTGATAAGGTTTAATATTCATTGTAGAGTGTTATGTATACCTCGTATTCACTTCAAAAGGATGTAAATGCGACACTTCCATGCTAGGAAATAGCGTTTTCAGATGTCTACGGATCGTAGCAATAGAGTTCTAATGCTTCCTAAAACGCGATATCGCATCACACTTCTATGTTTCATGATAAGATATAATATTCATTGCGAAGGGTCATGTATACCTCGTGTTCACTTCAAAAGAATGTAAATGCGACACATACATGCTAGGAAATAGCGTTTGCAGATGTCTACGTATCGTAGCAATAGATTTCTAACGCTTCCTAAAACGCGATATAGCATCACACTTCTATGTGTCATGATAGGATATAATATTCATTGCGAAGTGTCATGTATACCTCGTATTCACTTCAAAGAAATGTAAATGCGACACTTCCATGCTAGGAAATAGCGTTTGCAGATGTCTACGTATCGTAGCAACAGAGTTCTAATGCTTCCTAAAACGCGATATCGCATCACACTTCTATGTTTCATTTTAAGATATAATATTCATTGCGAAGTGTCATGTATACCTCGTATTCACTTCAAAGAAATGTAAATGCGACACTTCCATGCTAGGAAATAGCGTTTGCAGATGTCTACGTATCGTAGCAATAGAGTTCCATTGCTTCTTAAAACGAGATGTCGCATTTCATTTCTATGTTTCGTGATAAGATATAATATTCATTTTGGAGTGTTATGAATACCTCGTATTCACTTCAAAAGAATGTAAATGTGACACTTCCATGCTAGGAAATAGCGTTTCCAGATGTCTACGTATCGTAGCAATAGAGTTCTAATGCTTCTTAAAACGAGATGTCGCATTTCATTTCTATGTTTCGTGATAAGATGTAATATTCATTTTGGAGTGTTATGTGTACCTAGTATTCACTTCAAAAGAAAGTAAATGCGACACTTCCTTGCTAGGAAATAGCGTTTGCAGATGTCTACGGATCGTAGCAATAGAGTTCTAATGCTTCCTAAAACGCGATATCGCATCTCACTTCTATGTTTCATGATAAGATATAATATTCATTGCGAAGGGTCATGTATACCTCGTGTTCACTTCAAAAGAATGTAAATGCGACACGTACATGCTAGGAAATAGCGTTTGCAGATGTTTACGTATCGTAGCAATAGAGTTCTAATGCTTCCTAAAACGCGAAATCGCATCACACTTCTATCTTTCATGATAAGATATAATATTCGTTGCGAAGTGTCATGTATACCTCGTATTCACTTCAAAGAAATGTAAATGCGACACTTCCATGCTAGGAAATAGCGTTTGCAGATGTCTACGTATCGTAGCAATAGAGTTCTAATGCTTCTTAAAACGTGATGTCGCACTCCATTTCTATGTTCCGTGATAAGATATAATATTCAAATTGGAGTGTTATGTATACCTCGTATTCACTTCAAAAGAATGTAAATGTTACACTTCCATGCTAGGAAATAGCGTTTGCAGATGTCTACGGATCGTAGCAATAGAGTTCTAATGCTTCCTAAAACGCGATATCGCATCTCACTTCTATGTTTCATGATAAGATATAATATTCTTTGCGAAGTGTCATGTATATCTCGTATTCACTTCAAAAGAATGTAAATGCGACACTTCCATGCTAGGAAATAGCGTTTGCAGATGTCTACGTATCGTAGCAATAGAGTTCTAATGCTTCTTAAAACGAGATGTCGCATTTCTTTTCTATGTTTCGAGATAAGATATAATATTCATTTTGGAATGTTATGTATACCTCGTATTCACTTCAAAGGAATGTAAATGCGACACTCCCTTGCTAGGAAATATTGTTTGCAGATGTTTACGTATCGTAGCAATAGATTTCTAATGCTTCTTAAAACGAAATGATGCATTTCATTTCTATGTTTCGTGATAAGATATAATATTCAACTTGGAGTGTTATGTATACCTCGTATTCACTTCAAAAGAATGAAAATGCGACACTTCCATGCTAGGAAATAGCGTTTGCAAATGTCTACGTATATTAGCAATAGCGCTCTAATGATTCTCAAAACGCGATATTGCACCTCATTCCTATGTTTCATGATAAGATACAATATTCTTTGCGAAGTATCATGTATATCTCCTATTCACTTCAAAAGAATGTAAATGCGACACTTCCTTGCTAGGAAATATTGTTTGCAGATGTCTACATATCACAGCAATAAAGTGCTAATGCTTCTTAAAACGTGATGTCGCATTTCATTTCTATGTTTCGTGATAAGATATAATATTCATTTTGGAGTGATATGTACACCTCGTATTCACTTCAAAAGAATGTAAATGTGGCACTTCCATGCTAGGAAATAGCGTTTGCAGATGTCCACGTATCGTAGCAATAGAGTTCTAATGCTTCTTAAAACGAGATGTCGCATTTCATTTCTATGTTTCGTGATATGATATAATATTCATTTTGGAGTGTTATGTATACCTCGTACTCACTTCAAAAGAATGTAAATGTGACACTTCCATGCTAGGAAATAGCGTTTGCAGATGTCTACGTATCGCAGCAATAGTGTTCTAATGCTTCTTAAAACGCGATATCGCATCTCACACCTATGTTTCATGATAAGGTATAATATCCATTGCGAAGTGTCATGAATACCTCGTATTCACTTCAAAAGAATGTAAGTGCGACACCTACAAGCTAGGAAATAGCTTTTGCAGATGTCTACGTACCGTAGCAATAGGGTTCTCATGCTTCCTAAAACGCGGTACCGCATCTCGCATCTATGTTTCATGATAAGATATAATATTCATTGCGGAGTATCATGTATACCTCGTATTCACATCAAAAGAATGTAAATGCGACACTTCCATGCTAGGAAATAGCGTTTGCAGATGTCTACGTATCATAGCAATAGAGTTCTAATGCTTCTTAAAACGCGATATCGCATCTCACTTCTATGTTTCATGATAAGATATAATATTCATTGCGAAGGGTTATGTATACCTCGTATTCACTTCAAAAGAATGGAAATGCGACACTTCCATGCTAGGAAATAGCGTTTGCAGATGTCTACGTATCGTAGCAACAGAGTTCTAATGCTTCCTAAAACGCGATATCGCATCACACTTCTATGTTTCATGATAAGATATAATATTCATTGCGAAGTGTCATGTATACCTCGTATTCACTTCAAAGAAATGTAAATGCGACACTTCCATGATAGGAAATAGCGTTTGCAGATGTCTACGTATCGTAGCAATAGAGTTCCAGTGCTTCTTAAAACGAGATGTCGCATTTCATTTCTATGTTTCGTGATAAGATATAATATTCATTTTGGAGTGTTATGTATACCTCGTATTCACTTCAATAGAATGTAAATGCGACACTTCCTTGCTAGGAAATAGCGTTTGCAGATGTCTACGTGTCGCAGCAATAGTGTTCTAATGCTTCTTAAAACGAGATGTCCCATTTCATTTCTATGTTTCGTGATAAGGTATAATATTCATTGTAGAGTGTTATGTATACCTCGTATTCACTTCAAAAGAATGTAAATGCGACACTTCCATGCTAGGAAATAGCGTTTTCAGATGTCTACGGATCGTAGCAATAGAGTTCTAATGCTTCCTAAAACGCGATATCGCATCACACTTCTATGTTTCATGATAAGATATAATATTCATTGCGAAGGGTCATGTATACCTCGTGTTCACTTCAAAAGAATGTAAATGCGACACATACATGCTAGGAAATAGCGTTTGCAGATGTCTACGTATCGTAGCAATAGATTTCTAACGCTTCCTAAAACGCGATATCGCATCACACTTCTATGTGTCATGATAGGATATAATATTCATTGCGAAGTGTCATGTATACCTCGTATTCACTTCAAAGAAATGTAAATGCGACACTTCCATGCTAGGAAATAGCGTTTGCAGATGTCTACGTATCGTAGCAACAGAGTTCTAATGCTTCCTAAAACGCGATATCGCATCACACTTCTATGTTTCATTTTAAGATATAATATTCATTGCGAAGTGTCATGTATACCTCGTATTCACTTCAAAGAAATGTAAATGCGACACTTCCATGCTAGGAAATATCGTTTGCAGATGTCTACGTATCGTAGCAATAGAGTTCCATTGCTTCTTAAAACGAGATGTCGCATTTCATTTCTATGTTTCGTGATAAGATATAATATTCATTTTGGAGTGTTATGTATACCTCGTATTCACTTCAAAAGAATGTAAATGTGACACTTCCATGCTAGGAAATAGCGTTTCCAGATGTCTACGTATCGTAGCAATAGAGTTCTAATGCTTCCTAAAACGAGATGTCGCATTTCATTTCTATGTTTCGTGATAAGATGTAATATTCATTTTGGAGTGTTATGTGTACCTAGTATTCACTTCAAAAGAAAGTAAATGCGACACTTCCTTGCTAGGAAATATTGTTTGCAGATGTCTACGTATCGTAGCAATAGAGTTCTAATGCTTCTTAAAACGTGATGTCGCATTTCATTTCTATGTTTCGTGATAAGATATGATATCCATTTTGGAGTGTTATGTATACCTCGTATTCACTTCAAAAGAATGTAAATGTGACACTTCCATTCTAGGAAATAGCGTTTGCAGATGTCTACGTATCGTAGCAATAGAGTTCTAATGCTTCTTAAAACGTGATGTCGCACTCCATTTCTATGTTTCGTGATAAGGTATAATATTCATTGTAGAGTGTTATGTATACCTCGTATTCACTTCAAAAGAATGTAAATGCGACACTTCCATGCTAGGAAATAGCGTTTTCAGATGTCTACGGATCGTAGCAATAGAGTTCTAATGCTTCCTAATACGCGATATCGCATCACACTTCTATGTTTCATGATAAGATATAATATTCATTGCGAAGGGTCATGTATACCTCGTGTTCACTTCAAAAGAATGTAAATGCGACACATACATGCTAGGAAGTAGCGTTTGCAGATGTCTACGTATCGTAGCAATAGATTTCTAACGCTTCCTAAAACGCGATATCGCATCACACTTCTATGTGTCATGATAGGATATAATATTCATTGCGAAGTGTCATGTATACCTCGTATTCACTTCAAAGAAATGTAAATGCGACACTTCCTTGCTAGGAAATAGCGTTTGCAGATGTCTACGTATCGTAGCAACAGAGTTCTAATGCTTCCTAAAACGCGATATCGCATCACACTTCTATGTTTCATTTTAAGATATAATATTCATTGCGAAGTGTCATGTATACCTCGTATTCACTTCAAAGAAATGTAAATGCGACACTTCCATGCTAGGAAATATCGTTTGCAGATGTCTACGTATCGTAGCAATAGAGTTCCATTGCTTCTTAAAACGAAATGTCGCATTTCATTTCTATGTTTCGTGATAAGATATAATATTCATTTTGGAGTGTTATGTATACCTCGTATTCACTTCAAAAGAATGTAAATGTGACACTTCCATGCTAGGAAATAGCTTTTCCAGATGTCTACGTATCGTAGCAATAGAGTTCTAATGCTTCTTAAAACGAGATGTCGCATTTCTTTTCTATGTTTCGAGATAAGATATAATATTCATTTTGGAATGTTATGTATACCTCGTATTCACTTCAAAGGAATGTAAATGCGACACTCCCTTGCTAGGAAATATTGTTTGCAGATGTTTACGTATCGTAGCAATAGAGTTCTAATGCTTCTTAAAACGAAATGACGCATTTCATTTCTATGTTTCGTGATAAGATATAATATTCAATTTGGAGTGTTATGTATACCTCGTATTCACTTCAAAAGAATGAAAATGCGACACTTCCATGCTAGGAAATAGCGTTTGCAGATGTCTACGTATATTAGCAATAGCGCTCTAATGATTCTCAAAACGCGATATTGCACCTCATTCCTATGTTTCATGATAAGATACAATATTCTTTGCGAAGTATCATGTATATCTCGTATTCACTTCAAAAGAATGTAAATGCGACACTTCCTTGCTAGGAAATATTGTTTGCAGATGTCTACATATCACAGCAATAAAGTGCTAATGCTTCTTAAAACGTGATGTCGCATTTCATTTCTATGTTTCGTGATAAGATATAATATTCATTTTGGAGTGATATGTACACCTCGTATTCACTTCAAAAGAATGTAAATGTGACACTTCCATGCTAGGAAATATTGTTTGCAGATGTTTACGTATCGTAGCAATAGAGTTCTAATGCTTCTTAAAACGAAATGACGCATTTCATTTCTATGTTTCGTGATAAGATATAATATTCAATTTGGAGTGTTATGTATACCTCGTGTTCACTTCAAAAGAATGTAAATGCGACACATACATGCTAGGAAATAGCGTTTGCAGATGTCTACGTATCGTAGCAATAGATTTCTAACGCTTCCTAAAACGCGATATCGCATCACACTTCTATGTGTCATGATAGGATATAATATTCATTGCGAAGTGTCATGTATACCTCGTATTCACTTCAAAGAAATGTAAATGCGACACTTCCATGCTAGGAAATAGCGTTTGCAGATGTCTACGTATCGTAGCAACAGAGTTCTAATGCTTCCTAAAACGCGATATCGCATCACACTTCTATGTTTCATTTTAAGATATAATATTCATTGCGAAGTGTCATGTATACCTCGTATTCACTTCAAAGAAATGTAAATGCGACACTTCCATGCTAGGAAATATCGTTTGCAGATGTCTACGTATCGTAGCAATAGAGTTCCATTGCTTCTTAAAACGAGATGTCGCATTTCATTTCTATGTTTCGTGATAAGATATAATATTCATTTTGGAGTGTTATGTATACCTCGTATTCACTTCAAAAGAATGTAAATGTGACACTTCCATGCTAGGAAATAGCGTTTCCAGATGTCTACGTATCGTAGCAATAGAGTTCTAATGCTTCTTAAAACGAGATGTCGCATTTCTTTTCTATGTTTCGAGATAAGATGTAATATTCATTTTGGAGTGTTATGTGTACCTAGTATTCACTTCAAAAGAAAGTAAATGCGACACTTCCTTGCTAGGAAATATTGTTTGCAGATGTCTACGTATCGTAGCAATAGAGTTCTAATGCTTCTTAAAACGTGATGTCGCATTTCATTTCTATGTTTCGTGATAAGATATAATATTCAATTTGGAGTGTTATGTATACCTCGTATTCACTTCAAAAGAATGAAAATGCGACACTTCCATGCTAGGAAATAGCGTTTGCAGATGTCTACGTATATTAGCAATAGCGCTCTAATGATTCTCAAAACGCGATATTGCACCTCATTCCTATGTTTCATGATAAGATACAATATTCTTTGCGAAGTATCATGTATATCTCGTATTCACTTCAGAAGAATGTAAATGCGACACTTCCTTGCTAGGAAATATTGTTTGCAGATGTCTACATATCACAGCAATAAAGTGCTAATGCTTCTTAAAACGTGATGTCGCATTTCATTTCTATGTTTCGTGATAAGATATAATATTCATTTTGGAGTGATATGTACACCTCGTATTCACTTCAAAAGAATGTAAATGTGACACTTCCATGCTAGGAAATAGCGTTTGCAGATGTCCACGTATCGTAGCAATAGAGTTCTGATGCTTCTTAAAACGAGATGTCGCATTTCATTTCTATGTTTCGTGATATGATATAATATTCATTTTGGAGTGTTATGTATACCTCGTACTCACTTCAAAAGAATGTAAATGTGACACTTCCATGCTAGGAAATAGCGTTTGCAGATGTCTACGTATCGCAGCAATAGTGTTCTAATGCTTCTTAAAACGCGATATCGCATCTCACACCTATGTTTCATGATAAGGTATAATATCCATTGCGAAGTGTCATGAATACCTCGTATTCACTTCAAAAGAATGTAAGTGCGACACCTACAAGCTAGGAAATAGCGTTTGCAGATGTCTACGTACCGTAGCAATAGGGTTCTCATGCTTCCTAAAACGCGGTATCGCATCTCGCATCTATGTTTCATGATAAGATATAATATTCATTGCGGAGTATCATGTATACCTCGTATTCACATCAAAAGAATGTAAATGCGACACTTCCATGCTAGGAAATAGCGTTTGCAGATGTCTACGTATCATAGCAATAGAGTTCTAATGCTTCTTAAAACGCGATATCGCATCTCACTTCTATGTTTCATGATAAGATATAATACTCATTGCGAAGGGTTATGTATACCTCGTATTCACTTCAAAAGAATGTAAATGCGACACATACATGCTAGGAAATAGCTGTTGCAGATGTTTACGTATCGTAGCAATAGAGTTCTAATGCATCTTAAAACGAGATGTCGCATTTCATTTCTATGTATCGTGATAAGATATAATATTCATTTTGGAGTGTTATGTATACCTCGTATTCACTTCAAGCGAATGTAAATGCGACACTGCCATGCTAGGAAATAGCGTTTGCAGATGTCTACGTATATTAGCAATAGAGTTCTAATGCTTCTCAAAACGCGATATAGCACCTCATTCCTATGTTTCATGATAAGATATAATATTCTTTGCGAAGTGTCATGTGTATCTCGTATTCACTTCAAAAGAATGTAAATGCGACACTTCCATGCTAGGAAATAGCGTTTGCAGCTTTCTACGCATCGTAGCAATAGAGTTCTAATGCTTCCCAAAACGCGATATCGCATCTCACTTCTATGTTCCATGATAAGATATAATATTCACTGCGAAGTGTCATGTATACCTCGTATTCACTTTAAAAGAATGTAAATGCGACACTTCCTTGCTAGGAAATATTGTTTGCAGATGTTTACGTATCGTAGCAATAGACTTCTAATGCTTCTTAAAACGCGATTTCGCATCTCACATCTATGTTTCATGATAAGGTATAATATTCATTGCGAAGTGTCATGAATACCTCGTATTCACTTCAAAAGAATGTAAGTGCGACACCTACGTGCTTGGAAATAGAGTTTGCAGATGTCTACGTACCGTAGCAATAGAGTTCTAATGCTTCCTAAAACGCGGTATCGCATCTCACATCTATGTTTCATGATAAGATATAATATTCATTGCGGAGTATCATGTATACCTCGTATTCACTTCAAAAGAATGTAAATGCGACACTTCCATGCTAGGAAATAGCGTTTGCAGTTGTCTACGTATCGTAGCAATAGAGTTCTAATGCTTCTTAAAACGAGATGTCGCATTTCATTTCTATGTTTCGTGATAAGATATAATATTCATTTTGGAGTGTTATGTATACCTCGTATTCACTTCAAAAGAATGTAGATGTGACACTTCCAGGCTAGGAAATAGCGTTTGCAGATGTCTACGGATCCTAGCAATAGAGTTCTAACGCTTCCTAAAACGCGATATCACATCTCACTTCTATGTTTCACGATAAGATATAATATTCATTGCGAAGGGTCATGTATACCTCGTGTTCACTTCAAAAGAATGTAAATGCGACACATACATGCTAGGAAATAGCGTTTGCAGATGTCTACGTATCGTAGCAATAGAGTTCTAATGCTTCCTAATACGCGATATCGCATCACACTTCTATGTTTCATAATAAGATATAATATTCATTGCGAAGTGTCATGTATACCTCGTATTCACTTCATGGAAATGTAAATGCGACACTTCCATGCTAGGAAATAGCGTTTGCAGATGTCTACGTATCGTAGCAATAGAGTTCCAGTGCGTCTTAAAACGAGATGTCGCATTTCATTTCTATGTTTCGTGATAAGATATAATATTCATTTTGGAGTGTTATGTATACCTCGTATTCACTTCAAAAGAATGTAAATGCGACACTTCCTTGCTAGGAAATAGCGTTTGCAGATGTCTACGTATCGCAGCAATAGTGTTCTAATGCTTCTTAAAACGAGATGTCGCATGTCATTTCTATGTTTCGTGATAAGGTATAATATTCATTGTAGAGTGTTATGTATACCTCGCATTCACTTAAAAAGAATGTAAATGCGACACTTCCATGCTAGGAAATAGCGTTTGCAGATGTCTACGGATCGTAGCAATAGAGTTCTAATGCTTCTTAAAACGCGATATCGCATCTCACTTCTATGTTTCATGATAAGATATAATATTCATTGCGAAGTGTCATGTATACCTCGTATTCACTTCAAGCGAATGTAAATGCGACACTTCCATGCTAGGAAATAGCGTTTGCAGATGTCTACGTATCGTAGCAACAGAGTTCTAATGCTTCCTAAAACGCGATATCGCATCACACTTCTATGTTTCATGATAAGATATAATATTCATTGCGAAGTGTCATGTATACCTCGTATTCACTTCAAAGAAATGTAAATGCGACACTTCCATGATAGGAAATAGCGTTTGCAGATGTCTACGTATCGTAGCAATAGAGTTCCAGTGCTTCTTAAAACGAGATGTCGCATTTCATTTCTATGTTTCGTGATAAGATATAATATTCATTTTGGAGTGTTATGTATACCTCGTATTCACTCCAAAAGAATGTAAATGCGACACTTCCATGCTAGGAAATAGCGTTTGCAGATGTCTACGTATCGCAGCAATAGTGTTCTAGTGCTTCTTAAAACGAGATGACGCATTTCATTTCTATGTTTCGTGATAAGGTATAATATTCTTTGCAGAATGTTATGTATATCTCGTATTCACTTCAAAAGAATGTAAATGCGACACTTCCATGCTAGGAAATAGCGTTTGCAGATGTCTACGTATCGCAGAAATACTGATCTAATGCTTCTTAAAACGAGATGCCGCATTTCATACCTATGTTTCGTGATAAGATATAATATTCATTGTAGAGTGTTAAGTATACCTCGTATTCACTTCAAAAGAATGTAAATGCGACACTTCCATGCTAAGAAATAGCGTGTGCAGATGTCTACGTATCGTAGCAATAGAGTTCTAATGCTTCTTAAAACGCGATATCGCATCACACTTCTATGTTTCATGATAAGATATAATATTAATTGCGAAGTGTCATGTATACCTTGTATTCACATCAAAAGAATGTAAATGCGACACATACATGCTAGGAAATAGCGGTTGCAGATGTTTACGTATCGTAGCAATAGAGTTCTGATGCTTCTTAAAACGAGATGTCGCATTTCATTTCTATGTTTCGTGATAAGATATAATATTCATTTTGGAGTGTTATGTATACCTCGTATTCACTTCAAGAGAATGTAAATGCGACACTTCCATGCTAGGAAATAGCGTTTGCAGATGTCTACGTATATTAGCAATAGAGTTCTAATGCTTCTCAAAACGCGATATAACACCTAATTCCTATGTTTCATGATAAGATATAATATTCTTTGCGAAGTGTCATGTATATCTCGTATTCACTTCAAAAGAATGTAAATGCGACACTTCCATGCTAGGAAATAGCGGTTGCAGATGTATACGTATCGTAGCAATAGAGTTCTAATGCTTCTTAAAACGAGATGTCGCATTCTTTTCTATGTTTAGTGATAAGATATGATATTCATTTTGGAGTGTTATGTATACCTCGTATTCACTTCAAAAGAATGTAAATGCGACACTTCCTTGCTAGGAAATAGCGTTTGCAGATGTCTACGTATCGCAGCAATAGTGTTCTAATGCTTCTTAAAACGAGATGCCGCATTTCATTTCTATGTTACGTGATAAGGTATAATATTCATTGTAGAGTGTTATGTATACCTCGTATTCACTTCAAAAGAATGTAAATGCTATACTTCCATGCTAGGAAATAGCGTTTGCAGATGTCTACGGAACCTAGCAATAGAGTTCTAATGCTTCCTAAAACGCGATATCGCATCTCACTTCTATGTTTCATGATAAGATATAATATTCATTGCGAAGTGTCATGTATACCTCGTATTCACTTCAAAGAAATGTAAATGCGACACTTCCATGCTAGGAAATAGCGTTTGCAGATGTCTACGTATCGTAGCAATAGAGTTCTAATGCTTCTTAATACGGGATGTCGCATTTCATCTCTATGTTTCGTTATATGATATAATATTCATTTTGGAGTGTTATGTATACCTCGTATTCACTTCAAACGAATGTACATGCGACACTTCCATGCTAGGAAATAGCGTTTGCAGATGTCTACGTATCGTAGCAATAGAGTTCTAATGCTTCTTAAGACGCGATATCGCGTCTCACTGCTATGTTTCACGATAAGATATAATATTCATTATGGAGTGTTATGTATACCTCGTATTCGCTTCAAAAGAATGTAAATGCGACATTTCCATGCTAAGAGATAGCCTTTGCAGATATCTACGTATCGTAGCAATAGAGTTCTAATGCTTCTTAGAACGCGATATCGCATCTCACTTCTATGTTTCATGATAAGATATAATTTTCATTGTGAAGTGTCATGTATACCTCGTATTCACTACAAAAGAAAGTGAATGTGACACTTCAATGATAGAAAAAAGCCTTTGCAGGTGTCTCCGCGTCGAGGCAATGGGTTCCTAATTCTTCTTAAAACGCGATATCGCATCTTACTTCTATGTTTCATGATAACATATAATGTTCGTTGCGAAGTGTCATGTATACCTCGTATTCACCTCAAAAGAATGTAAATGCGACACTTCCTTGCTAGGAAATAGCCTTTGCAGATATCTCCGCGTCGAGGCCATAATGTTCTAATTCTTCTTAAAGCGCGATATCGCATCTTACTTCTGTGTTTCATGATAAGATATAATGTTCATTGCGATGTGTCATGTAAACCTCGTATTCACTTCAATAGAATGTAAATGCGACTATTCCTTGCTAGGAAATAGCGTTTGCAGATGTCTACGTATCGAGGCGATAGAGTTCTAATACTTCTTAAAACGCGATTTCGCATCTCACTACTGTGTTTCATGATAAAATATAATATACATTGCGATGTGTCATGTATACCTCGTATTCACTTCAAAAGATTGTAAATGCGACACTTCCTTGCTAGGATATAGCGTTTGCAGATGTCTACGTATCGCAGCTATAGTGTTTCAATGCTTCTTAAAACGTGATGTCGCATTTCATTTCTATGTTTTGTCATAAGATATAATATTCATTGTAGAGTGTTATGTATACCTCGTATTCACTTCAAAAAAATGTAAATGCGACTTTTCCATGCTTGGAAATAGCGTTTGCAGATGTCTGCGGATCGTAGCAATAGAGTTCTAATGCTTCCTAAAACGCGATATCGCATCTCACTTCTATGTTTCATGATAAGATATAATATTCATTGCGAAGGGTCATGTATACCTCGTGTTCACTTCAAAAGAATGTAAATGCGACACATACATGCTAGGAAATAGCGTTTGCAGATGTTTACGTATCGTAGCAATAGAGTTCTAATGCTTCCTAAAACGCGATATCGCATCACACTTCTATCTTTCATGATAAGATATAATATTCATTGCGAAGTGTCATGTATACCTCGTATTCACTTCAAAGAAATGTAAATGCGACACTTCCATGCTAGGAAATAGCGTTTGCAGATGTCTACGTATCGTAGCAATAGATTTCTAATGCTTCTTAAAACGAGATGTCGCATTCCGTTTCTATGTTTCGTGATAAGATATAATATTCATTTTGGAGTGTTAGGTATACCTCGTATTCACTTCAAGAGAATGTAAATGCGACACTTCCATGCTAGGAAATAGCGTTTGCAGATGTCTACGTATATTAGCAATAGAGTTCTAATGCTTCTCAAAACGCGATATAGCACCTCATTCCTATGTTTCATGATAAGATATAATATTCTTTGCGAAGTGTCATGTATATCTCGTATTCACTTCAAAAGAATGTAAATGCGACACTTCCATGCTAGGAAATAGCGTTTGCAGATGTCTACGTATCGTAGCAATAGAGTTCTAATGCTTCTTAAAACGAGATGTCGCATTTCTTTTCTATGTTTCGAGATAAGATATAATATTCATTTTGGAATGTTATGTATACCTCGTATTCACTTCAAAGGAATGTAAATGCGACACTCCCTTGCTAGGAAATATTGTTTGCAGATGTTTACGTATCGTAGCAATAGACTTCTAATGCTTCTTAAAACGCGATATCGCATCTCACTTCTATGTTTCATGATAAGATATAATATTCACTGCGAAGTGTCATGTATACCTCGTATTCACTTTAAAAGAATGTAAATGCGACACTTCCATGCTAGGATATAGCGTTTGCAGATGTCTACGTATCGTAGCAATAGAGTTCTAATGCTTCTTAAAACGCGATTTCGCATCTCACATCTATGTTTCATGGTGAGATATAATATTCATTGCGAAGGGTCATGTATACCTCGTGTTCACTTCAAAAGAATGTAAATGCGACACTTCCATGCTAGGAAATAGTGGTTGCAGATGTTTAGGTATCGTAGCAGTAGAGTTCTAATGCTTCTTAAAACGAAATGACGCATTTCATTTCTATGTTTCGTGATAAGATATAATATTCATTTTGGAGTGATATGTACACCTCGTATTCACTTCAAAAGAATGTAAATGTGACACTTCCATGCTAGGAAATAGCGTTTGCAGATGTCTACGTATCGTAGCAATAGAGTTCTAATGCTTCTTAAAACGAGATGTCGCATTTCATTTCTATATTTCGTGATATGATATAATATTCATTTTGGAGTATTATGTATACCTCGTACTCACTTCAAAAGAATGTAAATGTGACACTTCCAAGCTAGGAAATAGCGTTTGCAGATGTCTACGTATCGCAGCAACTGTGTTCTAATGCTTCTTAAAACGAGATGTCGCATTTCACTTCTATGTTTCGTGATAAGGTATAATATTCATTGTAGAGTGTTATGTATACCTCGTATTCACTTCAAAAGAATGTAAATGCGACACTTCCATGCCAGGAAATAGCGTTTGCAGATGTCTACGTACCGCAGCAATAGAGTTCTAATGCTTCCTAAAACGCGGTATCGCATCTCACATCTATGTTTCATGATAAGATATAATATTCATTGCGGAGTATCATGTATACCTCGTATTAGCTTCAAAAGAATGTAAATGCGATATTTCCATGCTAGGAAATAGCGCTTGCAGATATCTACGTATCGTAGCAATAGAGTTCTAATGCTTCTTAATACGAGATGTCGCATTTCTTTTCTATGATTCGTGATAAGATATAATATTCATTTTGGAGTGTTATGCATACCTCGTATTCACTTCAACAGAATGTAAATGCGACTAATCCTTGCTAGGAAATAGCGTTTGCAGATGTCTACGTATCGTAGCAATAGAGTTCTAATGCTACATAAATCGCGATATCGCATTTCAATCTATGTTTCATGATAAGATATAATATTCATTGCGAAGTTTCAGGTATACCTCGCATACACTCCAAAAGAATGTAAATGCGACAATTCCTTGCCAGAAAATAGCGTTTGCATATGCCTCCGTGTCGAAAAAATAATGTTCTAATGCTTCCTAAAATGTGATATCGCATCTCATTTCTATGTTTCATTATAAGATATAATATTGCGAAGTGTCATGTATACCTTGTATTCACTTCAATAGAATGTAAATGCGACTATTCCTTGCTAGGAAATAGCGTTTGCAGATGTCTACGTATCGAGGCGATAGAGTTCTAATACTTCTTAAAACGCGATTTCGCATCTCTCTACTGTGTTTCATGATAAAATATAATATACATTGCGATGTGTCATGTATACCTCGTATTCACTTCAAAAGATTGTAAATGCGACACTTCCTTGCTAGGATATAGCGTTTGCAGATATCTACGTATCGCAGCTATAGTGTTTCAATGCTTCTTAAAACGTGATGTCGCATTTCATTTCTATGTTTCGTCATAAGATATAATATTCATTGTAGAGTGTTATGTATACCTCGTATTCACTTCAAAAAAATGTAAATGCGACTTTTCCATGCTTGGAAATCGCGTTTGCAGATGTCTGCGGATCGTAGCAATAGAGTTCTAATGCTTCCTAAAACGCGATATCGCATCTCACTTCTATGTTTCATGATAAGATATAATATTCATTGCGAAGGGTCATGTATACCTGGTGTTCACTTCAAAAGAATGTAAATGCGACACATACATGCTAGGAAATAGCGTTTGCAGATGTCTACGTATCGTAGCAATAGAGTGCTAATGCTTTCTAAAACGCGATATCGCATCACACTTCTATGTTTCATGATATGATATAATATTCATTGCGAAGGGTCATGTATACCTCGTGTTCACTTCAAAAGAATGTAAATGCGACACATACATGCTAGGAAATAGCGTTTGCAGATGTCTGCGGATCGTAGCAATAGAGTTCTAATGCTTCCTAAAACGCGATATCGCATCTCACTTCTATGTTTCATGATAAGATATAATATTCATTGCGAAGGGTCATGTATACCTCGTGTTCACTTCAAAAGAATGTAAATGCGACACATACATGCTAGGAAATAGCGTTTGCAGATGTCTACGTATCGTAGCAATAGAGTTCTAATGCTTTCTAAAACGCGATATCGCATCACACTTCTATGTTTCATGATATGATATAATATTCATTGCGAAGGGTCATGTATACCTCGTGTTCACTTCAAAAGAATGTAAATGCTCCACATACATGCTAGGAAATAGCCTTTGCAGATGTCTACGTATCGTAGCAATAGTGTTCTAATGCTTCTTATATCGCGATATCACATCTCATTTCTATGTTTCGTGA
This sequence comes from Xylocopa sonorina, assembly GCF_050948175.1. NCBI lineage: Eukaryota > Metazoa > Arthropoda > Insecta > Hymenoptera > Apidae > Xylocopa > Xylocopa sonorina. The sequence continues at coordinate 2,154,537 of NW_027490094.1, forward strand.
TAAGGTACAATATTCATTGCGAAGTGTCATGTATACCTCGTATTCACTTCCAAAGAATGTAAATGCGACATTTCCATGCTAGGAAATAGCGCTTGCAGATATCTACGTATCGTAGCAATAGAGTTCTAATGCTTCTTAAAACGAGATGTCGCATTTCTTTTCTATGATTCGTGATAAGATATAATATTCATTTTGGAGTGTTATGCATACCTCGTATTCACTTCAATAGAATGTAAATGCGACACTTCCTTGCTAGGAAATAGCGTTTGCAGATGTCTTCGTATCGTAGCAACAGTGTTCTAATGCTTCTTAAATCGCGATATCACATCTCATTTCTATGTTTCGTGATAAGGTACAATATTCATTGCGAAGTGTCATGTATACCTCGTATGCACTTCAAAATAATGTGAATAGGACACTTCCATGCAAAGAAATAGCGTTTGCAGATGTCTCCGCATCGAGGTAATAGGGTCCAAATTCTTCTTAAAACGCGATATCGCATTTCATTTCTATGTTTCATGATAAGATATAATGTTCATTGCGAAGTGTCATGTATACCTCGTATTCACTTCAAAAGAATGTAAATGCGACACTTCCATGCTAGGAAATAGCGTTTGCAGATGTCTACATATCGCAGCAATAGTGTTTTAATGCTTCTTAAAACGAGATGTCGCATTTCATTTCTATGTTTCGTGATAAGATATAATATTCATTGTAGAGTGTTATATATACCTCGTATTCACTTCAAAAGAATGTAAACGCGACACTTCCATGCCAGGAAGTAGCGTTTGCAGATGTTTACGGATCGTAGCAATAGAGTTCTAATGCTTCCTAAAACGCGATATCGCATCTCACTTCTATGTTTCATGATAAGATATAATATTCATTGCGAAGTGTCATGTTTATCTCATATTCACTTCAAAGGAATGTAAACGTGACACTTCCATGCTAGGAAATAGTGGTTGCAGATGTTTACGTATCGTAGCAATAGAGTTCTAATGCTTCTTAAAACGAAATGACGCATTTCATTTCTATGTTTCGTGATAAGATATAATATTCATTTTGGAGTGTTATGTATACCTCGTATTCACTTCAAACGAATGTAAATGCGACACTTCCATGCTAGGAAATAGCGTTTGCAGATGTCTACGTATCGTAGCAATAGAGTTCTAATGCTTCTTAAGACGCGATATCGCGTCTCACTGCTATGTTTCACGATAAGATATAATATTCATTATGGAGTGTTATGTATACCTCGTATTCGCTTCAAAAGAATGTAAATGCGACATTTCCATGCTAAGAGATAGCCTTTGCAGATATCTACGTATCGTAGCAATGGAGTTCTAATGCTTCTTAGAACGCGATATCGCATCTCACTTCTATGTTTCATGATAAGATATAATTTTCATTGTGAAGTGTCATGTATACCTCGTATTCACTACAAAAGAAAGTGAATGTGACACTTCAATGATAGAAAAAAGCCTTTGCAGGTGTCTCCGCGTCGAGGCAATGGGTTTCTAATTCTTCTTAAAACGCGATATCGCATCTTACATCTATGTTTCATGATAACATATAATGTTCATTGCGAAGTGTCATGTATACCTCGTATTCACCTCAAAAGAATGTAAATGCGACACTTCCTTGCTAGGAAATAGCCTTTGCAGATATCTCCGCGTCGAGGCCATAATGTTCTAATTCTTCTTAAAGCGCGATATCGCATCTTACTTCTGTGTTTCATGATAAGATATAATGTTCATTGCGATGTGTCATGTAAACCTCGTATTCACTTCAATAGAATGTAAATGCGACTATTCCTTGCTAGGAAATAGCGTTTGCAGATGTCTACGTATCGAGGCGATAGAGTTCTAATACTTCTTAAAACGCGATTTCGCATCTCACTACTGTGTTTCATGATAAAATATAATATACATTGCGATGTGTCATGTATACCTCGTATTCACTTCAAAAGATTGTAAATGCGACACTTCCTTGCTAGGATATAGCGTTTGCAGATGTCTACGTATCGCAGCTATAGTGTTTCAATGCTTCTTAAAACGTGATGTCGCATTTCATTTCTATGTTTCGTCATAAGATATAATATTCATTGTAGAGTGTTATGTATACCTCGTATTCACTTCAAAAAAATGTAAATGCGACTTTTCCATGCTTGGAAATAGCGTTTGCAGATGTCTGCGGATCGTAGCAATAGAGTTCTAATGCTTCCTAAAACGCGATATCGCATCTCACTTCTATGTTTCATGATAAGATATAATATTCATTGCGAAGGGTCATGTATACCTCGTGTTCACTTCAAAAGAATGTAAATGCGACACATACATGCTAGGAAATAGCGTTTGCAGATGTCTACGTATCGTAGCAATAGAGTTCTAATGCTTTCTAAAACGCGATATCGCATCACACTACTATGTTTCATGATATGATATAATATTCATTGCGAAGGGTCATGTATACCTCGTGTTCACTTCAAAAGTATGTAAATGCGACACATACATGCTAGGAAATAGCGTTTGCAGATGTCTACGTATCGTAGCAATAGTGTTCTAATGCTTCTTAAATCGCGATATCACATCTCATTTCTATGTTGTGTGATAAGGTACAATATTCATTGCGAAGTGTCATGTATACCTCGTATTCACTTCCAAAGAATGTAAATGCGACATTTCCATGCTAGGAAATAGCGCTTGCAGATATCTACGTATCGTAGCAATAGAGTTCTAATGCTTCTTAAAACGAGATGTCGCATTTCTTTTCTATGATTCGTGATAAGATATAATATTCATTTTGGAGTGTTATGCATACCTCGTATTCACTTCAATAGAATGTAAATGCGACACTTCCTTGCTAGGAAATAGCGTTTGCAGATGTCTTCGTATCGTAGCAACAGTGTTCTAATGCTTCTTAAATCGCGATATCACATCTCATTTCTATGTTTCGTGATAAGGTACAATATTCATTGCGAAGTGTCATGTATACCTCGTATGCACTTCAAAATAATGTAAATAGGACACTTCCATGCAAGGAAATAGCGTTTGCAGATGTCTCCGCATCGAGGTAATAGGGTCCTAATTCTTCTTAAAACGCGATATCGCATTTCATTTCTATGTTTCATGATAAGATATAATGTTCATTGCGAAGTGTCATGTATACCTCGTATTCACTTCAAAAGAATGTAAATGCGACATTTCCATGCTAAGAGATAGCCTTTGCAGATATCTACGTATCGTAGCAATAGAGTTCTAATGCTTCTTAAAACGAGATGTCGCATTTCATTTCTATGTTTCGTGATATGATATAATATTCATTTTGGAGTGTTATGTATACCTCGTACTCACTTCAAAAGAATGAAAATGTGACACTTCCATGCTAGGAAATAGCGTTTGCAGATGTCTACGTATCGCAGCAACAGTGTTCTAATGCTTCTTAAAACGAGATGTCGCATTTCACATCTATGTTTCGTGATAAGGTATAATATTCATTGTAGAGTGTTATGTATACCTCGTATTCACTTCAAAAGAATGTAAATGCGACACTTCCATGCCAGGAAATAGCGTTTGCAGATGTCTACGTACCGCAGCAATAGAGTTCTAATGCTTCCTAAAACGCGGTATCGCATCTCACATCTATGTTTCATGATAAGATAAGATATTCATTGCGGAGTATCATGTATACCTCGTATTAACTTCAAAAGAATGTAAATGCGACATTTCCATGCTAGGAAATAGCGCTTGCAGATATCTACGTATCGTAGCAATAGAGTTCTAATGCTTCTTAAAACGAGATGTCGCATTTCTTTTCTATGATTCGTGATAAGATATAATATTCATTTTGGAGTGTTATGCATACCTCGTATTCACTTCAACAGAATGTAAATGCGACTAATCCTTGCTAGGAAATAGCGTTTGCAGATGTCTACGTATCGTAGCAATAGAGTTCTAATGCTACATAAATCGCGATATCGCATTTCAATCTATGTTTCATGATAAGATATAATATTCATTGCGAAGTTTCAGGTATACCTCGCATACACTCCAAAAGAATGTAAATGCGACAATTCCTTGCCAGAAAATAGCGTTTGCAGATGCCTCCGTATCGAAAAAATAGTGTTCTAATGCTTCCTAAAATGCGATATCGCATCTCATTTCTATGTTTCATTATAAGATATAATATACATTGCGAAGTGTCATGTATACCTTGTATTCACTTCAATAGAATGTAAATGCGACTATTCCTTGCTAGGAAATAGCGTTTGCAGATGTCTACGTATCGAGGCGATAGAGTTCTAATACTTCTTAAAACGCGATTTCGCATCTCTCTACTGTGTTTCATGATAAAATATAATATACATTGCGATGTGTCATGTATACCTCGTATTCACTTCAAAAGATTGTAAATGCGACACTTCCTTGCTAGGATATAGCGTTTGCAGATGTCTACGTATCGCAGCTATAGTGTTTCAATGCTTCTTAAAACGTGATGTCGCATTTCATTTCTATGTTTCGTCATAAGATATAATATTCATTGTAGAGTGTTATGTATACCTCGTATTCACTTCAAAAAAATGTAAATGCGACTTTTCCATGCTTGGAAATAGCGTTTGCAGATGTCTGCGGATCGTAGCAATAGAGTTCTAATGCTTCCTAAAACGCGATATCGCATCTCACTTCTATGTTTCATGATAAGATATAATATTCATTGCGAAGGGTCATGTATACCTCGTGTTCACTTCAAAAGAATGTAAATGCGACACATGCATGATAGGAAATAGCGTTTGCAGATGTCTACGTATCGTAGCAATAGAGTTCTAATGCTTTCTAAAACGCGATATCGCATCACACTTCTATGTTTCATGATATGATGTAATATTCATTTCGAAGGGTCATGTATACCTCGTGTTCACTTCAAAAGAATGTAAATGCGACACATACATGCTAAGAAATAGCGTTTGCAGATGTCTATGTATCGTAGCAATAGTGTTCTAATGCTTCTTAAATCGCGATATCACATCTCGTTTCTATGTTTCGTGATAATGTACAATATTCATTGCGAAGTGTCATGTATACCTCGTATTCACTTCCAAAGAATGTAAATGCGACATTTCCGTGCTAGGAAATAGCTCTTGCAGATATCTACGTATCGTAGCAATAGAGTTCTAATGCTTCTTAAAACGAGATGTCGCATTTCTTTTCTATGATTCGTGATAAGAAATAATATTCATTTTGGAGTGTTATGCATACCTCGTATTCACTTCAATAGAATGTAAATGCGACACTTCCTTGCTAGGAAATAGCGTTTGCAGATGTCTTCGTATCGTAGCAGCAGTGTTCTAATGCTTCTTAAAGCGCGATATCACATCTCATTTCTATGTTTCGTGATAAGGTACAATATTCATTGCGAAGTGTCATGTATACCTCGTATGCACTTCAAAATAATGTAAATAGGACACTTCCATGCAAGGAAATAGCGTTTGTAGATGTCTCCGCATCGAGGTAATAGGGACCTAATTCTTCTTAAAACGCGATATCGCATCTTACTTCTATGTTTCATGTTAAGATATAATGTTCATTGCAAAGTGTCATGTATACCTCGTATTCACTTCAAAGAAATGTAAATGCGACACTTCCTTGCTAGGAAATATTGTTTGCAAATGTCTACATATCACAGCAGTAAAGTGCTAATGCTTCTTAAAACGAGATGTCGCATTTCATTTCTATGTTTCGTGATAAGGTATAATATTCATTGTAGAGTGTTATGTATACCTCGTATTCACTTCAAAAGAATGTAAATGCGACACTTTCTTTCTAGGAAATAGCGTTTGCAGATATCTTCGTATCGTAGCAATAGCGTTCTGACACTGCTTAAAACGCGATATCGCACCTCATTTCTATGTTTCATGATAAGACATAATATCCATTGCGAAATGTGATGTATACTTCGTATTCGCTTCAAAAGAATGTAAATGCGACACTTACTTGCTAGGAAATAGCGTTTCCAGATGTCTAAGTATCGAAACAATAGGGTTTCAATGCTTCTTAAAACGTGATGTCGCTCCTCATTTCCCAGTTTCGTGATAAGATATAATATTCATTGCGAAGTGTCATGTATACCTCGTATTCACTTCATAGGAATGTAAATGCGACACATACATGCTAGGAAATAGCGTTTGCAGATATCTACGTATCGTAGCAATAGAGTTCTAATGCTTCTTATAACGAGATGTCGCATTTCTTTTCTATGATTCGTGATAAGATATAATATTCATTTTGGAGTGTTATGCATACCTCGTATTCACTTCAAAAGAATGTAAATGGGACACTTCCATGCTAGGAAATAGCGTTTGCAGATGTCTACGTATCGTAGCAATAGAGTTCTAATGCTTCTTAAAACGCGATATCGCATCTCACTTCTATGTTTCACGATAAGATATAATATTCATTGCGAAGTGTCATGTACACCACGTATTCACTTCAAAAGAATGTAAATGCGACACTTCCATGCTAGGAAATAGCGTTTGCAGATGTCTACGTATCGTAGCAATAGAGTTCTAATGCTTTCTAAAACGCGATATCGCATCACACTTCTATGTTTCATGATAAGATATAATATTCATTGCGAAGTGTCATGTATACCTCGTATTCACTTCAAAGAAATGTAAATGCGACACTTCCATGCTAGGATATAGCGTTTGCAGATGTCTACGTATCGTAGCAATAGAGTTCTAATGCTTCTTAAAACAAGATGTCGCATTTCATTTCTATGTTTCGTGATAAGGTATAATATTCATTGTAGATTGTTATGTATACCTCGTATTCACTTCAAAAGAATGTAAATGCGACACTTCCATGCTAGGATATAGCGCTTGCAGATATCTACGTATCGTAGCAATAGAGTTCTAATGCTTCTTAAAACGAGATGTCGCATTTCTTTTCTATGATTCGTGATAAGATATAATATTCATTTTGGAGTGTTATGCATACCTCGTATTCACTTCAACAGAATGTAAATGCGACTAATCCTTGCTAGGAAATAGCGTTTGCAGATGTCTACGTATCGTAGCAGTAGAGTTCTAATGCTACATAAATCGCGATATCGCATTTCAATCTATGTTTCATGATAAGATATAATATTCATTGCGAAGTTTCAGGTATACCTCGCATACACTCCAAAAGAATGTAAATGCGACAATTCCTTGCCAGAAAATAGCGTTTGCAGATGCCTCCGTATCGAAAAAATAGTGTTCTAATGCTTCCTAAAATGCGATATCGCATCTCATTTCTATGTTTCATTATAAGATATAATATACATTGCGAAGTGTCATGTATACCTTGTATTCACTTCAATAGAATGTAAATGCGACTATTCCTTGCTAGGAAATAGCGTTTGCAGATGTCTACGTATCGAGGCGATAGAGTTCTAATACTTCTTAAAACGCGATTTCGCATCTCACTACTGTGTTTCATGATAAAATATAATATACATTGCGATGTGTCATGTATACCTCGTATTCACTTCAAAAGATTGTAAATGCGACACTTCCTTGCTAGGATATAGCGTTTGCAGATGTCTACGTATCGCAGCTATAGTGTTTTAGTGCTTCTTAAAACGTGATGTCGCATTTCATTTCTATGTTTCGTCATAAGATATAATATTCATTGTAGAGTGTTATGTACATATCGTATTCACTTCAAAAAAATGTAAATGCGACTTTTCCATGCTTGGAAATAGCGTTTGCAGATGTCTGCGGATCGTAGCAATAGAGTTCTAATGCTTCCTAAAACGCGATATCGCATCTCACTTCTATGTTTCATGATAAGATATAATATTCATTGCGAAGGGTCATGTATACCTCGTGTTCACTTCAAAAGAATGTAAATGCGACACATGCATGCTAGGAAATAGCGTTTGCAGATGTCTACGTATCGTAGCAATAGAGTTCTAATGCTTTCTAAAACGCGATATCGCATCACACTTCTATGTTTCATGATATGATATAATATTCATTTCGAAGGGTCATGTATACCTCGTGTTCACTTCAAAAGAATGTAAATGCGACACATACATGCTAAGAAATAGCGTTTGCAGATGTCTACGTATCGTAGCAATAGTGTTCTAATGCTTCTTAAATCGCGATATCACATCTCGTTCCTATGTTTCGTGATAATGTACAATATTCATTGCGAAGTGTCATGTATACCTCGTATTCACTTCCAAAGAATGTAAATGCGACATTTCCATGCTAGGAAATAGCTCTTGCAGATATCTACGTATCGTAGCAATAGAGTTCTAATGCTTCTTAAAACGAGATGTCGCATTTCTTTTCTATGATTCGTGATAAGATATAATATTCATTTTGGAGTGTTATGCATACCTCGTATTCACTTCAATAGAATGTAAATGCGACACTTCCTTGCTAGGAAATAGCGTTTGCAGATGTCTTCGTATCGTAGCAGCAGTGTTCTAATGCTTCTTAAAGCGCGATATCACATCTCATTTCTATGTTTCGTGATAAGGTACAATATTCATTGCGAAGTGTCATGTATACCTCGTATGCACTTCAAAATAATGTAAATAGGACACTTCCATGCAAGGAAATAGCGTTTGTAGATGTCTCCGCATCGAGGTAATAGGGACCTAATTCTTCTTAAAACGCGATATCGCATCTTACTTCTATGTTTCATGTTAAGATATAATGTTCATTGCAAAGTGTCATGTATACCTCGTATTCACTTCAAAGAAATGTAAATGCGACACTTCCTTGCTAGGAAATATTGTTTGCAAATGTCTACATATCACAGCAGTAAAGTGCTAATGCTTCTTAAAACGAGATGTCGCATTTCATTTCTATGTTTCGTGATAAGGTATAATATTCATTGTAGAGTGTTATGTATACCTCGTATTCACTTCAAAAGAATGTAAATGCGACACTTTCTTTCTAGGAAATAGCGTTTGCAGATATCTTCGTATCGTAGCAATAGCGTTCTGACACTGCTTAAAACGCGATATCGCATCTCATTTCTATGTTTCATGATAAGACATAATATCCATTGCGAAATGTGATGTATACTTCGTATTCGCTTCAAAAGAATGTAAATGCGACACTTACTTGCTAGGAAATAGCGTTTCCAGATGTCTAAGTAACGAAACAATAGGGTTTCAATGCTTCTTAAAACGTGATGTCGCTCCTCATTTCCCAGTTTCGTGATAAGATATAATATTCATTGCGAAGTGTCATGTATACCTCGTATTCACTTCATAGGAATGTAAATGCGACACATACATGCTAGGAAATAGCGTTTGCAGATATCTACGTATCGTAGCAATAGAGTTCTAATGCTTCTTATAACGAGATGTCGCATTTCTTTTCTATGATTCGTGATAAGATATAATATTCATTTTGGAGTGTTATGCATACCTCGTATTCACTTCAAAAGAATGTAAATGCGACACTTCCATGCTAGGAAATAGCGTTTGCAGATGTCTACGTATCGTAGCAATAGAGTTCTAATGCTTCTTAAAACGCGATATCGCATCTCACTTCTATGTTTCATGATAAGATATAATATTCATTGCGAAGTGTCATGTACACCACGTATTCACTTCAAAAGAATGTAAATGCGACACTTCCATGCTAGGAAATAGCGTTTGCAGATGTCTACGTATCGTAGCAATAGAGTTCTAATGCTTCTTAAAACGCGATATCGCATCTCACTTCTATGTTTCATGATAAGATATAATATTCATTGCGAAGTGTCATGTATACCTCGTATTCACTTCAAAGAAATGTAAATGCGACACTTCCATGCTAGGATATAGCGTTTGCAGATGTCTACGTATCGTAGCAATAGAGTTCTAATGCTTCTTAAAACAAGATGTCGCATTTCATTTCTATGTTTCGTGATAAGGTATAATATTCATTGTAGATTGTTATGTATACCTCGTATTCACTTCAAAAGAATGTAAATGCGACACTTCCATGCTAGGATATAGCGTTTGCAGATGTCTACGTATCGTAGCAATAGAGTTCTAATGCTTCTTAAAACGAGATGTCGCATTTCATTTCTATGTTTAGTGATAAGATATAATATTCTTTTTGGAGTGTTATGTATACCACGTATTCACTTCAAAAGAATGTAAATGCGACACTTCCTTGCTAGGAAATATTGTTTGCAGATGTCTACGTATCGTAGCAATAGAGTTCTAATGCTTCTTAAAACGTGATGTCGCATTTCATTTCTATGTATCGTGATAAGATATAATATTCATTTTGGAGTGTTATGTATACCTCGTATTCACTTCAAAAGAATGTAAATGTGACACTTCCATTCTAGGAAATAGCGTTTGCAGATGTCTACGTATCGCAGCAATAGTGTTCTAATGCTTCTTAAAACGAGATGTCGCATTTCATTTCTATGTTTCGTGATAAGGTATAATATTCATTGTAGAGTGTTATGTATACCTCGTGTTCACTTCAAAAGAATGTAAATGCGATACTTCCATGCTAGGAAATAGCGTTTGCAGATGTCTACGTATCGTAGCAATAGAGTTCTGATGCTTCTTAAAACGAGATGTCGCATTTCATTTCTATGTATCGTGATAAGATATAATATTCATTTTGGAGTGTTATGTATACCTCGTATTCACTTCAAAAGATTGTAAACGTGACACTTCCATTCTAGGAAATAGCGTTTGCAGATGTCTACGTATCGCAGCAATAGTGTTCTAATGCTTCTTAAAACGAGATGTCGCATTTCATTTCTATGTTTCGTGATAAGGTATAATATTCATTTTGGAGTGTTATGAATACCTCGTATTCACTTCAAAAGAATGTAAATGCGACACTTCCTTGCTAGGAAATAGCGTTTGCAGATGTCTACGTATCGCAGCAATAGTGTTCTAATGCTTCTTAAAACGAGATGTCGCATTTCATTTCTATGTTTCGTGATAAGGTATAACATTCATTGTAGAGTGTTATGTATACCTCGTATTCACTTCAGGAGAATATAATTGCGACACTTCCATGCTAGGAAATAGCGTTTGCAGATGACTACGGATCGTAGCAATAGAGTCCTAATGCTTCCTAAAACGCGATATCGCATCACACTTCTATGTTTCATGATAAGATATAATATTCATTGCGAAGTGTCATGTATACCTCGTATTCATTTCAAAGAAATGTAAATGCGACACTTCCTTGATAGGAAATATTGTTTGCAGATGTCTACGTATCGTAGCAAAAGAGTTCTAATGCTTCTTAAAACGCGATATCGCATCTCACTTCTATGTTTCATGATAAGATATAATATTCATTGCGAAGTGTCATGTACACCACGTATTCACTTCAAAAGAATGTTAATGCGACACTTCCATGCTAGGATATAGCGTTTGCAGATGTCTACGTATCGTAGCAATAGAGTTCTAATGCTTTCTAAAACGCGATATCGCATCACACTTCTATGTTTCATGATAAGATATAATATTCATTGCGAAGTGTCATGTATACCTCGTATTCACTTCAAAGAAATGTAAACGCGACACTTCCATGCTAGGAAATAGCGTTTGCAGATGTCTACGTATCGTAGCAATAGAGTTCTAATGCTTCTTAAAACGCGATATCGCATCTCACTTCTATGTTTCATGATAAGATATAATATTCATTGCGAAGTGTCATGTACACCACGTATTCACTTCAAAAGAATGTAAATGCGACACTTCCATGCTAGGATATAGCGTTTGCAGATGTCTACGTATCGTAGCAATAGAGTTCTAATGCTTCTTAAAACGAGATGTCGCATTTCATTTCTATGTTTCGTGATAAGGTATAATATTCATTGTAGAGTGTTATGTATACCTCGTATTCACTTCAACAGAATTTAAATGCGACACTTCCATGCTAGGATATAGCGTTTGCAGATGTCTACGTATCGTAGCAATAGAGTTCTAATGCTTCTTAAAACGAGATGTCGCATTTCATTTCTATGTTTAGTGATAAGATATAATATTCATTTTGGAGTGTTATGTATACCACGTATTCACTTCAAAAGAATGTAAATCTGACACTTCTTTGCTAGGAAATATTGTTTGCAGATGTCTACGTATCGTAGCAATAGAGTTCTAATGCTTCTTAAAACGTGATGTCGCATTTCATTTCTATGTATCGTGATAAGATATAATATTCATTTTGGAGTGTTATGTATACCTCGTATTCACTTCAAAAGAATATAAATGTGACACTTCCATTCTAGGAAATAGCGTTTGCAGATGTCTACGTATCGCAGCAATAGTGTTCTATTGCTTCTTAAAACGAGATGTCGCATTTCATTTCTATGTTTCTTGATAAGGTATAATATTCATTGTAGAGTGTTATGTATACCTCGTATTCACTTCAAAAGAATGTAAATGCGACACTTCCATGCTAGGAAATAGCGTTTGCAGATGTCTACGTATGGTAGCAATAGAGTTCTAATGCTTCTTAAAACGAGATGTCGCATTTCATTTCTATGTTTAGTGATAAGATATAATATTCATTTTGGAGTGTTATGAATACCTCGTATTCACTTCAGTAGAATGTAAATGCGACACTTCCTTGCTAGGAAATAGCGTTTGCAGATGTCTACGCATCGCAGCAATAGTGTCCTAATGCTTCTTAAAACGAGATGTCGCATTTCATTTCTATGTTTCGTGATAAGGTATATTATTCATTGTAGAGTGTTATGTATACCTCGTATTCACTTCAAAAGAATGTAAATGCGACACATACATGCTAGGAAATAGCGTTTGCAGATGTCTACGTATCGTAGCAATAGAGTTCTAATGCTTCCTAAAACGCGATATCGCATCACACTTCTATGTTTCATGATAAGATATAATATTCATTGCGAAGTGTCATGTATACCTCGTATTCACTTCAAAGAAATGTAAATGCGACACTTCCTTGCTAGGAAATATTGTTTGTAGATGTCTACATATCACAGCAATAAAGTGCTAATGCTTCTTAAAACGAGATGTCGCATTTCATTTCTATGTTTCATAATAAGATATTATAGTCATTGCGCGGTGTTATGTATACCTCGTATTCACTTCAAGTGAATGTAAATGCGACACTTCCGTGCTAGGAAATAGCGTTTGCAGATGTCTTCGTATCGTAGCAATAGAGTTCTAATGCTTCTTAAATCGCGATATCACATCTCATTTCTATGTTTCGTGATAAGGTACAATATTCATTGCGAAGTGTCATGTATACCTCGTATTCACTTCCAAAGAATGTAAATGCGACATTTCCATTCTAGGAAATAGCGCTTGCAGATATCTACGTATCGTAGCAATAGAGTTCTAATGCTTCTTAAAACGAGATGTCTCATTTCTTTTCTATGATTCGTGATAAGATATAATATTCATTTTGGAGTGTTATGCATACCTCGTATTCACTTCAATAGAATGTAAATGCGACACTTTCTTTCTAGGATATAGCGTTTGCAGATATCTTCGTATCGTAGCAATAGCGTTCTGACACTGCTTAAAACGCGATATCGCATCTCATTTCTATGTTTCATGATAAGACATAATATCCATTGCGAAATGTGATGTATACTTCGTATTCGCTTCAAAAGAATGTAAATGCGACACTTACTTGCTTGGAAGTAGCGTTTCCAGATGTCTAAGTATCGAAACAATAGGGTTTCAATGCTTCTTAAAACGTGATGTCGCTCCTCATTTCCCAGTTTCATGATAAGATATAATATTCATTGCGAAGTGTCATGTATACCTCGTATTCACTTCAAAGAAATGTAAATGCGACACTTCCATGCTAGGAAATAGCGTTTGCAGATGTCTACGTATCGTAGCAATAGAGTTCTAATGCTTCTAAAAACGCGATATCGCATCTCACTTCTATGTTTCATGATAAGATATAATATTCATTGCGAAGTGTCATGTACACCACGTACTCACTTCAAAAGAATGTAAATGCGACACTTCCATGCTAGGATATAGCGTTTGCAGATGTCTACGTATCGTAGCAATAGAGTTCTAATGCTTCTTAAAACAAGATGTCGCATTTCATTTCTATGTTTCGTGATAAGGTATAATATTCATTGTAGAGTGTTATGTATACCTCGTATTCACTTCAAAAGAATGTAAATGCGACACTTCCATGCTAGGAAATAGCGTTTGCAGATGTCTACGTATCGTAGCAATAGAGTTCTAATGCTTCTTAAAACGAGATGTCGCATTTCATTTCTATGTATCGTGATAAGATATAATATTCATTTTGGAGTGTTATGTATACCTCGTATTCACTTCAAAAGATTGTAAATGTGACACTTCCATTCTAGGAAATAGCGTTTGCAGATGTCTACGTATCGCAGCAATAGTGTTCTAATGCTTCTTAAAACGAGATGTCGCATTTCATTTCTATGTTTCGTGATAAGGTATAATATTCATTGTAGAGTGTTATGTATACCTCGTATTCACGTCAAAAGAATGTAAATGCGACACTTCCATGCTAGGAAATAGCGTTTGCAGATGTCTACGTATCATAGCAATAGAGTTCTAGTGCTTCTTAAAACGAGATGTCGCATTTCATTTCTATGTTTAGTGATAAGATATAATATTCATTTTGGAGTGTTATGAATACCTCGTATTCACTTCAAAAGAATGTAAATGCGACACTTCCTTGCTAGGAAATAGCGTTTGCAGATGTCTACGTATCGTAGCAAAAGTGTTCTAATGCTTCTTAAAACGCGACATCGCACCTCACTTCTATGTTTCATGATAAGATATAATATTCATTGCGAAGTGTCATGTATACCTCGTACTGACTTCAAAAGGATGTAAATGCGACACATACATGCTAGGAAATAGCGTTTGCAGATATCTACGTATCGTAGCAATAGTGTTCTAATGCTTCTTATAACGAGATGTCGCACTTCCTTTCTATGATTCGTGATAAGATATAATTTTCATTTTGGAGTGTTATGCATACCTCGTATTCACTTCCAAAGAATGTAAATGCGACACTTCCATGCTAGGAAATAGCGTTTGCAGATGTCTACGCATCGTAGCAATAGAGTTCTAATGCTTCTTAAAACGCGATATCGCATCTCACTTCTATGTTTCATGATAAGATATAATATTCATTGCGAAGTGTCATGTACACCACGTACTCACTTCAAAAGAATGTTAATGCGACACTTCCATGCTAGGATATAGCGTCTGCATATGTCTACGTATCGTAGCAATAGAGTTCTAATGCTTTCTAAAACGCGATATCGCATCACACTTCTATATTTCATGATAAGATATAATATTCATTGCGAAGTGTCATGTATACCTCGTAGTCACTTCAAAGAAATGTAAACGCGACACTTCCATGCTAGGAAATAGCGTTTGCAGATGTCTACGTATCGTAGCAATAGAGTTCTAATGCTTCTTAAAACGCGATATCGCATCTCACTTCTATGTTTCATGATAAGATATAATATTCATTGCGAAGTGTCATGTACACCACGTATTCACTTCAAAAGAATGTAAATGCGACACTTCCATGCTAGGATATAGCGTTTGCAGATGTCTACGTATCGTAGCAATAGAGTTCTAATGCTTCTTAAAACGAGATGTCGCATTTCATTTCTATGTTTCGTGATAAGGTATAATATTCATTGTAGAGTGTTATGTATACCTCGTATTCACTTCAAAAGAATTTAAATGCGACACTTCCATGCTAGGATATAGCGTTTGCAGATGTCTACGTATCGTAGCAATAGAGTTCTAATGCTTCTTAAAACGAGATGTCGCATTTCATTTCTATGTTTAGTGATAAGATATAATATTCATTTTGGAGTGTTATGTATACCACGTATTCACTTCAAAAGAATGTAAATCTGACACTTCCTTGCTAGGAAATATTGTTTGCAGATGTCTACGTATCGTAGCAATAGAGTTCTAATGCTTCTTAAAACGTGATGTCGCATTTCATTTCTATGTATCGTGATAAGATATAATATTCATTTTGGAGTGTTATGTATACCTCGTATTCACTTCAAAAGAATATAAATGTGACACTTCCATTCTAGGAAATAGCGTTTGCAGATGTCTACGTATCGCAGCAATAGTGTTCTAATGCTTCTTAAAACGAGATGTCGCATTTCATTTCTATGTATCGTGATAAGATATAATATTCATTTTGGAGTGTTATGTATACCTCGTATTCACTTCAAAAGATTGTAAATGTGACACTTCCATTCTAGGAAATAGCGTTTGCAGATGTCTACGTATCGCAGCAATAGTGTTCTAATGCTTCTTAAAACGAGATGTCGCATTTCATTTCTATGTTTCGTGATAAGGTATAATATTCATTGTAGAGTGTTATGTATACCTCGTATTCACGTCAAAAGAATGTAAATGCGACACTTCCATGCTAGGAAATAGCGTTTGCAGATGTCTACGTATCGTAGCAATAGAGTTCTAGTGCTTCTTAAAACGAGATGTCGCATTTCATTTCTATGTTTAGTGATAAGATATAATATTCATTTTGGAGTGTTATGAATACCTCGTATTCACTTCAAAAGAATGTAAATGTGACACTTCCTTGCTAGGAAATAGCGTTTGCAGATGTCTACGTATCGTAGCAAAAGAGTTCTAATGCTTCTTAAAACGCGACATCGCACCTCACTTCTATGTTTCATGATAAGATATAATATTCATTGCGAAGTGTCATGTATACCTCGTATTGACTTCAAAAGGATGTAAATGCGACACATACATGCTAGGAAATAGCGTTTGCAGATATCTACGTATCGTAGCAATAGTGTTCTAATGCTTCTTATAACGAGATGTCGCATTTCCTTTCTATGATTCGTGATAAGATATAATTTTCATTTTGGAGTGTTATGCATACCTCGTATTCACTTCCAAAGAATGTAAATGCGACACTTCCATGCTAGGAAATAGCGTTTGCAGATGTCTACGTATCGTAGCAATAGAGTTCTAATGCTTCTTAAAACAAGATGTCGCATTTCATTTCTATGTTTCGTGATAAGGTATAATATTCATTGTAGAGTGTTATGTATACCACGTATTCACTTCAAAAGAATGTAAATCTGACACTTCCTTGCTAGGAAATATTGTTTGCAGATGTCTACGTATCGTAGCAATAGAGTTCTAATGCTTCTTAAAACGTGATGTCGCATTTCATTTCTATGTATCGTGATAAGATATAATATTCATTTTGGAGTGTTATGTATACCTCGTATTCACTTCAAAAGAATATAAATGTGACACTTCCATTCTAGGAAATAGCGTTTGCAGATGTCTACGTATCGCAGCAATAGTGTTCTAATGCTTCTTAAAACGAGATGTCGCATTTCATTTCTATGTATCGTGATAAGATATAATATTCATTTTGGAGTGTTATGTATACCTCGTATTCACTTCAAAAGATTGTAAATGTGACACTTCCATTCTAGGAAATAGCGTTTGCAGATGTCTACGTATCGCAGCAATAGTGTTCTAATGCTTCTTAAAACGAGATGTCGCATTTCATTTCTATGTTTCGTGATAAGGTATAATATTCATTGTAGAGTGTTATGTATACCTCGTATTCACGTCAAAAGAATGTAAATGCGACACTTCCATGCTAGGAAATAGCGTTTGCAGATGTCTACGTATCGTAGCAATAGAGTTCTAGTGCTTCTTAAAACGAGATGTCGCATTTCATTTCTATGTTTAGTGATAAGATATAATATTCATTTTGGAGTGTTATGAATACCTCGTATTCACTTCAAAAGAATGTAAATGTGACACTTCCTTGCTAGGAAATAGCGTTTGCAGATGTCTACGTATCGTAGCAAAAGAGTTCTAATGCTTCTTAAAACGCGACATCGCACCTCACTTCTATGTTTCATGATAAGATATAATATTCATTGCGAAGTGTCATGTATACCTCGTATTGACTTCAAAAGGATGTAAATGCGACACATACATGCTAGGAAATAGCGTTTGCAGATATCTACGTATCGTAGCAATAGTGTTCTAATGCTTCTTATAACGAGATGTCGCATTTCCTTTCTATGATTCGTGATAAGATATAATTTTCATTTTGGAGTGTTATGCATACCTCGTATTCACTTCCAAAGAATGTAAATGCGACACTTCCATGCTAGGAAATAGCGTTTGCAGATGTCTACGTATCGTAGCAATAGAGTTCTAATGCTTCTTAAAACAAGATGTCGCATTTCATTTCTATGTTTCGTGATAAGGTATAATATTCATTGTAGAGTGTTATGTATACCTCGTATTCACTTCAAAAGAATGTAAATGCGACACTTCCATGCTAGGAAATAGCGTTTGCAGATGTCTACGTATCGTAGCAATAGAGTTCTAATGCTTCTTAAAACGAGATGTCGCATTTCATTTCTATGTATCGTGATAAGATATAATATTCATTTTGGAGTGTTATGTATACCACGTATTCACTTCAATAGAATGTAAATGCGACACTTTCTTTCTAGGATATAGCGTTTGCAGATATCTTCGTATCGTAGCAATAGCGTTCTGACACTGCTTAAAACGCGATATCGCATCTCATTTCTATGTTTCATGATAAGACATAATATCCATTGCGAAATGTGATGTATACTTCGTATTCGCTTCAAAAGAATGTAAATGCGACACTTACTTGCTTGGAAGTAGCGTTTCCAGATGTCTAAGTATCGAAACAATAGGGTTTCAATGCTTCTTAAAACGTGATGTCGCTCCTCATTTCCCAGTTTCATGATAAGATATAATATTCATTGCGAAGTGTCATGTATACCTCGTATTCACTTCAAAGAAATGTAAATGCGACACTTCCATGCTAGGAAATAGCGTTTGCAGATGTCTACGTATCGTAGCAATAGAGTTCTAATGCTTCTAAAAACGCGATATCGCATCTCACTTCTATGTTTCATGATAAAATATAATATTCATTGCGAAGTGTCATGTACACCACGTACTCACTTCAAAAGAATGTAAATGCGACACTTCCATGCTAGGATATAGCGTTTGCAGATGTCTACGTATCGTAGCAATAGAGTTCTAATGCTTCTTAAAACAAGATGTCGCATTTCATTTCTATGTTTCGTGATAAGGTATAATATTCATTGTAGAGTGTTATGTATACCTCGTATTCACTTCAAAAGAATGTAAATGCGACACTTCCATGCTAGGAAATAGCGTTTGCAGATGTCTACGTATCGTAGCAATAGAGTTCTAATGCTTCTTAAAACGAGATGTCGCATTTCATTTCTATGTATCGTGATAAGATATAATATTCATTTTGGAGTGTTATGTATACCTCGTATTCACTTCAAAAGATTGTAAATGTGACACTTCCATTCTAGGAAATAGCGTTTGCAGATGTCTACGTATCGCAGCAATAGTGTTCTAATGCTTCTTAAAACGAGATGTCGCATTTCATTTCTATGTTTCGTGATAAGGTATAATATTCATTGTAGAGTGTTATGTATACCTCGTATTCACGTCAAAAGAATGTAAATGCGACACTTCCATGCTAGGAAATAGCGTTTGCAGATGTCTACGTATCATAGCAATAGAGTTCTAGTGCTTCTTAAAACGAGATGTCGCATTTCATTTCTATGTTTAGTGATAAGATATAATATTCATTTTGGAGTGTTATGAATACCTCGTATTCACTTCAAAAGAATGTAAATGCGACACTTCCTTGCTAGGAAATAGCGTTTGCAGATGTCTACGTATCGTAGCAAAAGAGTTCTAATGCTTCTTAAAACGCGACATCGCACCTCACTTCTATGTTTCATGATAAGATATAATATTCATTGCGAAGTGTCATGTATACCTCGTATTGACTTCAAAAGGATGTAAATGCGACACATACATGCTAGGAAATAGCGTTTGCAGATATCTACGTATCGTAGCAATAGTGTTCTAATGCTTCTTATAACGAGATGTCGCACTTCCTTTCTATGATTCGTGATAAGATATAATTTTCATTTTGGAGTGTTATGCATACCTCGTATTCACTTCCAAAGAATGTAAATGCGACACTTCCATGCTAGGAAATAGCGTTTGCAGATGTCTACGTATCGTAGCAATAGAGTTCTAATGCTTCTTAAAACGCGATATCGCATCTCACTTCTATGTTTCATGATAAGATATAATATTCATTGCGAAGTGTCATGTACACCACGTACTCACTTCAAAAGAATGTTAATGCGACACTTCCATGCTAGGATATAGCGTCTGCAGATGTCTACGTATCGTAGCAATAGAGTTCTAATGCTTTCTAAAACGCGATATCGCATCACACTTCTATATTTCATGATAAGATATAATATTCATTGCGAAGTGTCATGTATACCTCGTAGTCACTTCAAAGAAATGTAAACGCGACACTTCCATGCTAGGAAATAGCGTTTGCAGATGTCTACGTATCGTAGCAATAGAGTTCTAATGCTTCTTAAAACGCGATATCGCATCTCACTTCTATGTTTCATGATAAGATATAATATTCATTGCGAAGTGTCATGTACACCACGTATTCACTTCAAAAGAATGTAAATGCGACACTTCCATGCTAGGATATAGCGTTTGCAGATGTCTACGTATCGTAGCAATAGAGTTCTAATGCTTCTTAAAACGAGATGTCGCATTTCATTTCTATGTTTCGTGATAAGGTATAATATTCATTGTAGAGTGTTATGTATACCTCGTATTCACTTCAAAAGAATTTAAATGCGACACTTCCATGCTAGGATATAGCGTTTGCAGCTGTCTACGTATCGTAGCAATAGAGTTCTAATGCTTCTTAAAACGAGATGTCGCATTTCATTTCTATGTTTAGTGATAAGATATAATATTCATTTTGGAGTGTTATGTATACCACGTATTCACTTCAAAAGAATGTAAATCTGACACTTCCTTGCTAGGAAATATTGTTTGCAGATGTCTACGTATCGTAGCAATAGAGTTCTAATGCTTCTTAAAACGTGATGTCGCATTTCATTTCTATGTATCGTGATAAGATATAATATTCATTTTGGAGTGTTATGTATACCTCGTATTCACTTCAAAAGAATATAAATGTGACACTTCCATTCTAGGAAATAGCGTTTGCAGATGTCTACGTATCGCAGCAATAGTGTTCTAATGCTTCTTAAAACGAGATGTCGCATTTCATTTCTATGTATCGTGATAAGATATAATATTCATTTTGGAGTGTTATGTATACCTCGTATTCACTTCAAAAGATTGTAAATGTGACACTTCCATTCTAGGAAATAGCGTTTGCAGATGTCTACGTATCGCAGCAATAGTGTTCTAATGCTTCTTAAAACGAGATGTCGCATTTCATTTCTATGTTTCGTGATAAGGTATAATATTCATTGTAGAGTGTTATGTATACCTCGTATTCACGTCAAAAGAATGTAAATGCGACACTTCCATGCTAGGAAATAGCGTTTGCAGATGTCTACGTATCGTAGCAATAGAGTTCTAGTGCTTCTTAAATCGAGATGTCGCATTTCATTTCTATGTTTAGTGATAAGATATAATATTCATTTTGGAGTGTTATGAATACCTCGTATTCACTTCAAAAGAATGTAAATGTGACACTTCCTTGCTAGGAAATAGCGTTTGCAGATGTCTACGTATCGTAGCAAAAGAGTTCTAATGCTTCTTAAAACGCGACATCGCACCTCACTTCTATGTTTCATGATAAGATATAATATTCATTGCGAAGTGTCATGTATACCTCGTATTGACTTCAAAAGGATGTAAATGCGACACATACATGCTAGGAAATAGCGTTTGCAGATATCTACGTATCGTAGCAATAGTGTTCTAATGCTTCTTATAACGAGATGTCGCATTTCCTTTCTATGATTCGTGATAAGATATAATTTTCATTTTGGAGTGTTATGCATACCTCGTATTCACTTCCAAAGAATGTAAATGCGACACTTCCATGCTAGGAAATAGCGTTTGCAGATGTCTACGTATCGTAGCAATAGTGTTCTAATGCTTCTTAAAACAAGATGTCGCATTTCATTTCTATGTTTCGTGATAAGGTATAATATTCATTGTAGAGTGTTATGTATACCTCGTATTCACTTCAAAAGAATGTAAATGCGACACTTCCATGCTAGGAAATAGCGTTTGCAGATGTCTACGTATCGTAGCAATAGAGTTCTAATGCTTCTTAAAACGAGATGTCGCATTTCATTTCTATGTATCGTGATAAGATATAATATTCATTTTGGAGTGTTATGTATACCTCGTATTCACTTCAAAAGATTGTAAATGTGACACTTCCATTCTAGGAAATAGCGTTTGCAGATGTCTACGTATCGCAGCAATAGTGTTCTAATGCTTCTTAAAACGAGATGTCGCATTTCATTTCTATGTTTCGTGATAAGGTATAATATTCATTGTAGAGTGTTATGTATACCTCGTATTCACGTCAAAAGAATGTAAATGCGACACTTCCATGCTAGGAAATAGCGTTTGCAGATGTCTACGTATCATAGCAATAGAGTTCTAGTGCTTCTTAAAACGAGATGTCGCATTTCATTTCTATGTTTAGTGATAAGATATAATATTCATTTTGGAGTGTTATGAATACCTCGTATTCACTTCAAAAGAATGTAAATGCGACACTTCCTTGCTAGGAAATAGCGTTTGCAGATGTCTACGTATCGTAGCAAAAGAGTTCTAATGCTTCTTAAAACGCGACATCGCACCTCACTTCTATGTTTCATGATAAGATATAATATTCATTGCGAAGTGTCATGTATACCTCGTATTGACTTCAAAAGGATGTAAATGCGACACATACATGCTAGGAAATAGCGTTTGCAGATATCTACGTATCGTAGCAATAGTGTTCTAATGCTTCTTATAACGAGATGTCGCACTTCCTTTCTATGATTCGTGATAAGATATAATTTTCATTTTGGAGTGTTATGCATACCTCGTATTCACTTCCAAAGAATGTAAATGCGACACTTCCATGCTAGGAAATAGCGTTTGCAGATGTCTACGTATCGTAGCAATAGAGTTCTAATGCTTCTTAAAACGCGATATCGCATCTCACTTCTATGTTTCATGATAAGATATAATATTCATTGCGAAGTGTCATGTACACCACGTACTCACTTCAAAAGAATGTTAATGCGACACTTCCATGCTAGGATATAGCGTCTGCAGATGTCTACGTATCGTAGCAATAGAGTTCTAATGCTTTCTAAAACGCGATATCGCATCACACTTCTATATTTCATGATAAGATATAATATTCATTGCGAAGTGTCATGTATACCTCGTAGTCACTTCAAAGAAATGTAAACGCGACACTTCCATGCTAGGAAATAGCGTTTGCAGATGTCTACGTATCGTAGCAATAGAGTTCTAATGCTTCTTAAAACGCGATATCGCATCTCACTTCTATGTTTCATGATAAGATATAATATTCATTGCGAAGTGTCATGTACACCACGTATTCACTTCAAAAGAATGTAAATGCGACACTTCCATGCTAGGATATAGCGTTTGCAGATGTCTACGTATCGTAGCAATAGAGTTCTAATGCTTCTTAAAACGAGATGTCGCATTTCATTTCTATGTTTCGTGATAAGGTATAATATTCATTGTAGAGTGTTATGTATACCTCGTATTCACTTCAAAAGAATTTAAATGCGACACTTCCATGCTAGGATATAGCGTTTGCAGATGTCTACGTATCGTAGCAATAGAGTTCTAATGCTTCTTAAAACGAGATGTCGCATTTCATTTCTATGTTTAGTGATAAGATATAATATTCATTTTGGAGTGTTATGTATACCACGTATTCACTTCAAAAGAATGTAAATCTGACACTTCCTTGCTAGGAAATATTGTTTGCAGATGTCTACGTATCGTAGCAATAGAGTTCTAATGCTTCTTAAAACGTGATGTCGCATTTCATTTCTATGTATCGTGATAAGATATAATATTCATTTTGGAGTGTTATGTATACCTCGTATTCACTTCAAAAGAATATAAATGTGACACTTCCATTCTAGGAAATAGCGTTTGCAGATGTCTACGTATCGCAGCAATAGTGTTCTAATGCTTCTTAAAACGAGATGTCGCATTTCATTTCTATGTATCGTGATAAGATATAATATTCATTTTGGAGTGTTATGTATACCTCGTATTCACTTCAAAAGATTGTAAATGTGACACTTCCATTCTAGGAAATAGCGTTTGCAGATGTCTACGTATCGCAGCAATAGTGTTCTAATGCTTCTTAAAACGAGATGTCGCATTTCATTTCTATGTTTCGTGATAAGGTATAATATTCATTGTAGAGTGTTATGTATACCTCGTATTCACGTCAAAAGAATGTAAATGCGACACTTCCATGCTAGGAAATAGCGTTTGCAGATGTCTACGTATCGTAGCAATAGAGTTCTAGTGCTTCTTAAAACGAGATGTCGCATTTCATTTCTATGTTTAGTGATAAGATATAATATTCATTTTGGAGTGTTATGAATACCTCGTATTCACTTCAAAAGAATGTAAATGTGACACTTCCTTGCTAGGAAATAGCGTTTGCAGATGTCTACGTATCGTAGCAAAAGAGTTCTAATGCTTCTTAAAACGCGACATCGCACCTCACTTCTATGTTTCATGATAAGATATAATATTCATTGCGAAGTGTCATGTATACCTCGTATTGACTTCAAAAGGATGTAAATGCGACACATACATGCTAGGAAATAGCGTTTGCAGATATCTACGTATCGTAGCAATAGTGTTCTAATGCTTCTTATAACGAGATGTCGCATTTCCTTTCTATGATTCGTGATAAGATATAATTTTCATTTTGGAGTGTTATGCATACCTCGTATTCACTTCCAAAGAATGTAAATGCGACACTTCCATGCTAGGAAATAGCGTTTGCAGATGTCTACGTATCGTAGCAATAGAGTTCTAATGCTTCTTAAAACGCGATATCGCATCTCACTTCTATGTTTCATGATAAGATATAATATTCATTGCGAAGTGTCATGTACACCACGTATTCACTTCAAAAGAATGTTAATGCGACACTTCCATGCTAGGATATAGCGTCTGCAGATGTCTACGTATCGTAGCAATAGAGTTCTAATGCTTTCTAAAACGCGATATCGCATCACACTTCTATGTTTCATGATAAGATATAATATTCATTGCGAAGTGTCATGTATACCTCGTAGTCACTTCAAAGAAATGTAAACGCGACACTTCCATGCTAGGAAATAGCGTTTGCAGATGTCTACGTATCGTAGCAATAGAGTTCTAATGCTTCTTAAAACGCGATATCGCATCTCACTTCTATGTTTCATGATAAGATATAATATTCATTGCGAAGTGTCATGTACACCACGTATTCACTTCAAAAGAATGTAAATGCGACACTTCCATGCTAGGATATAGCGTTTGCAGATGTCTACGTATCGTAGCAATAGAGTTCTAATGCTTCTTAAAACGAGATGTCGCATTTCATTTCTATGTTTCGTGATAAGGTATAATATTCATTGTAGAGTGTTATGTATACCACGTATTCACTTCAAAAGAATGTAAATCTGACACTTCCTTGCTAGGAAATATTGTTTGCAGATGTCTACGTATCGTAGCAATAGAGTTCTAATGCTTCTTAAAACGTGATGTCGCATTTCATTTCTATGTATCGTGATAAGATATAATATTCATTGTAGAGTGTTATGTATACCTCGTATTCACGTCAAAAGAATGTAAATGCGACACTTCCATGCTAGGAAATAGCGTTTGCAGATGTCTACGTATCGTAGCAATAGAGTTCTAGTGCTTCTTAAAACGAGATGTCGCATTTCATTTCTATGTTTAGTGATAAGATATAATATTCATTTTGGAGTGTTATGAATACCTCGTATTCACTTCAAAAGAATGTAAATGCGACACTTCCTTGCTAGGAAATAGCGTTTGCAGATGTCTACGTATCGTAGCAGTAGAGTTCTTATGCTTCTTAGAACGAGATGTCGCATTTCATTACTATGTTTAGTGATAAGATATAATATTCATTTTGGAGTGTTATGCATACCTCGTATTCACTTCAAAAGAATGTAAATGCGACACTTCCATGCTAGGAAATAGCGTTTGCAGATGTCTACGTATCGTAGCAATAGAGTTCTAATGCTTTCTAAAACGCGATATCGCATCACACTTCTATATTTCATGGTAAGATATAATATTCATTGCGAAGTATCATGTATACCTCGTATTCACTTCAAAGAAATGTAAACGCGACACTTCCATGCTAGGAAATAGCGTTTGCAGATGTCTACGTATCGTAGCAATAGAGTTCTAATGCTTCTTAAAACGCGATATCGCATCTCACTTCTATGTTTCATGATAAGATATAATATTCATTGCGAAGTGTCATGTACACCACGTATTCACTTCAAAAGAATGTAAATGCGACACTTCCATGCTAGGATATAGCGTTTGCAGATGTCTACGTATCGTAGCAATAGAGTTCTAATGCTTCTTAAAACGAGATGTCGCATTTCATTTCTATGTTTCGTGATAAGGTATAATATTCATTGTAGAGTGTTATGTATACCTCGTATTCACTTCAAAAGAATTTAAATGCGACACTTCCATGCTAGGATATAGCGTTTGCAGATGTCTACGTATCGCAGCAATAGTGTTCTAACGCTTCTTAAAACGAGATGTCGCATTTCATTTCTATGTTTCTTGATAAGGTATAATATTCATTTTGGAGTGTTATGAATACCTCGTATTCACTTCAGTAGAATGTAAATGCGACACTTCCTTGCTAGGAAATAGCGTTTGCAGATGTCTACGCATCGCAGCAATAGTGTCCTAATGCTTCTTAAAACGAGATGTCGCATTTCATTTCTATGTTTCGTGATAAGGTATAATATTCATTGTAGAGTGTTATGTATACCTCGTATTCACTTCAAAAGAATGTAAATGCGACACATACATGCTAGGAAATAGCGATTGCAGATGTCTACGTATCGTAGCAATAGAGTTTTAATGCTTCCTAAAACGCGATATCGCATCACACTTCTATGTTTCATGATAAGATATAATATTCATTGCGAATTGTCATGTATACCTCGTATTCACTTCAAAGAAATGTAAATGCGACACTTCCTTGCTAGGAAATAGCGTTTGCAGATGTCCACGTATCGTAGCAATAGAGTTCTAATGCTTCTTAAAACGAGATGTCGCATTTCATTTCTATGCTTAGTGATAAGATATAATATTCATTTTGGAGTGTTATGTATACCACGTATTCACTTTAAAAGAATGTAAATCTGACACTTCCTTGCTAGGAAATATTGTTTGCAGATGTCTACGTATCGTAGCAATAGAGTTCTAATGCTTCTTAAAACGTGATGACGCATTTCATTTCTATGTATCGTGATAAGATATAATATTCACTTTGGAGTGTTATGTATACCTCGTATTCACTTCAAAAGAATATAAATGTGACACTTCCATTCTAGGAAATAGCGTTTGCAGATGTCTACGTATCGCAGCAATAGTGTTCTAATGCTTCTTAAAACGAGATGTCGCATTTCATTTCTATGTTTCTTGATAAGGTATAATATTCATTTTGGAGTGTTATGAATACCTCGTATTCACTTCAGTAGAATGTAAATGCGACACATCCTTGCTAGGAAATAGCGTTTGCAGATGTCTACGCATCGCAGCAATAGTGTCCTAATGCTTCTTAAAACGAGATGTCGCATTTCATTTCTATGTTTCGTGATAAGGTATAATATTCATTGTAGAGTGTTATGTATACCTCGTATTCACTTCAAAAGAATGTAAATGCGACACATACATGCTAGGAAATAGCGATTGCAGATGTCTACGTATCGTAGCAATAGAGTTCTAATGCTTCCTAAAACGCGATATCGCATCACACTTCTATGTTTCATGATAAGATATAATATTCATTGCGAATTGTCATGTATACCTCGTATTCACTTCAAAGAAATGTAAATGCGACACTTCCTTGCTAGGAAATATTGTTTGTAGATGTCTACATATCACAGCAATAAAGTGCTAATGCTTCTTAAAACGAGATGTCGCATTTCATTTCTATGTTTCATAATAAGATATTATAGTCATTGCGCGGTGTTATGTATACCTCGTATTGACTTCAAGTGAATGTAAATGCGACACTTCCGTGCTAGGAAATAGCGTTTGCAGATGTCTTCGTATCGTAGCAATAGAGTTCTAATGCTTCTTAAATCGCGATATCACATCTCACTTCTATGTTTCATGATAAGATATAATATTCATTGCGAAGTGTCATGTATACCTCGTACTGACTTCAAAAGAATGTAAATGTGACACTTCCATGCTAGGATATAGCGTTTGCTGATGTCTACGTATCGTAGCAATAGAGTTCTAATGCTTCTTAAAGCGAGATGTCGCATTTCATTTCTATGTTTCGTGATATGATATAATATTCATTTTGGAGTGTTATGTATACCTCGTACTCACTTCAAAAGAATGTAAATGTGACACTTCCATGCTAGGAAATAGCGTTTGCAGATGTCTACGTATCGTAGCAATAGAGTTCTAATGCTTCTTAAAACGCGATATCGCATCTCACATCTATGTTTCATGATAAGATATAATATTCATTGCGAAGTGACATGAATATCTCGTATTCACTTCAAAGGATTGTAAACGTGACACTTCCATGCTAGGAAATAGTGGTTGCAGATGATTACGTATCGTAGCAATAGAGTTCTAATTCTTCTTAAAACGAGATGTCGCATTTCATTTCTATGTTTCGTGATAAGATATAATATTCATTTTGGAGTGTTATGTATACCTCGTATTCACTTCAAAAGAATGTAAATGCGACACTTCCATGCTAGGAAATAGGGTTTGCAGATGTCTACGTATATTAGCAATAGAGTTCTAATGTTTCTCAAAACGCGATATAGCACCTCATTCCTATGTTTCATGATAAGATACAATATTCTTTGCGAAGTGTCATGTATATATCGTTTTCACGTCAAGAGAATGTAAATGCGACACTTCCTTGCTAGGAAATATTGTTCGCAGATGTCTACATATCACAGCAATAAAGTGCTAATGCTTCTTAAAACGAGATGTCGTATTTCATTTCTATGTTTCGTAATAAGATATAATATTCATTGTGTAATGTTATGTATACCTCGTATTCACTTCAATGGAATGTAAGTGCGACACTTCCATGCTAGGAAATAGCGTTTGCAGATGTCTACGTATCGTAGCAATAGAGTTCTAATGCTTCCTAGAACGCGATATCGCATCTCACTTCTATGCTTCATGATAAGATATAATATTCATTTTGGAGTGTTATGTATACCCCGTATTCACTTCAAAAGAATGTAAATGCGACACTTCCTTTCTAGGAAATAGCGTTTGCAGATTTCTACGTACCGTAGCAATAGAGATCTAATGCTTCTCAAAACGCGATATCGCATCTCATTCCTATGTTTCATGATAAGATATAATATTCATTGCGAAGTGTCATGTATACCTCGTATTCACTTCAAAGGTATGTAAATGCGACACTTCCATGCTAGGAAATCGCATTTGTGGATGTCTACGTATCGTAGTAATAGAGTTCTAATGCTTCTTAAAACGAGATGTCGCATTTCATTTCTATGTTTCATGATAAGGTATAACATTCATTGCGGAGTATCATGTATACCTCGTTTTCAATTCAAAAGAATGTAAATGCGACACTTCCTTGCTAGGAAATATTGTTTGCAGATGTCTACGTATCGTAGCAATAGAGTTCTAGTGCTTCTTAAAACGCGATATCGCATCTCACTTCTATGTTTCATGATAAGATATAATATTCATTGGGACGTGTCATGCATACCTCGTATTCACTTCAAACGAATGTAAATGCGACACTCCGTTGCTAGGAAATAGCGTTTCCATATGTCTATGTGTCGAAGCAGTAGAGATCTATTGCTTCTTAAAACGTGATATCGCATCCCATTTCTATGTTTCATGATAAGATATAATATTCATTGCGAAGTGTTATGTATTCCTCGTCTGCACTTCAAATAAATGTAAATGCGCCACTTCCTTTCTAAGAAATAGCGATTCCAGATGTCTACGTATCGAAGCAATAGGGTTCCAATGCTTCCTAATTTGCGATATCGCATCCCGTTTCTATGTTTCATGATAAGATATAATATTCATTGCGAAGTGTCGTGTATATCTCGTATTCACTTCAGAAGAATGTAAAAGCGGTACTTCCTTGCTAGGATGTAGCGCTTGCAGATGTCTACCTATCGAAGCAATAGTGTTCTAATGCTTCTCATAACGCGATATCGCAACTCATTCCTTTGTTTCATGATAAGAAATAATATTCATTCCGATGTGTCATGTATTTCTCGTATTCACTTCAAATGAATGTAAATGCGAAACTTCCATGCTAGGAAATAGCGTTTGCAGATGTCTACGTATCGTAGCAATAGAGTTTTAATGCTTCCTAAAATGCCATATCGCATCTCACTTCTATGTTTCATGATAAGATATAATACTCATTGCGAAGTGTCATGTATACCTCGCATTCACTTCAAAGGTATGTAAATGCGACACTTCCATGCTAGGCAATCGCATTTGTGGATGCCTACGTATCGTAGTAATAGAGTTCTAATGCTTCTTAAAACGAGATGTCGCATTTCATTTCTATGTTTCATGATAAGGTATAACATTCATTGCGGAGTATCATGTATACCTCGTTTTCAATTCAAAAGAATGTAAATGCGACACTTCCATGCTAGGAAATAGCGTTTGCAGATGTCTACGTATCGTAGCAATAGAGTTCTAATGCTTCCTAAAACGCGATATCGCATCCCACTTCTATGTTTCATGGTAAGATATAATATTCATTGCGAAATGTCATGTATACCTCGTACTCACTTCAAAGGAATGAAAATGCGACACTTCCATGCTAGGAAATAGCGTTTGCAGATGTCTACGTATCGTAGCAATAGAGTTCTAATGCTTCTTAAAACGAGATATCGCACGTCACTTCTATGTTGCATGATAAGATATAATATTCATTGGGACGTGTCATGCATACCTCGTATTCACTTCAAACGAATGTAAATGCGACACTTCCTTGCTAGGAAATAGCGTTTGCAGAAGTCTACGTATCGTAGCAATAGAGTTCTAATGCTTCTTAAAACGCGATATCGCATCTCACTTCTATGTTTCATGATAAGATATAATATTCTTTGGGACGTGTCATGCATACCTCGTATTCACTTCAAACGAATGTAAATGCGACACTTTCATGCTAGGAAATAGCGTTTGCAGATGTCTACGTATCGTAGCAATAGAGTTCTAGTGCTTCTTAAAACGCGATATCGCATCTCACTTCTATGTTTCATGATAAGATATAATATTCATTGCGAAGTGTCATGTATACCTCGATTTCACATCACAAGTATGTAAATGCAACACTTCCATGCTAGGAAATAATGTTTGCAGATGTCAACGTATCGTAGCAATAGAGTTCTTACGCTTCTTAAAACGCGATATCGCGTCTCACTTCTATGATTCATGATAAGATATGATATTCATTGCGAAGTGACATGAATATCTCGTATTCACTTCAAAGGATTGTAAACGTGACACTTCCATGCTAGGAAATAGTGGTTGCAGATGATTACGTATCGTAGCAATAGAGTTCTAATGCTTCTTAAATCGAGATGTCGCATTTCATTTCTATGTTTCGTGATAAGATATAATATTCATTTTGGAGTGTTATGTATACCTCGTATTCACTTCAAAAGAATGTAAATGCGACACTTCCATGCTAGGAAATAGCGTTTGCAGATGTCTACGTGTATTAGCAATAGAGTTCTAATGTTTCTCAAAATGCGATATTGCACCTCATTCCTATGTTTCATGATAAGATACAATATTCTTTGCGAAGTGTTATGTATATATCGTATTCACGTCAAAAGAATGTAAATGCGACACTTCCTTGCTAGGAAATATTGTTCGCAGATGTCTACATATCACAGCAATAAAGTGCTAATGCTTCTTAAAACGAGATGTCGTATTTCATTTCTATGTTTCGTAATAAGATATAATATTCATTGTGTAATGTTATGTATACCTCGTATTCACTTCAATGGAATGTAAGTGCGACACTTCCATGCTAGGAAATAGCGTTTGCAGATGTCTACGTATCGTAGCAATAGAGTTCTAATGCTTCCTAAAACGCGATATCGCATCTCACTTCTATGTTTCATGATAAGATATAATATTCATTTTGGAGTGTTATGTATACCCCGCATTCACTTCAAAAGAATGTAAATGCGACACTTCCTTGCTAGGAAATAGCGTTTGCAGATTTCTACGTATCGTAGCAATAGAGATCTAATGCTTCTCAAAACGCGATATCGCATCTCATTCCTATGTTTCATGATAAGATATAATATTCATTGCGAAGTGTCATGTATACCTCGCATGCACTTCAAAGGTATGTAAATGCGACACTTCCATGCTAGGAAATCGCATTTGTGGATGCCTACGTATCGTAGTAATAGAGTTCTAATGCTTCTTAAAACGAGATGTCGCATTTCATTTCTATGTTTCATGATAAGGTATAACATTCATTGCGGAGTATCATGTATACCTCGTTTTCAATTCAAAAGAATGTAAATGCGACACTTCCATGCTAGGAAATAGCGTTTGCAGATGTCTACGTATCGTAGCAATAGAGTTCTAATGCTTCCTAAAACGCGATATCGCATCCCACTTCTATGTTTCATGGTAAGATATAATATTCATTGCGAAGTGTCATGTATACCTCGTACTCACTTCAAAGGAATGAAAATGCGACACTTCCATGCTAGGAAATAGCGTTTGCAGATGTCTACGTATCGTAGCAATAGAGTTCTAATGCTTCTTAAAACGAGATGTCGCATCTCACTTCTATGTTGCATGATAAGATATAATATTCATTGGGACGTGTCATGCATACCTCGTATTCACTTCAAACGAATGTAAATGCGACACTTCCTTGCTAGGAAATAGCGTTTGCAGAAGTCTACGTATCGTAGCAATAGAGTTCTAATGCTTCTTAAAACGCGATATCGCATCTCACTTCTATGTTTCATGATAAGATATAATATTCTTTGGGACGTGTCATGCATACCTCGTATTCACTTCAAACGAATGTAAATGCGACACTTTCATGCTAGGAAATAGCGTTTGCAGATGTCTACGTATCGTAGCAATAGAGTTCTGGTGCTTCTTAAAACGCGATATCGCATCTCACTTCTATGTTACATGATAAGATATAATATTCATTGCGAAGTGTCATGTATACCTCGATTTCACATCACAAGTATGTAAATGCAACACTTCCATGCTAGGAAATAATGTTTGCAGATGTCAACGTATCGTAGCAATAGAGTTCTTACGCTTCTTAAAACGCGATATCGCTTCTCACTTCTATGTTTCATGATAAGATATAATATTCATTGCGAAGTGACATGAATATCTCGTATTCACTTCAAAGGATTGTAAACGTGACACTTCCATGCTAGGAAATAGTGGTTGCAGATGATTTTACGTATCGTAGCAAAAGAGTTCTAATGCTTCTTAAAACGAGATGTCGCATTTCATTTCTATGTTTCGTGATAAGATATAATATTCATTTTGGAGTGTTATGTATACCTCGTATTCACTTCAAAAGAATGTAAATGCGACACTTCCATGCTAGGAAATAGCGTTTGCAGATGTCTACGTATATTAGCAATAGAGTTCTAATGTTTCTCAAAACGCGATATTGCACCTCATTCCTATGTTTCATGATAAGATACAATATTCTTTGCGAAGCGTCATGTATTTATCGTATTCACGTCAAAAGAATGTAAATGCGACACTTCCTTGCTAGGAAATATTGTTCGCAGATGTCTACATATCACAGCAATAAAGTGCTAATGCTTCTTAAAACGAGATGTCGTATTTCATTTCTATGTTTCGTAATAAGATATAATATTCATTGTGTAATGTTATGTATACCTCGTATTCACTTCAATGGAATGTAAGTGCGACACTTCCATGCTAGGAAATAGCGTTTGCAGATGTCTACGTATCGTAGCAATAGAGTTCTAATGCTTCCTAAAACGCGATATCGCATCTCACTTCTATGTTTCATGATAAGATATAATATTCACTACGAAGTGTCATGTATATCTCGTATTCACTTCAAAAGAATGTAAATGCGACACTCCGTTGCTAGGAAATAGCGTTTCCATATGTCTATGTGTCGAAGCAGTAGAGATCTATTGCTTCTT
Organism: Xylocopa sonorina; assembly: GCF_050948175.1. Classification (NCBI taxonomy): domain Eukaryota; kingdom Metazoa; phylum Arthropoda; class Insecta; order Hymenoptera; family Apidae; genus Xylocopa; species Xylocopa sonorina. The sequence goes on from NW_027490094.1 coordinate 2,188,952, forward strand.
AAAACGTGATATCGCATCCCATTTCTATGTTTCATGATAAGATATAATATTCATTGCGAAGTGTTATGTATTCCTCGTCTGCACTTCAAATAAATGTAAATGCGCCACTTCCTTTCTAAGAAATAGCGATTCCAGATGTCTACGTATCGAAGCAATAGGGTTCCAATGCTTCCTAATTTGCGATATCGCATCCCGTTTCTATGTTTCATGATAAGATATAATATTCATTGCGAAGTGTCGTGTATATCTCGTATTCACTTCAGAAGAATGTAAAAGCGGTACTTCCTTGCTAGGATGTAGCGCTTGCAGATGTCTACCTATCGAAGCAATAGTGTTCTAATGCTTCTCATAACGCGATATCGCAACTCATTCCTTTGTTTCATGATAAGAAATAATATTCATTCCGATGTGTCATGTATTTCTCGTATTCACTTCAAATGAATGTAAATGCGAAACTTCCATGCTAGGAAATAGCGTTTGCAGATGTCTACGTATCGTAGCAATAGAGTTTTAATGCTTCCTAAAATGCCATATCGCATCTCACTTCTATGTTTCATGATAAGATATAATACTCATTGCGAAGTGTCATGTATACGTCGATTTCACTTCACAAGAATGTAAATGCAACTCTTCCATGCTAGGAAATAGTGTTTGCAGATGTCTACGTATCGTAGCAATAGAGTTCTTATGCTTCTTAAAACGCGATATCGCGTCTCACTTCTATGTTTCATGATAAGATATAATATTCATTGCGAAGTATCATGTATACCTCGATTTCACTTCAATAGAATGTAAATGCGACACTTCCTTGCTAGGAAATAGCGTTTGCAGATTTCTACGTATCGTAGCAATAGAGATCTAATGCTTCTCAAAACGCGATATCGCATCTCATTCCTATGTTTCATGATAAGATATAATATTCATTGCGAAGTGTCATGTATACCTCGCATTCACTTCAAAGGTATGTAAATGCGACACTTCCATGCTAGGCAATCGCATTTGTGGATGCCTACGTATCGTAGTAATAGAGTTCTAATGCTTCTTAAAACGAGATGTCGCATTTCATTTCTATGTTTCATGATAAGGTATAACATTCATTGCGGAGTATCATGTATACCTCGTTTTCAATTCAAAAGAATGTAAATGCGACACTTCCATGCTAGGAAATAGCGTTTGCAGATGTCTACGTATCGTAGCAATAGAGTTCTAATGCTTCCTAAAACGCGATATCGCATCCCACTTCTATGTTTCATGGTAAGATATAATATTCATTGCGAAATGTCATGTATACCTCGTACTCACTTCAAAGGAATGAAAATGCGACACTTCCATGCTAGGAAATAGCGTTTGCAGATGTCTACGTATCGTAGCAATAGAGTTCTAATGCTTCTTAAAACGAGATGTCGCATCTCACTTCTATGTTGCATGATAAGATATAATATTCATTGGGACGTGTCATGCATACCTCGTATTCACTTCAAACGAATGTAAATGCGACACTTCCTTGCTAGGAAATAGCGTTTGCAGAAGTCTACGTATCGTAGCAATAGAGTTCTAATGCTTCTTAAAACGCGATATCGCATCTCACTTCTATGTTTCATGATAAGATATAATATTCTTTGGGACGTGTCATGCATACCTCGTATTCACTTCAAACGAATGTAAATGCGACACTTTCATGCTAGGAAATAGCGTTTGCAGATGTCTACGTATCGTAGCAATAGAGTTCTGGTGCTTCTTAAAACGCGATATCGCATCTCACTTCTATGTTACATGATAAGATATAATATTCATTGCGAAGTGTCATGTATACCTCGATTTCACATCACAAGTATGTAAATGCAACACTTCCATGCTAGGAAATAATGTTTGCAGATGTCAACGTATCGTAGCAATAGAGTTCTTACGCTTCTTAAAACGCGATATCGCGTCTCACTTCTATGTTTCATGATAAGATATAATATTCATTGCGAAGTGACATGAATATCTCGTATTCACTTCAAAGGATTGTAAACGTGACACTTCCATGCTAGGAAATAGTGGTTGCAGATGATTACGTATCGTAGCAAAAGAGTTCTAATGCTTCTTAAAACGAGATGTCGCATTTCATTCCTATGTTTCGTGATAAGATATAATATTCATTTTGGAGTGTTATGTATACCTCGTATTCACTTCAAAAGAATGTAAATGCGACACTTCCATGCTAGGAAATAGCGTTTGCAGATGTCTACGTATATTAGCAATAGAGTTCTAATGTTTCTCAAAACGCGATATTGCACCTCATTCCTATGTTTCATGATAAGATACAATATTCTTTGCGAAGCGTCATGTATATATCGTATTCACGTCAAAAGAATGTAAATGCGACACTTCCTTGCTAGGAAATATTGTTCGCAGATGTCTACATATCACAGCAATAAAGTGCTAATGCTTCTTAAAACGAGATGTCGTATTTCATTTCTATGTTTCGTAATAAGATATAATATTCATTGTGTAATGTTATGTATACCTCGTATTCACTTCAATGGAATGTAAGTGCGACACTTCCATGCTAGGAAATAGCGTTTGCAGATGTCTACGTATCGTAGCAATAGAGTTCTAATGCTTCCTAGAACGCGATATCGCATCTCACTTCTATGCTTCATGATAAGATATAATATTCATTTTGGAGTGTTATGTATACCCCGTATTCACTTCAAAAGAATGTAAATGCGACACTTCCTTTCTAGGAAATAGCGTTTGCAGATTTCTACGTACCGTAGCAATAGAGATCTAATGCTTCTCAAAACGCGATATCGCATCTCATTCCTATGTTTCATGATAAGATATAATATTCTTTGCGAAGAGTCATGTATACCTCGTATTCACTTCAAAGGTATGTAAATGCGACACTTCCATGCTAGGAAATCGCATTTGTGGATGTCTACGTATCGTAGTAATAGAGTTCTAATGCTTCCTAAAACGCGATATCGCATCTCACTTCTATGTTTCATGGTAAGATATAATATTCATTGCTTAGTGTCATGTATACCTCGTACTCACTTCAAAGGAATGAAAATGCGACACTTCCATGCTAGGAAATAGCGTTTGCAGATGTCTAGGTATCGTAGCAATAGAGTTCTAATGCTTCTTAAAACGAGATGTCGCATCTCACTTCTATGTTTCATGATAAGATATAATATTCATTACGAAGTGTCATGTATATCTCGTATTCACTTCAAAAGAATGTAAATGCGACACTCCGTTGCTAGGAAATAGCGTTTCCATATGTCTATGTGTCGAAGCAGTAGAGATCTATTGCTTCTTAAAACGTGATATCGCATCCCATTTCTATGTTTCATGATAAGATATAATATTCATTGCGAAGTGTTATGTATTCCTCGTCTGCACTTCAAATAAATGTAAATGCGCCACTTCCTTTCTAGGAAATAGCGATTCCAGATGTCTACGTATCGAAGCAATAGGGTTCCAATGCTTCCTAATTAGCGATATCGCATCCCGTTTCTATGTTTCATGATAAGATATAATATTCATTGCGAAGTGTCGTGTATATCTCGTATTCACTTCAGAAGAATGTAAAAGCGGTACTTCCTTGCTAGGATGTAGCGCTTGCAGATGTCTACCTATCGAAGCAATAGTGTTCTAATGCTTCTCATAACGCGATATCGCAACTCATTCCTTTGTTTCATGATAAGAAATAATATTCATTCCGATGTGTCATGTATTTCTCGTATTCACTTCAAATGAATGTAAATGCGAAACTTCCATGCTAGGAAATAGCGTTTGCAGATGTCTACGTATCGTAGCAATAGAGTTTTAATGCTTCTTAAAATGCCATATCGCATCTCACTTCTATGTTTCATGATAAGATATAATACTCATTGCGAAGTGTCATGTATACGTCGATTTCACTTCACAAGAATGTAAATGCAACTCTTCCATGCTAGGAAATAGTGTTTGCAGATGTCTACGTATCGTAGCAATAGAGTTCTTATGCTTCTTAAAACGCGATATCGCGTCTCACTTCTATGTTTCATGATAAGATATAATATTCATTGCGAAGTATCATGTATACCTCGATTTCACTTCAATAGAATGTAAATGCGACACTTCCTTGCTAGGAAATAGCGTTTGCAGATTACTACGTATCGTAGCAGTAGAGATCTAATGCTTCTCAAAACGCGATATCGCATCTCATTCCTATGTTTCATGATAAGATGTAATATTCATTGCGAAGTGTCATGTATACCTCGTATTCACTTCAAAGGTATGTAAATGCGACACTTCCATGCTAGGAAATCGCATTTGTGGATGTCTACGGATCGTAGTAATAGAGTTCTAATGCTTCTTAAAACGAGATGTCGCATTTCATTTCTATGTTTCATGATAAGGTATAACATTCATTGCGGAGTATCATGTATACCTCGTTTTCACTTCAAAAGAATGTAAATGCGACACTCCCTTGCTAGGAAATAGCGTTTGCAGATGTCTACGTATCGAAGCAATAGAGTTCTAGTGCTTCTTAAAACGAGATGTCGTATTTCATTTCTATGTTTCATGATAAGATATAATATTCATTGCGAAGCGTCAGGTATACCTCGTATTCACTTCAAAAGAATGTAAATGCGACACTCCGTTGCTAGGAAATAGCGTTTCCAGATGTCTATGTGTCGAAGCAGTAGAGATCTATTCCTTCTTAAAACGTGATATCGCATCCCATTTCTGTGTTTCATGATAAGATATAATATTCATTGCGAAGTGTTATGTATTCCTCGTCTACACTTCGAATAAATGTAAATGCGCCACTTCCTTTCTAGGAAATAACGATTCCAGATGTCTATGTATCGAAGCAATAGGGTTCTAATGCTTCCTAATTAGCGATATCGCATCCCGTTTCTATGTTTCATGATAAGATATAATATTCATTGCGAAGTGTCGTGTATACCTCGTATTCACTTCAAAAGAATGTAAATGCGACACTTCCATGCTAGGAAATAGCGTTTGCAGATGTCTACGGATCGTAGCAATAAAGTTCTAATGCTTCCTAAAACGTGATATCGCATCTCACTTCTATGTTTCATGATAAGATATAATATTCATTGCGAAGTGTCATGTATACCTCGTATTCACTTCAAAGGTATGTAAATGCGACACTTCCATGCTAGGAAATCGCATTTGTGGATGTCTACGTATCGTAGTAATAGAGTTCTAATGCTTCTTAAAACGAGATGTCGCATTTCATTTCTATGTTTCATGATAAGGTATAACATTCATTGCGGAGTATCATGTATACCTCGTATTCACTTCAAAAGAATGTAAATGCGACACTTCCTTGCTAGGAAATATTGTTTGCAGATGTCTACGTATCGTAGCAATAGAGTTCTAATGCTTCTTAAAACGTGATGTCGCATTTCATTTCTATGTATCGTGATAAGATATAATATTCATTTTGGAGTGTTATGTATACCTCGTATTCACTTCAAAAGAATGTAAATGTGACACTTCCATTCTAGGAAATAGCGTTTGCAGATTTCTACGTATCGTAGCAATAGAGATCTAATGCTTCTCAAAACGCGATATAGCAACTCATTCCTATGTATCATGATAAGATATAATATTCATTGCGAAGTGTCATGTATACCTCGTATTCACTTCAAAAGAATGTAAATGCGACACTTCCATGCTAGAAATTGCGTTTGCAGATGTCTACGGATCGTAGCAATAAAGTTCTAATGCTTCCTAAAACGCGATATCGCATCTCACTTCTATGTTTCATGATAAGATATAATATTCATTGCGAAGTGTCATGTATACCTCGTATTCACTTCAAAAGAATGTAAATGCGACACTTCCTTGCTAGGAAATATTGTTTGCAGATGTCTACGTATCGTAGCAATAGAGTTCTAATGCTTCTTAAAACGTGATGTCGCATTTCATTTCTATGTATCGTGATAAGATATAATATTCATTTTGGAGTGTTATGTATACCTCGTATTCACTTCAAAAGAATGTAAATGTGACACTTCCATTCTAGGAAATAGCGTTTGCAGATGTCTATGTATCGCAGGAATAGTGTTCTAATGCTTCTTAAAACGAGATGACGCATTTCATTTCTATGTTTCGTGAGATGGTATAATATTCATTGTAGAGTGTTATGTATACCTCGTATTCACTTCAAAAGAATGTAAATGCGACACTTCCATGCTAGGAAATAGCGTTTGCAGATGTCTACGGATCGTAGCAATAAAGTTCTAATGCTTCCTAAAACGCGATATCGCATCTCACTTCTATGTTTCATGATAGAATATAATATTCATTGCGAAGTGTCATGTATATCTCGTATTCACTTCAAAAGAATGTAAGTGCGACACTTGCATGCTAGGAAATAGCGTTTGCAGATGTCTACGTATCGTAGAAATAGAGTTCTAATGCTTCTTAAAACGCGATATCGCATCTCACATCTATGTTTCATGAAAAGATATAATATTCATTGTGAAGTGTCATGTATACCTCGTATTCACTATAAAAGAATGTAAATGTGACACTTCAATGATAGAAAATAGCCTTTGCAGGTGTCTCCGCGTCGAGGCAATGGGTTCCTAATTCTTCTTAAAACGCGATATCGCATCTTACTTCAATGTTTCATGATAACATATAATGTTCATTGCGAAGTGTCATGTATACCTCGTATTCACCTCAAAAGAATGTAAATGCGACACTTCCTTGCTAGGAAATAGCGTTTGCAGATGTCTTCGTATCGTAGCAATAGTGTTCTAATGCTTCTTAAATCGCGATATCACATCTCATTTCTATGTTTCGTGATAAGGTACAATATTCATTGCGAAGTGTCATGTATTCCTCGTATTCACTTCAAAATAATGTAAATAGGACACTTCCATGCAAGGAAATGGCGTTTGTAGATGTCTCCGCATCGAGGTAATATGGTCCTAATTCTTCTTAAAACGCGATATCGCATCTCACTTCTATGTTTCATGATAAGATATAATATTCATTGCGAAGTGTCATGTAAACCTCGTATTCACTTCAAGAGAATGTAAATGCGACACTTCCATGCTAGGATATAGCGTTTGCAGATGTCTACGTATCGTAGCAATAGAGTTCTAATACTTCTTAAATCCAGATGTCGCATCTCACTTCTATGTTTCATGATAAGATATAATATCCATTGCGAAGTGTCATGTATACCTCGTATTCACTTCAATGGAATGTAAATGCGACATTTCCTTGCTAGGAAATAGAGTTTGCAGATGTCTAAGTATATTAGCAATAGAGTTCTAATGCTTCTCAAAACGCGATATAGCACCTCATTCCTATGTTTCATGATAAGATATAATATTCATTGCGAAGTGTCATCTATACCTCGCATTCACTTCAAAAGGGTGTAAATGTGACACTTCCATGCTAGGAAATAGCGTCTGCAGATGTCTACGTATCGTAGCAATAGGGTTCTAATGCTTCTTAAAACGAGATGTCGCATTTCATTTCTATGTTTAGTGATAAGATATAATATTCATATTGGAGTGTTATGTATACCTCGTATTCACTTCAAAAGAATGTAAATGCGACACTTCCTTGCTAGGAAATATTGTTTGCATATGTCTACGTATCGTAGCAATAGAGTTCTAATGCATCTTAAAACGAGATGTCGCATTTCATTTGTATGTTTCGTGATATGATATAATATTCATTTTGGAGTGTTATGTATACCTCGTACTCACTTCAGAAGAATGTAAATGTGACACTTCCATGCTAGGAAATAGCGTTTGCAGATGTCTACGTATCGTAGCAATAGAGTTCTAATGCTTCTTAAAACGAGATGTCGCATTTCATTTCTATGTTTAGTGATAAGATATAATATTCATTTTGGAGTGTTATGTATACCTCGTATTCACTTCAAAAGAATGTAAATGCGACACTTCCTTGCTAGGAAATATTGTTTGCATATGTCTACGTATCGTAGCAATAGAGTTCTAATGCTTCTTAAAACGTGATGTCGCATTTCATTTGTATGTTTCGTGATAAGATATAATATTCATTTTGGAGTGTTATGTATACCTCGTATTCACTTCAAATGAATGTAAATGTGACACTTCCATGCTTGGAAATAGCGTTTGCAGATGTCTACGTATCGCAGCAATAGTGTTCTAATGCTTCTTAAAACGAGATGTTATATTTCATTTCTATGTTTCGTGATAAGTTATAATATTCATTTTGGAGTGTAATGTATACCTCGTATTCACTTCGAGAGAATGTAAATGCGACACTTCCATGCTAGGAAATAGCGTTTGCAGGTGTCTACGTATCGTAGCAACAGAGTTGTAATGCTTCCAAATACGCGATATCGCATCTCACATCTATGTTTCATGATAAGATATAATATTCATTGCGAAGGGTCATGTATACCTCGTATTCACTTCAAAAGAATGTAAATGCTACACTCAAATGCTAGGAAATAGCGTTTGCAGATGTCTACGTATCGTAGCAATAGAATTCTAATGCTTCTTAAAACGTGATGTCGCATCTCACTTCTATGTTTCATGATAAGATATAATATTCATTGCGAAGTGCCATGTAAACCTCGTATTCACTTCAAAAGAATGTAAGTGCGACACCTACATGCTAGGAAATAGCGTTTGCAGATGTCTACGTACCGTAGCAATAGAGTTCTAATGCTTCCTAAAACGCGGTATCGCATCTCACATCTATGTTTCATGATAAGATATAATATTCATTGCGGAGTATCACGTATACCTCGTGTTCACTTCAAAAGAATGTAAATGCGACATTTCCATGCTAGGAAATAGCGTTTGCAGATATCTACGTATCGTAGCAATAGAGTTCTAATGCTTCTTAAAACGAGATATCGCATTTCTTTTCTATGATTCGTGATAAGATATAATATTCATTTTGGAGTGTTATGCATACCTCGTATTCACTTCAAAAGAATGTAAATGCGACACTTCCATGCTAGGAAATAGCGTTTGCAGATGTCTACATATCGTTGCAATAGAGTTCTAATGCTTCTTAAAACGCGATATCGCATCTCACTTCTATGGTTCATGATAAGATATAATATTCATTGCGAAGTGTCATATATACCTCGTATTCACTTCAACAGAATGTAAATGCGACACTTCCATGCTAGGATCGTAGCAATAGAGTTCTAATGCTTCTTAAAACGAGATGTCTCATTTCATTTCTATGTTTCGTGATAAGGTATAATATTCATTGTAGAGTGTTACGTATACCTCGTATTCACTTCAAAAGAATGTAAATGCGACACTTCCATGCTAGGAAATAGCGTTTGCAGATGTCTACGGATTGTAGAAATAGAGTTCTAATGCTTCCTAAAACGCGATATCGCATCTCACTTCTATGTTTCATGATAAGATATAATATTCATTGCGAAGTGTCATGAATACCTCGTATTCACTTCAAAAGAATGTAAGTGCGACACCTACATGCTAGGAAATAGCGTTTTCAGATGTCTACGTACCGTAGCAGTAGAGTTCTAATGCTTCCTAAAACGCGGTATCGCATCTCATATTTATGTTTCATGATAAGATATAATATTCATTGCGGAGTATCATGTATACCTCGTATTCACTTCAAAAGAATGTAAATGCGACATTTCCATGCTAGGAAATAGCGTTTGCAGATATCTACGTATCGTAGCAATAGAGTTCTAATGCTTCTTAAAACGAGATGTCGCATTTCTTTTCTATGATTCGTGATAAGATATAATATTCATTTTGGAGTGTTATGCATACCTCGTATTCACTTCAAAAGAATGTAAATGCGACACTTCCATGCTAGGAAATAGCGTTTGCAGATGTCTACGTATCGTAGCAATAGTTTTCTAATCCTTCATAAAACGCGATATCGCATCTCACATCTATGTTTCATGATAAGATATAATATTCATTTTGGAGTGTTATGTATACCTCGTATTCCCTTCAAAAGAATGTAAATGTGACACTTCCATTCTAGGAAATAGCGTTTGCAGATGTCTACGTATCGCAGCAATAGTGTTCTAATGCTTCATAAACGAGATGTCGCATTTCATTTCTATGTTTCGTGATAAGGTATAATATTCATTGTAGAGTGTTATGTATACCTCGTATTCACTTCAAAAGAATGTAAATACGACACTTCCATGCTAGGAAATAGCATTTGCAGATGTCTACGTATCGTAGCAATAGAGTTCTAATGCTTCATAAAACGAGATGTCGCATTTCATTTCTATGTTTAGTGATAAGATATAATATTCATTTTGGAGTGTTATGTATACCTCGTATTTACTTCAAAATAATGTAAATACGACATATCCATGCAAGGAAATAGCGTTTGTAGATGTCTACGTATCGTAGAAATTGAGTTCTAATGCATCTTAAAACGCGATATCGCATCTCACATCTATGTTTCATGATAAGATATAATATTCATTGCGAAGTGTCATGTATACCACGTATTCACTTCAAAAGAATGTAAATGCGACACTTCCATGCTAGTAAATAGCGTTTGCAGATGTCTACGTATCGTAGCAATAGAGTTCTAATGCTTCATAAAACGAGATGTCGCATTTCAATTCTATGTTTAGTAATAAGATATAATATTCATTTTGGAGTGTTATGTATACCTCGTATTCACTTCAAAAGAATGTAAATGCGACACTTCCTTGCTAGGAAATATTGTTTGCAGATGTGTACGTATCGTAGCAATAGAGTTCTAATGCTTCTTAAAACGTGATGTCGCATTACATTTCTATGTTTCGTGATAAGATATAATATTCATTTTGGAGTGTATGCATACCTCGTATTCACTTCAAAAGAATGTAAATGCGACCCTTCCATGCTAAGAGATAGCCTTTGCAGATGCCTACGTATCGTAGCAATAGAGTTCTAATGCTTCTTAGAACGCGATATCGCATCTCACTTCTATGTTTCATGATAAGATATATTATTCATTGCGAAGTGTACCATGTATACCTCGTGTTCACTTCAAAAGAATGTAAATGTGACACTTCCTTGCTAGGAAATAGCGTTTGCAGATGTCTACGTATCGTAGCATTAGAGTTCTAATGCTTCCTAAAACGCGATATCGCATCTCACTTCTATGTTTCATGATAAGATATAATATTCATTGGGACGTGTCATGCATACCTCGTATTCACTTCAAACGAATGTAAATGCGACACTCTCATGCTAGGAAATAGCGTTTGCAGATGTCTACGTATCGTAGCAATAGAGTTCTAGTGCTTCTTAAAACGCGATATCGCATCTGACTTCTATATATCATGATAAGATATAATATTCACTGCGAAGTGTCATGTATACCTCGGTTTCACATCACGAGAATGTAAATGCAACACTTCCATGCTAGGAAATAGTGTTTGCAGATGTCTACGTATCGTAGCAATAGAGTTCTAGTGCTTCTCAAAACGTGATATCGCATCTGACTTCTATATTTCATGATAAGATATAATATTCATTGCGAAGTGTCATGTATACCTCGATTTCACATCACAAGAATGTAAATGCAACACTTCCATGCTAGGAAATAGTGTTTGCAGATGTCTACGTATCGTAGCAATAGAGTTAGTATGCTTCTTATAGCGCGTTATCGCGTCTCACTTCTATGTTTCATGATAAGGTATAATTTTCATTGCGAAGCGTCATGTATACCTCGTATTCACTTCAAAAGAATGTAAATGCGACACATCCTTGCTAGGAAATAGCGTTTGCTGATGTCTACGTATCGAAGCAATATAGTTATAATTCTTCTTAAAACGAGATGTCGCATTTCATTTCCATGTTTCGTAATAAGATATAATATTCATTGTGGAGTGTTATGTATACCTCGTATTCACTTCAAAAGGATGTAAGTGCGACACTTCCGTGCTGGGAAATAACGTTTGCAGATATCTACGTATATTAGCAGTAGAGTTCTAGTGCTTCTCAAAACGCGATATTGCATCTCATTCCTATGTTTCATTATAAGATATAATACTCATTGCGAAGTGTCATGTATACCTCGTATTCACTTCAAAAGAATGTAAATGTGACACTTCCATTCTAGGAAATAGCGTTTGCAGATGTCTACGTATCGTAGCAATAGAGTTCTAATGCTTCTTAAAACGCGATATCGCATCTCACTTCTATGTTTCATGCTAAGGTATAATATTTTTTGCGAAGTGTCATGTATACCTCGTATTCACGTCAAGAGAATGTAAATGCGACACTTCCATGCTAGGAAATAGCGTTTGCAGAAGTCAATGTATCGTAGCAATAGAGTTCTAATGCTTCTTAAAACGAGATGTCGCATTTCATATCTATGTTTCGTAATAAGATATAATATTCATTGTGGAGTGTTATGTATACATCGTATTCACTTCAAAAGGATGTAAGTGCGACACTTCCTTGCTAGGAAATATTGTTAGCAGATGTCAACGTATCGCAGCAATAGAGTTCTAGTGCTTCTTGAATCACGATATCGAATCTCATTTCTATGTTTCGTGATAAGGTATAATATTCATTGCGAAGTGTCATGTATACCTCGTATTCACTTCAAAAGAATGTAAATGCGACACTTCCATGCTAGGAAATATTGTTTGCAGATGTCTATGTATCGTAGCAATAGAGTTTTAATGCTTCTTAAAACGCGATATCGCAACTCATTCCTATGTTTCATGATAAGATATAATTTTCATTGCGAGGTGTCATGTATATCTCGTATTTACGTCAAAAGAATGTAAATGCGAAACTTCCATGCTAGGAAATAGTGTTTGCAGATGTCTACGTATCGCAGCGGTAGAGTTATAATGCTTCTTAAAACGCGATATCGCATCTCACTCCTATGTTTCATGATAAGATATACTATTCATTGCGAAGTGTCATGTATACCTCATACTCACATCACAAAAATGTAAATGCGACACTTCCATGCTAGGAAATAGCGATTGCAGATGTCTACGTATCGTAGCAATAGAGTTCTAATTCAGCTCAAAACACGATATCGCAACTCATTCCTATGTTTCATGATAAGATATAATATTCATTGCGAAGTGTCATGTATACATCGTATTCCTCTCAAGAGAATGTAAATGCGACACTTCCTTTCTAGGAAATTACGTTTCCAGATGTCTACGTATCGTAGCAATAAAGTTCTAATGCTTCTGAAAACGCGATATCGCATCTCACTTCTATGTTTCCTAATAAGATGTAATATTCATTATGGAGTGTTATGTATACCTCGATTTCACTTCAAAAGAATGTAAATGCGACACTTCCTTGCTAGGAAATAGAGTTTGCAGATGTCTACGCATCGTAGCAATAGAGTTCTAATGCTTCTCAAAACGCGATATCGCAACATTTTCCTATGTTTCATGATAAGTTATAATATTCATTGCGAAGTGTCATTTATATCTCGTGCTCACTTCAAAAGAATGTAAATGCGACACTCCATTGCTAGGAAATAGCGTTTGCAGAAGTCTACGTATCGTTGCAATAGAGTTCTAGTGCTTCTTAAAACGCGATATCGCATCTCACTTCTATGTTTCATGATAAGATATAATATTCATTGGGACGTGTCATACATACCTCGTATTCACTTCAAACGAATGTAAATGCGACACTCTCATGCTAGGAAATAGCGTTTGCAGATGTCTACGTATCGTAGCAATAGAGTTCTAGTGCTTCTTAAAACGCGATATCGCACCTGACTTCTATATATCATGATAAGATATAATATTCACTGCGAAGTGTCATGTATACCTCGGTTTCACATCACGAGAATGTAAATGCAACACTTCCATGCTAGGAAATAGTGTTTGCAGATGTCTACGTATCGTAGCAATAGAGTTCTAGTGCTTCTCAAAACGTGATATCGCATCTGACTTCTATATTTCATGATAAGATATAATATTCATTGCGAAGTGTCATGTATACCTCGATTTCACATCACAAGAATGTAAATGCAACACTTCCATGCTAGGAAATAGTGTTTGCAGATGTCTACGTATCGTAGCAATAGAGTTAGTATGCTTCTTATAGCGCGTTATCGCGTCTCACTTCTATGTTTCATGATAAGGTATAATTTTCATTGCGAAGCGTCATGTATACCTCGTATTCACTTCAAAAGAATGTAAATGCGACACTTCCTTGCTAGGAAATAGCGTTTGCTGATGTCTACGTATCGAAGCAATATAGTTATAATTCTTCTTAAAACGAGATGTCGCATTTCATTTCCATGTTTCGTAATAAGATATAATATTCATTGTGGAGTGTTATGTATACCTCGTATTCACTTCAAAAGGATGTAAGTGCGACACTTCCGTGCTGGGAAATAACGTTTGCAGATGTCTACGTATATTAGCAGTAGAGTTCTAGTGCTTCCCAAACGCGATATTGCATCTCATTCCTGTGTTTCATTATAAGATATAATATTCATTGCGAAGTGTCATGTATACCTCGTATTCACTTCAAAAGAATGTAAATGTGACACTTCCATGCTAGGAAATAGCGTTTGCAGATGTCTACGTATCGTAGCAATAGAGTTCTAATGCTTCTTAAAACGCGATATCGCATCTCACTTCTATGTTTCATGCTAAGGTATAATATTTTTTGCGAAGTGTCATGTATACCTCGTATTCACTTCAAGAGAATGTAAATGCGACACTTCCATGCTAGGAAATAGCGTTTGCAGAAGTCAATGTATCGTAGCAATAGAGTTCTAATGCTTCTTAAAACGAGATGTCGCACTTCATTTCTATGTTTCGTAATAAGATATAATATTCATTGTGGAGTGTTATGTATACCTCGTATTCACTTCAAAAGGATGTAAGTGCGACACTTCCTTGCTAGGAAATATTGTTAGCAGATGTCAACGTATCGCAGCAATAGAGTTCTAGTGCTTCTTGAATCACGATATCGAATCTCTTTTCTATGTTTCGTGATAAGGTATAATATTCATTGCGAAGTGTCATGTATACCTCGTATTCACTTCAAAAGAATGTAAATGCGAAACTTCCATGCTAGGAAATAGTGTTTGCAGATGTCTACGTATCGCAGCGGTAGAGTTATAATGCTCCTTAAAACGCGATATCGCATCTCACTCCTATGTTTCATGATAAGATATACTATTCATTGCGAAGTGTCATGTATACCTCATACTCACATCACAAAAATGTAAATGCGACACTTCCATGCTAGGAAATAGCGATTGCAGATGTCTACATATCGAAGAAACAGATTTCTAATACTACTTAAATCGCGATATTGCATCTCATTTATATGTTTCGTGATAAGATATAATATTCATTGCGAAGTGCCATGACTACCTCGCATTCAACCCAAAAGAATGTAAATGCGACACTACCAAGCTTGGAAATGGCGTATGCAGATGTCTCCGCATCGAGGCAGTAGGGTTCTAAAGCTTCTAAAAACGCGATATCGCATCTCACTTCTATGTTTCATAATAAGATATAATGTTCACTCCGAAGTATCATGTATACCTCGTATTCACTTCAAAAGAATGTAAATGCGACACTTCCTTGCCAGGAAATAGCGTTTGCAGATTTCTACGTATCGTAGCAATGGAGTTCTAATGCTTCCTAAAACGCGATACCGCACCTCATTTCCATGTTCCGTGATAAGATATAATATTCATTGCGAAGTGTCAGGTAGACCTCGTATTCCGTTCAAAAGAATGTAAATGCGACACTTCCATGCTGGGAAATAGCTTCTGCAGATGTCTACGTATCGTAACAATGGAGTTCTAATGCTTCTTAAAACGCGATATCGCATCTCACTTCTATGATTCATGCTAAGATGTAATATTTATTGCGAAGTGTCATGTATACCTCGTATTCACTTCAAAAGAATGTAAATGCTACACCTCCTTGCTTGGAAATAGCGTTTGCAGATCTCTACGTATCGACGCAACAGTGTTCTAATGCTTCCTAAAACGGTATATCGCACCTCATTCCTGTCTTCCATGATAAGATATAATGTTCACTGCGAAGTGTAATGTATACATTGAATTCACTTCAAAAGAATGTAAATGCAACACTTCCTCGCTTGGAAATAGCGTTTGCAGATGTCTACGTATCGCAGCAATAGAGTTCTAATGCTTCCGAAATCGCGATATCGCATCTCACTTCTATGTTTCATGCTAAGATATAATATTTATTGCGAAGTGTCATGTATATCTCGTACTCACTTCAAAAGAATGTAAATGCGACACTTCCATGCTAGGAAATAGCGTTTGCATATGTCTACGTATCGTAGCAAGATAGTTCTAATGCTTCCTAAAACGCGATATCGCATCTCACATCTATGTTTCATGATAAGATATAATATTCATTGCGGAGTATCATGTATACCTCGTATTCACTTCAAAAGCATGTAAATGCGACACTTCCATGCTAGGAAATAGCGTTTGCAGATGTCTACGTATCGTAGCAATAGAGTTCTAATACGTCTTAAAACGAGATGTCGCATTTCATTTCTATGTTTCGTGATAAGATATAATATTCATTTTGGTGTGTTATGTATACCTCGTATTCACTTCAAAAGAATGTAAATGCGACACTTCCATGCTAGGAAATAGCGTTTGCAGATGTCTACGTATCGTAGCAATAGAGTTCTAATGCTTCTTAATACGCGATATCGCATCTCACTTCCATGTTTCATGATAAGATATAATATTCATTGCGAAGGGTCTTGTATACCTCGTATTCACTTCAAAAGAATGTAAATGCGACACTTCCATGCTAGGAAATATTGTTTGCAGATGTCTACGTATCGTAGCAATAGAGTTCTAATGCTTCCTAAAACGCGATATCGCATCTCATTTATGTTTCATGCTAAGATATAATATTTATTGCGAAGTGTCATGTATATCTCGTACTCACTTCAAAAGAATGTAAATGCGACACTTCCATGCTAGGAAATAGCGTTTGCAGATGTCTACGTATCGTAGCAATAGAGTTCTAATGCTCCTTAAAACGAGGTGACGCATCTCATTTCTATGTTTCATGATAAGATATAATGTTCACTGCGAAGTGTCATGTATACCTCCTATTCACTTCAAAAGAGTGTAAATGCGACACGTCCTTGCCAGGAAATAGCGTTTGCTGATGTCTACATATCGAAGAAACAGATTTCTAATACTTCTTAAAACGCGATACAGCACCTCATTTCTATGTTCCATGATAAGATATAATATTCATTGCGAAGTGTCAGGTAGACCTCGTATTCCGTTCAAAAGAATGTAAATGCGACACTTCCATGCTAGGAAATAGCGTTTGCAGATGTCTACGTATCGAAGAAACAGATTTCTAATACTACTTAAATCGCGATATTGCATCTCATTTATATGTTTCGTGATAAGATATAATATTCATTGCGAAGTGCCATGACTACCTCGCATTCAACCCAAAAGAATGTAAATGCGACACTACCATGCTTGGAAATGGCGTATGCAGATTTCTCCGCATCGAGGCAGTAGGGTTCTAAAGCTTCTTAAAACGCGATATCGCATCTCACTTCTATGTTTCATGATAAGATATAATGTTCACTCCGAAGTATCATGTATACCTCGTATTCACTTCAAAAGGATGTAAGTGCGACACTTCCTTGCTAGGAAATATTGTTAGCAGATGTCAACGTATCGCAGCAATAGAGTTCTAGTGCTTCTTGAATCACGATATCGAATCTCATTTCTATGTTTCGTGATAAGGTATAATATTCATTGCGAAGTGTCATGTATACCTCGTATTCACTTCAAAAGAATGTAAATGCGAAACTTCCATGCTAGGAAATAGTGTTTGCAGATGTCTACGTATCGCAGCGGTAGAGTTATAATGCTCCTTAAAACGCGATATCGCATCTCACTCCTATGTTTCATGATAAGATATACTATTCATTGCGAAGTGTCATGTATACCTCATACTCACATCACAAAAATGTAAATGCGACACTTCCATGCTAGGAAATAGCGATTGCAGATGTCTACATATCGAAGAAACAGATTTCTAATACTACTTAAATCGCGATATTGCATCTCATTTATATGTTTCGTGATAAGATATAATATTCATTGCGAAGTGCCATGACTACCACGCATTCAACCCAAAAGAATGTAAATGCGACACTACCAAGCTTGGAAATGGCGTATGCAGATGTCTCCGCATCGAGGCAGTAGGGTTCTAAAGCTTCTAAAAACGCGATATCGCATCTCACTTCTATGTTTCATGATAAGATATAATGTTCACTCCGAAGTATCATGTATACCTCGTATTCACTTCAAAAGAATGTAAATGCGACACTTCCTTGCCAGGAAATAGCGTTTGCAGATTTCTACGTATCGTAGCAATGGAGTTCTAATGCTTCTTAAAACGCGATACCGCACCTCATTTCCATGTTTCATGATAAGATATAATATTCATTGCGAAGTGTCAGGTAGACCTCGTATTCCGTTCAAAAGAATGTAAATGCGACACTTCCATGCTAGGAAATAGCTTCTGCAGATGTCTACGTATCGCAACAATGGAGTTCTAATGCTTCTTAAAACGCGATATCGCATGCCACTTCTATGATTCATGCTAAGATGTAATATTTATTGCGAAGTGTCATGTATACCTCGTACTCACTTCAAAAGAATGTAAATGCAACACTTCCTCGCTTGGAAATAGCGTTTGCAGATGTCTACGTATCGCAGCAATAGAGTTCTAATGCTTCCGAAATCGCGATATCGCATCTCACTCCTATGTTTCATGCTAAGATATAATATTCATTCCGAAGTGTCATGTATACCTCGTATTCAGTTCAAAAGAATGTAAATGCGACACTTCCTTGCTAGGAAATAGCGTTTGCAGATGTCTACGTATCGTAGCAATAGAGATCTAATGCTACTTAAATCGCGATATCGCATTTCATTTCTATGCTTAATGATAAGACATAATATACATTGCGAAGTGACATGTATACCTCGTATTCACTTCAAAAGAATGTAAATGCAACACTTCCTCGCTTGGAAATAGTGTTTGCAGATCTCTACGTATCGTGGCAATGGAGTTCTAATGCTTCTTGAAACTTGATATCGCACCTCATTTCTATGTTTCATGATAAGATATAATATTCATTGCGAAATGTCATGTATACCTCGTATTCACTTCAAAAGAATGTAAATGCGACACTTCCATGATAGGAAATAGCGTTTGCAGATGTCTCCGCATCGAGGCAATAGGGTCCTAATTTTTCAAAAATCGCGATATCGCATCTCACTTCTATGTTTCATGATAAGATATAATATTTATTGCGACGTGCCATGTATACCTCGTATTCACTTCAAAAGAATGTAAATGCTACACCTCCTTGCTTGGAAATAGCGTTTGCAGATCTCTACGTATCGAAGCAACAGAGTTCTAATGCTTCCTAAAACGGTATATCGCACCTCATTCCTGTCTTCCATGATAAGATATAATGTTCACTGCGAAGTGTAATGTATACATTGAATTCACTTCAAAAGAATGTAAATGCAACACTTCCTCGCTTGGAAATAGCGTTTGCAGATGTCTACGTATCGCAGCAATAGAGTTCTAATGCTTCCGAAATCGCGATATCGCATCTCACTTCTATGTTTCATGCTAAGATATAATATTTATTGCGAAGTGTCATGTATATCTCGTACTCACTTCAAAAGAATGTAAATGCGACACTTCCATGCTAGGGAATAGCGATTGCAGATGTCTACGTATCGTAGCAATAGAGTTCTAATGTTTCCGAAATCGCGATATCGCATCTCACTTCTATGTTTCATGCTAAGATGTAATATTTATTGCGAAGTGTCATGTATACCTCGTATTCACTTCAAAAGCATGTAAGTGCGACACTTCCATGGTAGGAAATAGCGTTTGCATATGTCTACGTATCGTAGCAAGATAGTTCTAATGCTTCCTAAAACGCGATATCGCACCTCACATCTATGTTTCATGATAAGATATAATATTCATTGCGGAGTATCATGTATACCTCGTATTCACTTCAAAAGCATGTAAATGCGACACTTCCATGCTAGGAAATAGCGTTTGCAGATGTCTACGTATCGGAGCAATAGAGTTCTAATAAGTCTTAAAACGAGATGTCGCATTTCATTTCTATGTTTCGTGATAAGATATAATATTAATTTTGGTGTGTTATGTATACCTCGTATTCACTTCAAAAGAATGTAAATGCGACACTTCCATGCTAGGAAATAGCGTTTGCAGATGTCTACGGATCGTAGCAATAGAGTTCTAATGCTTCTTAATACGCGATATCGCATCTCACTTCCATGTTTCATGATAAGATATAATATTCATTGCGAAGGGTCTTGTATACCTCGTATTCACTTCAAAAGAATGTAAATGCGACACTACCATGCTAGGAAATATTGTTTGCAGATGTCTACGTATCGTAGCAATAGAGTTGTAATGCTTCCTAAAACGCGATATCGCATCTCACTTCTGTTTCATGCTAAGATATAATATTTATTGCGATGTGTCATGTATATCTCGTACTCACTTCAAAAGAATGTAAATGCGACACTTCCATGATAGGAAATAGCGTTTGCAGATGTCTACGTATCGTAGCAATAGAGTTCTAATGCTCCTTAAAACGAGGTGACGCATCTCATTTCTATGTTTCATGATAAGATATAATGTTCACTGCGAAGTGTCATGTATACCTCCTATTCACTTCAAAAGAGTGTAAATGCGACACGTCCTTGCCAGGAAATAGCGTTTGCAGATGTCTACATATCGAAGAAACAGATTTCTAATACTTCTTAAATCGCGATATTGCATCTCATTTATATGTTTCGTGATAAGATATAATATTCATTGCGAAGTGCCATGACTACCTCGCATTCAACCCAAAAGAATGTAAATGCGACACTACCAAGCTTGGAAATGGCGTATGCAGATGTCTCCGCATCGAGGCAGTAGGGTTCTAAAGCCTCTTAAAACGCGATATCGCATCTCACTTCTATGTTTCATGATAAGATATAATGTTCACTCCGAAGTATCATGTATACCTCGTATTCACTTCAAAAGAATGTAAATGCGACACTTCCTTGCCAGGAAATAGCGTTTGCAGATTACTACGTATCGTAGCAATGGAGTTCTAATGCTTCTTAAAACGCGATACCGCACCTCATTTCTATGTCCCATGATAAGATATAATATTCATTGCGAAGTGTCAGGTAGACCTCGTATTCCGTTCAAAAGAATGTAAATGCGACACTTCCATGCTAGGAAATAGCGTTTGCAGATGTCTATGTATCGTAGCAATAGAGTTCTAGTACGTCTTAAAACGAGATGTCGCATTTCATTTCTACGTTTCGTGATAAGATATAATATTCATTTTGGAGTGTTATGTATACCTAGTATTCACTTCAAAAGAATGTAAATGCAACACTTCCATGCTAGGAAATAGCGTTTGCAGATGTCTACGGATCGTAGCAATAGAGTTCTAATGCTTCTTAAAACGCGATATCGCATCACACTTCTATGTTTCATGCTAAGATATAATATTTATTGCGAAGTGTCATGTATATCTCGTACTCACTTGAAAAGAATGTAAATGCGACACTTCCATGCTAGGAAATAGCGTTTGCAGATGTCTACGTATCGTAGCAATAGGGTTCTAATGCTTCTTAAAACGAGATGTCGCGTTTCATTTCTATGTTTCTTGATAAGATATAATATTCATTGCGGAGTATCATGTATACCTCGTATTCACTTCAAAAGAATGTAAATGCGACACTTCCATGCTAGGAAATAGCGTTTGCAGATGTGTACGTATCGTAGCAATAGAGTTCTAATACGTCTTAAAACGAGATGTCGCATTTCATTTCTATGTTTCGTGATAAGATATAATATTCATTTTGGTGTGTTATGTATACCTCGTATTCACTTCAAAAGAATGTAAGTGCGACACTTCCATGCTAGGAAATAGCGTTTGCAGATGTCCACGTATCGAAGAAACAGATTTCTAATACTACTTACATCGCGATATTGCATCTCATTTATATGTTTCGTGATAAGATATAATATTCATTGCGAAGTGCCATAACTACCTCGCATTCAACCCAAAAGAATGTAAATGCGACACTACCATGCTTGGAAATGGCGTATGCAGATTTCTCCGCATCGAGGCTGTAGGGTTCTAAAGCTTCTTAAAACGCGATATCGCATCTCACTTCTATGTTTCATGATAAGATATAATGTTCACTCCGAAGTATCATGTATACCTCGTATTCACTTCAAAAGAATGTAAATGCGACACTTCCTTGCCAGGAAATAGCGTTTGCAGATTACTACGTATCGTAGCAATGGAGTTCTAATGCTTCTTAAAACGCGATACCGCACCTCATTTCTATGTTCCATGATAAGATATAATATTCATTGCGAAGTGTCAGGTAGACCTCGTATTCCGTTCAACAGAATGTAAATGCGACACTTCCATGCTAGGAAATAGCGTTTGCAGATGTGTACGTATCGTAGCAATAGAGTTCTAATACGTCTTAAAACGGGATGTCGCATTTCATTTCTATGTTTCGTGATAAGATATAATATTCATTTTGGAGTGTTATGTATACCTCGTATTCACTTCAAAAGAATGTAAGTGCGACACTTCCATGCTAGGAAATAGCGTTTGCAGATGTCCACGTATCGAAGAAACAGATTTCTAATACTACTTAAATCGCGATATTGCATCTCATTTATATGTTTCGTGATAAGATATAATATTCATTGCGAAGTGCCATAACTACCTCGCATTCAACCCAAAAGAATGTAAATGCGACACTACCATGCTTGGAAATGGCGTATGCAGATTTCTCCGCATCGAGGCTGTAGGGTTCTAAAGCTTCTTAAAACGCGATATCGCATCTCACTTCTATGTTTCATGATAAGATATAATGTTCACTCCGAAGTATCATGTATACCTCGTATTCACTTCAAAAGAATGTAAATGCGACACTTCCTTGCCAGGAAATAGCTTCTGCAGATGTCTACGTATCGTAACAATGGAGTTCTAATGATTCTTAAAACGCGATATCGCATCTCACTTCTATGATTCATGCTAAGATGTAATATTTATTGCGAAGTGTCATGTATACCTCGTATTCACTTCAAAAGAATGTAAATGCAACACTTCCTCGCTTGGAAATAGCGTTTGCAGATGTCTGCGTATCGCAGCAATAGAGTTCTAATGCTTCCGAAATCGCGATATCGCATCTCACTCCTATGTTTCATGCTAAGATATAATATTCATTCCGAAGTGTCATGTATACCTCGTATTCAGTTCAAAAGAATGTAAATGCGACACTTCCTTGCTAGGAAATAGCGTTTGCAGATGTCTACGTATCGTAGCAATAGAGATCTAATGCTACTTAAATCGCGATATCGCATTTCATTTCTATGCTTAATGATAAGACATAATATACATTGCGAAGTGACATGTATACCTCGTATTCACTTCAAAAGAATGTAAATGCAACACTTCCTCGCTTGGAAATAGCGTTTGCAGATCTCTACGTATCGTGGCAATGGAGTTCTAATGCTTCTTGAAACTTGATATCGCACCTCATTTCTATGTTTCATGATAAGATATAATATTCATTGCGAAATGTCATGTATACCTCGTATTCACTTCAAAAGAATGTAAATGCGACACTTCCATGCTAGGAAATAGCGTTTGCAGATGTCCACGTATCGAAGAAACAGATTTCTAATACTACTTAAATCGCGATATTGCATCTCATTTATATGTTTCGTGATAAGATATAATATTCATTGCGAAGTGCCATAACTACCTCGCATTCAACCCAAAAGAATGTAAATGCGACACTACCATGCTTGGAAATGGCGTATGCAGATTTCTCCGCATCGAGGCTGTAGGGTTCTAAAGCTTCTTAAAACGCGATATCGCATCTCACTTCTATGTTTCATGATAAGATATAATGTTCACTCCGAAGTATCATGTATACCTCGTATTCACTTCAAAAGAATGTAAATGCGACACTTCCTTGCCAGGAAATAGCGTTTGCAGATTACTACGTATCGTAGCAATGGAGTTCTAATGCTTCTTAAAACGCGATACCGCACCTCATTTCTATGTTCCATGATAAGATATAATATTCATTGCGAAGTGTCAGGTAGACCTCGTATTCCGTTCAACAGAATGTAAATGCGACACTTCCATGCTAGGAAATAGCGTTTGCAGATGTCTACGTATCGTAGCAATAGAGTTCTAATACTTCTTAAAACGAGATGTCGCGTTTCATTTCTATGTTTCGTGATAAGATATAATACTCATTTTGGAGTGTTATGTATACCTCGTATTCACTTCAAAAGAATGTAAATGCGACACTTCCATGCTAGGAAATAGCGTTTGCAGATGCCTACGGATCGTAGCAATAGAGTTCTAATGCTTCCTAAAACGCGATATCGCATCCCACTTCTATGTTTCATGCTAAGATATAATATTTATTGCGAAGTGTCTGGTAGACCTCGTATTCCGTTCAAAAGAATGTAAATGCGACACTTCCTTGCCAGGAAATAGCGTTTGCAGATGTCTTCGTATCGTAGCAATAGAGTTCTAATGCTTCCGAAATCGCGATATCGCATCTCACTTCTATGTTTCATGGTAAGATATAATATTCATTGCGAATTGTCATGTATACCTTGTATTCACTTCAAAAGAATGTAAATGCGACACTTCCATGCTAGGAAATAGCGTTTGCAGATGTCAACGTATCGTAGCAATAGAGTTCTAATGCTCCATAAAACGAGATGACGCATCTCATTTCTATGATTCGTGATAAGATATAATATTCATTTTGGAGTGTTATGCATACCACGTATTCACATCAAAAGAATGTAAATGCGACACTTCCATGCTAGGAAATAGCGTTTGCAGATGTCTACGTATCGTAGCAATAGGGTTCTAATGCTTCTTAAAACGAGATGTCGCGTTTCATTTCTATGTTTCGTGATAAGATATAATATTCATTTTGGATTGTTATGTATACCTCGTATTCACTTCAAAAGAATGTAAATGCGACACGTCCATGCTAGGAAATAGCTTCTGCAGATGTCTACGTATCGTAACAATAGAGTTCTAATGCTTCTTAAAACGCGATATCGCATCTCACTTCTATGTTTCATGCTAAGATGTAATATTTATTGCGAAGTGTCATGTATACCTCGTATTCACTTCAAACGAATGTAAATGCGACACTTCCATGCTAGGAAATATTGTTTGCAGATGTCTACGTATCGTAGCAATAGAGTTCTAATGCTTCCTAAAACGCGATATCGCATCTCACTCCTATGTTTCATGCTAAGATATAGTATTTATTGCGAAGTGTCAGGTAGACCTCGTATTCCGTTCAAAAGAATGTAAATGCGACACTTCCTTGCCAGGAAATAGCGTTTGGAGATGTCTTCGTATCGTAGCAATAGAGTTCTAATGCTTCCGAAATCGCGATATCGCATCTCACTTCTATGTTTCATGGTAAGATATAATATTCATTGCGAATTGTCATGTATACCTCGTCTTCACTTCAAAAGAATGTAAATGCGACACTTCCATGCTAGGAAATAGCGTTTGCAGATGTCAACGTATCGTAGCAATAGAGTTCTAATGCTTCCTAAAACGCGATATCGCATCTCACTTCTATGTTTCATGCTAAGATATAATATTTATTGCGAAGTGTCATGTATATCTCGTACTCACTTCAAAAGAATGTAAATGCGACACTTCCATGCTAGGAAATAGCGTTTGCAGATGTCTACGTATCGTAGCAATAGGGTTCTAATGCTTCCTAAAACGCGATATCGCATCTCACTTCGATGTTTCATGATAAGATATAATATTCATTGCGAAGTGTCACGTATACCTCGTATTCACTTCAAAAGAATGTAAATGCGACACTTCCATGCTAGGAAATAGCGTTTGTAGATGTCTACGTATCGTAGCAATAGAGTTCTAATGCTCCTTAAAACGAGATGACGCATCTCATTTCTATGATTCGTGATAAGATATAATATTCATTTTGGAGTGTTATGCATACCGCGTATTCACATCAAAAGAATGTAAATGCGACACTTCCATGCTAGGAAATAGCGTTTGCAGATGTCTACGTATCGTAGCAATAGTGTTCTAATGCTTCTTAAAACGAGATGTCGCGTTTCATTTCTGTGTTTCGTGATAAGATATAATATTCATTTTGGAGTGTTATGTATACCTCGTATTCACTTCAAAAGAATGTAAATGCGACACTTCCATGCTAGGAAATAGCTTTTGCAGATGTCTACGTATCGTAACAATAGAGTTCTAATGCTTCTTAAAACGCGATATCGCATCTCATTTCTATGATTCGTGATAAGATATAATATTCATTTTGGAGTGTTATGCATACCACGTATTCACATCAAAAGAATGTAAATGCGACACTTCCATGCTAGGAAATAGCGTTTGCAGATGTCTACGTATCGTAGCAATAGAGTTCTAATGCTTCCGAAATCGCGATATCGCATCTCACTTCTATGTTTCATGGTAAGATATAATATTCATTGCGAATTGTCATGTATACCTCGTATTCACTTCAAAAGAATGTAAATGCGACACTTCCATGCTAGGAAATATTGTTTGCAGATGTCTACGTATCGTAGCAATAGAGTTCTAATGCTCCTTAAAACGAGATGACGTATCTCATTCCTATGATTCGTGATAAGATATAATATTCATTTTGGAGTGTTATGCATACCACGTATTCACATCAAAAGAATGTAAATGCGACACTTCCATGCTAGGAAATAGCGTTTGCAGATGTCTTCGTATCGTAGCAATAGAGTTCTAATGCTTCCGAAATCGCGATATCGCATCTCACTTCTATGTTTCATGGTAAGATATAATATTCATTGCGAATTATCATGTATACCTCGTATTCACTTCAAAAGAATGTAAATGCGACACTTCCATGCTAGGAAATAGCGTTTGCAGATGTCAACGTATCGTAGCAATAGAGTTCTAATGCTTCCTAAAACGCGATATCGCATCTCACTTCTATGTTTCATGCTAAGATATAATATTTATTGCGAAGTGTCATGTATATCTCGTACTCACTTCAAAAGAATGTAAGTGCGACACTTCCATGCTAGGAAATAGCGTTTGCAGATGTCTACGTATCGTAGCAATAGGGTTCTAATGCTTCCTAAAACGCGATATCGCATCTCACTTCGATGTTTCATGATAAGATATAATATTCATTGCGAAGTGTCACGTATACCTCGTATTCACTTCAAAAGAATGTAAATGCGACACTTCCATGCTAGGAAATAGCGTTTGTAGATGTCTACGTATCGTAGCAATAGAGTTCTAATGCTCCTTAAAACGAGATGACGCATCTCATTTCTATGATTCGTGATAAGATATAATATTCATTTTGGAGTGTTATGCATACCGCGTATTCACATCAAAAGAATGTAAATGCGACACTTCCATGCTAGGAAATAGCGTTTGCAGATGTCTACGTATCGTAGCAATAGAGTTCTAATGCTTCTTAAAACGAGATGTCGCGTTTCATTTCTATGTTTCGTGATAAGATATAATATTCATTTTGGAGTGTTATGTATACCTCGTATTCACTTCAAAAGAATGTAAATGCGACACTTCCATGCTAGGAAATAGCTTTTGCAGATGTCTACGTATCGTAACAATAGAGTTCTAATGCTTCTTAAAACGCGATATCGCATCTCATTTCTATGATTCGTGATAAGATATAATATTCATTTTGGAGTGTTATGCATACCACGTATTCACATCAAAAGAATGTAAATGCGACACTTCCATGCTAGGAAATAGCGTTTGCAGATGTCTACGTATCGTAGCAATAGAGTTCTAATGCTTCCGAAATCGCGATATCGCATCTCACTTCTATGTTTCATGGTAAGATATAATATTCATTGCGAATTGTCATGTATACCTCGTATTCACTTCAAAAGAATGTAAATGCGACACTTCCATGCTAGGAAATATTGTTTGCAGATGTCTACGTATCGTAGCAATAGAGTTCTAATGCTCCTTAAAACGAGATGACGTATCTCATTTCTATGATTCGTGATAAGATATAATATTCATTTTGGAGTGTTATGCATACCACGTATTCACATCAAAAGAATGTAAATGCGACACTTCCATGCTAGGAAATAGCGTTTGCAGATGTCTACGTATCGTAGCAATAGGGTTCTAATGCTTCTTAAAACGAGATGTCGCGTTTCATTTCTATGTTTCGTGATAAGATATAATATTCATTTTGGAGTGTTATGTATACCTCGTATTCACTTCAAAAGAATGTAAATGCGACACGTCCATGCTAGGAAATAGCTTCTGCAGATGTCTACGTATCGTAACAATAGAGTTCTAATGCTTCTTAAAACGCGATATCGCATCTCACTTCTATGTTTCATGCTAAGATGTAATATTTATTGCGAAGTGTCATGTATACCTCGTATTCACTTCAAAAGAATGTAAATGCGACACTTCCATGCTAGGAAATAGCGTTTGCAGATGTCTACGTATCGTAGCAATAGGGTTCTAATGCTTCCTAAAACGCGATATCGCATCTCACTTCGATGTTTCATGATAAGATATAATATTCATTGCGAAGTGTCACGTATACCTCGTATTCACTTCAAAAGAATGTAAATGCGACACTTCCATGCTAGGAAATAGCGTTTGCAGATGTCTACGGATCGTAGCAATAGAGTTCTAACGCTTCCTAAAACGCGATATCACATCTCACTTCTATGTTTCATGATAAGATATAATATTCATTGCGAAGTGTCATGTATACCTCGTATTCAATTCAAAGAAATGTAAATGCGACACTTCCATGCTAGGAAATAGCGTTTGCAGATGTCTACGTATCATAGCAATAGAGTTCTAATGCTTCTTAAAACGCGATATCGCATCTCACTTCTATGTTTCACGATAAGGTACAATATTCATTGCGAAGTGTCATGTATACCTCGTATTCACTTCAAAAGAATGTAAATGCGAGTATTCCTTGCTCGGGTATAGCGCTTGCAGATGCCTACGTATCGTAGCAATAGAGTTCTAATTCTTCTTAAATCGCGATATCGCATCTCATTTCTATGTTTCATGGTAAGATATAATATTCATTGCGAAGTGTCATGTATGCCCCGCGTACACTTCAAATGAATGTCAAGGCGACACTTCCTTGCAGGAAATAGCGTTTGCAGATGTCTGCGTATCGAAGCAATAGAGTTCCAATGCTTCTTAAAACGCGATATCGCGTCACACTTCTATGTTTCATGATAAGATATAATATTCATTTGCGAAGGGTCATGTATACCTCATATTCACTTCAAAAGAATGTAAATGCGACACATACATGCTAGGAAATAGCGTTTGCAGACGTCTACGTTTAGTAGCAATAGAGTTCTAATGCTTCTTAAAACGAGATGTCGCATTTCATCTCTATGTTTAGTGATTAGATATAATATTCATTTTGGAGTGTTATGTATACCTCGTGTTCACTTCAAAAGAATTTAAATGTGACACTTCCATGCTAGGAAATAGCGTTTGCAGATGTCTACGTATCGCAGCAATAGTGTTCTAATGCTTCTTAAAACGAGATGACGCATTTCATTTCTATGTTTCGTGATAAGGGATAATATTCTTTGCAGAATGTTATGTATATCTCGTATTCACTTCAAAAGAATGTAAATGCGACACTTCCATGCTAGGAAATAGCGTTTGCAGATGTCTACGTATCGCAGAAATACTGATCTAATGCTTCTTAAAACGAGATGCCGCATTTCATACCTATGTTTCTTGATTAGATATAATATTCATTGTAGAGTGTTAAGTATACCTCGTATTCACTTCAAAAGGATGTAAATGCGACACTTCCATGCTAGGAAATAGCGTGTGCAGATGTCTACGTATCGTAGCAATAGAGTTCTAATGCTTCTTAAAACGCGATATCGCATCACACTTCTATGTTTCATGATAAGATATAATATTCATTGCGAAGTGTCATGTGTATCTCGTATTCACTTCAAAAGAATGTAAATGCGACACTTCCATGCTAGGAAATAGCGTTTGCAGCTTTCTACGCATCGTAGCAATAGAGTTCTAATGCTTCCCAAAACGCGATATCGCATCTCACTTCTATGTTCCATGATAAGATATAATATTCACTGCGAAGTGTCATGTATACCTCGTATTCACTTTAAAAGAATGTAAATGCGACACTTCCTTGCTAGGAAATATTGTTTGCAGATGTTTACGTATCGTAGCAATAGACTTCTAATGCTTCTTAAAACGCGATTTCGCATCTCACATCTATGTTTCATGATAAGGTATAATATTCATTGCGAAGTGTCATGAATACCTCGTATTCACTTCAAAAGAATGTAAATGCGACACTTCCATGCTAGGAAATAGCGTTTGCAGTTGTCTACGTATCGTAGCTATAGAGTTCTAATGCTTCTTAAAACGAGATGTCGCATTTCATTTCTATGTTTCGTGATAAGATATAATATTCATTTTGGAGTGTTATGTATACCTCGTATTCACTTCAAAAGAATGTAGATGTGACACTTCCAGGCTAGGAAATAGCGTTTGCAGATGTCTACGGATCCTAGCAATAGAGTTCTAACGCTTCCTAAAACGCGATATCGCATCTCACTTCTATGTTTCACGATAAGATATAATATTCATTGCGAAGGGTCATGTATACCTCGTGTTCACTTCTAAAGAATGTAAATGCGACACATACATGCTAGGAAATAGCGTTTGCAGATGTCTACGTATCGTAGCAATAGATTTCTAATGCTTCCTAAAACGCGATATCGCATCACACTTCTATGTTTCATGATAGGATATAATATTCATTGCGAAGTGTCATGTATACCTCGTATTCAATTCAAAGAAATGTAAATGCGACACATACATGCTAGGAAATAGCGTTTGCAGATGTCTACGTACAGTAGCAATAGAGTTCTAATGCATCTTAAAACGAGATGTCGCATTTCATTTCTATGTATCGTGATAAGATATAATATTCATTTTGGAGTGTTACGTATACCTCGTATTCACTTCAAGCGAATGTAAATGCGACACTTCCATGCTAGGAAATAGCGTTTGCAGATGTCTACGTATATTAGCAATAGAGTTCTAATGCTTCTCAAAACGCGATATAGCACCTCATTCCTATGTTTCATGATAAGATATAATATTCTTTGCGAAGTGTCATGTATATCTCGTATTCACTTCAAAAGAATGTAAACGCGACACTTCCATGCTAGGAAATAGCGTTTGCAGATGTCTACGTATCGTAGCAATAGAGTTCTAATGCTTCTTAAAACGAGATGTCGCATTTCATTTCTATGTTTCGTGATAAGATATAATATTCATTTTGGAGTGTTATGTATACCTCGTATTCACTTCAAGAGAATGTAAATGCGACACTTCCATGCTAGGAAATAGCGTTTGAAGATGTCTACGTATATTAGCAATAGAGTTCTAATGCTTCTCAAAACGCGATATAACACCTTATTCCTATGTTTCATGATAAGATATAATATTCTTTGCGACGTGTCATGTATATCTCGTATTCACTTCAAAAGAATGTAAATGCGACACTTCCATGCTAGGAAATAGCGTTTGCAGATGTATACGTATCGTAGCAATAGAGTTCTAATGCTTCTTAAAACGAGATGTCGCATTTTTTTCTATGTTTCGTGATAAGATATAATATTCATTTTGGAGTGTTATGTATACCTCGTATTCACTTCAAAAGAATGAAAATGCGACACTTCCATGCTAGGAAATAGCGTTTGCAGATGTCTACGTATATTAGCAATAGCGCTCTAATGATTCTCAAAACGCGATATTGCACCTCATTCCTATGTTTCATGATAAGATACAATATTCTTTGCGAAGTATCATGTATATCTCGTATACACTTCAAAAGAATGTAAATGCGACACTTCCTTGCTAGGAAATATTGTTTGCAGATGTCTACATATCACAGCAATAAAGTGCTAATGCTTCTTAAAACGTGATGTCGCATTTCATTTCTATGTTTCGTGATAAGATATAATATTCATTTTGGAGTGATATGTACACCTCGTATTCACTTCAAAAGAATGTAAATGTGACACTTCCATGCTAGGAAATAGCGTTTGCAGATGTCCACGTATCGTAGCAATAGAGTTCTAATGCTTCTTAAAACGAGATGTCGCATTTCATTTCTATGTTTCGTGATATGATATAATATTCATTTTGGAGTATTATGTATACCTCGTACTCACTTCAAAAGAATGTAAATGTGACACTTCCATGCTAGGAAATAGCGTTTGCAGATGTCTACGTATCGCAGCAATAGTGTTCTAATGCTTCTTAAAACGCGATATCGCATCTCACATCTATGTTTCATGATAAGATATAATATTCATTGCGAAGGGTTATGTATACCTCGTATTCACTTCAAAAGAATGTAAATGCGACACATACATGCTAGGAAATAGCTGTTGCAGATGTTTACGTATCGTAGCAACAGAGTTCTAATGCATCTTAAAACGAGATGTCGCATTTCATTTCTATGTATCGTGATAAGATATAATATTCATTTTGGAGTGTTATGTATACCTCGTATTCACTTCAAGCGAATGTAAGTGCGACACTGCCATGCTAGGAAATAGCGTTTGCAGATGTCTACGTATATTAGCAATAGAGTTCTAACGCTTCTCAAATCGCGATATAGCACCTCATTCCTATGTTTCATGTTAAGATATAATATTCTTTGCGAAGTGTCATGTGTATCTCGTATTCACTTCAAAAGAATGTAAATGCGACACTTCCATGCTAGGAAATAGCGTTTGCAGCTTTCTACGCATCGTAGCAATAGAGTTCTAATGCTTCCCAAAACGCGATATCGCATCTCACTTCTATGTTCCATGATAAGATATAATATTCACTGCGAAGTGTCATGTATACCTCGTATTCACTTTAAAAGAATGTAAATGCGACACCTCCTTGCTAGGAAATATTGTTTGCAGATGTTTACGTATCGTAGCAATAGACTTCTAATGCTTCTTAAAACGCGATTTCGCATCTCACATCTATGTTTCATGATAAGCTATAATATTCATTGCGAAGTGTCATGAATACCTCGTATTCACTTCAAAAGAATGTAAGTGCGACACCTACGTGCTTGGAAATAGAGTTTGCAGATGTCTACGTACCGTAGCAATAGAGTTCTAATGCTTCCTAAAACGCGGTATCGCATCTCACATCTATGTTTCATGATAAGATATAATATTCATTGCGGAGTATCATGTATACCTCGTATTCACTTCAAAAGAATGTAAATGCGACACTTCCATGCTAGGAAATAGCGTTCGCAGTTGTCTACGTATCGTAGCAATAGAGTTCTAATGCTTCTTAAAACGAGATGTCGCATTTCATTTCTATGTTTCGTGATAAGATATAATATTCATTTTGGAGTGTTATGTATTCCTCGTATTCACTTCAAAAGAATGTAAATGCGACACTTCCTTGCTAGGAAATATTGTTTGCAGATGTCTACGTATCGTAGCAATAGGGTTCTAATGCTTCTTAAAACGTGAAGTCGCATTACATTTCTATGTTTCGTGATAAGATATAATATTCATTTTGGAGTGTTATGTATACCTCGTATTGACTTCAAAAGAATGTAAATGTGACACTTCCATGCTAGGAAATAGCGTTTGCAGATGTCTACATATCGCATCAATAGTGTTCTAATGCTTCTTAAAACGAGATGTCGCATTTCATTCCTACGTTTCGTGATAAGGTATAATATTCATTGTAGAGTGTTATGTATACCTCGTATTCACTTCAAAAGAATGTAAATGCGACACTTCCATGCTAGGAAATAGCGTCTGCAGATGTCTACGGATCGTAGCAATAGAGTTCTAACGCTTCCTAAAACGCGATATCGCATCTCACTACTATGTTTCATGATAAGATATAATATTCATTGTGAAGTGTCATGTATACCTCGTATTCACTTCAAAGAAATGTAAATGCGACACTTCCATGCTAGGAAATAGCGTTTGCAGATGTCTACGTATCGTAGCAACAGAGTTCTAATGCTTCCTAAAACGCGATATCGCATCACACTTCTATGTTTCATTTTAAGATATAATATTCATTGCGAAGTGTCATGTATACCTCGTATTCACTTCAAAGAAATGTAAATGCGACACTTCCATGCTAGGAAATAGCGTTTGCAGATGTCTACGTATCGTAGCAATAGAGTTCCATTGGTTCTTAAAACGAGATGTCGCATTTCATTTCTATGTTTCGTGATAAGATATAATATTCATTCTGGAGTGTTATGTATACCTCGTATTCACTTCAAAAGAATGTAAATGTTACACTTCCATGCTAGGAAATAGCGTTTGCAGATGTCTACGGATCGTAGCAATAGAGTTCTAATGCTTCCTAAAACGCGATATCGCATCTCACTTCTATGTTTCATGATAAGATATAATATTCATTGCGAAGGGTCATGTATACCTCGTGTTCACTTCAAAAGAATGTAAATGCGACACTTCCATGCTAGGAAATAGCGTTTGCAGATGTCTACGTATCGTAGCAATAGATTTCTAATGCTTCTTAAAACGAGATGTCGCATTCCGTTTCTATGTTTCGTGATAAGATATAATATTCATTTTGGAGTGTTAGGTATACCTCGTATTCACTTCAAAAGAATGTAAATGTGACACTTCCATTCTAGGAAATAGCGTTTGCAGATGTCTACGTATCGTAGCAATAGAGTTCTAATGCTTCTTAAAACGTGATGTCGCACTCCATTTCTATGATCCGTGATAAGATATAATATTCAAATTGGAGTGTTATGTATACCTCGTATTCACTTCAAAAGAATGTAAATGTTACACTTCCATGCTAGGAAATAGCGTTTGCAGATGTCTACGGATCGTAGCATTAGAGTTCTAATGCTTCCTAAAACGCGATATCGCATCTCACTTCTATGTTTCATGATAAGATATAATATTCTTTGCGAAGTGTCATGTATATCTCGTATTCACTTCAAAAGAATGTAAATGCGACACTTCCATGCTAGGAAATAGCGTTTGCAGATGTCTACGTATCGTAGCAATAGAGTTCTAATGCTTTTTAAAACGCGATGTCGCATTTCTTTTCTATGTTTCGAGATAAGATATAATATTCATTTTGGAGTGATATGTACACCTCGTATTCACTTCAAAAGAATGTAAATGTGACACTTCCATGCTAGGAAATGGCGTTTGCAGATGTCCACGTATCGTAGCAATAGAGTTCTAATGCTTCTTAAAACGAGATGTCGCATTTCATTTCTATGTTTCGTGATATGATATAATATTCATTTTGGAGTGTTATGTATACCTCGTACTCACTTCAAAAGAATGTAAATGTGACACTTCCATGCTAGGAAATAGCGTTTGCAGATGTCTACGTATCGCAGCAATAGTGTTCTAATGCTTCTTAAAACGCGATATCGCATCTCACATCTATGTTTCATGATAAGATATAATATTCATTGCGAAGGGTTATGTATACCTCGTATTCACTTCAAAAGAATGTAAATGCGACACATACATGCTAGGAAATAGCTGTTGCAGATGTTTACGTATCGTAGCAATAGAGTTCTAATGCATCTTAAAACGAGATGTCGCATTTCATTTCTATGTATCGTGATAAGATATAATATTCATTTTGGAGTTTTATGTATACCTCGTATTCACTTCAAGCGAATGTAAATGCGACACTGCCATGCTAGGAAATAGCGTTTGCAGATGTCTACGTATATTAGCAGTAGAGTTCTAATGCTTCTCAAAACGCGATATAGCACCTCATTCCTATGTTTCATGATAAGATATAATATTCTTTGCGAAGTGTCATGTGTATCTCGTATTCACTTCAAAAGAATGTAAATGCGACACTTCCATGCTAGGAAATAGCGTTTGCAGCTTTCTACGCATCGTAGCAATAGAGTTCTAATGCTTCCCAAAACGCGATATCGCATCTCACTTCTATGTTCCATGATAAGATATAATATTCACTGCGAAGTGTCATGTATACCTCGTATTCACTTTAAAAGAATGTAAATGCGACACTTCCTTGCTAGGAAATATTGTTTGCAGATGTTTACGTATCGCAGCAATAGACTTCTAATGCTTCTTAAAACGCGATTTCGCATCTCACACCTATGTTTCATGATAAGGTATAATATTCATTGCGAAGTGTCATGAATACCTCGTATTCACTTCAAAAGAATGTAAGTGCGACACCTACGTGCTTGGAAATAGAGTTTGCAGATGTCTACGTACCGTAGCAATAGAGTTCTAATGCTTCCTAAAACGCGGTATCGCATCTCACATCTATGTTTCATGATAAGATATAATATTCATTGCGGAGTATCATGTATACCTCGTATTCACTTCAAAAGAATGTAAATGCGACACTTCCATGCTAGGAAATAGCGTTTGCAGTTGTCTACGCATCGTAGCAATAGAGTTCTAATGCTTCTTAAAACGAGATGTCGCATTTCATTTCTATGTTTCGTGATAAGATATAATATTCATTTTGGAGTGTTATGTATACCTCGTATTCACTTCAAAAGAATGTAGATGTGACACTTCCAGGCTAGGAAATAGCGTTTGCAGATGTCTACGGATCCTAGCAATAGAGTTCTAACGCTTCCTAAAACGCGATATCGCATCTCACTTCTATGTTTCACGATAAGATATAATATTCATTGCGAAGGGTCATGTATACCTCGTGTTCACTTCAAAAGAATGTAAATGCGACACATACATGCTAGGAAATAGCGTTTGCAGATGTCTACGTATCGTAGCAATAGAGTTCTAATGCTTCCTAATACGGGATATCGCATCACACTTCTATGTTTCATAATAAGATATAATATTCATTGCGAAGTGTCATGTATACCTCGTATTCACTTCATGGATATGTAAATGCGACACTTCCATGCTAGGAAATAGCGTTTGCAGATGTCTACGTATCGTAGCAATAGAGTTCCAGTGCGTCTTAAAACGAGATGTCGCATTTCATTTCTATGTTTCGTGATAAGATATAATATTCATTTTGGAGTGTTATGTATACCTCGTATTCACTTCAAAAGAATGTAAATGCGACACTTCCTTGCTAGGAAATAGCGTTTGCAGATGTCTACGTATCGCAGCAATAGTGTTCTAATGCTTCTTAAAACGAGATGTCGCATGTCATTTCTATGTTTCGTGATAAGGTATAATATTCATTGTAGAGTGTTATGTATACCTCGTATTCACTTCAAAAGAATGTAAATGCGACACTTCCATGCTAGGAAATAGCGTTTGCAGATGTCTACGGATCGTAGCAATAGAGATCTAATGCTTCTTAAAACGCGATATCGCATCTCACTTCTATGTTTCATGATAGGATATAATATTCATTGCGAAGTGTCATGTATACCTCGTATTCACTTCAAAAGAATGTAAGTGCGACGCTTACATGCTAGGAAATAGCGTTTACAGGTGTCTACGTATCATAGCAATAGAGTTGTAATGCTTCCTAATACGCAATATCGCATCACACTACTATGTTTCATGATAAGATATAATATTCATTGCGAAGGGTTATGTATACCTCGTATTCACTTCAAAAGAATGTAAATGCGACACATACATGCTAGGAAATAGCTGTTGCAGATGTTTACGTATCGTAGCAATAGAGTTCTAATGCATCTTAAAACGAGATGTCGCATTTCATTTCTATGTATCGTGATAAGATATAATATTCATTTTGGAGTGTTATGTATACCTCGTATTCACTTCAAGCGAATGTAAATGCGACACTTCCATGCTAGGAAATAGCGTTTGCAGATGTCTACGTATCGTAGCAACAGAGTTCTAATGCTTCCTAAAACGCGATATCGCATCACACTTCTATGTTTCATGATAAGATATAATATTCATTGCGAAGTGTCATGTATACCTCGTATTCACTTCAAAGAAATGTAAATGCGACACTTCCATGATAGGAAATAGCGTTTGCAGATGTCTACGTATCGTAGCAATAGAGTTCCAGTGCTTCTTAAAACGAGATGTCGCATTTCATTTCTATGTTTCGTGATAAGATATAATATTCATTTTGGAGTGTTATGTATACCTCGTATTCACTTCAATAGAATGTAAATGCGACACTTCCTTGCTAGGAAATAGCGTTTGCAGATGTCTACGTATCGCAGCAATAGTGTTCTAATGCTTCTTAAAACGAGATGTCCCATTTCATTTCTATGTTTCGTGATAAGGTTTAATATTCATTGTAGAGTGTTATGTATACCTCGTATTCACTTCAAAAGGATGTAAATGCGACACTTACATGCTAGGAAATAGCGTTTTCAGATGTCTACGGATCGTAGCAATAGAGTTCTAATGCTTCCTAAAACGCGGTATCGCATCACACATCTATGTTTCATGATAAGATATAATATTCATTGCGGAGTATCATGTATACCTCGTATTCACTTCAAAAGAATGTAAATGCGACACTTCCATGCTAGGAAATAGCGTTTGCAGTTGTCTACGCATCGTAGCAATAGAGTTCTAATGCTTCTTAAAACGAGATGTCGCATTTCATTTCTATGTTTCGTAATAAGATATAATATTCATTTTGGAGTGTTATGTATACCTCGTATTCACTTCAAAAGAATGTAGATGTGACACTTCCAGGCTAGGAAATAGCGTTTGCAGATGTCTACGGATCCTAGCAATAGAATTCTAACGCTTCCTAAAACGCGATATCGCATCTCACTTCTATGTTTCACGATAAGATATAATATTCATTGCGAAGGGTCATGTATACCTCGTGTTCACTTCAAAAGAATGTAAATGCGACACATACATGCTAGGAAATAGCGTTTGCAGATGTCTACGTATCGTAGCAATAGAGTTCTAATGCTTCCTAATACGGGATATCGCATCACACTTCTATGTTTCATAATAAGATATAATATTCATTGCGAAGTGTCATGTATACCTCGTATTCACTTCATGGATATGTAAATGCGACACTTCCATGCTAGGAAATAGCGTTTGCAGATGTCTACGTATCGTAGCAATAGAGTTCCAGTGCGTCTTAAAACGAGATGTCGCATTTCATTTCTATGTTTCGTGATAAGATATAATATTCATTTTGGAGTGTTATGTATACCTCGTATTCACTTCAAAAGAATGTAAATGCGACACTTCCTTGCTAGGAAATAGCGTTTGCAGATGTCTACGTATCGCAGCAATAGTGTTCTAATGCTTCTTAAAACGAGATGTCGCATGTCATTTCTATGTTTCGTGATAAGGTATAATATTCATTGTAGAGTGTTATGTATACCTCGTATTCACTTCAAAAGAATGTAAATGCGACACTTCCATGCTAGGAAATAGCGTTTGCAGATGTCTACGGATCGTAGCAATAGAGATCTAATGCTTCTTAAAACGCGATATCGCATCTCACTTCTATGTTTCATGATAAGATATAATATTCATTGCGAAGTGTCATGTATACCTCGTATTCACTTCAAAAGAATGTAAGTGCGACGCTTACATGCTAGGAAATAGCGTTTACAGGTGTCTACGTATCATAGCAATAGAGTTGTAATGCTTCCTAATACGCAATATCGCATCACACTACTATGTTTCATGATAAGATATAATATTCATTGCGAAGGGTTATGTATACCTCGTATTCACTTCAAAAGAATGTAAATGCGACACATACATGCTAGGAAATAGCTGTTGCAGATGTTTACGTATCGTAGCAATAGAGTTCTAATGCATCTTAAAACGAGATGTCGCATTTCATTTCTATGTATCGTGATAAGATATAATATTCATTTTGGAGTGTTATGTATACCTCGTATTCACTTCAAGCGAATGTAAATGCGACACTTCCATGCTAGGAAATAGCGTTTGCAGATGTCTACGTATCGTAGCAACAGAGTTCTAATGCTTCCTAAAACGCGATATCGCATCACACTTCTATGTTTCATGATAAGATATAATATTCATTGCGAAGTGTCATGTATACCTCGTATTCACTTCAAGGAAATGTAAATGCGACACTTCCATGATAGGAAATAGCGTTTGCAGATGTCTACGTATCGTAGCAATAGAGTTCCAGTGCTTCTTAAAACGAGATGTCGCATTTCATTCCTATGTTTCGTGATAAGATATAATATTCATTTTGGAGTGTTATGTATACCTCGTATTCACTTCAATAGAATGTAAAT
This sequence comes from Xylocopa sonorina, assembly GCF_050948175.1. Classification (NCBI taxonomy): domain Eukaryota; kingdom Metazoa; phylum Arthropoda; class Insecta; order Hymenoptera; family Apidae; genus Xylocopa; species Xylocopa sonorina. The sequence goes on from NW_027490094.1 coordinate 2,229,389, forward strand.
GCGACACTTCCTTGCTAGGAAATAGCGTTTGCAGATGTCTACGTATCGCAGCAATAGTGTTCTAATGCTTCTTAAAACGAGATGTCCCATTTCATTTCTATGTTTCGTGATAAGGTTTAATATTCATTGTAGAGTGTTATGTATACCTCGTATTCACTTCAAAAGGATGTAAATGCGACACTTCCATGCTAGGAAATAGCGTTTTCAGATGTCTACGGATCGTAGCAATAGAGTTCTAATGCTTCCTAAAACGCGATATCGCATCACACTTCTATGTTTCATGATAAGATATAATATTCATTGCGAAGGGTCATGTATACCTCGTGTTCACTTCAAAAGAATGTAAATGCGACACATACATGCTAGGAAATAGCGTTTGCAGATGTCTACGTATCGTAGCAATAGATTTCTAACGCTTCCTAAAACGCGATATCGCATCACACTTCTATGTGTCATGATAGGATATAATATTCATTGCGAAGTGTCATGTATACCTCGTATTCACTTCAAAGAAATGTAAATGCGACACTTCCATGCTAGGAAATAGCGTTTGCAGATGTCTACGTATCGTAGCAACAGAGTTCTAATGCTTCCTAAAACGCGATATCGCATCACACTTCTATGTTTCATTTTAAGATATAATATTCATTGCGAAGTGTCATGTATACCTCGTATTCACTTCAAAGAAATGTAAATGCGACACTTCCATGCTAGGAAATAGCGTTTGCAGATGTCTACGTATCGTAGCAATAGAGTTCCATTGCTTCTTAAAACGAGATGTCGCATTTCATTTCTATGTTTCGTGATAAGATATAATATTCATTTTGGAGTGTTATGAATACCTCGTATTCACTTCAAAAGAATGTAAATGTGACACTTCCATGCTAGGAAATAGCGTTTCCAGATGTCTACGTATCGTAGCAATAGAGTTCTAATGCTTCTTAAAACGAGATGTCGCATTTCATTTCTATGTTTCGTGATAAGATGTAATATTCATTTTGGAGTGTTATGTGTACCTAGTATTCACTTCAAAAGAAAGTAAATGCGACACTTCCTTGCTAGGAAATAGCGTTTGCAGATGTCTACGGATCGTAGCAATAGAGTTCTAATGCTTCCTAAAACGCGATATCGCATCTCACTTCTATGTTTCATGATAAGATATAATATTCATTGCGAAGGGTCATGTATACCTCGTGTTCACTTCAAAAGAATGTAAATGCGACACGTACATGCTAGGAAATAGCGTTTGCAGATGTTTACGTATCGTAGCAATAGAGTTCTAATGCTTCCTAAAACGCGAAATCGCATCACACTTCTATCTTTCATGATAAGATATAATATTCGTTGCGAAGTGTCATGTATACCTCGTATTCACTTCAAAGAAATGTAAATGCGACACTTCCATGCTAGGAAATAGCGTTTGCAGATGTCTACGTATCGTAGCAATAGAGTTCTAATGCTTCTTAAAACGTGATGTCGCACTCCATTTCTATGTTCCGTGATAAGATATAATATTCAAATTGGAGTGTTATGTATACCTCGTATTCACTTCAAAAGAATGTAAATGTTACACTTCCATGCTAGGAAATAGCGTTTGCAGATGTCTACGGATCGTAGCAATAGAGTTCTAATGCTTCCTAAAACGCGATATCGCATCTCACTTCTATGTTTCATGATAAGATATAATATTCTTTGCGAAGTGTCATGTATATCTCGTATTCACTTCAAAAGAATGTAAATGCGACACTTCCATGCTAGGAAATAGCGTTTGCAGATGTCTACGTATCGTAGCAATAGAGTTCTAATGCTTCTTAAAACGAGATGTCGCATTTCTTTTCTATGTTTCGAGATAAGATATGATATTCATTTTGGAATGTTATGTATACCTCGTATTCACTTCAAAGGAATGTAAATGCGACACTCCCTTGCTAGGAAATATTGTTTGCAGATGTTTACGTATCGTAGCAATAGATTTCTAATGCTTCTTAAAACGAAATGATGCATTTCATTTCTATGTTTCGTGATAAGATATAATATTCAATTTGGAGTGTTATGTATACCTCGTATTCACTTCAAAAGAATGAAAATGCGACACTTCCATGCTAGGAAATAGCGTTTGCAGATGTCTACGTATATTAGCAATAGCGCTCTAATGATTCTCAAAACGCGATATTGCACCTCATTCCTATGTTTCATGATAAGATACAATATTCTTTGCGAAGTATCATGTATATCTCGTATTCACTTCAAAAGAATGTAAATGCGACACTTCCTTGCTAGGAAATATTGTTTGCAGATGTCTACATATCACAGCAATAAAGTGCTAATGCTTCTTAAAACGTGATGTCGCATTTCATTTCTATGTTTCGTGATAAGATATAATATTCATTTTGGAGTGATATGTACACCTCGTATTCACTTCAAAAGAATGTAAATGTGGCACTTCCATGCTAGGAAATAGCGTTTGCAGATGTCCACGTATCGTAGCAATAGAGTTCTAATGCTTCTTAAAACGAGATGTCGCATTTCATTTCTATGTTTCGTGATATGATATAATATTCATTTTGGAGTGTTATGTATACCTCGTACTCACTTCAAAAGAATGTAAATGTGACACTTCCATGCTAGGAAATAGCGTTTGCAGATGTCTACGTATCGCAGCAATAGTGTTCTAATGCTTCTTAAAACGCGATATCGCATCTCACACCTATGTTTCATGATAAGGTATAATATCCATTGCGAAGTGTCATGAATACCTCGTATTCACTTCAAAAGAATGTAAGTGCGACACCTACAAGCTAGGAAATAGCGTTTGCAGATGTCTACGTACCGTAGCAATAGGGTTCTCACGCTTCCTAAAACGCGGTACCGCATCTCGCATCTATGTTTCATGATAAGATATAATATTCATTGCGGAGTATCATGTATACCTCGTATTCACATCAAAAGAATGTAAATGCGACACTTCCATGCTAGGAAATAGCGTTTGCAGATGTCTACGTATCATAGCAATAGAGTTCTAATGCTTCTTAAAACGCGATATCGCATCTCACTTCTATGTTTCATGATAAGATATAATATTCATTGCGAAGGGTTATGTATACCTCGTATTCACTTCAAAAGAATGGAAATGCGACACTTCCATGCTAGGAAATAGCGTTTGCAGATGTCTACGTATCGTAGCAACAGAGTTCTAATGCTTCCTAAAACGCGATATCGCATCACACTTCTATGTTTCATGATAAGATATAATATTCATTGCGAAGTGTCATGTATACCTCGTATTCACTTCAAAGAAATGTAAATGCGACACTTCCATGATAGGAAATAGCGTTTGCAGATGTCTACGTATCGTAGCAATAGAGTTCCAGTGCTTCTTAAAACGAGATGTCGCATTTCATTTCTATGTTTCGTGATAAGATATAATATTCATTTTGGAGTGTTATGTATACCTCGTATTCACTTCAATAGAATGTAAATGCGACACTTCCTTGCTAGGAAATAGCGTTTGCAGATGTCTACGTGTCGCAGCAATAGTGTTCTAATGCTTCTTAAAACGAGATGTCCCATTTCATTTCTATGTTTCGTGATAAGGTATAATATTCATTGTAGAGTGTTATGTATACCTCGTATTCACTTCAAAAGAATGTAAATGCGACACTTCCATGCTAGGAAATAGCGTTTTCAGATGTCTACGGATCGTAGCAATAGAGTTCTAATGCTTCCTAAAACGCGATATCGCATCACACTTCTATGTTTCATGATAAGATATAATATTCATTGCGAAGGGTCATGTATACCTCGTGTTCACTTCAAAAGAATGTAAATGCGACACATACATGCTAGGAAATAGCGTTTGCAGATGTCTACGTATCGTAGCAATAGATTTCTAACGCTTCCTAAAACGCGATATCGCATCACACTTCTATGTGTCATGATAGGATATAATATTCATTGCGAAGTGTCATGTATACCTCGTATTCACTTCAAAGAAATGTAAATGCGACACTTCCATGCTAGGAAATAGCGTTTGCAGATGTCTACGTATCGTAGCAACAGAGTTCTAATGCTTCCTAAAACGCGATATCGCATCACACTTCTATGTTTCATTTTAAGATATAATATTCATTGCGAAGTGTCATGTATACCTCGTATTCACTTCAAAGAAATGTAAATGCGACACTTCCATGCTAGGAAATATCGTTTGCAGATGTCTACGTATCGTAGCAATAGAGTTCCATTGCTTCTTAAAACGAGATGTCGCATTTCATTTCTATGTTTCGTGATAAGATATAATATTCATTTTGGAGTGTTATGTATACCTCGTATTCACTTCAAAAGAATGTAAATGTGACACTTCCATGCTAGGAAATAGCGTTTCCAGATGTCTACGTATCGTAGCAATAGAGTTCTAATGCTTCCTAAAACGAGATGTCGCATTTCATTTCTATGTTTCGTGATAAGATGTAATATTCATTTTGGAGTGTTATGTGTACCTAGTATTCACTTCAAAAGAAAGTAAATGCGACACTTCCTTGCTAGGAAATATTGTTTGCAGATGTCTACGTATCGTAGCAATAGAGTTCTAATGCTTCTTAAAACGTGATGTCGCATTTCATTTCTATGTTTCGTGATAAGATATGATATTCATTTTGGAGTGTTATGTATACCTCGTATTCACTTCAAAAGAATGTAAATGTGACACTTCCATTCTAGGAAATAGCGTTTGCAGATGTCTACGTATCGTAGCAATAGAGTTCTAATGCTTCTTAAAACGTGATGTCGCACTCCATTTCTATGTTTCGTGATAAGGTATAATATTCATTGTAGAGTGTTATGTATACCTCGTATTCACTTCAAAAGAATGTAAATGCGACACTTCCATGCTAGGAAATAGCGTTTTCAGATGTCTACGGATCGTAGCAATAGAGTTCTAATGCTTCCTAATACGCGATATCGCATCACACTTCTATGTTTCATGATAAGATATAATATTCATTGCGAAGGGTCATGTATACCTCGTGTTCACTTCAAAAGAATGTAAATGCGACACATACATGCTAGGAAGTAGCGTTTGCAGATGTCTACGTATCGTAGCAATAGATTTCTAACGCTTCCTAAAACGCGATATCGCATCACACTTCTATGTGTCATGATAGGATATAATATTCATTGCGAAGTGTCATGTATACCTCGTATTCACTTCAAAGAAATGTAAATGCGACACTTCCTTGCTAGGAAATAGCGTTTGCAGATGTCTACGTATCGTAGCAACAGAGTTCTAATGCTTCCTAAAACGCGATATCGCATCACACTTCTATGTTTCATTTTAAGATATAATATTCATTGCGAAGTGTCATGTATACCTCGTATTCACTTCAAAGAAATGTAAATGCGACACTTCCATGCTAGGAAATATCGTTTGCAGATGTCTACGTATCGTAGCAATAGAGTTCCATTGCTTCTTAAAACGAGATGTCGCATTTCATTTCTATGTTTCGTGATAAGATATAATATTCATTTTGGAGTGTTATGTATACCTCGTATTCACTTCAAAAGAATGTAAATGTGACACTTCCATGCTAGGAAATAGCTTTTCCAGATGTCTACGTATCGTAGCAATAGAGTTCTAATGCTTCTTAAAACGAGATGTCGCATTTCTTTTCTATGTTTCGAGATAAGATATAATATTCATTTTGGAATGTTATGTATACCTCGTATTCACTTCAAAGGAATGTAAATGCGACACTCCCTTGCTAGGAAATATTGTTTGCAGATGTTTACGTATCGTAGCAATAGAGTTCTAATGCTTCTTAAAACGAAATGACGCATTTCATTTCTATGTTTCGTGATAAGATATAATATTCAATTTGGAGTGTTATGTATACCTCGTATTCACTTCAAAAGAATGAAAATGCGACACTTCCATGCTAGGAAATAGCGTTTGCAGATGTCTACGTATATTAGCAATAGCGCTCTAATGATTCTCAAAACGCGATATTGCACCTCATTCCTATGTTTCATGATAAGATACAATATTCTTTGCGAAGTATCATGTATATCTCGTATTCACTTCAAAAGAATGTAAATGCGACACTTCCTTGCTAGGAAATATTGTTTGCAGATGTCTACATATCACAGCAATAAAGTGCTAATGCTTCTTAAAACGTGATGTCGCATTTCATTTCTATGTTTCGTGATAAGATATAATATTCATTTTGGAGTGATATGTACACCTCGTATTCACTTCAAAAGAATGTAAATGTGACACTTCCATGCTAGGAAATATTGTTTGCAGATGTTTACGTATCGTAGCAATAGAGTTCTAATGCTTCTTAAAACGAAATGACGCATTTCATTTCTATGTTTCGTGATAAGATATAATATTCAATTTGGAGTGTTATGTATACCTCGTGTTCACTTCAAAAGAATGTAAATGCGACACATACATGCTAGGAAATAGCGTTTGCAGATGTCTACGTATCGTAGCAATAGATTTCTAACGCTTCCTAAAACGCGATATCGCATCACACTTCTATGTGTCATGATAGGATATAATATTCATTGCGAAGTGTCATGTATACCTCGTATTCACTTCAAAGAAATGTAAATGCGACACTTCCATGCTAGGAAATAGCGTTTGCAGATGTCTACGTATCGTAGCAACAGAGTTCTAATGCTTCCTAAAACGCGATATCGCATCACACTTCTATGTTTCATTTTAAGATATAATATTCATTGCGAAGTGTCATGTATACCTCGTATTCACTTCAAAGAAATGTAAATGCGACACTTCCATGCTAGGAAATATCGTTTGCAGATGTCTACGTATCGTAGCAATAGAGTTCCATTGCTTCTTAAAACGAGATGTCGCATTTCATTTCTATGTTTCGTGATAAGATATAATATTCATTTTGGAGTGTTATGTATACCTCGTATTCACTTCAAAAGAATGTAAATGTGACACTTCCATGCTAGGAAATAGCGTTTCCAGATGTCTACGTATCGTAGCAATAGAGTTCTAATGCTTCTTAAAACGAGATGTCGCATTTCTTTTCTATGTTTCGAGATAAGATGTAATATTCATTTTGGAGTGTTATGTGTACCTAGTATTCACTTCAAAAGAAAGTAAATGCGACACTTCCTTGCTAGGAAATATTGTTTGCAGATGTCTACGTATCGTAGCAATAGAGTTCTAATGCTTCTTAAAACGTGATGTCGCATTTCATTTCTATGTTTCGTGATAAGATATAATATTCAATTTGGAGTGTTATGTATACCTCGTATTCACTTCAAAAGAATGAAAATGCGACACTTCCATGCTAGGAAATAGCGTTTGCAGATGTCTACGTATATTAGCAATAGCGCTCTAATGATTCTCAAAACGCGATATTGCACCTCATTCCTATGTTTCATGATAAGATACAATATTCTTTGCGAAGTATCATGTATATCTCGTATTCACTTCAGAAGAATGTAAATGCGACACTTCCTTGCTAGGAAATATTGTTTGCAGATGTCTACATATCACAGCAATAAAGTGCTAATGCTTCTTAAAACGTGATGTCGCATTTCATTTCTATGTTTCGTGATAAGATATAATATTCATTTTGGAGTGATATGTACACCTCGTATTCACTTCAAAAGAATGTAAATGTGACACTTCCATGCTAGGAAATAGCGTTTGCAGATGTCCACGTATCGTAGCAATAGAGTTCTGATGCTTCTTAAAACGAGATGTCGCATTTCATTTCTATGTTTCGTGATATGATATAATATTCATTTTGGAGTGTTATGTATACCTCGTACTCACTTCAAAAGAATGTAAATGTGACACTTCCATGCTAGGAAATAGCGTTTGCAGATGTCTACGTATCGCAGCAATAGTGTTCTAATGCTTCTTAAAACGCGATATCGCATCTCACACCTATGTTTCATGATAAGGTATAATATCCATTGCGAAGTGTCATGAATACCTCGTATTCACTTCAAAAGAATGTAAGTGCGACACCTACAAGCTAGGAAATAGCGTTTGCAGATGTCTACGTACCGTAGCAATAGGGTTCTCATGCTTCCTAAAACGCGGTATCGCATCTCGCATCTATGTTTCATGATAAGATATAATATTCATTGCGGAGTATCATGTATACCTCGTATTCACATCAAAAGAATGTAAATGCGACACTTCCATGCTAGGAAATAGCGTTTGCAGATGTCTACGTATCATAGCAATAGAGTTCTAATGCTTCTTAAAACGCGATATCGCATCTCACTTCTATGTTTCATGATAAGATATAATATTCATTGCGAAGGGTTATGTATACCTCGTATTCACTTCAAAAGAATGTAAATGCGACACATACATGCTAGGAAATAGCTGTTGCAGATGTTTACGTATCGTAGCAATAGAGTTCTAATGCATCTTAAAACGAGATGTCGCATTTCATTTCTATGTATCGTGATAAGATATAATATTCATTTTGGAGTGTTATGTATACCTCGTATTCACTTCAAGCGAATGTAAATGCGACACTGCCATGCTAGGAAATAGCGTTTGCAGATGTCTACGTATATTAGCAATAGAGTTCTAATGCTTCTCAAAACGCGATATAGCACCTCATTCCTATGTTTCATGATAAGATATAATATTCTTTGCGAAGTGTCATGTGTATCTCGTATTCACTTCAAAAGAATGTAAGTGCGACACTTCCATGCTAGGAAATAGCGTTTGCAGCTTTCTACGCATCGTAGCAATAGAGTTCTAATGCTTCCCAAAACGCGATATCGCATCTCACTTCTATGTTCCATGATAAGATATAATATTCACTGCGAAGTGTCATGTATACCTCGTATTCACTTTAAAAGAATGTAAATGCGACACTTCCTTGCTAGGAAATATTGTTTGCAGATGTTTACGTATCGTAGCAATAGACTTCTAATGCTTCTTAAAACGCGATTTCGCATCTCACATCTATGTTTCATGATAAGGTATAATATTCATTGCGAAGTGTCATGAATACCTCGTATTCACTTCAAAAGAATGTAAGTGCGACACCTACGTGCTTGGAAATAGAGTTTGCAGATGTCTACGTACCGTAGCAATAGAGTTCTAATGCTTCCTAAAACGCGGTATCGCATCTCACATCTATGTTTCATGATAAGATATAATATTCATTGCGGAGTATCATGTATACCTCGTATTCACTTCAAAAGAATGTAAATGCGACACTTCCATGCTAGGAAATAGCGTTTGCAGTTGTCTACGTATCGTAGCAATAGAGTTCTAATGCTTCTTAAAACGAGATGTCGCATTTCATTTCTATGTTTCGTGATAAGATATAATATTCATTTTGGAGTGTTATGTATACCTCGTATTCACTTCAAAAGAATGTAGATGTGACACTTCCAGGCTAGGAAATAGCGTTTGCAGATGTCTACGGATCCTAGCAATAGAGTTCTAACGCTTCCTAAAACGCGATATCACATCTCACTTCTATGTTTCACGATAAGATATAATATTCATTGCGAAGGGTCATGTATACCTCGTGTTCACTTCAAAAGAATGTAAATGCGACACATACATGCTAGGAAATAGCGTTTGCAGATGTCTACGTATCGTAGCAATAGAGTTCTAATGCTTCCTAATACGCGATATCGCATCACACTTCTATGTTTCATAATAAGATATAATATTCATTGCGAAGTGTCATGTATACCTCGTATTCACTTCATGGAAATGTAAATGCGACACTTCCATGCTAGGAAATAGCGTTTGCAGATGTCTACGTATCGTAGCAATAGAGTTCCAGTGCGTCTTAAAACGAGATGTCGCATTTCATTTCTATGTTTCGTGATAAGATATAATATTCATTTTGGAGTGTTATGTATACCTCGTATTCACTTCAAAAGAATGTAAATGCGACACTTCCTTGCTAGGAAATAGCGTTTGCAGATGTCTACGTATCGCAGCAATAGTGTTCTAATGCTTCTTAAAACGAGATGTCGCATGTCATTTCTATGTTTCGTGATAAGGTATAATATTCATTGTAGAGTGTTATGTATACCTCGCATTCACTTAAAAAGAATGTAAATGCGACACTTCCATGCTAGGAAATAGCGTTTGCAGATGTCTACGGATCGTAGCAATAGAGTTCTAATGCTTCTTAAAACGCGATATCGCATCTCACTTCTATGTTTCATGATAAGATATAATATTCATTGCGAAGTGTCATGTATACCTCGTATTCACTTCAAGCGAATGTAAATGCGACACTTCCATGCTAGGAAATAGCGTTTGCAGATGTCTACGTATCGTAGCAACAGAGTTCTAATGCTTCCTAAAACGCGATATCGCATCACACTTCTATGTTTCATGATAAGATATAATATTCATTGCGAAGTGTCATGTATACCTCGTATTCACTTCAAAGAAATGTAAATGCGACACTTCCATGATAGGAAATAGCGTTTGCAGATGTCTACGTATCGTAGCAATAGAGTTCCAGTGCTTCTTAAAACGAGATGTCGCATTTCATTTCTATGTTTCGTGATAAGATATAATATTCATTTTGGAGTGTTATGTATACCTCGTATTCACTCCAAAAGAATGTAAATGCGACACTTCCATGCTAGGAAATAGCGTTTGCAGATGTCTACGTATCGCAGCAATAGTGTTCTAGTGCTTCTTAAAACGAGATGACGCATTTCATTTCTATGTTTCGTGATAAGGTATAATATTCTTTGCAGAATGTTATGTATATCTCGTATTCACTTCAAAAGAATGTAAATGCGACACTTCCATGCTAGGAAATAGCGTTTGCAGATGTCTACGTATCGCAGAAATACTGATCTAATGCTTCTTAAAACGAGATGCCGCATTTCATACCTATGTTTCGTGATAAGATATAATATTCATTGTAGAGTGTTAAGTATACCTCGTATTCACTTCAAAAGAATGTAAATGCGACACTTCCATGCTAAGAAATAGCGTGTGCAGATGTCTACGTATCGTAGCAATAGAGTTCTAATGCTTCTTAAAACGCGATATCGCATCACACTTCTATGTTTCATGATAAGATATAATATTAATTGCGAAGTGTCATGTATACCTTGTATTCACATCAAAAGAATGTAAATGCGACTCATACATGCTAGGAAATAGCGGTTGCAGATGTTTACGTATCGTAGCAATAGAGTTCTGATGCTTCTTAAAACGAGATGTCGCATTTCATTTCTATGTTTCGTGATAAGATATAATATTCATTTTGGAGTGTTATGTATACCTCGTATTCACTTCAAGAGAATGTAAATGCGACACTTCCATGCTAGGAAATAGCGTTTGCAGATGTCTACGTATATTAGCAATAGAGTTCTAATGCTTCTCAAAACGCGATATAACACCTAATTCCTATGTTTCATGATAAGATATAATATTCTTTGCGAAGTGTCATGTATATCTCGTATTCACTTCAAAAGAATGTAAATGCGACACTTCCATGCTAGGAAATAGCGGTTGCAGATGTATACGTATCGTAGCAATAGAGTTCTAATGCTTCTTAAAACGAGATGTCGCATTCTTTTCTATGTTTAGTGATAAGATATGATATTCATTTTGGAGTGTTATGTATACCTCGTATTCACTTCAAAAGAATGTAAATGCGACACTTCCTTGCTAGGAAATAGCGTTTGCAGATGTCTACGTATCGCAGCTATAGTGTTCTAATGCTTCTTAAAACGAGATGCCGCATTTCATTTCTATGTTACGTGATAAGGTATAATATTCATTGTAGAGTGTTATGTATACCTCGTATTCACTTCAAAAGAATGTAAATGCTATACTTCCATGCTAGGAAATAGCGTTTGCAGATGTCTACGGAACCTAGCAATAGAGTTCTAATGCTTCCTAAAACGCGATATCGCATCTCACTTCTATGTTTCATGATAAGATATAATATTCATTGCGAAGTGTCATGTATACCTCGTATTCACTTCAAAGAAATGTAAATGCGACACTTCCATGCTAGGAAATAGCGTTTGCAGATGTCTACGTATCGTAGCAATAGAGTTCTAATGCTTCTTAATACGGGATGTCGCATTTCATCTCTATGTTTCGTTATATGATATAATATTCATTTTGGAGTGTTATGTATACCTCGTATTCACTTCAAACGAATGTACATGCGACACTTCCATGCTAGGAAATAGCGTTTGCAGATGTCTACGTATCGTAGCAATAGAGTTCTAATGCTTCTTAAGACGCGATATCGCGTCTCACTGCTATGTTTCACGATAAGATATAATATTCATTATGGAGTGTTATGTATACCTCGTATTCGCTTCAAAAGAATGTAAATGCGACATTTCCATGCTAAGAGATAGCCTTTGCAGATATCTACGTATCGTAGCAATAGAGTTCTAATGCTTCTTAGAACGCGATATCGCATCTCACTTCTATGTTTCATGATAAGATATAATTTTCATTGTGAAGTGTCATGTATACCTCGTATTCACTACAAAAGAAAGTGAATGTGACACTTCAATGATAGAAAAAAGCCTTTGCAGGTGTCTCCGCGTCGAGGCAATGGGTTCCTAATTCTTCTTAAAACGCGATATCGCATCTTACTTCTATGTTTCATGATAACATATAATGTTCATTGCGAAGTGTCATGTATACCTCGTATTCACCTCAAAAGAATGTAAATGCGACACTTCCTTGCTAGGAAATAGCCTTTGCAGATATCTCCGCGTCGAGGCCATAATGTTCTAATTCTTCTTAAAGCGCGATATCGCATCTTACTTCTGTGTTTCATGATAAGATATAATGTTCATTGCGATGTGTCATGTAAACCTCGTATTCACTTCAATAGAATGTAAATGCGACTATTCCTTGCTAGGAAATAGCGTTTGCAGATGTCTACGTATCGAGGCGATAGAGTTCTAATACTTCTTAAAACGCGATTTCGCATCTCACTACTGTGTTTCATGATAAAATATAATATACATTGCGATGTGTCATGTATACCTCGTATTCACTTCAAAAGATTGTAAATGCGACACTTCCTTGCTAGGATATAGCGTTTGCAGATGTCTACGTATCGCAGCTATAGTGTTTCAATGCTTCTTAAAACGTGATGTCGCATTTCATTTCTATGTTTTGTCATAAGATATAATATTCATTGTAGAGTGTTATGTATACCTCGTATTCACTTCAAAAAAATGTAAATGCGACTTTTCCATGCTTGGAAATAGCGTTTGCAGATGTCTGCGGATCGTAGCAATAGAGTTCTAATGCTTCCTAAAACGCGATATCGCATCTCACTTCTATGTTTCATGATAAGATATAATATTCATTGCGAAGGGTCATGTATACCTCGTGTTCACTTCAAAAGAATGTAAATGCGACACATACATGCTAGGAAATAGCGTTTGCAGATGTTTACGTATCGTAGCAATAGAGTTCTAATGCTTCCTAAAACGCGATATCGCATCACACTTCTATCTTTCATGATAAGATATAATATTCATTGCGAAGTGTCATGTATACCTCGTATTCACTTCAAAGAAATGTAAATGCGACACTTCCATGCTAGGAAATAGCGTTTGCAGATGTCTACGTATCGTAGCAATAGATTTCTAATGCTTCTTAAAACGAGATGTCGCATTCCGTTTCTATGTTTCGTGATAAGATATAATATTCATTTTGGAGTGTTAGGTATACCTCGTATTCACTTCAAGAGAATGTAAATGCGACACTTCCATGCTAGGAAATAGCGTTTGCAGATGTCTACGTATATTAGCAATAGAGTTCTAATGCTTCTCAAAACGCGATATAGCACCTCATTCCTATGTTTCATGATAAGATATAATATTCTTTGCGAAGTGTCATGTATATCTCGTATTCACTTCAAAAGAATGTAAATGCGACACTTCCATGCTAGGAAATAGCGTTTGCAGATGTCTACGTATCGTAGCAATAGAGTTCTAATGCTTCTTAAAACGAGATGTCGCATTTCTTTTCTATGTTTCGAGATAAGATATAATATTCATTTTGGAATGTTATGTATACCTCGTATTCACTTCAAAGGAATGTAAATGCGACACTCCCTTGCTAGGAAATATTGTTTGCAGATGTTTACGTATCGTAGCAATAGACTTCTAATGCTTCTTAAAACGCGATATCGCATCTCACTTCTATGTTTCATGATAAGATATAATATTCACTGCGAAGTGTCATGTATACCTCGTATTCACTTTAAAAGAATGTAAATGCGACACTTCCATGCTAGGATATAGCGTTTGCAGATGTCTACGTATCGTAGCAATAGAGTTCTAATGCTTCTTAAAACGCGATTTCGCATCTCACATCTATGTTTCATGGTGAGATATAATATTCATTGCGAAGGGTCATGTATACCTCGTGTTCACTTCAAAAGAATGTAAATGCGACACTTCCATGCTAGGAAATAGTGGTTGCAGATGTTTAGGTATCGTAGCAGTAGAGTTCTAATGCTTCTTAAAACGAAATGACGCATTTCATTTCTATGTTTCGTGATAAGATATAATATTCATTTTGGAGTGATATGTACACCTCGTATTCACTTCAAAAGAATGTAAATGTGACACTTCCATGCTAGGAAATAGCGTTTGCAGATGTCTACGTATCGTAGCAATAGAGTTCTAATGCTTCTTAAAACGAGATGTCGCATTTCATTTCTATATTTCGTGATATGATATAATATTCATTTTGGAGTATTATGTATACCTCGTACTCACTTCAAAAGAATGTAAATGTGACACTTCCAAGCTAGGAAATAGCGTTTGCAGATGTCTACGTATCGCAGCAACTGTGTTCTAATGCTTCTTAAAACGAGATGTCGCATTTCACTTCTATGTTTCGTGATAAGGTATAATATTCATTGTAGAGTGTTATGTATACCTCGTATTCACTTCAAAAGAATGTAAATGCGACACTTCCATGCCAGGAAATAGCGTTTGCAGATGTCTACGTACCGCAGCAATAGAGTTCTAATGCTTCCTAAAACGCGGTATCGCATCTCACATCTATGTTTCATGATAAGATATAATATTCATTGCGGAGTGTCATGTATACCTCGTATTAGCTTCAAAAGAATGTAAATGCGATATTTCCATGCTAGGAAATAGCGCTTGCAGATATCTACGTATCGTAGCAATAGAGTTCTAATGCTTCTTAATACGAGATGTCGCATTTCTTTTCTATGATTCGTGATAAGATATAATATTCATTTTGGAGTGTTATGCATACCTCGTATTCACTTCAACAGAATGTAAATGCGACTAATCCTTGCTAGGAAATAGCGTTTGCAGATGTCTACGTATCGTAGCAATAGAGTTCTAATGCTACATAAATCGCGATATCGCATTTCAATCTATGTTTCATGATAAGATATAATATTCATTGCGAAGTTTCAGGTATACCTCGCATACACTCCAAAAGAATGTAAATGCGACAATTCCTTGCCAGAAAATAGCGTTTGCATATGCCTCCGTGTCGAAAAAATAGTGTTCTAATGCTTCCTAAAATGTGATATCGCATCTCATTTCTATGTTTCATTATAAGATATAATATTGCGAAGTGTCATGTATACCTTGTATTCACTTCAATAGAATGTAAATGCGACTATTCCTTGCTAGGAAATAGCGTTTGCAGATGTCTACGTATCGAGGCGATAGAGTTCTAATACTTCTTAAAACGCGATTTCGCATCTCTCTACTGTGTTTCATGATAAAATATAATATACATTGCGATGTGTCATGTATACCTCGTATTCACTTCAAAAGATTGTAAATGCGACACTTCCTTGCTAGGATATAGCGTTTGCAGATGTCTACGTATCGCAGCTATAGTGTTTCAATGCTTCTTAAAACGTGATGTCGCATTTCATTTCTATGTTTCGTCATAAGATATAATATTCATTGTAGAGTGTTATGTATACCTCGTATTCACTTCAAAAAAATGTAAATGCGACTTTTCCATGCTTGGAAATAGCGTTTGCAGATGTCTGCGGATCGTAGCAATAGAGTTCTAATGCTTCCTAAAACGCGATATCGCATCTCACTTCTATGTTTCATGATAAGATATAATATTCATTGCGAAGGGTCATGTATACCTGGTGTTCACTTCAAAAGAATGTAAATGCGACACATACATGCTAGGAAATAGCGTTTGCAGATGTCTACGTATCGTAGCAATAGAGTGCTAATGCTTTCTAAAACGCGATATCGCATCACACTTCTATGTTTCATGATATGATATAATATTCATTGCGAAGGGTCATGTATACCTCGTGTTCACTTCAAAAGAATGTAAATGCGACACATACATGCTAGGAAATAGCGTTTGCAGATGTCTGCGGATCGTAGCAATAGAGTTCTAATGCTTCCTAAAACGCGATATCGCATCTCACTTCTATGTTTCATGATAAGATATAATATTCATTGCGAAGGGTCATGTATACCTCGTGTTCACTTCAAAAGAATGTAAATGCGACACATACATGCTAGGAAATAGCGTTTGCAGATGTCTACGTATCGTAGCAATAGAGTTCTAATGCTTTCTAAAACGCGATATCGCATCACACTACTATGTTTCATGATATGATATAATATTCATTGCGAAGGGTCATGTATACCTCGTGTTCACTTCAAAAGAATGTAAATGCGACACATACATGCTAGGAAATAGCGTTTGCAGATGTCTACGTATCGTAGCAATAGTGTTCTAATGCTTCTTAAATCGCGATATCACATCTCATTTCTATGTTGTGTGATAAGGTACAATATTCATTGCGAAGTGTCATGTATACCTCGTATTCACTTCCAAAGAATGTAAATGCGACATTTCCATGCTAGGAAATAGCGCTTGCAGATATCTACGTATCGTAGCAATAGAGTTCTAATGCTTCTTAAAACGAGATGTCGCATTTCTTTTCTATGATTCGTGATAAGATATAATATTCATTTTGGAGTGTTATGCATACCTCGTATTCACTTCAATAGAATGTAAATGCGACACTTCCTTGCTAGGAAATAGCGTTTGCAGATGTCTTCGTATCGTAGCAACAGTGTTCTAATGCTTCTTAAATCGCGATATCACATCTCATTTCTATGTTTCGTGATAATGTACAATATTCATTGCGAAGTGTCATGTATACCTCGTATTCACTTCCAAAGAATGTAAATGCGACATTTCCGTGCTAGGAAATAGCTCTTGCAGATATCTACGTATCGTAGCAATAGAGTTCTAATGCTTCTTAAAACGAGATGTCGCATTTCTTTTCTATGATTCGTGATAAGAAATAATATTCATTTTGGAGTGTTATGCATACCTCGTATTCACTTCAATAGAATGTAAATGCGACACTTCCTTGCTAGGAAATAGCGTTTGCAGATGTCTTCGTATCGTAGCAGCAGTGTTCTAATGCTTCTTAAAGCGCGATATCACATCTCATTTCTATGTTTCGTGATAAGGTACAATATTCATTGCGAAGTGTCATGTATACCTCGTATGCACTTCAAAATAATGTAAATAGGACACTTCCATGCAAGGAAATAGCGTTTGTAGATGTCTCCGCATCGAGGTAATAGGGACCTAATTCTTCTTAAAACGCGATATCGCATCTTACTTCTATGTTTCATGTTAAGATATAATGTTCATTGCAAAGTGTCATGTATACCTCGTATTCACTTCAAAGAAATGTAAATGCGACACTTCCTTGCTAGGAAATATTGTTTGCAAATGTCTACATATCACAGCAGTAAAGTGCTAATGCTTCTTAAAACGAGATGTCGCATTTCATTTCTATGTTTCGTGATAAGGTATAATATTCATTGTAGAGTGTTATGTATACCTCGTATTCACTTCAAAAGAATGTAAATGCGACACTTTCTTTCTAGGAAATAGCGTTTGCAGATATCTTCGTATCGTAGCAATAGCGTTCTGACACTGCTTAAAACGCGATATCGCACCTCATTTCTATGTTTCATGATAAGACATAATATCCATTGCGAAATGTGATGTATACTTCGTATTCGCTTCAAAAGAATGTAAATGCGACACTTACTTGCTAGGAAATAGCGTTTCCAGATGTCTAAGTATCGAAACAATAGGGTTTCAATGCTTCTTAAAACGTGATGTCGCTCCTCATTTCCCAGTTTCGTGATAAGATATAATATTCATTGCGAAGTGTCATGTATACCTCGTATTCACTTCATAGGAATGTAAATGCGACACATACATGCTAGGAAATAGCGTTTGCAGATATCTACGTATCGTAGCAATAGAGTTCTAATGCTTTCTAAAACGCGATATCGCATCACACTTCTATGTTTCATGATAAGATATAATATTCATTGCGAAGTGTCATGTATACCTCGTATTCACTTCAAAGAAATGTAAATGCGACACTTCCATGCTAGGATATAGCGTTTGCAGATGTCTACGTATCGTAGCAATAGAGTTCTAATGCTTCTTAAAATAAGATGTCGCATTTCATTTCTATGTTTCGTGATAAGGTATAATATTCATTGTAGATTGTTATGTATACCTCGTATTCACTTCAAAAGAATGTAAATGCGACACTTCCATGCTAGGATATAGCGCTTGCAGATATCTACGTATCGTAGCAATAGAGTTCTAATGCTTCTTAAAACGAGATGTCGCATTTCTTTTCTATGATTCGTGATAAGATATAATATTCATTTTGGAGTGTTATGCATACCTCGTATTCACTTCAACAGAATGTAAATGCGACTAATCCTTGCTAGGAAATAGCGTTTGCAGATGTCTACGTATCGTAGCAATAGAGTTCTAATGCTACATAAATCGCGATATCGCATTTCAATCTATGTTTCATGATAAGATATAATATTCATTGCGAAGTTTCAGGTATACCTCGCATACACTCCAAAAGAATGTAAATGCGACAATTCCTTGCCAGAAAATAGCGTTTGCAGATGCCTCCGTATCGAAAAAATAGTGTTCTAATGCTTCCTAAAATGCGATATCGCATCTCATTTCTATGTTTCATTATAAGATATAATATACATTGCGAAGTGTCATGTATACCTTGTATTCACTTCGATAGAATGTAAATGCGACTATTCCTTGCTAGGAAATAGCGTTTGCAGATGTCTACGTATCGAGGCGATAGAGTTCTAATACTTCTTAAAACGCGATTTCGCATCTCACTACTGTGTTTCATGATAAAATATAATATACATTGCGATGTGTCATGTATACCTCGTATTCACTTCAAAAGATTGTAAATGCGACACTTCCTTGCTAGGATATAGCGTTTGCAGATGTCTACGTATCGCAGCTATAGTGTTTTAGTGCTTCTTAAAACGTGATGTCGCATTTCATTTCTATGTTTCGTCATAAGATATAATATTCATTGTAGAGTGTTATGTACATATCGTATTCACTTCAAAAAAATGTAAATGCGACTTTTCCATGCTTGGAAATAGCGTTTGCAGATGTCTGCGGATCGTAGCAATAGAGTTCTAATGCTTCCTAAAACGCGATATCGCATCTCACTTCTATGTTTCATGATAAGATATAATATTCATTGCGAAGGGTCATGTATACCTCGTGTTCACTTCAAAAGAATGTAAATGCGACACATGCATGCTAGGAAATAGCGTTTGCAGATGTCTACGTATCGTAGCAATAGAGTTCTAATGCTTTCTAAAACGCGATATCGCATCACACTTCTATGTTTCATGATATGATATAATATTCATTTCGAAGGGTCATGTATACCTCGTGTTCACTTCAAAAGAATGTAAATGCGACACATACATGCTAAGAAATAGCGTTTGCAGATGTCTACGTATCGTAGCAATAGTGTTCTAATGCTTCTTAAATCGCGATATCACATCTCGTTCCTATGTTTCGTGATAATGTACAATATTCATTGCGAAGTGTCATGTATACCTCGTATTCACTTCCAAAGAATGTAAATGCGACATTTCCATGCTAGGAAATAGCTCTTGCAGATATCTACGTATCGTAGCAATAGAGTTCTAATGCTTCTTAAAACGAGATGTCGCATTTCTTTTCTATGATTCGTGATAAGATATAATATTCATTTTGGAGTGTTATGCATACCTCGTATTCACTTCAATAGAATGTAAATGCGACACTTCCTTGCTAGGAAATAGCGTTTGCAGATGTCTTCGTATCGTAGCAGCAGTGTTCTAATGCTTCTTAAAGCGCGATATCACATCTCATTTCTATGTTTCGTGATAAGGTACAATATTCATTGCGAAGTGTCATGTATACCTCGTATGCACTTCAAAATAATGTAAATAGGACACTTCCATGCAAGGAAATAGCGTTTGTAGATGTCTCCGCATCGAGGTAATAGGGACCTAATTCTTCTTAAAACGCGATATCGCATCTTACTTCTATGTTTCATGTTAAGATATAATGTTCATTGCAAAGTGTCATGTATACCTCGTATTCACTTCAAAGAAATGTAAATGCGACACTTCCTTGCTAGGAAATATTGTTTGCAAATGTCTACATATCACAGCAGTAAAGTGCTAATGCTTCTTAAAACGAGATGTCGCATTTCATTTCTATGTTTCGTGATAAGGTATAATATTCATTGTAGAGTGTTATGTATACCTCGTATTCACTTCAAAAGAATGTAAATGCGACACTTTCTTTCTAGGAAATAGCGTTTGCAGATATCTTCGTATCGTAGCAATAGCGTTCTGACACTGCTTAAAACGCGATATCGCATCTCATTTCTATGTTTCATGATAAGACATAATATCCATTGCGAAATGTGATGTATACTTCGTATTCGCTTCAAAAGAATGTAAATGCGACACTTACTTGCTAGGAAATAGCGTTTCCAGATGTCTAAGTAACGAAACAATAGGGTTTCAATGCTTCTTAAAACGTGATGTCGCTCCTCATTTCCCAGTTTCGTGATAAGATATAATATTCATTGCGAAGTGTCATGTATACCTCGTATTCACTTCATAGGAATGTAAATGCGACACATACATGCTAGGAAATAGCGTTTGCAGATATCTACGTATCGTAGCAATAGAGTTCTAATGCTTCTTATAACGAGATGTCGCATTTCTTTTCTATGATTCGTGATAAGATATAATATTCATTTTGGAGTGTTATGCATACCTCGTATTCACTTCAAAAGTATGTAAATGCGACACTTCCATGCTAGGAAATAGCGTTTGCAGATGTCTACGTATCGTAGCAATAGAGTTCTAATGCTTCTTAAAACGCGATATCGCATCTCACTTCTATGTTTCATGATAAGATATAATATTCATTGCGAAGTGTCATGTACACCACGTATTCACTTCAAAAGAATGTAAATGCGACACTTCCATGCTAGGAAATAGCGTTTGCAGATGTCTACGTATCGTAGCAATAGAGTTCTAATGCTTCTTAAAACGCGATATCGCATCTCACTTCTATGTTTCATGATAAGATATAATATTCATTGCGAAGTGTCATGTATACCTCGTATTCACTTCAAAGAAATGTAAATGCGACACTTCCATGCTAGGATATAGCGTTTGCAGATGTCTACGTATCGTAGCAATAGAGTTCTAATGCTTCTTAAAACAAGATGTCGCATTTCATTTCTATGTTTCGTGATAAGGTATAATATTCATTGTAGATTGTTATGTATACCTCGTATTCACTTCAAAAGAATGTAAATGCGACACTTCCATGCTAGGATATAGCGTTTGCAGATGTCTACGTATCGTAGCAATAGAGTTCTAATGCTTCTTAAAACGAGATGTCGCATTTCATTTCTATGTTTAGTGATAAGATATAATATTCTTTTTGGAGTGTTATGTATACCACGTATTCACTTCAAAAGAATGTAAATGCGACACTTCCTTGCTAGGAAATATTGTTTGCAGATGTCTACGTATCGTAGCAATAGAGTTCTAATGCTTCTTAAAACGTGATGTCGCATTTCATTTCTATGTATCGTGATAAGATATAATATTCATTTTGGAGTGTTATGTATACCTCGTATTCACTTCAAAAGAATGTAAATGTGACACTTCCATTCTAGGAAATAGCGTTTGCAGATGTCTACGTATCGCAGCAATAGTGTTCTAATGCTTCTTAAAACGAGATGTCGCATTTCATTTCTATGTTTCGTGATAAGGTATAATATTCATTGTAGAGTGTTATGTATACCTCGTGTTCACTTCAAAAGAATGTAAATGCGATACTTCCATGCTAGGAAATAGCGTTTGCAGATGTCTACGTATCGTAGCAATAGAGTTCTAATGCTTCTTAAAACGAGATGTCGCATTTCATTTCTATGTATCGTGATAAGATATAATATTCATTTTGGAGTGTTATGTATACCTCGTATTCACTTCAAAAGATTGTAAACGTGACACTTCCATTCTAGGAAATAGCGTTTGCAGATGTCTACGTATCGCAGCAATAGTGTTCTAATGCTTCTTAAAACGAGATGTCGCATTTCATTTCTATGTTTCGTGATAAGGTATAATATTCATTTTGGAGTGTTATGAATACCTCGTATTCACTTCAAAAGAATGTAAATGCGACACTTCCTTGCTAGGAAATAGCGTTTGCAGATGTCTACGTATCGCAGCAATAGTGTTCTAATGCTTCTTAAAACGAGATGTCGCATTTCATTTCTATGTTTCGTGATAAGGTATAACATTCATTGTAGAGTGTTATGTATACCTCGTATTCACTTCAGGAGAATATAATTGCGACACTTCCATGCTAGGAAATAGCGTTTGCAGATGACTACGGATCGTAGCAATAGAGTCCTAATGCTTCCTAAAACGCGATATCGCATCACACTTCTATGTTTCATGATAAGATATAATATTCATTGCGAAGTGTCATGTATACCTCGTATTCACTTCAAAGAAATGTAAATGCGACACTTCCTTGCTAGGAAATATTGTTTGCAGATGTCTACGTATCGTAGCAAAAGAGTTCTAATGCTTCTTAAAACGCGATATCGCATCTCACTTCTATGTTTCATGATAAGATATAATATTCATTGCGAAGTGTCATGTACACCACGTATTCACTTCAAAAGAATGTTAATGCGACACTTCCATGCTAGGATATAGCGTTTGCAGATGTCTACGTATCGTAGCAATAGAGTTCTAATGCTTTCTAAAACGCGATATCGCATCACACTTCTATGTTTCATGATAAGATATAATATTCATTGCGAAGTGTCATGTATACCTCGTATTCACTTCAAAGAAATGTAAACGCGACACTTCCATGCTAGGAAATAGCGTTTGCAGATGTCTACGTATCGTAGCAATAGAGTTCTAATGCTTCTTAAAACGCGATATCGCATCTCACTTCTATGTTTCATGATAAGATATAATATTCATTGCGAAGTGTCATGTACACCACGTATTCACTTCAAAAGAATGTAAATGCGACACTTCCATGCTAGGATATAGCGTTTGCAGATGTCTACGTATCGTAGCAATAGAGTTCTAATGCTTCTTAAAACGTGATGTCGCATTTCATTTCTATGTATCGTGATAAGATATAATATTCATTTTGGAGTGTTATGTATACCTCGTATTCACTTCAAAAGAATATAAATGTGACACTTCCATTCTAGGAAATAGCGTTTGCAGATGTCTACGTATCGCAGCAATAGTGTTCTATTGCTTCTTAAAACGAGATGTCGCATTTCATTTCTATGTTTCTTGATAAGGTATAATATTCATTGTAGAGTGTTATGTATACCTCGTATTCACTTCAAAAGAATGTAAATGCGACACTTCCATGCTAGGAAATAGCGTTTGCAGATGTCTACGTATGGTAGCAATAGAGTTCTAATGCTTCTTAAAACGAGATGTCGCATTTCATTTCTATGTTTAGTGATAAGATATAATATTCATTTTGGAGTGTTATGAATACCTCGTATTCACTTCAGTAGAATGTAAATGCGACACTTCCTTGCTAGGAAATAGCGTTTGCAGATGTCTACGCATCGCAGCAATAGTGTCCTAATGCTTCTTAAAACGAGATGTCGCATTTCATTTCTATGTTTCGTGATAAGGTATATTATTCATTGTAGAGTGTTATGTATACCTCGTATTCACTTCAAAAGAATGTAAATGCGACACATACATGCTAGGAAATAGCGTTTGCAGATGTCTACGTATCGTAGCAATAGAGTTCTAATGCTTCCTAAAACGCGATATCGCATCACACTTCTATGTTTCATGATAAGATATAATATTCATTGCGAAGTGTCATGTATACCTCGTATTCACTTCAAAGAAATGTAAATGCGACACTTCCTTGCTAGGAAATATTGTTTGTAGATGTCTACATATCACAGCAATAAAGTGCTAATGCTTCTTAAAACGAGATGTCGCATTTCATTTCTATGTTTCATAATAAGATATTATAGTCATTGCGCGGTGTTATGTATACCTCGTATTCACTTCAAGTGAATGTAAATGCGACACTTCCGTGCTAGGAAATAGCGTTTGCAGATGTCTTCGTATCGTAGCAATAGAGTTCTAATGCTTCTTAAATCGCGATATCACATCTCATTTCTATGTTTCGTGATAAGGTACAATATTCATTGCGAAGTGTCATGTACACCTCGTATTCACTTCCAAAGAATGTAAATGCGACATTTCCATGCTAGGAAATAGCGCTTGCAGATATCTACGTATCGTAGCAATAGAGTTCTAATGCTTCTTAAAACGAGATGTCTCATTTCTTTTCTATGATTCGTGATAAGATATAATATTCATTTTGGAGTGTTATGCATACCTCGTATTCACTTCAATAGAATGTAAATGCGACACTTTCTTTCTAGGATATAGCGTTTGCAGATATCTTCGTATCGTAGCAATAGCGTTCTGACACTGCTTAAAACGCGATATCGCATCTCATTTCTATGTTTCATGATAAGACATAATATCCATTGCGAAATGTGATGTATACTTCGTATTCGCTTCAAAAGAATGTAAATGCGACACTTACTTGCTTGGAAGTAGCGTTTCCAGATGTCTAAGTATCGAAACAATAGGGTTTCAATGCTTCTTAAAACGTGATGTCGCTCCTCATTTCCCAGTTTCATGATAAGATATAATATTCATTGCGAAGTGTCATGTATACCTCGTATTCACTTCAAAGAAATGTAAATGCGACACTTCCATGCTAGGAAATAGCGTTTGCAGATGTCTACGTATCGTAGCAATAGAGTTCTAATGCTTCTAAAAACGCGATATCGCATCTCACTTCTATGTTTCATGATAAGATATAATATTCATTGCGAAGTGTCATGTACACCACGTACTCACTTCAAAAGAATGTAAATGCGACACTTCCATGCTAGGATATAGCGTTTGCAGATGTCTACGTATCGTAGCAATAGAGTTCTAATGCTTCTTAAAACAAGATGTCGCATTTCATTTCTATGTTTCGTGATAAGGTATAATATTCATTGTAGAGTGTTATGTATACCTCGTATTCACTTCAAAAGAATGTAAATGCGACACTTCCATGCTAGGAAATAGCGTTTGCAGATGTCTACGTATCGTAGCAATAGAGTTCTAATGCTTCTTAAAACGAGATGTCGCATTTCATTTCTATGTATCGTGATAAGATATAATATTCATTTTGGAGTGTTATGTATACCTCGTATTCACTTCAAAAGATTGTAAATGTGACACTTCCATTCTAGGAAATAGCGTTTGCAGATGTCTACGTATCGCAGCAATAGTGTTCTAATGCTTCTTAAAACGAGATGTCGCATTTCATTTCTATGTTTCGTGATAAGGTATAATATTCATTGTAGAGTGTTATGTATACCTCGTATTCACGTCAAAAGAATGTAAATGCGACACTTCCATGCTAGGAAATAGCGTTTGCAGATGTCTACGTATCATAGCAATAGAGTTCTAGTGCTTCTTAAAACGAGATGTCGCATTTCATTTCTATGTTTAGTGATAAGATATAATATTCATTTTGGAGTGTTATGAATACCTCGTATTCACTTCAAAAGAATGTAAATGCGACACTTCCTTGCTAGGAAATAGCGTTTGCAGATGTCTACGTATCGTAGCAAAAGTGTTCTAATGCTTCTTAAAACGCGACATCGCACCTCACTTCTATGTTTCATGATAAGATATAATATTCATTGCGAAGTGTCATGTATACCTCGTATTGACTTCAAAAGGATGTAAATGCGACACATACATGCTAGGAAATAGCGTTTGCAGATATCTACGTATCGTAGCAATAGTGTTCTAATGCTTCTTATAACGAGATGTCGCACTTCCTTTCTATGATTCGTGATAAGATATAATTTTCATTTTGGAGTGTTATGCATACCTCGTATTCACTTCCAAAGAATGTAAATGCGACACTTCCATGCTAGGAAATAGCGTTTGCAGATGTCTACGCATCGTAGCAATAGAGTTCTAATGCTTCTTAAAACGCGATATCGCATCTCACTTCTATGTTTCATGATAAGATATAATATTCATTGCGAAGTGTCATGTACACCACGTACTCACTTCAAAAGAATGTTAATGCGACACTTCCATGCTAGGATATAGCGTCTGCAGATGTCTACGTATCGTAGCAATAGAGTTCTAATGCTTTCTAAAACGCGATATCGCATCACACTTCTATATTTCATGATAAGATATAATATTCATTGCGAAGTGTCATGTATACCTCGTAGTCACTTCAAAGAAATGTAAACGCGACACTTCCATGCTAGGAAATAGCGTTTGCAGATGTCTACGTATCGTAGCAATAGAGTTCTAATGCTTCTTAAAACGCGATATCGCATCTCACTTCTATGTTTCATGATAAGATATAATATTCATTGCGAAGTGTCATGTACACCACGTATTCACTTCAAAAGAATGTAAATGCGACACTTCCATGCTAGGATATAGCGTTTGCAGATGTCTACGTATCGTAGCAATAGAGTTCTAATGCTTCTTAAAACGAGATGTCGCATTTCATTTCTATGTTTCGTGATAAGGTATAATATTCATTGTAGAGTGTTATGTATACCTCGTATTCACTTCAAAAGAATTTAAATGCGACACTTCCATGCTAGGATATAGCGTTTGCAGATGTCTACGTATCGTAGCAATAGAGTTCTAATGCTTCTTAAAACGAGATGTCGCATTTCATTTCTATGTTTAGTGATAAGATATAATATTCATTTTGGAGTGTTATGTATACCACGTATTCACTTCAAAAGAATGTAAATCTGACACTTCCTTGCTAGGAAATATTGTTTGCAGATGTCTACGTATCGTAGCAATAGAGTTCTAATGCTTCTTAAAACGTGATGTCGCATTTCATTTCTATGTATCGTGATAAGATATAATATTCATTTTGGAGTGTTATGTATACCTCGTATTCACTTCAAAAGAATATAAATGTGACACTTCCATTCTAGGAAATAGCGTTTGCAGATGTCTACGTATCGCAGCAATAGTGTTCTAATGCTTCTTAAAACGAGATGTCGCATTTCATTTCTATGTATCGTGATAAGATATAATATTCATTTTGGAGTGTTATGTATACCTCGTATTCACTTCAAAAGATTGTAAATGTGACACTTCCATTCTAGGAAATAGCGTTTGCAGATGTCTACGTATCGCAGCAATAGTGTTCTAATGCTTCTTAAAACGAGATGTCGCATTTCATTTCTATGTTTCGTGATAAGGTATAATATTCATTGTAGAGTGTTATGTATACCTCGTATTCACGTCAAAAGAATGTAAATGCGACACTTCCATGCTAGGAAATAGCGTTTGCAGATGTCTACGTATCGTAGCAATAGAGTTCTAGTGCTTCTTAAAACGAGATGTCGCATTTCATTTCTATGTTTAGTGATAAGATATAATATTCATTTTGGAGTGTTATGAATACCTCGTATTCACTTCAAAAGAATGTAAATGTGACACTTCCTTGCTAGGAAATAGCGTTTGCAGATGTCTACGTATCGTAGCAAAAGAGTTCTAATGCTTCTTAAAACGCGACATCGCACCTCACTTCTATGTTTCATGATAAGATATAATATTCATTGCGAAGTGTCATGTATACCTCGTATTGACTTCAAAAGGATGTAAATGCGACACATACATGCTAGGAAATAGCGTTTGCAGATATCTACGTATCGTAGCAATAGTGTTCTAATGCTTCTTATAACGAGATGTCGCATTTCCTTTCTATGATTCGTGATAAGATATAATTTTCATTTTGGAGTGTTATGCATACCTCGTATTCACTTCCAAAGAATGTAAATGCGACACTTCCATGCTAGGAAATAGCGTTTGCAGATGTCTACGTATCGTAGCAATAGAGTTCTAATGCTTCTTAAAACAAGATGTCGCATTTCATTTCTATGTTTCGTGATAAGGTATAATATTCATTGTAGAGTGTTATGTATACCTCGTATTCACTTCAAAAGAATGTAAATGCGACACTTCCATGCTAGGAAATAGCGTTTGCAGATGTCTACGTATCGTAGCAATAGAGTTCTAATGCTTCTTAAAACGAGATGTCGCATTTCATTTCTATGTATCGTGATAAGATATAATATTCATTTTGGAGTGTTATGTATACCACGTATTCACTTCAAAAGAATGTAAATGCGACACTTTCTTTCTAGGAAATAGCGTTTGCAGATATCTTCGTATCGTAGCAATAGCGTTCTGACACTGCTTAAAACGCGATATCGCACCTCATTTCTATGTTTCATGATAAGACATAATATCCATTGCGAAATGTGATGTATACTTCGTATTCGCTTCAAAAGAATGTAAATGCGACACTTACTTGCTAGGAAATAGCGTTTCCAGATGTCTAAGTATCGAAACAATAGGGTTTCAATGCTTCTTAAAACGTGATGTCGCTCCTCATTTCCCAGTTTCGTGATAAGATATAATATTCATTGCGAAGTGTCATGTATACCTCGTATTCACTTCAAAGAAATGTAAATGCGACACTTCCATGCTAGGAAATAGCGTTTGCAGATGTCTACGTATCGTAGCAATAGAGTTCTAATGCTTCTAAAAACGCGATATCGCATCTCACTTCTATGTTTCATGATAAGATATAATATTCATTGCGAAGTGTCATGTACACCACGTACTCACTTCAAAAGAATGTAAATGCGACACTTCCATGCTAGGATATAGCGTTTGCAGATGTCTACGTATCGTAGCAATAGAGTTCTAATGCTTCTTAAAACAAGATGTCGCATTTCATTTCTATGTTTCGTGATAAGGTATAATATTCATTGTAGAGTGTTATGTATACCTCGTATTCACTTCAAAAGAATGTAAATGCGACACTTCCATGCTAGGAAATAGCGTTTGCAGATGTCT
Source organism: Xylocopa sonorina (assembly GCF_050948175.1). Lineage (NCBI taxonomy): Eukaryota > Metazoa > Arthropoda > Insecta > Hymenoptera > Apidae > Xylocopa > Xylocopa sonorina. The sequence goes on from NW_027490094.1 coordinate 2,258,828, forward strand.
ACGTATCGTAGCAATAGAGTTCTAATGCTTCTTAAAACGAGATGTCGCATTTCATTTCTATGTATCGTGATAAGATATAATATTCATTTTGGAGTGTTATGTATACCTCGTATTCACTTCAAAAGATTGTAAATGTGACACTTCCATTCTAGGAAATAGCGTTTGCAGATGTCTACGTATCGCAGCAATAGTGTTCTAATGCTTCTTAAAACGAGATGTCGCATTTCATTTCTATGTTTCGTGATAAGGTATAATATTCATTGTAGAGTGTTATGTATACCTCGTATTCACGTCAAAAGAATGTAAATGCGACACTTCCATGCTAGGAAATAGCGTTTGCAGATGTCTACGTATCATAGCAATAGAGTTCTAGTGCTTCTTAAAACGAGATGTCGCATTTCATTTCTATGTTTAGTGATAAGATATAATATTCATTTTGGAGTGTTATGAATACCTCGTATTCACTTCAAAAGAATGTAAATGCGACACTTCCTTGCTAGGAAATAGCGTTTGCAGATGTCTACGTATCGTAGCAAAAGAGTTCTAATGCTTCTTAAAACGCGACATCGCACCTCACTTCTATGTTTCATGATAAGATATAATATTCATTGCGAAGTGTCATGTATACCTCGTATTGACTTCAAAAGGATGTAAATGCGACACATACATGCTAGGAAATAGCGTTTGCAGATATCTACGTATCGTAGCAATAGTGTTCTAATGCTTCTTATAACGAGATGTCGCACTTCCTTTCTATGATTCGTGATAAGATATAATTTTCATTTTGGAGTGTTATGCATACCTCGTATTCACTTCCAAAGAATGTAAATGCGACACTTCCATGCTAGGAAATAGCGTTTGCAGATGTCTACGTATCGTAGCAATAGAGTTCTAATGCTTCTTAAAACGCGATATCGCATCTCACTTCTATGTTTCATGATAAGATATAATATTCATTGCGAAGTGTCATGTACACCACGTACTCACTTCAAAAGAATGTTAATGCGACACTTCCATGCTAGGATATAGCGTCTGCAGATGTCTACGTATCGTAGCAATAGAGTTCTAATGCTTTCTAAAACGCGATATCGCATCACACTTCTATATTTCATGATAAGATATAATATTCATTGCGAAGTGTCATGTATACCTCGTAGTCACTTCAAAGAAATGTAAACGCGACACTTCCATGCTAGGAAATAGCGTTTGCAGATGTCTACGTATCGTAGCAATAGAGTTCTAATGCTTCTTAAAACGCGATATCGCATCTCACTTCTATGTTTCATGATAAGATATAATATTCATTGCGAAGTGTCATGTACACCACGTATTCACTTCAAAAGAATGTAAATGCGACACTTCCATGCTAGGATATAGCGTTTGCAGATGTCTACGTATCGTAGCAATAGAGTTCTAATGCTTCTTAAAACGAGATGTCGCATTTCATTTCTATGTTTCGTGATAAGGTATAATATTCATTGTAGAGTGTTATGTATACCTCGTATTCACTTCAAAAGAATTTAAATGCGACACTTCCATGCTAGGATATAGCGTTTGCAGATGTCTACGTATCGTAGCAATAGAGTTCTAATGCTTCTTAAAACGAGATGTCGCATTTCATTTCTATGTTTAGTGATAAGATATAATATTCATTTTGGAGTGTTATGTATACCACGTATTCACTTCAAAAGAATGTAAATCTGACACTTCCTTGCTAGGAAATATTGTTTGCAGATGTCTACGTATCGTAGCAATAGAGTTCTAATGCTTCTTAAAACGTGATGTCGCATTTCATTTCTATGTATCGTGATAAGATATAATATTCATTTTGGAGTGTTATGTATACCTCGTATTCACTTCAAAAGAATATAAATGTGACACTTCCATTCTAGGAAATAGCGTTTGCAGATGTCTACGTATCGCAGCAATAGTGTTCTAATGCTTCTTAAAACGAGATGTCGCATTTCATTTCTATGTATCGTGATAAGATATAATATTCATTTTGGAGTGTTATGTATACCTCGTATTCACTTCAAAAGATTGTAAATGTGACACTTCCATTCTAGGAAATAGCGTTTGCAGATGTCTACGTATCGCAGCAATAGTGTTCTAATGCTTCTTAAAACGAGATGTCGCATTTCATTTCTATGTTTCGTGATAAGGTATAATATTCATTGTAGAGTGTTATGTATACCTCGTATTCACGTCAAAAGAATGTAAATGCGACACTTCCATGCTAGGAAATAGCGTTTGCAGATGTCTACGTATCGTAGCAATAGAGTTCTAGTGCTTCTTAAAACGAGATGTCGCATTTCATTTCTACGTTTAGTGATAAGATATAATATTCATTTTGGAGTGTTATGAATACCTCGTATTCACTTCAAAAGAATGTAAATGTGACACTTCCTTGCTAGGAAATAGCGTTTGCAGATGTCTACGTATCGTAGCAAAAGAGTTCTAATGCTTCTTAAAACGCGACATCGCACCTCACTTCTATGTTTCATGATAAGATATAATATTCATTGCGAAGTGTCATGTATACCTCGTATTGACTTCAAAAGGATGTAAATGCGACACATACATGCTAGGAAATAGCGTTTGCAGATATCTACGTATCGTAGCAATAGTGTTCTAATGCTTCTTATAACGAGATGTCGCATTTCCTTTCTATGATTCGTGATAAGATATAATTTTCATTTTGGAGTGTTATGCATACCTCGTATTCACTTCCAAAGAATGTAAATGCGACACTTCCATGCTAGGAAATAGCGTTTGCAGATGTCTACGTATCGTAGCAATAGAGTTCTAATGCTTCTTAAAACGCGATATCGCATCTCACTTCTATGTTTCATGATAAGATATAATATTCATTGCGAAGTGTCATGTACACCACGTATTCACTTCAAAAGAATGTTAATGCGACACTTCCATGCTAGGATATAGCGTCTGCAGATGTCTACGTATCGTAGCAATAGAGTTCTAATGCTTTCTAAAACGCGATATCGCATCACACTTCTATGTTTCATGATAAGATATAATATTCATTGCGAAGTGTCATGTATACCTCGTAGTCACTTCAAAGAAATGTAAACGCGACACTTCCATGCTAGGAAATAGCGTTTGCAGATGTCTACGTATCGTAGCAATAGAGTTCTAATGCTTCTTAAAACGCGATATCGCATCTCACTTCTATGTTTCATGATAAGATATAATATTCATTGCGAAGTGTCATGTACACCACGTATTCACTTCAAAAGAATGTAAATGCGACACTTCCATGCTAGGATATAGCGTTTGCAGATGTCTACGTATCGTAGCAATAGAGTTCTAATGCTTCTTAAAACGAGATGTCGCATTTCATTTCTATGTTTCGTGATAAGGTATAATATTCATTGTAGAGTGTTATGTATACCACGTATTCACTTCAAAAGAATGTAAATCTGACACTTCCTTGCTAGGAAATATTGTTTGCAGATGTCTACGTATCGTAGCAATAGAGTTCTAATGCTTCTTAAAACGTGATGTCGCATTTCATTTCTATGTATCGTGATAAGATATAATATTCATTGTAGAGTGTTATGTATACCTCGTATTCACGTCAAAAGAATGTAAATGCGACACTTCCATGCTAGGAAATAGCGTTTGCAGATGTCTACGTATCGTAGCAATAGAGTTCTAGTGCTTCTTAAAACGAGATGTCGCATTTCATTTCTATGTTTAGTGATAAGATATAATATTCATTTTGGAGTGTTATGAATACCTCGTATTCACTTCAAAAGAATGTAAATGCGACACTTCCTTGCTAGGAAATAGCGTTTGCAGATGTCTACGTATCGTAGCAGTAGAGTTCTTATGCTTCTTAGAACGAGATGTCGCATTTCATTACTATGTTTAGTGATAAGATATAATATTCATTTTGGAGTGTTATGCATACCTCGTATTCACTTCAAAAGAATGTAAATGCGACACTTCCATGCTAGGAAATAGCGTTTGCAGATGTCTACGTATCGTAGCAATAGAGTTCTAATGCTTTCTAAAACGCGATATCGCATCACACTTCTATATTTCATGATAAGATATAATATTCATTGCGAAGTATCATGTATACCTCGTATTCACTTCAAAGAAATGTAAACGCGACACTTCCATGCTAGGAAATAGCGTTTGCAGATGTCTACGTATCGTAGCAATAGAGTTCTAATGCTTCTTAAAACGCGATATCGCATCTCACTTCTATGTTTCATGATAAGATATAATATTCATTGCGAAGTGTCATGTACACCACGTATTCACTTCAAAAGAATGTAAATGCGACACTTCCATGCTAGGATATAGCGTTTGCAGATGTCTACGTATCGTAGCAATAGAGTTCTAATGCTTCTTAAAACGAGATGTCGCATTTCATTTCTATGTTTCGTGATAAGGTATAATATTCATTGTAGAGTGTTATGTATACCTCGTATTCACTTCAAAAGAATTTAAATGCGACACTTCCATGCTAGGATATAGCGTTTGCAGATGTCTACGTATCGCAGCAATAGTGTTCTAACGCTTCTTAAAACGAGATGTCGCATTTCATTTCTATGTTTCTTGATAAGGTATAATATTCATTTTGGAGTGTTATGAATACCTCGTATTCACTTCAGTAGAATGTAAATGCGACACTTCCTTGCTAGGAAATAGCGTTTGCAGATGTCTACGCATCGCAGCAATAGTGTCCTAATGCTTCTTAAAACGAGATGTCGCATTTCATTTCTATGTTTCGTGATAAGGTATAATATTCATTGTAGAGTGTTATGTATACCTCGTATTCACTTCAAAAGAATGTAAATGCGACACATACATGCTAGGAAATAGCGATTGCAGATGTCTACGTATCGTAGCAATAGAGTTTTAATGCTTCCTAAAACGCGATATCGCATCACACTTCTATGTTTCATGATAAGATATAATATTCATTGCGAATTGTCATGTATACCTCGTATTCACTTCAAAGAAATGTAAATGCGACACTTCCTTGCTAGGAAATATTGTTTGAAGATGTCTACATATCACAGCAATAAAGTGCTAATGCTTCTTAAAACGAGATGTCGCATTTCATTTCTATGTTTCATAATAAGATATTATAGTCATTGCGCGGTGTTATGTATACCTCGTATTGACTTCAAGTGAATGTAAATGCGACACTTCCGTGCTAGGAAATAGCGTTTGCAGATGTCTTTGTATCGTAGCAATAGAGTTCTAATGCTTCTTAAATCGCGATATCACATCTCACTTCTATGTTTCATGATAAGATATAATATTCATTGCGAAGTGTCATGTATACCTCGTATTGACTTCAAAAGAATGTAAATGTGACACTTCCATGCTAGGATATAGCGTTTGCTGATGTCTACGTATCGTAGCAATAGAGTTCTAATGCTTCTTAAAGCGAGATGTCGCATTTCATTTCTATGTTTCGTGATATGATATAATATTCATTTTGGAGTGTTATGTATACCTCGTACTCACTTCAAAAGAATGTAAATGTGACACTTCCATGCTAGGAAATAGCGTTTGCAGATGTCTACGTATCGTAGCAATAGAGTTCTAATGCTTCTTAAAACGCGATATCGCATCTCACATCTATGTTTCATGATAAGATATAATATTCATTGCGAAGTGTCATGTACACCACGTATTCACTTCAAAAGAATGTAAATGCGACAATTCCATGCTAGGATATAGCGTTTGCAGATGTCTACGTATCGTAGCAATAGAGTTCTAATGCTTCTTAAAACGAGATGTCGCATTTCATTTCTATGTTTAGTGATAAGATATAATATTCATTTTGGAGTGTTATGTATACCACGTATTCACTTCAAAAGAATGTAAATGCGACACTTCCTTGCTAGGAAATATTGTTTGCAGATGTCTACGTATCGTAGCAATAGAGTTCTAATGCTTCTTAATACGCGATATCGCATTTCATTTCTATGTTTCGTGATAAGGTATAATATTCATTGTAGAGTGTTATGTATACCTCGTATTCACTTCAAAAGAATTTAAATGCGACACTTCCATGCTAGGATATAGCGTTTGCAGATGTCTACGTATCGTAGCAATAGAGTTCTAATGCTTCTTAAAACGAGATGTCGCATTTCATTTCTATGCTTAGTGATAAGATATAATATTCATTTTGGAGTGTTATGTATACCACGTATTCACTTTAAAAGAATGTAAATCTGACACTTCCTTGCTAGGAAATATTGTTTGCAGATGTCTACGTATCGTAGCAATAGAGTTCTAATGCTTCTTAAAACGTGATGACGCATTTCATTTCTATGTATCGTGATAAGATATAATATTCACTTTGGAGTGTTATGTATACCTCGTATTCACTTCAAAAGAATATAAATGTGACACTTCCATTCTAGGAAATAGCGTTTGCAGATGTCTACGTATCGCAGCAATAGTGTTCTAATGCTTCTTAAAACGAGATGTCGCATTTCATTTCTATGTTTCTTGATAAGGTATAATATTCATTTTGGAGTGTTATGAATACCTCGTATTCACTTCAGTAGAATGTAAATGCGACACTTCCTTGCTAGGAAATAGCGTTTGCAGATGTCTACGCATCGCAGCAATAGTGTCCTAATGCTTCTTAAAACGAGATGTCGCATTTCATTTCTATGTTTCGTGATAAGGTATAATATTCATTGTAGAGTGTTATGTATACCTCGTATTCACTTCAAAAGAATGTAAATGCGACACATACATGCTAGGAAATAGCGATTGCAGATGTCTACGTATCGTAGCAATAGAGTTCTAATGCTTCCTAAAACGCGATATCGCATCACACTTCTATGTTTCATGATAAGATATAATATTCATTGCGAATTGTCATGTATACCTCGTATTCACTTCAAAGAAATGTAAATGCGACACTTCCTTGCTAGGAAATATTGTTTGTAGATGTCTACATATCACAGCAATAAAGTGCTAATGCTTCTTAAAACGAGATGTCGCATTTCATTTCTATGTTTCATAATAAGATATTATAGTCATTGCGCGGTGTTATGTATACCTCGTATTGACTTCAAGTGAATGTAAATGCGACACTTCCGTGCTAGGAAATAGCGTTTGCAGATGTCTTCGTATCGTAGCAATAGAGTTCTAATGCTTCTTAAATCGCGATATCACATCTCACTTCTATGTTTCATGATAAGATATAATATTCATTGCGAAGTGTCATGTATACCTCGTACTGACTTCAAAAGAATGTAAATGTGACACTTCCATGCTAGGATATAGCGTTTGCTGATGTCTACGTATCGTAGCAATAGAGTTCTAATGCTTCTTAAAGCGAGATGTCGCATTTCATTTCTATGTTTCGTGATATGATATAATATTCATTTTGGAGTGTTATGTATACCTCGTACTCACTTCAAAAGAATGTAAATGTGACACTTCCATACTAGGAAATAGCGTTTGCAGATGTCTACGTATCGTAGCAATAGAGTTCTAATGCTTCTTAAAACGCGATATCGCATCTCACATCTATGTTTCATGATAAGATATAATATTCATTGCGAAGTGTCATGTACACCACGTATTCACTTCAAAAGAATGTAAATGCGACACTTCCATGCTAGGATATAGCGTTTGCAGATGTCTACGTATCGTAGCAATAGAGTTCTAATGCTTCTTATAACGAGATGTCGCATTTCATTTCTATGTTTAGTGATAAGATATAATATTCATTTTGGAGTGTTATGTATACCACGTATTCACTTCAAAAGAATGTAAATGCGACACTTCCTTGCTAGGAAATATTGTTTGCAGATGTCTACGTATCGTAGCAATAGAGTTCTAATGCTTCTTAAAACGTGATGTCGCATTTCATTCCTATGTATCGTGATAAGATATAATATTCATTTTGGAGTGTTATGTATACCTCGTATTCACTTCAAAGGAATGTAAATGTGACACTTCCATTCTAGGAAATAGCGTTTGCAGGTGTCTACGGATCGTAGCAATAGAGTTCTAATGCTTCCTAAATCGCGATATCGCATTTCATGTCTATGTTTCGTGATGAGATATAATATTCATTTTGGAGTGTTATGTATACCCCGTATTCACTTCAAAAGAATGTAAATGTGATACTTCCATGCTAGGAAATAGCGTTTGCAGATGTCTACGTATCGTAGCAATAGAGTTCTAATGCTTCTTAAAACGAGATGTCGCATTTCATTTCTATGTTTAGTGATAAGATATAATATTCATTTTGGAGTGTTATGTATACCTCGTATTCACTTCAAAAGAATGTAAATGCGACACTTCCTTGATAGGAAATAGCGTTTGCAGATGTCTACGTATCGCAGCAATAGTGTTCTAATGCTTCATAAATCGAGATGTCGCATTTCATTTCTACGTTTCGTGATAAGGTATAATATTCATTGTAGAGTGTTATGTATACCTCGTATTCACTTCAAAAGAATGTAAATGCGACACTTCCATGCTAGGAAATAGCGTTTGCAGATGTCTACGAATCGTAGCAATAGAGTTCTAATGCTTCCTAAAACACGATATCGCATCTCACTTCTATGTTTCATGGTTAGATATAATATTCATTGCGAAGTGTCATGTATACCTCGTATTCACTTCAAAAGAATGTAAATGCGACACATACATGCTAGGAAATAGCGTTTGCAGATATCTACGTATCTTAGCAATAGTGTTCTAAGGCTTCTTATAACGAGATGTCGCATTTCTTTTCTATGATTCGTGATAAGATATAATATTCATTTTGGAGTGTTATGCATACCTCGTATTCACTTCAAAAGAATGTAAAAGCGACACTTCCATGCTAGGAAATAGCGTTTGCAGATGTCTCCGCATCGAGGTAATAGGGTCCTAATTCTTCTTAAAACGCGATATCGCATCTTACTTCTATGTTCCATGATAAGATATAATGTTCATTGCAAAGTGTCATGTATACCTCGTATTCACTTCAAAAGAATGTAAATGCGTCACTTCCATGATAGAAAATAGCCTGTGCAGATATCTCCGCGTCGAGGCCATAATGTCCTAATTCTTCTTAATACGCGATATCGCATCTTACTTCTGTGTTTCATGATAAGATATAATGTTCATTGCGAAGTGTCATGTAAACCTCGTATTCACTTCAAGAGAATGTAAATACGACACTTCCTTGCTAGGAAATAGCGTTTGCAGATGTCTACGTATCGTAGCAATAGAGTTCTAATGCTACTTAAATCGCGATATCGCATTTCATTTCTATGTTTCATGATAAGATATAATATTCATTGCGAAGTGTCATGTATACCTCGCATTCACTCCAAAAGAATGTAAATGCGACAATTCCTTGCTAGGAAACAGCATTTGCAGATGTGTACGTATCGTAGCAATAGAGATCTAATGCTTCTTAAAACGTGATGTCGCATTTCATTTCTATGTATCGTGATAAGATATAATATTCATTTTGGAGTGTTATGTATACCTCGTATTCACTTCAAAAGAATGTAAATGTGACACTTCAATGATAGAAAATAGCCTTTGCAGGTGTCTCCGCGTCGAGGCAATGTGTTCCTAATTCTTCTTAAAACGCGATATCGCATCTTACTTCTATGTTTCATGATAAGATATAATATTCATTGCGAAGTGTCATGTATACCTCGTATTCACTTCAAAAGAATGTAAAGGCCACACTTCCTTGCTAGGAAATAGCCTCTGCAGATATCTCCGCGTCGAGGCCATAATGTCCTAATTATTCTTAAAACGCGATATCGCATCTTACTTCTGTGTTTCATGATAAGATATAATATTCATTGCGAAGTGTCATGTATACCTCGTATTCACTTCAAAAGAATGTAAAGGCCACACTTCCTTGCTAGGAAATAGCCTCTGCAGATATCTCCGCGTCGAGGCCATAATGTCCTAATTCTTCTTAAAACGCGATATCGCATCTTACTTCTGTGTTTCATGATAAGATATAATATTCATTGCGAAGTGTTATGAATACCTCGTATTCACTTCAAAAGAATGTAAATGCGACACTTCCTTGCTAGGAAATAGCGGTTGCAGATGTCTACGTATCGCAGCAATAGTGTTCTAATGCTTCTTAAAACGAGATGTCGCATTTCATATCTATGTTTCGTGATAAGATATAATATTCATTTTGGACCGTTATGTATACCTCGTATTCACTTCAACGGAATGTAAATGTGACACTTCCATGCTAGGAAATAGCGTTTGCAGATTTCTGCGTATCGCAGCAATTGTGTTCTAATGCTTCTTAAAACGAGATGTCGCATTTCATTTCTATGTTTAGTGATAAGATATTATATTCATTTTGGAGTGTTATGTATACCACGTATTCACTTCAAAAGAATGTAAATGCGACACTTCCTTGCTAGGAAATATTGTTTGCAGATGTCTACGTATCGTAGCAATAGAGTTCTAATGCTTCTTAAAACGTGATGTCGCATTTCATTTCTATGTATCGTGATAAGATATAATATTCATTTTGGAGTGTTATGTATACCTCGTATTCACTTCAAAAGAATGTAAATGTGACACTTCCATTCTAGGAAATAGCGTTTGCAGATGTCTACGGATCGAAGCAATTGAGTTCTAATGCTTCCTAAAACGCGATATCGCATCTCACTTCTATGTTTCATGATAGGATATAATATTAATTGCGAAGTGTCATGTATATCTCGTATTCACTTCAAAAGATTGTAAATGCGACACTTCCATGCTAGGATATAGCCTTTGCAGATGTCAACGTATCGTAGCAATAGAGTTCTAATGCTTCTTAAAACGAGATGTCGCATTTCATTTCTATGTTTAGTGATAAGTTATAATATTCATTTTGGAGTGTTATGAATACCTCGTATTCACTTCAAAAGAATCTAAATGCGACACTTCCTTGCTAGGAAATATTGTTTGCAGATGTCTACATATCGTAGCAATAGAGTTCTAATGCTTCTTAAAACGTGATGTCGCATTTCATTACTATGTTTCGTGATAGGATATAATATTCATTTTGGAGTGTTATGTATACCTCGTATTCACTTCAAAGGAATGTAAATGCGACACTTCCTTGCTAGGAAATATTGTTTGCAGATGTTTACGTATCGTAGCAATAGACATCTAATGCTTCTTAAAACGCGATATCGCATCTCACATCTATGTTTCATGATAAGGTATAATATTCATTGCGATGTGTCATGTATACCTCGTATTCAATTCAAAGAATGTAAATGCTACACTTAAATGCTAGGAAATAGCGTTTGCAGATGTCTACGTTTCGTAGCATTAGATTTCTAATGCTTCCTAAAACGCGATATCGCATCTCACTTCTATGTTTCATGATAAGATATAATATTCATTGCGGAGTATCATGTATACCTCGTATTCACTTCAAAAGAGTGTAAATGCGACACTTCCATGCTAGGAAATAGCGTTTGCAGATGTCTACGTATCGTAGCAATAGAGTTCTAATGATTCTTAAAATGAGATGTCGCATTTCATTTCTATGTTTCGTGATATGATACAATATTCATTTTGGAGTGTTATGTATACCTCGTACTCACTTCAAAAGAATGTAAATGCGAAACTTCCTTGCTAGGAAATATTGTTTGCAGATGTCTACGTATCGTAGCAATAGATTTCTAATGCTTTTTAAAACGTGATGTCGCATTTCATTTCTATGTTTCGTGATAAGATATAATATTCTTTGCGAAGTGTCATGTATATCTCGTATTCACTTCAAAAGAATGTAAATGCGACACTTCCAGGCTAGGAAATAGCGTTTGCAGATGTCTACGTATCGTAGCAATAGAGTTCTAATGCTTCTTAAAACGACATGTCGCATTTCATTTCTATGTTTCGTGATAAGATATAATATTCATTTTGGAGTGTTATGTATACCTCGTATTCACTTCAAAGGAATGTAAATGCGACACTTCCTTGCTAGGAAATATTGTTTGCAGATGTTTACGTACCGTAGCAATAGACTTCTAATGCTTCCTAAAACGCGATATCGCATCTCACTTCTATGTTTCATGATAAGATATAATATTCACTGCGAAGTGTCATGTATACCTCGTACTCGCTACAAAAGAATGTAAATGCGACACTTCCATGCTAGGATATAGCGTTTGCAGATGTCTACGTATCGTAGCAATAGAGTTCTAATGCTTCTTAAAACACGAAATCGCATCTCACTTCTATGTTTCATGATAAGATATAATATTCATTGCGAAGTGTCATGAATACCTCGTATTCACTTCAAAAGAATGTAAGTGCGACACCTACGTGCTAGGAAATAGCGTTTACAGATGTCTACGAATCGTAGCATTAGAGTTCTAATGCTTCCTAAAACGCGATATCGCATCTCACTTCTATGTTTCATGATAAGATATAATATTCATTGCGAAGTGTCATGTATACCTCGTATTCACTTCAAAAGAATGTAAGTGCGACACGTACATGCTAGGAAATAGCGTTTGCAGATGTCTACGTACCGTAGCAATAGAGCTCTAATGCATCCTAAAACGCGATATCGCATCTCACTTCTATGTTTCATGATAAGATATAATATTCACTGCGAAGTGCCATGTATACCTCGTACTCACTTCAAAAGAATGTGAATGCGACACTTCCATGCTAGGAAATAGCGTTTGCAGATGTCTACGTATCGTAGCAATAGAGTTCTTGTGCTTCTTAAAACGAGATGTCGCATTTCATTTCTATGTTTCGTGATAAGGTATAATATTCATTGTAGAGTGTTATGTATACCTCGTATTCACTTCAATAGAATGTAAATGCGACACTTCCATGCTAGGAAATGGCGTTTGCAGATGTCTACGGATCGTAGCAATAGAGTTCTAATGCTTCCTAAAACGCGATATCGCATCTCACTTCTATGATTCATGATAGGATATAATATTCATTGCGAAGTGTCATGTATATCTCGTATACACTTTAAAGGAATGTAAACGCCACACTTCCATGCTAGGAAATAGCGGTTGCAGATGTTTACGTATCGTAGCAATAGAGTTCTAATGCTTCTTAAAACGCGATATCGCGTCTCACTTCTATGTTTCATGATAAGATATAATATTCATTGCGAAGTGTCATGTATACCTCGTATTCACTTCAAAGGTATGTAAATGCGACACTTCCATGCTAGGAAATCGCATTTGTGGATGTCTACGTATCGTAGTAATAGAGTTCTAATGCTTCTTAAAACGAGATGTCGCATTTCATTTCTATGTTTCATGATAAGGTATAACATTCATTGCGGAGTATCATGTATACCTCGTTTTCAATTCAAAAGAATGTAAATGCGACACTTCCTTGCTAGGAAATATTGTTTGCAGATGTCTGCATATCACAGCAATAAAGTGCTAATGCTTCTTAAAACGAGATGTCGTATTTCATTTCTATGTTTCGTAATAAGATATAATATTCATTGTGTAATGTTATATATACCTCGTATTCACTTCAATGGAATGTAAGTGCGACACTTCCGTGCTAGGAAATAGCGTTTGCAGATGTCTACGTATCGTAGCAATAGAGTTCTAATGCTTCCTAAAACGCGATATCGCATCTCACTTCTATGTTTCATGATAAGATATAATATTCATTTTGGAGTGTTATGTATACCCCGTATTCACTTCAAAAGAATGTAAATGCGACACTTCCTTGCTAGGAAATAGCGTTTGCAGATTTCTACGTATCGTAGCAATAGAGATCTAATGCTTCTCAAAACGCGATATCGCATCTCATTCCTATGTTTCATGATAAGATATAATATTCATTGCGAAGTGTCATGTATACCTCGCATTCACTTCAAAGGTATGTAAATGCGACACTTCCATGCTAGGAAATCGCATTTGCGGATGCCTACGTATCGTAGTAATAGAGTTCTAATGCTTCTTAAAACGAGATGTCGCATTTCATTCCTATGTTTCATGATAAGGTATAACATTCATTGCGGAGTATCATGTATACCTCGTTTTCAATTCAAAAGAATGTAAATGCGACACTTCCATGCTAGGAAATAGCGTTTGCAGATGTCTACGTATCGTAGCAATAGAGTTCTAATGCTTCCTAAAACGCGATATCGCATCCCACTTCTATGTTTCATGGTAAGATATAATATTCATTGCGAAGTGTCATGTATACCTCGTACTCACTTCAAAGGAATGAAAATGCGACACTTCCATGCTAGGAAATAGCGTTTGCAGATGTCTACGTATCGTAGCAATAGAGTTCTAATGCTTCTTAAAACGAGATGTCGCATCTCACTTCTATGTTGCATGATAAGATATAATATTCATTGGGACATGTCATGCATACCTCGTATTCACTTCAAACGAATGTAAATGCGACACTTCCTTGCTAGGAAATAGCGTTTGCAGAAGTCTACGTATCGTAGCAATAGAGTTCTATTGCTTCTTAAAACGCGATATCGCATCTCACTTCTATGTTTCATGATAAGATATAATATTCATTGGGACGTGTCATGCATACCTCGTATTCACTTCAAACGAATGTAAATGCGACACTTTCATGCTAGGAAATAGCGTTTGCAGATGTCTACGTATCGTAGCAATAGAGTTCTAGTGCTTCTTAAAACGCGATATCGCATCTGACATCTATATTTCATGACAAGATATAATATTCGTTGCGAAGTGTCATGTATACCTCGATTTCACATCACAAGTATGTAAATGCAACACTTCCATGCTAGGAAATAATGTTTGCAGATGTCAACGTATCGTAGCAATAGAGTTCTTATGCTTCTTAAAACGCGATATCGCGTCTCACTTCTGTGTTTCATGATAAGATATAATATTCATTGCGAAGTGACATGAATATCTCGTATTCACTTCAAAGGATTGTAAACGTGACACTTCCATGCTAGGAAATAGTGGTTGCAGATGATTACGTATCGTAGCAATAGAGTTCTAATTCTTCTTAAAACGAGATGTCGCATTTCATTTCTATGTTTCGTGATAAGATATAATATTCATTTTGGAGTGTTATGTATACCTCGTATTCACTTCAAAAGAATGTAAATGCGACACTTCCATGCTAGGAAATAGGGTTTGCAGATGTCTACGTATATTAGCAATAGAGTTCTAATGTTTCTCAAAACGCGATATAGCACCTCATTCCTATGTTTCATGATAAGATACAATATTCTTTGCGAAGTGTCATGTATATATCGTTTTCACGTCAAGAGAATGTAAATGCGACACTTCCTTGCTAGGAAATATTGTTCGCAGATGTCTACATATCACAGCAATAAAGTGCTAATGCTTCTTAAAACGAGATGTCGTATTTCATTTCTATGTTTCGTAATAAGATATAATATTCATTGTGTAATGTTATGTATACCTCGTATTCACTTCAATGGAATGTAAGTGCGACACTTCCATGCTAGGAAATAGCGTTTGCAGATGTCTACGTATCGTAGCAATAGAGTTCTAATGCTTCCTAGAACGCGATATCGCATCTCACTTCTATGCTTCATGATAAGATATAATATTCATTTTGGAGTGTTATGTATACCCCGTATTCACTTCAAAAGAATGTAAATGCGACACTTCCTTTCTAGGAAATAGCGTTTGCAGATTTCTACGTACCGTAGCAATAGAGATCTAATGCTTCTCAAAACGCGATATCGCATCTCATTCCTATGTTTCATGATAAGATATAATATTCATTGCGAAGTGTCATGTATACCTCGTATTCACTTCAAAGGTATGTAAATGCGACACTTCCATGCTAGGAAATCGCATTTGTGGATGTCTACGTATCGTAGTAATAGAGTTCTAATGCTTCTTAAAACGAGATGTCGCATTTCATTTCTATGTTTCATGATAAGGTATAACATTCATTGCGGAGTATCATGTGTACCTCGTTTTCAATTCAAAAGAATGTAAATGCGACACTTCCTTGCTAGGAAATATTGTTTGCAGATGTCTACGTATCGTAGCAATAGAGTTCTAGTGCTTCTTAAAACGCGATATCGCATCTCACTTCTATGTTTCATGATAAGATATAATATTCATTGGGACGTGTCATGCATACCTCGTATTCACTTCAAACGAATGTAAATGCGACACTTTCATGCTAGGAAATAGCGTTTGCAGATGTCTACGTATCGTAGCAATAGAGTTCTAATGCTTCCTAAAACGCGATATCGCATCTCACTTCTATGTTTCATGGTAAGATATAATATTCATTGCTTAGTGTCATGTATACCTCGTACTCACTTCAAAGGAATGAAAATGCGACACTTCCATGCTAGGAAATAGCGTTTGCAGATGTCTAGGTATCGTAGCAATAGAGTTCTAATGCTTCTTAAAACGAGATGTCGCATCTCACTTCTATGTTTCATGATAAGATATAATATTCATTACGAAGTGTCATGTATATCTCGAATTCACTTCAAAAGAATGTAAATGCGACACTCCGTTGCTAGGAAATAGCGTTTCCATATGTCTATGTGTCGAAGCAGTAGAGATCTATTGCTTCTTAAAACGTGATATCGCATCCCATTTCTATGTTTCATGATAAGATATAATATTCATTGCGAAGTGTTATGTATTCCTCGTCTGCACTTCAAATAAATGTAAATGCGCCACTTCCTTTCTAGGAAATAGCGATTCCAGATGTCTACGTATCGAAGCAATAGGGTTCCAATGCTTCCTAATTAGCGATATCGCATCCCGTTTCTATGTTTCATGATAAGATATAATATTCATTGCGAAGTGTCGTGTATATCTCGTATTCACTTCAGAAGAATGTAAAAGCGGTACTTCCTTGCTAGGATGTAGCGCTTGCAGATGTCTACCTATCGAAGCAATAGTGTTCTAATGCTTCTCATAACGCGATATCGCAACTCATTCCTTTGTTTCATGATAAGAAATAATATTCATTCCGATGTGTCATGTATTTCTCGTATTCACTTCAAATGAATGTAAATGCGAAACTTCCATGCTAGGAAATAGCGTTTGCAGATGTCTACGTATCGTAGCAATAGAGTTTTAATGCTTCTTAAAATGCCATATCGCATCTCACTTCTATGTTTCATGATAAGATATAGTACTCATTGCGAAGTGTCATGTATACGTCGATTTCACTTCACAAGAATGTAAATGCAACTCTTCCATGCTAGGAAATAGTGTTTGCAGATGTCTACGTATCGTAGCAATAGAGTTCTTATGCTTCTTAAAACGCGATATCGCGTCTCACTTCTATGTTTCATGATAAGATATAATATTCATTGCGAAGTATCATGTATACCTCGATTTCACTTCAATAGAATGTAAATGCGACACTTCCTTGCTAGGAAATAGCGTTTGCAGATTTCTACGTATCGTAGCAATAGAGTTCTAATGCTTCCTAAAACGCGATATCGCATCTCACTTCTATGTTTCATGGTAACATATAATATTCATTGCTTAGTGTCATGTATACCTCGTACTCACTTCAAAGGAATGAAAATGCGACACTTCCATGCTAGGAAATAGCGTTTGCAGATGTCTAGGTATCGTAGCAATAGAGTTCTAATGCTTCTTAAAACACGAAATCGCATCTCACTTCTATGTTTCATGATAAGATATAATATTCATTGCGAAGTGTCATGAATACCTCGTATTCACTTCAAAAGAATGTAAGTGCGACACCTACGTGCTAGGAAATAGCGTTTACAGATGTCTACGAATCGTAGCATTAGAGTTCTAATGCTTCCTAAAACGCGATATCGCATCTCACTTCTATGTTTCATGATAAGATATAATATTCATTGCGAAGTGTCATGTATACCTCGTATTCACTTCAAAAGAATGTAAGTGCGACACGTACATGCTAGGAAATAGCGTTTGCAGATTACTACGTACCGTAGCAATAGAGCTCTAATGCATCCTAAAACGCGATATCGCATCTCACTTCTATGTTTCATGATAAGATATAATATTCACTGCGAAGTGCCATGTATACCTCGTACTCACTTCAAAAGAATGTGAATGCGACACTTCCATGCTAGGAAATAGCGTTTGCAGATGTCTACGTATCGTAGCAATAGAGTTCTTGTGCTTCTTAAAACGAGATGTCGCATTTCATTTCTATGTTTCGTGATAAGGTATAATATTCATTGTAGAGTGTTATGTATACCTCGTATTCACTTCAATAGAATGTAAATGCGACACTTCCATGCTAGGAAATGGCGTTTGCAGATGTCTACGGATCGTAGCAATAGAGTTCTAATGCTTCCTAAAACGCGATATCGCATCTCACTTCTATGTTTCATGATAGGATATAATATTCATTGCGAAGTGTCATGTATATCTCGTATACACTTTAAAGGAATGTAAACGCGACACTTCCATGCTAGGAAACAGCGGTTGCAGATGTTTACGTATCGTAGCAATAGAGTTCTAATGCTTCTTAAAACGCGATATCGCGTCTCACTTCTATGTTTCATGATAAGATATAATATTCATTGCGAAGTGTCATGTATACCTCGTATTCACTTCAAAGGTATGTAAATGCGACACTTCCATGCTAGGAAATCGCATTTGTGGATGTCTACGTATCGTAGTAATAGAGTTCTAATGCTTCTTAAAACGAGATGTCGCATTTCATTTCTATGTTTCATGATAAGGTATAACATTCATTGCGGAGTATCATGTATACCTCGTTTTCAATTCAAAAGAATGTAAATGCGACACTTCCTTGCTAGGAAATATTGTTTGCAGATGTCTGCATATCACAGCAATAAAGTGCTAATGCTTCTTAAAACGAGATGTCGTATTTCATTTCTATGTTTCGTAATAAGATATAATATTCATTGTGTAATGTTATATATACCTCGTATTCACTTCAATGGAATGTAAGTGCGACACTTCCATGCTAGGAAATAGCGTTTGCAGATGTCTACGTATCGTAGCAATAGAGTTCTAATGCTTCCTAAAACGCGATATCGCATCTCACTTCTATGTTTCATGATAAGATATAATATTCATTTTGGAGTGTTATGTATACCCCGTATTCACTTCAAAAGAATGTAAATGCGACACTTCCTTGCTAGGAAATAGCGTTTGCAGATTTCTACGTATCGTAGCAATAGAGATCTAATGCTTCTCAAAACGCGATATCGCATCTCATTCCTATGTTTCATGATAAGATATAATATTCATTGCGAAGTGTCATGTATACCTCGCATTCACTTCAAAGGTATGTAAATGCGACACTTCCATGCTAGGAAATCGCATTTGTGGATGCCTACGTATCGTAGTAATAGAGTTCTAATGCTTCTTAAAACGAGATGTCGCATTTCATTCCTATGTTTCATGATAAGGTATAACATTCATTGCGGAGTATCATGTATACCTCGTTTTCAATTCAAAAGAATGTAAATGCGACACTTCCATGCTAGGAAATAGCGTTTGCAGATGTCTACGTATCGTAGCAATAGAGTTCTAATGCTTCCTAAAACGCGATATCGCATTCCACTTCTATGTTTCATGGTAAGATATAATATTCATTGCGAAGTGTCATGTATACCTCGTACTCACTTCAAAGGAATGAAAATGCGACACTTCCATGCTAGGAAATAGCGTTTGCAGATGTCTACGTATCGTAGCAATAGAGTTCTAATGCTTCTTAAAACGAGATGTCGCATCTCACTTCTATGTTGCATGATAAGATATAATATTCATTGGGACATGTCATGCATACCTCGTATTCACTTCAAACGAATGTAAATGCGACACTTCCTTGCTAGGAAATAGCGTTTGCAGAAGTCTACGTATCGTAGCAATAGAGTTCTAATGCTTCTTAAAACGCGATATCGCATCTCACTTCTATGTTTCATGATAAGATATAATATTCATTGGGACGTGTCATGCATACCTCGTATTCACTTCAAACGAATGTAAATGCGACACTTTCATGCTAGGAAATAGCGTTTGCAGATGTCTACGTATCGTAGCAATAGAGTTCTAGTGCTTCTTAAATCGCGATATCGCATCTGACATCTATATTTCATGACAAGATATAATATTCGTTGCGAAGTGTCATGTATACCTCGATTTCACATCACAAGTATGTAAATGCAACACTTCCATGCTAGGAAATAATGTTTGCAGATGTCAACGTATCGTAGCAATAGAGTTCTTATGCTTCTTAAAACGCGATATCGCGTCTCACTTCTGTGTTTCATGATAAGATATAATATTCATTGCGAAGTGACATGAATATCTCGTATTCACTTCAAAGGATTGTAAACGTGACACTTCCATGCTAGGAAATAGTGGTTGCAGATGATTACGTATCGTAGCAATAGAGTTCTAATTCTTCTTAAAACGAGATGTCGCATTTCATTTCTATGTTTCGTGATAAGATATAATATTCATTTTGGAGTGTTATGTATACCTCGTATTCACTTCAAAAGAATGTAAATGCGACACTTCCATGCTAGGAAATAGGGTTTGCAGATGTCTACGTACCGTAGCAATAGAGATCTAATGCTTCTCAAAACGCGATATCGCATCTCATTCCTATGTTTCATGATAAGATATAATATTCATTGCGAAGTGTCATGTATACCTCGTATTCACTTCAAAGGTATGTAAATGCGACACTTCCATGCTAGGAAATCGCATTTGTGGATGTCTACGTATCGTAGTAATAGAGTTCTAATGCTTCTTAAAACGAGATGTCGCATTTCATTTCTATGTTTCATGATAAGGTATAACATTCATTGCGGAGTATCATGTATACCTCGTTTTCAATTCAAAAGAATGTAAATGCGACACTTCCTTGCTAGGAAATATTGTTTGCAGATGTCTACGTATCGTAGCAATAGAGTTCTAGTGCTTCTTAAAACGCGATATCGCATCTCACTTCTATGTTTCATGATAAGATATAATATTCATTGTGAAGTGTCATGTATACCTTGTATTCACGTCAAAAGAATGTAAATGCGACACTTCCATGCTAGGAAATAGCGTTTGCAAATGTCTACGTATCGTAGCAATAGAGTTCTAATGCTTCCTAAAACGCGATATCGCATCTCACTTCTATGTTTCATGGTAAGATATAATATTCATTGCTTAGTGTCATGTATACCTCGTACTCACTTCAAAGGAATGAAAATGCGACACTTCCATGCTAGGAAATAGCGTTTGCAGATGTCTAGGTATCGTAGCAATAGAGTTCTAATGCTTCTTAAAACGAGATGTCGCATCTCACTTCTATGTTTCATGATAAGATATAATATTCATTACGAAGTGTCATGTATATCTCGTATTCACTTCAAAATAATGTAAATGCGACACTCCGTTGCTAGGAAATAGCGTTTCCATATGTCTATGTGTCGAAGCAGTAGAGATCTATTGCTTCTTAAAACGTGATATCGCATCCCATTTCTATGTTTCATGATAAGATATAATATTCATTGCGAAGTGTTATGTATTCCTCGTCTGCACTTCAAATAAATGTAAATGCGCCACTTCCTTTCTAGGAAATAGCGATTCCAGATGTCTACGTATCGAAGCAATAGGGTTCCAATGCTTCCTAATTAGCGATATCGCATCCCGTTCCTATGTTTCATGATAAGATATAATATTCATTGCGAAGTGTCGTGTATATCTCGTATTCACTTCAGAAGAATGTAAAAGCGGTACTTCCTTGCTAGGATGTAGCGCTTGCAGATGTCTACGTATCGTAGCAATAGAGTTCTAGTGCTTCTTAAAACGCGATATCGCATCTCACTTCTATGTTACATGATAAGATATAATATTCATTGCGAAGTGTCATGTATACCTCGATTTCACATCACAAGTATGTAAATGCAACACTTCCATGCTAGGAAATAATGTTTGCAGATGTCAACGTATCGTAGCAATAGAGTTCTTACGCTTCTTAAAACGCGATATCGCGTCTCACTTCTATGTTTCATGATAAGATATAATATTCATTGCGAAGTGACATGAATATCTCGTATTCACTTCAAAGGATTGTAAACGTGACACTTCCATGCTAGGAAATAGTGGTTGCAGATGATTACGTATCGTAGCAAAAGAGTTCTAATGCTTCTTAAAACGAGATGTCGCATTTCATTTCTATGTTTCGTGATAAGATATAATATTCATTTTGGAGTGTTATGTATACCTCGTATTCACTTCAAAAGAATGTAAATGCGACACTTCCATGCTAGGAAATAGCGTTTGCAGATGTCTACGTATATTAGCAATAGAGTTCTAATGTTTCTCAAAACGCGATATTGCACCTCATTCCTATGTTTCATGATAAGATACAATATTCTTTGCGAAGTGTCATGTATATATCGTATTCACGTCAAAAGAATGTAAATGCGACACTTCCTTGCTAGGAAATATTGTTCGCAGATGTCTACATATCACAGCAATAAAGTGCTAATGCTTCTTAAAACGAGATGTCGTATTTCATTTCTATGTTTCGTAATAAGATATAATATTCATTGTGTAATGTTATGTATACCTCGTATTCACTTCAATGGAATGTAAGTGCGACACTTCCATGCTAGGAAATAGCGTTTGCAGATGTTTACGTATCGTAGCAATAGAGTTCTAATGCTTCCTAGAACGCGATATCGCATCTCACTTCTATGCTTCATGATAAGATATAATATTCATTTTGGAGTGTTATGTATACCCCGTATTCACTTCAAAAGAATGTAAATGCGACACTTCCTTTCTAGGAAATAGCGTTTGCAGATTTCTACGTACCGTAGCAATAGAGATCTAATGCTTCTCAAAACGCGATATCGCATCTCATTCCTATGTTTCATGATAAGATATAATATTCATTGCGAAGAGTCATGTATACCTCGTATTCACTTCAAAGGTATGTAAATGCGACACTTCCATGCTAGGAAATCGCATTTGTGGATGTCTACGTATCGTAGTAATAGAGTTCTAATGCTTCCTAAAACGCGATATCGCATCTCACTTCTATGTTTCATGGTAAGATATAATATTCATTGCTTAGTGTCATGTATACCTCGTACTCACTTCAAAGGAATGAAAATGCGACACTTCCATGCTAGGAAATAGCGTTTGCAGATGTCTAGGTACCGTAGCAATAGAGTTCTAATGCTTCTTAAAACGAGATGTCGCATCTCACTTCTATGTTTCATGATAAGATATAATATTCATTACGAAGTGTCATGTATATCTCGTATTCACTTCAAAAGAATGTAAATGCGACACTCCGTTGCTAGGAAATAGCGTTTCCATATGTCTATGTGTCGAAGCAGTAGAGATCTATTGCTTCTTAAAACGTGATATCGCATCCCATTTCTATGTTTCATGATAAGATATAATATTCAGTGCGAAGTGTTATGTATTCCTCGTCTGCACTTCAAATAAATGTAAATGCGCCACTTCCTTTCTAAGAAATAGCGATTCCAGATGTCTACGTATCGAAGCAATAGGGTTCCAATGCTTCCTAATTAGCGATATCGCATCCCGTTTCTATGTTTCATGATAAGATATAATATTCATTGCGAAGTATCATGTATACCTCGATTTCACTTCAATAGAATGTAAATGCGACACTTCCTTGCTAGGAAATAGCGTTTGCAGATTTCTACGTATCGTAGCAATAGAGATCCAATGCTTCTCAAAACGCGATATCGCATCTCATTCCTATGTTTCATGATAAGATATAATATTCATTGCGAAGTGTCATGTATACCTCGCATTCACTTCAAAGGTATGTAAATGCGACACTTCCATGCTAGGAAATCGCATTTGTGGATGCCTACGTATCGTAGTAATAGAGTTCTAATGCTTCTTAAAACGAGATGTCGCATTTCATTTCTATGTTTCATGATAAGGTATAACATTCATTGCGGAGTATCATGTATACCTCGTTTTCAATTCAAAAGAATGTAAATGCGACACTTCCATGCTAGGAAATAGCGTTTGCAGATGTCTACGTATCGTAGCAATAGAGTTCTAATGCTTCCTAAAACGCGATATCGCATCCCACTTCTATGTTTCATGGTAAGATATAATATTCATTGCGAAGTGTCATGTATACCTCGTACTCACTTCAAAGGAATGAAAATGCGACACTTCCATGCTAGGAAAAAGCGTTTGCAGATGTCTACGTATCGTAGCAATAGAGTTCTAATGCTTCTTAAAACGAGATGTCGCATGTCACTTCTATGTTGCATGATAAGATATAATATTCATTGGGACGTGTCATGCATACCTCGTATTCACTTCAAACGAATGTAAATGCGACACTTCCTTGCTAGGAAATAGCGTTTGCAGAAGTCTACGTATCGTAGCAATAGAGTTCTAATGCTTCTTAAAACGCGATATCGCATCTCACTTCTATGTTTCATGATAAGATATAATATTCTTTGGGACGTGTCATGCATACCTCGTATTCACTTCAAACGAATGTAAATGCGACACTTTCATGCTAGGAAATAGCGTTTGCAGATGTCTACGTATCGTAGCAATAGAGTTCTAGTGCTTCTTAAAACGCGATATCGCATCTCACTTCTATGTTTCATGATAAGATATAATATTCATTGCGAAGTGTCATGTATACCTCGATTTCACATCACAAGTATGTAAATGCAACACTTCCATGCTAGGAAATAATGTTTGCAGATGTCAACGTATCGTAGCAATAGAGTTCTTACGCTTCTTAAAACGCGATATCGCGTCTCACTTCTATGTTTCATGATAAGATATGATATTCATTGCGAAGTGACATGAATATCTCGTATTCACTTCAAAGGATTGTAAACGTGACACTTCCATGCTAGGAAATAGTGGTTGCAGATGATTACGTATCGTAGCAATAGAGTTCTAATGCTTCTTAAATCGAGATGTCGCATTTCATTTCTATGTTTCGTGATAAGATATAATATTCATTTTGGAGTGTTATGTATACCTCGTATTCACTTCAAAAGAATGTAAATGCGACACTTCCATGCTGGGAAATAGCGTTTGCAGATGTCTACGTATATTAGCAATAGAGTTCTAATGTTTCTCAAAATGCGATATTGCACCTCATTCCTATGTTTCATGATAAGATACAATATTCTTTGCGAAGTGTCATGTATATATCGTATTCACGTCAAAAGAATGTAAATGCGACACTTCCTTGCTAGGAAATATTGTTCGCAGATGTCTACATATCACAGCAATAAAGTGCTAATGCTTCTTAAAACGAGATGTCGTATTTCATTTCTATGTTTCGTAATAAGATATAATATTCATTGTGTAATGTTATGTATACCTCGTATTCACTTCAATGGAATGTAAGTGCGACACTTCCATGCTAGGAAATAGCGTTTGCAGATGTCTACGTATCGTAGCAATAGAGTTCTAATGCTTCCTAAAACGCGATATCGCATCTCACTTCTATGTTTCATGATAAGATATAATATTCATTACGAAGTGTCATGTATATCTCGTATTCACTTCAAAAGAATGTAAATGCGACACTCCGTTGCTAGGAAATAGCGTTTCCATATGTCTATGTGTCGAAGCAGTAGAGATCTATTGCTTCTTAAAACGTGATATCGCATCCCATTTCTATGTTTCATGATAAGATATAATATTCATTGCGAAGTGTTATGTATTCCTCGTCTGCACTTCAAATAAATGTAAATGCGCCACTTCCTTTCTAAGAAATAGCGATTCCAGATGTCTACGTATCGAAGCAATAGGGTTCCAATGCTTCCTAATTTGCGATATCGCATCCCGTTTCTATGTTTCATGATAAGATATAATATTCATTGCGAAGTGTCGTGTATATCTCGTATTCACTTCAGAAGAATGTAAAAGCGGTACTTCCTTGCTAGGATGTAGCGCTTGCAGATGTCTACCAATCGAAGCAATAGTGTTCTAATGCTTCTCATAACGCGATATCGCAACTCATTCCTTTGTTTCATGATAAGAAATAATATTCATTCCGATGTGTCATGTATTTCTCGTATTCACTTCAAATGAATGTAAATGCGAAACTTCCATGCTAGGAAATAGCGTTTGCAGATGTCTACGTATCGTAGCAATAGAGTTTTAATGCTTCCTAAAATGCCATATCGCATCTCACTTCTATGTTTCATGATAAGATATAATACTCATTGCGAAGTGTCATGTATACGTCGATTTCACTTCACAAGAATGTAAATGCAACTCTTCCATGCTAGGAAGTAGTGTTTGCAGATGTCTACGTATCGTAGCAATAGAGTTCTTATGCTTCTTAAAACGCGATATCGCGTCTCACTTCTATGTTTCATGATAAGATATAATATTCATTGCGAAGTATCATGTATACCTCGATTTCACTTCAATAGAATGTAAATGCGACACTTCCTTGCTAGGAAATAGCGTTTGCAGATTTCTACGTATCGTAGCAATAGAGATCTAATGCTTCTCAAAACGCGATATCGCATCTCATTCCTATGTTTCATGATAAGATATAATATTCATTGCGAAGTGTCATGTATACCTCGCATTCACTTCAAAGGTATGTAAATGCGACACTTCCATGCTAGGCAATCGCATTTGTGGATGCCTACGTATCGTAGTAATAGAGTTCTAATGCTTCTTAAAACGAGATGTCGCATTTCATTTCTATGTTTCATGATAAGGTATAACATTCATTGCGGAGTATCATGTATACCTCGTTTTCAATTCAAAAGAATGTAAATGCGACACTTCCATGCTAGGAAATAGCGTTTGCAGATGTCTACGTATCGTAGCAATAGAGTTCTAATGCTTCCTAAAACGCGATATCGCATCCCACTTCTATGTTTCATGGTAAGATATAATATTCATTGCGAAATGTCATGTATACCTCGTACTCACTTCAAAGGAATGAAAATGCGACACTTCCATGCTAGGAAATAGCGTTTGCAGATGTCTACGTATCGTAGCAATAGAGTTCTAATGCTTCTTAAAACGAGATATCGCATGTCACTTCTATGTTGCATGATAAGATATAATATTCATTGGGACGTGTCATGCATACCTCGTATTCACTTCAAACGAATGTAAATGCGACACTTCCTTGCTAGGAAATAGCGTTTGCAGAAGTCTACGTATCGTAGCAATAGAGTTCTAATGCTTCTTAAAACGCGATATCGCATCTCACTTCTATGTTTCATGATAAGATATAATATTCTTTGGGACGTGTCATGCATACCTCGTATTCACTTCAAACGAATGTAAATGCGACACTTTCATGCTAGGAAATAGCGTTTGCAGATGTCTACGTATCGTAGCAATAGAGTTCTAGTGCTTCTTAAAACGCGATATCGCATCTCACTTCTATGTTTCATGATAAGATATAATATTCATTGCGAAGTGTCATGTATACCTCGATTTCACATCACAAGTATGTAAATGCAACACTTCCATGCTAGGAAATAATGTTTGCAGATGTCAACGTATCGTAGCAATAGAGTTCTTACGCTTCTTAAAACGCGATATCGCGTCTCACTTCTATGATTCATGATAAGATATGATATTCATTGCGAAGTGACATGAATATCTCGTATTCACTTCAAAGGATTGTAAACGTGACACTTCCATGCTAGGAAATAGTGGTTGCAGATGATTACGTATCGTAGCAATAGAGTTCTAATGCTTCTTAAATCGAGATGTCGCATTTCATTTCTATGTTTCGTGATAAGATATAATATTCATTTTGGAGTGTTATGTATACCTCGTATTCACTTCAAAAGAATGTAAATGCGACACTTCCATGCTAGGAAATAGCGTTTGCAGATGTCTACGTGTATTAGCAATAGAGTTCTAATGTTTCTCAAAATGCGATATTGCACCTCATTCCTATGTTTCATGATAAGATACAATATTCTTTGCGAAGTGTTATGTATATATCGTATTCACGTCAAAAGAATGTAAATGCGACACTTCCTTGCTAGGAAATATTGTTCGCAGATGTCTACATATCACAGCAATAAAGTGCTAATGCTTCTTAAAACGAGATGTCGTATTTCATTTCTATGTTTCGTAATAAGATATAATATTCATTGTGTAATGTTATGTATACCTCGTATTCACTTCAATGGAATGTAAGTGCGACACTTCCATGCTAGGAAATAGCGTTTGCAGATGTCTACGTATCGTAGCAATAGAGTTCTAATGCTTCCTAAAACGCGATATCGCATCTCACTTCTATGTTTCATGATAAGATATAATATTCATTTTGGAGTGTTATGTATACCCCGCATTCACTTCAAAAGAATGTAAATGCGACACTTCCTTGCTAGGAAATAGCGTTTGCAGATTTCTACGTATCGTAGCAATAGAGATCTAATGCTTCTCAAAACGCGATATCGCATCTCATTCCTATGTTTCATGATAAGATATAATATTCATTGCGAAGTGTCATGTATACCTCGCATGCACTTCAAAGGTATGTAAATGCGACACTTCCATGCTAGGAAATCGCATTTGTGGATGCCTACGTATCGTAGTAATAGAGTTCTAATGCTTCTTAAAACGAGATGTCGCATTTCATTTCTATGTTTCATGATAAGGTATAACATTCATTGCGGAGTATCATGTATACCTCGTTTTCAATTCAAAAGAATGTAAATGCGACACTTCCATGCTAGGAAATAGCGTTTGCAGATGTCTACGTATCGTAGCAATAGAGTTCTAATGCTTCCTAAAACGCGATATCGCATCCCACTTCTATGTTTCATGGTAAGATATAATATTCATTGCGAAGTGTCATGTATACCTCGTACTCACTTCAAAGGAATGAAAATGCGACACTTCCATGCTAGGAAATAGCGTTTGCAGATGTCTACGTATCGTAGCAATAGAGTTCTAATGCTTCTTAAAACGAGATGTCGCATCTCACTTCTATGTTGCATGATAAGATATAATATTCATTGGGACGTGTCATGCATACCTCGTATTCACTTCAAACGAATGTAAATGCGACACTTCCTTGCTAGGAAATAGCGTTTGCAGAAGTCTACGTATCGTAGCAATAGAGTTCTAATGCTTCTTAAAACGCGATATCGCATCTCACTTCTATGTTTCATGATAAGATATAATATTCTTTGGGACGTGTCATGCATACCTCGTATTCACTTCAAACGAATGTAAATGCGACACTTTCATGCTAGGAAATAGCGTTTGCAGATGTCTACGTATCGTAGCAATAGAGTTCTGGTGCTTCTTAAAACGCGATATCGCATCTCACTTCTATGTTACATGATAAGATATAATATTCATTGCGAAGTGTCATGTATACCTCGATTTCACATCACAAGTATGTAAATGCAACACTTCCATGCTAGGAAATAATGTTTGCAGATGTCAACGTATCGTAGCAATAGAGTTCTTACGCTTCTTAAAACGCGATATCGCGTCTCACTTCTATGTTTCATGATAAGATATAATATTCATTGCGAAGTGACATGAATATCTCGTATTCACTTCAAAGGATTGTAAACGTGACACTTCCATGCTAGGAAATAGTGGTTGCAGATGATTTTACGTATCGTAGCAAAAGAGTTCTAATGCTTCTTAAAACGAGATGTCGCATTTCATTTCTATGTTTCGTGATAAGATATAATATTCATTTTGGAGTGTTATGTATACCTCGTATTCACTTCAAAAGAATGTAAATGCGACACTTCCATGCTAGGAAATAGCGTTTGCAGATGTATATTAGCAATAGAGTTCTAATGTTTCTCAAAACGCGATATTGCACCTCATTCCTATGTTTCATGATAAGATACAATATTCTTTGCGAAGCGTCATGTATATATCGTATTCACGTCAAAAGAATGTAAATGCGACACTTCCTTGCTAGGAAATATTGTTCGCAGATGTCTACATATCACAGCAATAAAGTGCTAATGCTTCTTAAAACGAGATGTCGTATTTCATTTCTATGTTTCGTAATAAGATATAATATTCATTGTGTAATGTTATGTATACCTCGTATTCACTTCAATGGAATGTAAGTGCGACACTTCCATGCTAGGAAATAGCGTTTGCAGATGTCTACGTATCGTAGCAATAGAGTTCTAATGCTTCCTAAAACGCGATATCGCATCTCACTTCTATGTTTCATGATAAGATATAATATTCACTACGAAGTGTCATGTATATCTCGTATTCACTTCAAAAGAATGTAAATGCGACACTCCGTTGCTAGGAAATAGCGTTTCCATATGTCTATGTGTCGAAGCAGTAGAGATCTATTGCTTCTTAAAACGTGATATCGCATCCCATTTCTATGTTTCATGATAAGATATAATATTCATTGCGAAGTGTTATGTATTCCTCGTCTGCACTTCAAATAAATGTAAATGCGCCACTTCCTTTCTAAGAAATAGCGATTCCAGATGTCTACGTATCGAAGCAATAGGGTTCCAATGCTTCCTAATTTGCGATATCGCATCCCGTTTCTATGTTTCATGATAAGATATAATATTCATTGCGAAGTGTCGTGTATATCTCGTATTCACTTCAGAAGAATGTAAAAGCGGTACTTCCTTGCTAGGATGTAGCGCTTGCAGATGTCTACCTATCGAAGCAATAGTGTTCTAATGCTTATCATAACGCGATATCGCAACTCATTCCTTTGTTTCATGATAAGAAATAATATTCATTCCGATGTGTCATGTATTTCTCGTATTCACTTCAAATGAATGTAAATGCGAAACTTCCATGCTAGGAAATAGCGTTTGCAGATGTCTACGTATCGTAGCAATAGAGTTTTAATGCTTCCTAAAATGCCATATCGCATCTCACTTCTATGTTTCATGATAAGATATAATACTCATTGCGAAGTGTCATGTATACGTCGATTTCACTTCACAAGAATGTAAATGCAACTCTTCCATGCTAGGAAATAGTGTTTGCAGATGTCTACGTATCGTAGCAATAGAGTTCTTATGCTTCTTAAAACGCGATATCGCGTCTCACTTCTATGTTTCATGATAAGATATAATATTCATTGCGAAGTATCATGTATACCTCGATTTCACTTCAATAGAATGTAAATGCGACACTTCCTTGCTAGGAAATAGCGTTTGCAGATTTCTACGTATCGTAGCAATAGAGATCTAATGCTTCTCAAAACGCGATATCGCATCTCATTCCTATGTTTCATGATAAGATATAATATTCATTGCGAAGTGTCATGTATACCTCGCATTCACTTCAAAGGTATGTAAATGCGACACTTCCATGCTAGGCAATCGCATTTGTGGATGCCTACGTATCGTAGTAATAGAGTTCTAATGCTTCTTAAAACGAGATGTCGCATTTCATTTCTATGTTTCATGATAAGGTATAACATTCATTGCGGAGTATCATGTATACCTCGTTTTCAATTCAAAAGAATGTAAATGCGACACTTCCATGCTAGGAAATAGCGTTTGCAGATGTCTACGTATCGTAGCAATAGAGTTCTAATGCTTCCTAAAACGCGATATCGCATCCCACTTCTATGTTTCATGGTAAGATATAATATTCATTGCGAAATGTCATGTATACCTCGTACTCACTTCAAAGGAATGAAAATGCGACACTTCCATGCTAGGAAATAGCGTTTGCAGATGTCTACGTATCGTAGCAATAGAGTTCTAATGCTTCTTAAAACGAGATGTCGCATCTCACTTCTATGTTGCATGATAAGATATAATATTCATTGGGACGTGTCATGCATACCTCGTATTCACTTCAAACGAATGTAAATGCGACACTTCCTTGCTAGGAAATAGCGTTTGCAGAAGTCTACGTATCGTAGCAATAGAGTTCTAATGCTTCTTAAAACGCGATATCGCATCTCACTTCTATGTTTCATGATAAGATATAATATTCTTTGGGACGTGTCATGCATACCTCGTATTCACTTCAAACGAATGTAAATGCGACACTTTCATGCTAGGAAATAGCGTTTGCAGATGTCTACGTATCGTAGCAATAGAGTTCTGGTGCTTCTTAAAACGCGATATCGCATCTCACTTCTATGTTACATGATAAGATATAATATTCATTGCGAAGTGTCATGTATACCTCGATTTCACATCACAAGTATGTAAATGCAACACTTCCATGCTAGGAAATAATGTTTGCAGATGTCAACGTATCGTAGCAATAGAGTTCTTACGCTTCTTAAAACGCGATATCGCGTCTCACTTCTATGTTTCATGATAAGATATAATATTCATTGCGAAGTGACATGAATATCTCGTATTCACTTCAAAGGATTGTAAACGTGACACTTCCATGCTAGGAAATAGTGGTTGCAGATGATTACGTATCGTAGCAAAAGAGTTCTAATGCTTCTTAAAACGAGATGTCGCATTTCATTTCTATGTTTCGTGATAAGATATAATATTCATTTTGGAGTGTTATGTATACCTCGTATTCACTTCAAAAGAATGTAAATGCGACACTTCCATGCTAGGAAATAGCGTTTGCAGATGTCTACGTATATTAGCAATAGAGTTCTAATGTTTCTCAAAACGCGATATTGCACCTCATTCCTATGTTTCATGATAAGATACAATATTCTTTGCGAAGCGTCATGTATATATCGTATTCACGTCAAAAGAATGTAAATGCGACACTTCCTTGCTAGGAAATATTGTTCGCAGATGTCTACATATCACAGCAATAAAGTGCTAATGCTTCTTAAAACGAGATGTCGTATTTCATTTCTATGTTTCGTAATAAGATATAATATTCATTGTGTAATGTTATGTATACCTCGTATTCACTTCAATGGAATGTAAGTGCGACACTTCCATGCTAGGAAATAGCGTTTGCAGATGTCTACGTATCGTAGCAATAGAGTTCTAATGCTTCCTAGAACGCGATATCGCATCTCACTTCTATGCTTCATGATAAGATATAATATTCATTTTGGAGTGTTATGTATACCCCGTATTCACTTCAAAAGAATGTAAATGCGACACTTCCTTTCTAGGAAATAGCGTTTGCAGATTTCTACGTACCGTAGCAATAGAGATCTAATGCTTCTCAAAACGCGATATCGCATCTCATTCCTATGTTTCATGATAAGATATAATATTCTTTGCGAAGAGTCATGTATACCTCGTATTCACTTCAAAGGTATGTAAATGCGACACTTCCATGCTAGGAAATCGCATTTGTGGATGTCTACGTATCGTAGTAATAGAGTTCTAATGCTTCCTAAAACGCGATATCGCATCTCACTTCTATGTTTCATGGTAAGATATAATATTCATTGCTTAGTGTCATGTATACCTCGTACTCACTTCAAAGGAATGAAAATGCGACACTTCCATGCTAGGAAATAGCGTTTGCAGATGTCTAGGTATCGTAGCAATAGAGTTCTAATGCTTCTTAAAACGAGATGTCGCATCTCACTTCTATGTTTCATGATAAGATATAATATTCATTACGAAGTGTCATGTATATCTCGTATTCACTTCAAAAGAATGTAAATGCGACACTCCGTTGCTAGGAAATAGCGTTTCCATATGTCTATGTGTCGAAGCAGTAGAGATCTATTGCTTCTTAAAACGTGATATCGCATCCCATTTCTATGTTTCATGATAAGATATAATATTCATTGCGAAGTGTTATGTATTCCTCGTCTGCACTTCAAATAAATGTAAATGCGCCACTTCCTTTCTAGGAAATAGCGATTCCAGATGTCTACGTATCGAAGCAATAGGGTTCCAATGCTTCCTAATTAGCGATATCGCATCCCGTTTCTATGTTTCATGATAAGATATAATATTCATTGCGAAGTGTCGTGTATATCTCGTATTCACTTCAGAAGAATGTAAAAGCGGTACTTCCTTGCTAGGATGTAGCGCTTGCAGATGTCTACCTATCGAAGCAATAGTGTTCTAATGCTTCTCATAACGCGATATCGCAACTCATTCCTTTGTTTCATGATAAGAAATAATATTCATTCCGATGTGTCATGTATTTCTCGTATTCACTTCAAATGAATGTAAATGCGAAACTTCCATGCTAGGAAATAGCGTTTGCAGATGTCTACGTATCGTAGCAATAGAGTTTTAATGCTTCTTAAAATGCCATATCGCATCTCACTTCTATGTTTCATGATAAGATATAATACTCATTGCGAAGTGTCATGTATACGTCGATTTCACTTCACAAGAATGTAAATGCAACTCTTCCATGCTAGGAAATAGTGTTTGCAGATGTCTACGTATCGTAGCAATAGAGTTCTTATGCTTCTTAAAACGCGATATCGCGTCTCACTTCTATGTTTCATGATAAGATATAATATTCATTGCGAAGTATCATGTATACCTCGATTTCACTTCAATAGAATGTAAATGCGACACTTCCTTGCTAGGAAATAGCGTTTGCAGATTACTACGTATCGTAGCAATAGAGATCTAATGCTTCTCAAAACGCGATATCGCATCTCATTCCTATGTTTCATGATAAGATGTAATATTCATTGCGAAGTGTCATGTATACCTCGTATTCACTTCAAAGGTATGTAAATGCGACACTTCCATGCTAGGAAATCGCATTTGTGGATGTCTACGGATCGTAGTAATAGAGTTCTAATGCTTCTTAAAACGAGATGACGCATTTCATTTCTATGTTTCATGATAAGGTATAACATTCATTGCGGAGTATCATGTATACCTCGTTTTCACTTCAAAAGAATGTAAATGCGACACTCCCTTGCTAGGAAATAGCGTTTGCAGATGTCTACGTATCGAAGCAATAGAGTTCTAGTGCTTCTTAAAACGAGATGTCGTATTTCATTTCTATGTTTCATGATAAGATATAATATTCATTGCGAAGCGTCAGGTATACCTCGTATTCACTTCAAAAGAATGTAAATGCGACACTCCGTTGCTAGGAAATAGCGTTTCCAGATGTCTATGTGTCGAAGCAGTAGAGATCTATTCCTTCTTAAAACGTGATATCGCATCCCATTTCTGTGTTTCATGATAAGATATAATATTCATTGCGAAGTGTTATGTATTCCTCGTCTACACTTCGAATAAATGTAAATGCGCCACTTCCTTTCTAGGAAATAACGATTCCAGATGTCTATGTATCGAAGCAATGGGGTTCTAATGCTTCCTAATTAGCGATATCGCATCCCGTTTCTATGTTTCATGATAAGATATAATATTCATTGCGAAGTGTCGTGTATACCTCGTATTCACTTCAAAAGAATGTAAATGCGACACTTCCATGCTAGGAAATAGCGTTTGCAGATGTCTACGGATCGTAGCAATAAAGTTCTAATGCTTCCTAAAACGTGATATCGCATCTCACTTCTATGTTTCATGATAAGATATAATATTCATTGCGAAGTGTCATGTATACCTCGTATTCACTTCAAAGGTATGTAAATGCGACACTTCCATGCTAGGAAATCGCATTTGTGGATGTCTACGTATCGTAGTAATAGAGTTCTAATGCTTCTTAAAACGAGATGTCGCATTTCATTTCTATGTTTCATGATAAGGTATAACATTCATTGCGGAGTATCATGTATACCTCGTATTCACTTCAAAAGAATGTAAATGCGACACTTCCTTGCTAGGAAATATTGTTTGCAGATGTCTACGTATCGTAGCAATAGAGTTCTAATGCTTCTTAAAACGTGATGTCGCATTTCATTTCTATGTATCGTGATAAGATATAATATTCATTTTGGAGTGTTATGTATACCTCGTATTCACTTCAAAAGAATGTAAATGTGACACTTCCATTCTAGGAAATAGCGTTTGCAGATTTCTACGTATCGTAGCAATAGAGATCTAATGCTTCTCAAAACGCGATATAGCAACTCATTCCTATGTATCATGATAAGATATAATATTCATTGCGAAGTGTCATGTATACCTCGTATTCACTTCAAAAGAATGTAAATGCGACACTTCCATGCTAGAAATTGCGTTTGCAGATGTCTACGGATCGTAGCAATAAAGTTCTAATGCTTCCTAAAACGCGATATCGCATCTCACTTCTATGTTTCATGATAAGATATAATATTCATTGCGAAGTGTCATGTATACCTCGTATTCACTTCAAAAGAATGTAAATGCGACACTTCCTTGCTAGGAAATATTGTTTGCAGATGTCTACGTATCGTAGCAATAGAGTTCTAATGCTTCTTAAAACGTGATGTCGCATTTCATTTCTATGTATCGTGATAAGATATAATATTCATTTTGGAGTGTTATGTATACCTCGTATTCACTTCAAAAGAATGTAAATGTGACACTTCCATTCTAGGAAATAGCGTTTGCAGATGTCTATGTATCGCAGGAATAGTGTTCTAATGCTTCTTAAAACGAGATGACGCATTTCATTTCTATGTTTCGTGAGATGGTATAATATTCATTGTAGAGTGTTATGTATACCTCGTATTCACTTCAAAAGAATGTAAATGCGACACTTCCATGCTAGGAAATAGCGTTTGCAGATGTCTACGGATCGTAGCAATAAAGTTCTAATGCTTCCTAAAACGCGATATCGCATCTCACTTCTATGTTTCATGATAGAATATAATATTCATTGCGAAGTGTCATGTATATCTCGTATTCACTTCAAAAGAATGTAAGTGCGACACTTGCATGCTAGGAAATAGCGTTTGCAGATGTCTACGTATCGTAGAAATAGAGTTCTAATGCTTCTTAAAACGCGATATCGCATCTCACATCTATGTTTCATGATAAGATATAATATTCATTGCGAAGTGTCATGTATACCTCGTATTCACTTCAAAAGAATGTAAGTGCGACACTTCCTTGCTAGGAAATAGCGTCTGCAGATGTGTACGTATCGTAGCATTAGAGTTCTAATGCTTCCTAAAACGCGATATCGCATCTCAATTCTATGTTTCATGATAAGATATAATATTCACTGCGATGTGTCATGTATACCTCGTATTCACTTCAAAAGAATGTAAATGCGACACTTCCTTGCTAGGAAATAGCGTATCCAGATGACAACGCATCGAAAGAATAGAGTTCTAATACTTCTTAAATCCAGATGTCGCATCTCACTTCTATGTTTCATGATAAGATATAATATCCATTGCAAAGTGTCATGTATACCTCGTATTCACTTCAATGGAATGTAAATGCGACATTTCCTTGCTAGGAAATAGGGTTTGCAGATGTCTAAGTATATTAGCAATAGAGTTCTAATGCTTCTCAAAACGCGATATAGCACCTCATTCCTATGTTTCATGATAAGATATAATATTCTTTGCGAAGTGTCATCTATACCTCGCATTCACTTCAAAAGAATGTAAATGCGACCCTTCCATGCTAAGGGATAGCCTTTGCAGATGCCTACGTATCGTAGCAATAGAGTTCTAATGCTTCTTAGAACGCGATATCGCATCTCACTTCTATGTTTCATGAAAAGATATAATATTCATTGTGAAGTGTCATGTATACCTCGTATTCACTATAAAAGAATGTAAATGTGACACTTCAATGATAGAAAATAGCCTTTGCAGGTGTCTCCGCGTCGAGGCAATGGGTTCCTAATTCTTCTTAAAACGCGATATCGCATCTTACTTCAATGTTTCATGATAACATATAATGTTCATTGCGAAGTGTCATGTATACCTCGTATTCACCTCAAAAGAATGTAAATGCGACACTTCCTTGCTAGGAAATAGCGTTTGCAGATGTCTTCGTATCGTAGCAATAGTGTTCTAATGCTTCTTAAATCGCGATATCACATCTCATTTCTATGTTTCGTGATAAGGTACAATATTCATTGCGAAGTGTCATGTATTCCTCGTATTCACTTCAAAATAATGTAAATAGGACACTTCCATGCAAGGAAATGGCGTTTGTAGATGTCTCCGCATCGAGGTAATATGGTCCTAATTCTTCTTAAAACGCGATATCGCATCTCACTTCTATGTTTCATGATAAGATATAATATTCATTGCGAAGTGTCATGTAAACCTCGTATTCACTTCAAGAGAATGTAAATGCGACACTTCCATGCTAGGATATAGCGTTTGCAGATGTCTACGTATCGTAGCAATAGAGTTCTAATACTTCTTAAATCCAGATGTCGCATCTCACTTCTATGTTTCATGATAAGATATAATATCCATTGCGAAGTGTCATGTATACCTCGTATTCACTTCAATGGAATGTAAATGCGACATTTCCTTGCTAGGAAATAGAGTTTGCAGATGTCTAAGTATATTAGCAATAGAGTTCTAATGCTTCTCAAAACGCGATATAGCACCTCATTCCTATGTTTCATGATAAGATATAATATTCATTGCGAAGTGTCATCTATACCTCGCATTCACTTCAAAAGGGTGTAAATGTGACACTTCCATGCTAGGAAATAGCGTCTGCAGATGTCTACGTATCGTAGCAATAGGGTTCTAATGCTTCTTAAAACGAGATGTCGCATTTCATTTCTATGTTTAGTGATAAGATATAATATTCATATTGGAGTGTTATGTATACCTCGTATTCACTTCAAAAGAATGTAAATGCGACACTTCCTTGCTAGGAAATATTGTTTGCATATGTCTACGTATCGTAGCAATAGAGTTCTAATGCATCTTAAAACGAGATGTCGCATTTCATTTGTATGTTTCGTGATATGATATAATATTCATTTTGGAGTGTTATGTATACCTCGTACTCACTTCAGAAGAATGTAAATGTGACACTTCCATGCTAGGAAATAGCGTTTGCAGATGTCTACGTATCGTAGCAATAGAGTTCTAATGCTTCTTAAAACGAGATGTCGCATTTCATTTCTATGTTTAGTGATAAGATATAATATTCATTTTGGAGTGTTATGTATACCTCGTATTCACTTCAAAAGAATGTAAATGCGACACTTCCTTGCTAGGAAATATTGTTTGCATATGTCTACGTATCGTAGCAATAGAGTTCTAATGCTTCTTAAAACGTGATGTCGCATTTCATTTGTATGTTTCGTGATAAGATATAATATTCATTTTGGAGTGTTATGTATACCTCGTATTCACTTCAAATGAATGTAAATGTGACACTTCCATGCTTGGAAATAGCGATTGCAGATGTCTACGTATCGTAGCAATAGAGTTCTAATTCAGCTCAAAACACGATATCGCAACTCATTCCTATGTTTCATGATAAGATATAATATTCATTGCGAAGTGTCATGTATACATCGTATTCCTCTCAAGAGAATGTAAATGCGACACTTCCTTTCTAGGAAATTACGTTTCCAGATGTCTACGTATCGTAGCAATAAAGTTCTAATGCTTCTGAAAACGCGATATCGCATCTCACTTCTATGTTTCCTAATAAGATGTAATATTCATTATGGAGTGTTATGTATACCTCGATTTCACTTCAAAAGAATGTAAATGCGACACTTCCTTGCTAGGAAATAGAGTTTGCAGATGTCTACGCATCGTAGCAATAGAGTTCTAATGCTTCTCAAAACGCGATATCGCAACATTTTCCTATGTTTCATGATAAGTTATAATATTCATTGCGAAGTGTCATTTATATCTCGTGCTCACTTCAAAAGAATGTAAATGCGACACTCCATTGCTAGGAAATAGCGTTTGCAGAAGTCTACGTATCGTTGCAATAGAGTTCTAGTGCTTCTTAAAACGCGATATCGCATCTCACTTCTATGTTTCATGATAAGATATAATATTCATTGGGACGTGTCATACATACCTCGTATTCACTTCAAACGAATGTAAATGCGACACTCTCATGCTAGGAAATAGCGTTTGCAGATGTCTACGTATCGTAGCAATAGAGTTCTAGTGCTTCTTAAAACGCGATATCGCACCTGACTTCTATATATCATGATAAGATATAATATTCACTGCGAAGTGTCATGTATACCTCGGTTTCACATCACGAGAATGTAAATGCAACACTTCCATGCTAGGAAATAGTGTTTGCAGATGTCTACGTATCGTAGCAATAGAGTTCTAGTGCTTCTCAAAACGTGATATCGCATCTGACTTCTATATTTCATGATAAGATATAATATTCATTGCGAAGTGTCATGTATACCTCGATTTCACATCACAAGAATGTAAATGCAACACTTCCATGCTAGGAAATAGTGTTTGCAGATGTCTACGTATCGTAGCAATAGAGTTAGTATGCTTCTTATAGCGCGTTATCGCGTCTCACTTCTATGTTTCATGATAAGGTATAATTTTCATTGCGAAGCGTCATGTATACCTCGTATTCACTTCAAAAGAATGTAAATGCGACACTTCCTTGCTAGGAAATAGCGTTTGCTGATGTCTACGTATCGAAGCAATATAGTTATAATTCTTCTTAAAACGAGATGTCGCATTTCATTTCCATGTTTCGTAATAAGATATAATATTCATTGTGGAGTGTTATGTATACCTCGTATTCACTTCAAAAGGATGTAAGTGCGACACTTCCGTGCTGGGAAATAACGTTTGCAGATGTCTACGTATATTAGCAGTAGAGTTCTAGTGCTTCCCAAACGCGATATTGCATCTCATTCCTGTGTTTCATTATAAGATATAATATTCATTGCGAAGTGTCATGTATACCTCGTATTCACTTCAAAAGAATGTAAATGCGACACTTCCATGCTAGAAATTGCGTTTGCAGATGTCTACGGATCGTAGCAATAAAGTTCTAATGCTTCCTAAAACGCGATATCGCATCTCACTTCTATGTTTCATGATAAGATATAATATTCATTGCGAAGTGTCATGTATACCTCGTATTCACTTCAAAAGAATGTAAATGCGACACTTCCTTGCTAGGAAATATTGTTTGCAGATGTCTACGTATCGTAGCAATAGAGTTCTAATGCTTCTTAAAACGTGATGTCGCATTTCATTTCTATGTATCGTGATAAGATATAATATTCATTTTGGAGTGTTATGTATACCTCGTATTCACTTCAAAAGAATGTAAATGTGACACTTCCATTCTAGGAAATAGCGTTTGCAGATGTCTATGTATCGCAGGAATAGTGTTCTAATGCTTCTTAAAACGAGATGACGCATTTCATTTCTATGTTTCGTGAGATGGTATAATATTCATTGTAGAGTGTTATGTATACCTCGTATTCACTTCAAAAGAATGTAAATGCGACACTTCCATGCTAGGAAATAGCGTTTGCAGATGTCTACGGATCGTAGCAATAAAGTTCTAATGCTTCCTAAAACGCGATATCGCATCTCACTTCTATGTTTCATGATAGAATATAATATTCATTGCGAAGTGTCATGTATATCTCGTATTCACTTCAAAAGAATGTAAGTGCGACACTTGCATGCTAGGAAATAGCGTTTGCAGATGTCTACGTATCGTAGAAATAGAGTTCTAATGCTTCTTAAAACGCGATATCGCATCTCACATCTATGTTTCATGATAAGATATAATATTCATTGCGAAGTGTCATGTATACCTCGTATTCACTTCAAAAGAATGTAAGTGCGACACTTCCTTGCTAGGAAATAGCGTCTGCAGATGTGTACGTATCGTAGCATTAGAGTTCTAATGCTTCCTAAAACGCGATATCGCATCTCAATTCTATGTTTCATGATAAGATATAATATTCACTGCGATGTGTCATGTATACCTCGTATTCACTTCAAAAGAATGTAAATGCGACACTTCCTTGCTAGGAAATAGCGTATCCAGATGACAACGCATCGAAAGAATAGAGTTCTAATACTTCTTAAATCCAGATGTCGCATCTCACTTCTATGTTTCATGATAAGATATAATATCCATTGCAAAGTGTCATGTATACCTCGTATTCACTTCAATGGAATGTAAATGCGACATTTCCTTGCTAGGAAATAGGGTTTGCAGATGTCTAAGTATATTAGCAATAGAGTTCTAATGCTTCTCAAAACGCGATATAGCACCTCATTCCTATGTTTCATGATAAGATATAATATTCTTTGCGAAGTGTCATCTATACCTCGCATTCACTTCAAAAGAATGTAAATGCGACCCTTCCATGCTAAGGGATAGCCTTTGCAGATGCCTACGTATCGTAGCAATAGAGTTCTAATGCTTCTTAGAACGCGATATCGCATCTCACTTCTATGTTTCATGAAAAGATATAATATTCATTGTGAAGTGTCATGTATACCTCGTATTCACTATAAAAGAATGTAAATGTGACACTTCAATGATAGAAAATAGCCTTTGCAGGTGTCTCCGCGTCGAGGCAATGGGTTCCTAATTCTTCTTAAAACGCGATATCGCATCTTACTTCAATGTTTCATGATAACATATAATGTTCATTGCGAAGTGTCATGTATACCTCGTATTCACCTCAAAAGAATGTAAATGCGACACTTCCTTGCTAGGAAATAGCGTTTGCAGATGTCTTCGTATCGTAGCAATAGTGTTCTAATGCTTCTTAAATCGCGATATCACATCTCATTTCTATGTTTCGTGATAAGGTACAATATTCATTGCGAAGTGTCATGTATTCCTCGTATTCACTTCAAAATAATGTAAATAGGACACTTCCATGCAAGGAAATGGCGTTTGTAGATGTCTCCGCATCGAGGTAATATGGTCCTAATTCTTCTTAAAACGCGATATCGCATCTCACTTCTATGTTTCATGATAAGATATAATATTCATTGCGAAGTGTCATGTAAACCTCGTATTCACTTCAAGAGAATGTAAATGCGACACTTCCATGCTAGGATATAGCGTTTGCAGATGTCTACGTATCGTAGCAATAGAGTTCTAATACTTCTTAAATCCAGATGTCGCATCTCACTTCTATGTTTCATGATAAGATATAATATCCATTGCGAAGTGTCATGTATACCTCGTATTCACTTCAATGGAATGTAAATGCGACATTTCCTTGCTAGGAAATAGAGTTTGCAGATGTCTAAGTATATTAGCGATAGAGTTCTAATGCTTCTCAAAACGCGATATAGCACCTCATTCCTATGTTTCATGATAAGATATAATATTCATTGCGAAGTGTCATCTATACCTCGCATTCACTTCAAAAGGGTGTAAATGTGACACTTCCATGCTAGGAAATAGCGTCTGCAGATGTCTACGTATCGTAGCAATAGGGTTCTAATGCTTCTTAAAACGAGATGTCGCATTTCATTTCTATGTTTAGTGATAAGATATAATATTCATATTGGAGTGTTATGTATACCTCGTATTCACTTCAAAAGAATGTAAATGCGACACTTCCTTGCTAGGAAATATTGTTTGCATATGTCTACGTATCGTAGCAATAGAGTTCTAATGCATCTTAAAACGAGATGTCGCATTTCATTTGTATGTTTCGTGATATGATATAATATTCATTTTGGAGTGTTATGTATACCTCGTACTCACTTCAGAAGAATGTAAATGTGACACTTCCATGCTAGGAAATAGCGTTTGCAGATGTCTACGTATCGTAGCAATAGAGTTCTAATGCTT
This sequence comes from Xylocopa sonorina, assembly GCF_050948175.1. Classification (NCBI taxonomy): domain Eukaryota; kingdom Metazoa; phylum Arthropoda; class Insecta; order Hymenoptera; family Apidae; genus Xylocopa; species Xylocopa sonorina. Next base: position 2,302,350 of record NW_027490094.1, read on the forward strand.
CTTAAAACGAGATGTCGCATTTCATTTCTATGTTTAGTGATAAGATATAATATTCATTTTGGAGTGTTATGTATACCTCGTATTCACTTCAAAAGAATGTAAATGCGACACTTCCTTGCTAGGAAATATTGTTTGCATATGTCTACGTATCGTAGCAATAGAGTTCTAATGCTTCTTAAAACGTGATGTCGCATTTCATTTGTATGTTTCGTGATAAGATATAATATTCATTTTGGAGTGTTATGTATACCTCGTATTCACTTCAAATGAATGTAAATGTGACACTTCCATGCTTGGAAATAGCGATTGCAGATGTCTACGTATCGTAGCAATAGAGTTCTAATTCAGCTCAAAACACGATATCGCAACTCATTCCTATGTTTCATGATAAGATATAATATTCATTGCGAAGTGTCATGTATACATCGTATTCCTCTCAAGAGAATGTAAATGCGACACTTCCTTTCTAGGAAATTACGTTTCCAGATGTCTACGTATCGTAGCAATAAAGTTCTAATGCTTCTGAAAACGCGATATCGCATCTCACTTCTATGTTTCCTAATAAGATGTAATATTCATTATGGAGTGTTATGTATACCTCGATTTCACTTCAAAAGAATGTAAATGCGACACTTCCTTGCTAGGAAATAGAGTTTGCAGATGTCTACGCATCGTAGCAATAGAGTTCTAATGCTTCTCAAAACGCGATATCGCAACATTTTCCTATGTTTCATGATAAGTTATAATATTCATTGCGAAGTGTCATTTATATCTCGTGCTCACTTCAAAAGAATGTAAACGCGACACTCCATTGCTAGGAAATAGCGTTTGCAGAAGTCTACGTATCGTTGCAATAGAGTTCTAGTGCTTCTTAAAACGCGATATCGCATCTCACTTCTATGTTTCATGATAAGATATAATATTCATTGGGACGTGTCATACATACCTCGTATTCACTTCAAACGAATGTAAATGCGACACTCTCATGCTAGGAAATAGCGTTTGCAGATGTCTACGTATCGTAGCAATAGTGTTCTAGTGCTTCTTAAAACGCGATATCGCACCTGACTTCTATATATCATGATAAGATATAATATTCACTGCGAAGTGTCATGTATACCTCGGTTTCACATCACGAGAATGTAAATGCAACACTTCCATGCTAGGAAATAGTGTTTGCAGATGTCTACGTATCGTAGCAATAGAGTTCTAGTGCTTCTCAAAACGTGATATCGCATCTGACTTCTATATTTCATGATAAGATATAATATTCATTGCGAAGTGTCATGTATACCTCGATTTCACATCACAAGAATGTAAATGCAACACTTCCATGCTAGGAAATAGTGTTTGCAGATGTCTACGTATCGTAGCAATAGAGTTAGTATGCTTCTTATAGCGCGTTATCGCGTCTCACTTCTATGTTTCATGATAAGGTATAATTTTCATTGCGAAGCGTCATGTATACCTCGTATTCACTTCAAAAGAATGTAAATGCGACACTTCCTTGCTAGGAAATAGCGTTTGCTGATGTCTACGTATCGAAGCAATATAGTTATAATTCTTCTTAAAACGAGATGTCGCATTTCATTTCCATGTTTCGTAATAAGATATAATATTCATTGTGGAGTGTTATGTATACCTCGTATTCACTTCAAAAGGATGTAAGTGCGACACTTCCGTGCTGGGAAATAACGTTTGCAGATGTCTACGTATATTAGCAGTAGAGTTCTAGTGCTTCCCAAACGCGATATTGCATCTCATTCCTGTGTTTCATTATAAGATATAATATTCATTGCGAAGTGTCATGTATACCTCGTATTCACTTCAAAAGAATGTAAATGTGACACTTCCATGCTAGGAAATAGCGTTTGCAGATGTCTACGTATCGTAGCAATAGAGTTCTAATGCTTCTTAAAACGCGATATCGCATCTCACTTCTATGTTTCATGCTAAGGTATAATATTTTTTGCGAAGTGTCATGTATACCTCGTATTCACTTCAAGAGAATGTAAATGCGACACTTCCATGCTAGGAAATAGCGTTTGCAGAAGTCAATGTATCGTAGCAATAGAGTTCTAATGCTTCTTAAAACGAGATGTCGCACTTCATTTCTATGTTTCGTAATAAGATATAATATTCATTGTGGAGTGTTATGTATACCTCGTATTCACTTCAAAAGGATGTAAGTGCGACACTTCCTTGCTAGGAAATATTGTTAGCAGATGTCAACGTATCGCAGCAATAGAGTTCTAGTGCTTCTTGAATCACGATATCGAATCTCTTTTCTATGTTTCGTGATAAGGTATAATATTCATTGCGAAGTGTCATGTATACCTCGTATTCACTTCAAAAGAATGTAAATGCGAAACTTCCATGCTAGGAAATAGTGTTTGCAGATGTCTACGTATCGCAGCGGTAGAGTTATAATGCTCCTTAAAACGCGATATCGCATCTCACTCCTATGTTTCATGATAAGATATACTATTCATTGCGAAGTGTCATGTATACCTCATACTCACATCACAAAAATGTAAATGCGACACTTCCATGCTAGGAAATAGCGATTGCAGATGTCTACATATCGAAGAAACAGATTTCTAATACTACTTAAATCGCGATATTGCATCTCATTTATATGTTTCGTGATAAGATATAATATTCATTGCGAAGTGCCATGACTACCTCGCATTCAACCCAAAAGAATGTAAATGCGACACTACCAAGCTTGGAAATGGCGTATGCAGATGTCTCCGCATCGAGGCAGTAGGGTTCTAAAGCTTCTAAAAACGCGATATCGCATCTCACTTCTATGTTTCATAATAAGATATAATGTTCACTCCGAAGTATCATGTATACCTCGTATTCACTTCAAAAGAATGTAAATGCGACACTTCCTTGCCAGGAAATAGCGTTTGCAGATTTCTACGTATCGTAGCAATGGAGTTCTAATGCTTCCTAAAACGCGATACCGCACCTCATTTCCATGTTCCGTGATAAGATATAATATTCATTGCGAAGTGTCAGGTAGACCTCGTATTCCGTTCAAAAGAATGTAAATGCGACACTTCCATGCTGGGAAATAGCTTCTGCAGATGTCTACGTATCGTAACAATGGAGTTCTAATGCTTCTTAAAACGCGATATCGCATCTCACTTCTATGATTCATGCTAAGATGTAATATTTATTGCGAAGTGTCATGTATACCTCGTATTCACTTCAAAAGAATGTAAATGCTACACCTCCTTGCTTGGAAATAGCGTTTGCAGATCTCTACGTATCGACGCAACAGTGTTCTAATGCTTCCTAAAACGGTATATCGCACCTCATTCCTGTCTTCCATGATAAGATATAATGTTCACTGCGAAGTGTAATGTATACATTGAATTCACTTCAAAAGAATGTAAATGCAACACTTCCTCGCTTGGAAATAGCGTTTGCAGATGTCTACGTATCGCAGCAATAGAGTTCTAATGCTTCCGAAATCGCGATATCGCATCTCACTTCTATGTTTCATGCTAAGATATAATATTTATTGCGAAGTGTCATGTATATCTCGTACTCACTTCAAAAGAATGTAAATGCGACACTTCCATGCTAGGAAATAGCGTTTGCATATGTCTACGTATCGTAGCAAGATAGTTCTAATGCTTCCTAAAACGCGATATCGCATCTCACATCTATGTTTCATGATAAGATATAATATTCATTGCGGAGTATCATGTATACCTCGTATTCACTTCAAAAGCATGTAAATGCGACACTTCCATGCTAGGAAATAGCGTTTGCAGATGTCTACGTATCGTAGCAATAGAGTTCTAATACGTCTTAAAACGAGATGTCGCATTTCATTTCTATGTTTCGTGATAAGATATAATATTCATTTTGGTGTGTTATGTATACCTCGTATTCACTTCAAAAGAATGTAAATGCGACACTTCCATGCTAGGAAATAGCGTTTGCAGATGTCTACGTATCGTAGCAATAGAGTTCTAATGCTTCTTAATACGCGATATCGCATCTCACTTCCATGTTTCATGATAAGATATAATATTCATTGCGAAGGGTCTTGTATACCTCGTATTCACTTCAAAAGAATGTAAATGCGACACTTCCATGCTAGGAAATATTGTTTGCAGATGTCTACGTATCGTAGCAATAGAGTTCTAATGCTTCCTAAAACGCGATATCGCATCTCACTTATGTTTCATGCTAAGATATAATATTTATTGCGAAGTGTCATGTATATCTCGTACTCACTTCAAAAGAATGTAAATGCGACACTTCCATGCTAGGAAATAGCGTTTGCAGATGTCTACGTATCGTAGCAATAGAGTTCTAATGCTCCTTAAAACGAGGTGACGCATCTCATTTCTATGTTTCATGATAAGATATAATGTTCACTGCGAAGTGTCATGTATACCTCCTTTTCACTTCAAAAGAGTGTAAATGCGACACGTCCTTGCCAGGAAATAGCGTTTGCTGATGTCTACATATCGAAGAAACAGATTTCTAATACTTCTTAAAACGCGATACAGCACCTCATTTCTATGTTCCATGATAAGATATAATATTCATTGCGAAGTGTCAGGTAGACCTCGTATTCCGTTCAAAAGAATGTAAATGCGACACTTCCATGCTAGGAAATAGCGTTTGCAGATGTCTACGTATCGTAGCAATATAGTTCTAATACGTCTTAAAACGAGATGTCGCATTTCATTTCTATGTTTCGTGATAAGATATAATATTCATTTTGGAGTGTTATGTATACCTCGTATTCACTTCAAAAGAATGTAAATGCGACACTTCCATGCTAGGAAATAGCGTTTGCAGATGTCTACGTATCGAAGAAACAGATTTCTAATACTACTTAAATCGCGATATTGCATCTCATTTATATGTTTCGTGATAAGATATAATATTCATTGCGAAGTGCCATGACTACCTCGCATTCAACCCAAAAGAATGTAAATGCGACACTACCATGCTTGGAAATGGCGTATGCAGATTTCTCCGCATCGAGGCAGTAGGGTTCTAAAGCTTCTTAAAACGCGATATCGCATCTCACTTCTATGTTTCATGATAAGATATAATGTTCACTCCGAAGTATCATGTATACCTCGTATTCACTTCAAAAGGATGTAAGTGCGACACTTCCTTGCTAGGAAATATTGTTAGCAGATGTCAACGTATCGCAGCAATAGAGTTCTAGTGCTTCTTGAATCACGATATCGAATCTCATTTCTATGTTTCGTGATAAGGTATAATATTCATTGCGAAGTGTCATGTATACCTCGTATTCACTTCAAAAGAATGTAAATGCGAAACTTCCATGCTAGGAAATAGTGTTTGCAGATGTCTACGTATCGCAGCGGTAGAGTTATAATGCTCCTTAAAACGCGATATCGCATCTCACTCCTATGTTTCATGATAAGATATACTATTCATTGCGAAGTGTCATGTATACCTCATACTCACATCACAAAAATGTAAATGCGACACTTCCATGCTAGGAAATAGCGATTGCAGATGTCTACATATCGAAGAAACAGATTTCTAATACTACTTAAATCGCGATATTGCATCTCATTTATATGTTTCGTGATAAGATATAATATTCATTGCGAAGTGCCATGACTACCACGCATTCAACCCAAAAGAATGTAAATGCGACACTACCAAGCTTGGAAATGGCGTATGCAGATGTCTCCGCATCGAGGCAGTAGGGTTCTAAAGCTTCTAAAAACGCGATATCGCATCTCACTTCTATGTTTCATGATAAGATATAATGTTCACTCCGAAGTATCATGTATACCTCGTATTCACTTCAAAAGAATGTAAATGCGACACTTCCTTGCCAGGAAATAGCGTTTGCAGATTTCTACGTATCGTAGCAATGGAGTTCTAATGCTTCTTAAAACGCGATACCGCACCTCATTTCCATGTTTCATGATAAGATATAATATTCATTGCGAAGTGTCAGGTAGACCTCGTATTCCGTTCAAAAGAATGTAAATGCGACACTTCCATGCTAGGAAATAGCTTCTGCAGATGTCTACGTATCGCAACAATGGAGTTCTAATGCTTCTTAAAACGCGATATCGCATGCCACTTCTATGATTCATGCTAAGATGTAATATTTATTGCGAAGTGTCATGTATACCTCGTACTCACTTCAAAAGAATGTAAATGCAACACTTCCTCGCTTGGAAATAGCGTTTGCAGATGTCTACGTATCGCAGCAATAGAGTTCTAATGCTTCCGAAATCGCGATATCGCATCTCACTCCTATGTTTCATGCTAAGATATAATATTCATTCCGAAGTGTCATGTATACCTCGTATTCAGTTCAAAAGAATGTAAATGCGACACTTCCTTGCTAGGAAATAGCGTTTGCAGATGTCTACGTATCGTAGCAATAGAGATCTAATGCTACTTAAATCGCGATATCGCATTTCATTTCTATGCTTAATGATAAGACATAATATACATTGCGAAGTGACATGTATACCTCGTATTCACTTCAAAAGAATGTAAATGCAACACTTCCTCGCTTGGAAATAGTGTTTGCAGATCTCTACGTATCGTGGCAATGGAGTTCTAATGCTTCTTGAAACTTGATATCGCACCTCATTTCTATGTTTCATGATAAGATATAATATTCATTGCGAAATGTCATGTATACCTCGTATTCACTTCAAAAGAATGTAAATGCGACACTTCCATGATAGGAAATAGCGTTTGCAGATGTCTCCGCATCGAGGCAATAGGGTCCTAATTTTTCAAAAATCGCGATATCGCATCTCACTTCTATGTTTCATGATAAGATATAATATTTATTGCGACGTGCCATGTATACCTCGTATTCACTTCAAAAGAATGTAAATGCTACACCTCCTTGCTTGGAAATAGCGTTTGCAGATCTCTACGTATCGAAGCAACAGAGTTCTAATGCTTCCTAAAACGGTATATCGCACCTCATTCCTGTCTTCCATGATAAGATATAATGTTCACTGCGAAGTGTAATGTATACATTGAATTCACTTCAAAAGAATGTAAATGCAACACTTCCTCGCTTGGAAATAGCGTTTGCAGATGTCTACGTATCGCAGCAATAGAGTTCTAATGCTTCCGAAATCGCGATATCGCATCTCACTTCTATGTTTCATGCTAAGATATAATATTTATTGCGAAGTGTCATGTATATCTCGTACTCACTTCAAAAGAATGTAAATGCGACACTTCCATGCTAGGGAATAGCGATTGCAGATGTCTACGTATCGTAGCAATAGAGTTCTAATGTTTCCGAAATCGCGATATCGCATCTCACTTCTATGTTTCATGCTAAGATGTAATATTTATTGCGAAGTGTCATGTATACCTCGTATTCACTTCAAAAGCATGTAAGTGCGACACTTCCATGGTAGGAAATAGCGTTTGCATATGTCTACGTATCGTAGCAAGATAGTTCTAATGCTTCCTAAAACGCGATATCGCACCTCACATCTATGTTTCATGATAAGATATAATATTCATTGCGGAGTATCATGTATACCTCGTATTCACTTCAAAAGCATGTAAATGCGACACTTCCATGCTAGGAAATAGCGTTTGCAGATGTCTACGTATCGGAGCAATAGAGTTCTAATAAGTCTTAAAACGAGATGTCGCATTTCATTTCTATGTTTCGTGATAAGATATAATATTAATTTTGGTGTGTTATGTATACCTCGTATTCACTTCAAAAGAATGTAAATGCGACACTTCCATGCTAGGAAATAGCGTTTGCAGATGTCTACGGATCGTAGCAATAGAGTTCTAATGCTTCTTAATACGCGATATCGCATCTCACTTCCATGTTTCATGATAAGATATAATATTCATTGCGAAGGGTCTTGTATACCTCGTATTCACTTCAAAAGAATGTAAATGCGACACTTCCATGCTAGGAAATATTGTTTGCAGATGTCTACGTATCGTAGCAATAGAGTTGTAATGCTTCCTAAAACGCGATATCGCATCTCACTTCTGTTTCATGCTAAGATATAATATTTATTGCGATGTGTCATGTATATCTCGTACTCACTTCAAAAGAATGTAAATGCGACACTTCCATGATAGGAAATAGCGTTTGCAGATGTCTACGTATCGTAGCAATAGAGTTCTAATGCTCCTTAAAACGAGGTGACGCATCTCATTTCTATGTTTCATGATAAGATATAATGTTCACTGCGAAGTGTCATGTATACCTCCTATTCACTTCAAAAGAGTGTAAATGCGACACGTCCTTGCCAGGAAATAGCGTTTGCAGATGTCTACATATCGAAGAAACAGATTTCTAATACTTCTTAAATCGCGATATTGCATCTCATTTATATGTTTCGTGATAAGATATAATATTCATTGCGAAGTGCCATGACTACCTCGCATTCAACCCAAAAGAATGTAAATGCGACACTACCAAGCTTGGAAATGGCGTATGCAGATGTCTCCGCATCGAGGCAGTAGGGTTCTAAAGCCTCTTAAAACGCGATATCGCATCTCACTTCTATGTTTCATGATAAGATATAATGTTCACTCCGAAGTATCATGTATACCTCGTATTCACTTCAAAAGAATGTAAATGCGACACTTCCTTGCCAGGAAATAGCGTTTGCAGATTACTACGTATCGTAGCAATGGAGTTCTAATGCTTCTTAAAACGCGATACCGCACCTCATTTCTATGTCCCATGATAAGATATAATATTCATTGCGAAGTGTCAGGTAGACCTCGTATTCCGTTCAAAAGAATGTAAATGCGACACTTCCATGCTAGGAAATAGCGTTTGCAGATGTCTATGTATCGTAGCAATAGAGTTCTAGTACGTCTTAAAACGAGATGTCGCATTTCATTTCTACGTTTCGTGATAAGATATAATATTCATTTTGGAGTGTTATGTATACCTAGTATTCACTTCAAAAGAATGTAAATGCAACACTTCCATGCTAGGAAATAGCGTTTGCAGATGTCTACGGATCGTAGCAATAGAGTTCTAATGCTTCTTAAAACGCGATATCGCATCACACTTCTATGTTTCATGCTAAGATATAATATTTATTGCGAAGTGTCATGTATATCTCGTACTCACTTGAAAAGAATGTAAATGCGACACTTCCATGCTAGGAAATAGCGTTTGCAGATGTCTACGTATCGTAGCAATAGGGTTCTAATGCTTCTTAAAACGAGATGTCGCGTTTCATTTCTATGTTTCTTGATAAGATATAATATTCATTGCGGAGTATCATGTATACCTCGTATTCACTTCAAAAGAATGTAAATGCGACACTTCCATGCTAGGAAATAGCGTTTGCAGATGTGTACGTATCGTAGCAATAGAGTTCTAATACGTCTTAAAACGAGATGTCGCATTTCATTTCTATGTTTCGTGATAAGATATAATATTCATTTTGGTGTGTTATGTATACCTCGTATTCACTTCAAAAGAATGTAAGTGCGACACTTCCATGCTAGGAAATAGCGTTTGCAGATGTCCACGTATCGAAGAAACAGATTTCTAATACTACTTACATCGCGATATTGCATCTCATTTATATGTTTCGTGATAAGATATAATATTCATTGCGAAGTGCCATAACTACCTCGCATTCAACCCAAAAGAATGTAAATGCGACACTACCATGCTTGGAAATGGCGTATGCAGATTTCTCCGCATCGAGGCTGTAGGGTTCTAAAGCTTCTTAAAACGCGATATCGCATCTCACTTCTATGTTTCATGATAAGATATAATGTTCACTCCGAAGTATCATGTATACCTCGTATTCACTTCAAAAGAATGTAAATGCGACACTTCCTTGCCAGGAAATAGCGTTTGCAGATTACTACGTATCGTAGCAATGGAGTTCTAATGCTTCTTAAAACGCGATACCGCACCTCATTTCTATGTTCCATGATAAGATATAATATTCATTGCGAAGTGTCAGGTAGACCTCGTATTCCGTTCAACAGAATGTAAATGCGACACTTCCATGCTAGGAAATAGCGTTAGCAGATGTCTACGTATCGTAGCAATAGGGTTCTAATACGTCTTAAAACGAGATCTCGCATTTCATTTCTATGTTTCGTGATAAGATATAATATTCATTTTGGAGTGTTATGTATACCTCGTATTCACTTCAAAAGAATGTAAATGCGACACTTCCATCCTAGGAAATAGCGTTTGCAGATGTCTACGGATCGTAGCAATAGAGTTCTAATGCTTCTTAAAACGCGATATCGCATCTCACTTCCATGTTTCATGATAAGATATAATATTCATTGCGAAGGGTCTTGTATACCTCGTATTCACTTCAAAAGAATGTAAATGCGACACTTCCATGCTAGGAAATAGCGCTTGCAGATGTCTACGTATCGTAGCAATAGGGTTCTAATGCTTCCTAAAACGCGATATCGCATCTCACTTCGATGTTTCATGATAAGATATAATATTCATTGCGAAGTGTCACGTATACCTCGTATTCACTTCAAAAGAATGTAAATGCGACACTTCCATGCTGGGAAATAGCGTTTGCAGATGTCTACGTATCGTAGCAATAGAGTTCTAATGCTCCTTAAAACGAGATGACGCATCTCATTTCTATGTTTCTTGATAAGATATAATATTCATTTTGGAGTGTTATGTATTCCTCGTATTCACTTCAAAAGAATGTAAATGCGACACTTCCATGCTAGGAAATAGCTTTTGCAGATGTCTACGTATCGTAACAATAGAGTTCTACTGCTTCTTAAAAAGCGATATCGCATCTCACTTCTATGTTTCATGCTAAGATGTAATATTTATTGCGAAGTGTCATGTATACCTCGTATTCACTTCAAAAGCATGTAAGTGCGACACTTCCGTGGTAGGAAATAGCTTTTGCATATGTCTACGTATCGTAGCAATATAGCTCTAATGCTTCCTAAAACGCGATATCGCATCTCACATCTATGTTTCATGATAAGATATAATATTCATTGCGGAGTATCATGTATACCTCGTATTCACTTCAAGAGTATGTAAATGAGACACTTCCATGATAGGAAATAGCGTTTGCAGATGTCGCCGCATCGAGGCAATAGGGTCCTAATTCTTCTTAAAACGCGATAACGCACCTCATTTCTATGTTTCATGATAAGATATAATGTTCATTGCGGATTGTCATGTATACCTCGTATTCACTTCAAAAGAATGTAAATGCGACACTTCCATGCTAGGAAATAGCGTTTGCAGATGTCTACGTATCGTAGCAATAAAGTTCTAATGCTCCTTAAAACGAGATGACGTATCTCATTTCTATGATTCGTGATAAGATATAATATTCATTTTGGAGTGTTATGCATACCACGTATTCACATCAAAAGAATGTAAATGCGACACTTCCATGCTAGGAAATAGCCTTTGCAGATGTCTACGTATCGTAGCAATAGAGTTCTAATGCTCCTTAAAACGAGATGACGCATCTCATTTCTATGATTCGTGATAAGATATAATATTCATTTTGGAGTGCTATGCATACCACGTATTCACATCAAAAGAATGTAAGTGCGACACTTCCATGCTAGGAAATAGCGTTTGCAGATGTCTACGGATCGTAGCAATAGAGTTCTAACGCTTCTTAAAACGCGATATCGCATCTCACTTCTATGTTTCATGCTAAGATGTAATATTTATTGCGAAGTGTCATGTATACCTCGTATTCACTTCAAAAGCATGTAAGTGCGACACTTCCATGCTAGGAAATAGCGTTTGCAGATGTCTACGGATCGTAGCAATAGAGTTCTAACGTTTCTTAAAACGCGATATCGCATCTCACTTCCATGTTTCATGATAAGATATAATATTCATTGCGAAGGGTCTTGTATACCACGTATTCACTTCAAAAGAATGTAAATGCGACACTTCCATGCTAGGAAATATTGTTTGCAGATGTCTACGTATCGTAGCAATAGAGTTCTAATGCTCCATAAAACGAGATGACGCATCTCATTTCTATGATTCGTGATAAGATATAATATTCATTTTGGAGTGTTATGCATACCACGTATTCACATCAAAAGAATGTAAATGCGACACTTCCATGCTAGGAAATAGCGTTTGCAGATGTCTACGTATCGTAGCAATAGAGTTCTAATGCTTCTTAAAACGAGATGTCGCGTTTCATTTCTATGTTTCGTGATAAGATATAATATTCATTTTGGAGTGTTATGTATACCTCGTATTAACTTCAAAAGAATGTAAATGCGACACTTCCATGCTAGGAAATAGCTTTTGCAGATTTCTACGTATCGTAACAATAGAGTTCTAATGCTTCTTAAAACGCGATATCGCATCTCATTTCTATGATTCGTGGTAAGATATAATATTCATTTTGGAGTGTTATGCATACCACGTATTCACATCAAAAGAATGTAAATGCGACACTTCCATGCTAGGAAATAGCGTTTGCAGATGTCTACGTATCGTAGCAATAGAGTTCTAATACTTCTTAAAACGAGATGTCGCGTTTCATTTCTATGTTTCGTGATAAGATATAATACTCATTTTGGAGTGTTATGTATACCTCGTATTCACTTCAAAAGAATGTAAATGCGACACTTCCATGCTAGGAAATAGCGTTTGCAGATGCCTACGGATCGTAGCAATAGAGTTCTAATGCTTCCTAAAACGCGATATCGCATCCCACTTCTATGTTTCATGCTAAGATATAATATTTATTGCGAAGTGTCTGGTAGACCTCGTATTCCGTTCAAAAGAATGTAAATGCGACACTTCCTTGCCAGGAAATAGCGTTTGCAGATGTCTTCGTATCGTAGCAATAGAGTTCTAATGCTTCCGAAATCGCGATATCGCATCTCACTTCTATGTTTCATGGTAAGATATAATATTCATTGCGAATTGTCATGTATACCTTGTATTCACTTCAAAAGAATGTAAATGCGACACTTCCATGCTAGGAAATAGCGTTTGCAGATGTCAACGTATCGTAGCAATAGAGTTCTAATGCTCCATAAAACGAGATGACGCATCTCATTTCTATGATTCGTGATAAGATATAATATTCATTTTGGAGTGTTATGCATACCACGTATTCACATCAAAAGAATGTAAATGCGACACTTCCATGCTAGGAAATAGCGTTTGCAGATGTCTACGTATCGTAGCAATAGGGTTCTAATGCTTCTTAAAACGAGATGTCGCGTTTCATTTCTATGTTTCGTGATAAGATATAATATTCATTTTGGATTGTTATGTATACCTCGTATTCACTTCAAAAGAATGTAAATGCGACACGTCCATGCTAGGAAATAGCTTCTGCAGATGTCTACGTATCGTAACAATAGAGTTCTAATGCTTCTTAAAACGCGATATCGCATCTCACTTCTATGTTTCATGCTAAGATGTAATATTTATTGCGAAGTGTCATGTATACCTCGTATTCACTTCAAACGAATGTAAATGCGACACTTCCATGCTAGGAAATATTGTTTGCAGATGTCTACGTATCGTAGCAATAGAGTTCTAATGCTTCCTAAAACGCGATATCGCATCTCACTCCTATGTTTCATGCTAAGATATAGTATTTATTGCGAAGTGTCAGGTAGACCTCGTATTCCGTTCAAAAGAATGTAAATGCGACACTTCCTTGCCAGGAAATAGCGTTTGGAGATGTCTTCGTATCGTAGCAATAGAGTTCTAATGCTTCCGAAATCGCGATATCGCATCTCACTTCTATGTTTCATGGTAAGATATAATATTCATTGCGAATTGTCATGTATACCTCGTCTTCACTTCAAAAGAATGTAAATGCGACACTTCCATGCTAGGAAATAGCGTTTGCAGATGTCAACGTATCGTAGCAATAGAGTTCTAATGCTTCCTAAAACGCGATATCGCATCTCACTTCTATGTTTCATGCTAAGATATAATATTTATTGCGAAGTGTCATGTATATCTCGTACTCACTTCAAAAGAATGTAAATGCGACACTTCCATGCTAGGAAATAGCGTTTGCAGATGTCTACGTATCGTAGCAATAGGGTTCTAATGCTTCCTAAAACGCGATATCGCATCTCACTTCGATGTTTCATGATAAGATATAATATTCATTGCGAAGTGTCACGTATACCTCGTATTCACTTCAAAAGAATGTAAATGCGACACTTCCATGCTAGGAAATAGCGTTTGTAGATGTCTACGTATCGTAGCAATAGAGTTCTAATGCTCCTTAAAACGAGATGACGCATCTCATTTCTATGATTCGTGATAAGATATAATATTCATTTTGGAGTGTTATGCATACCGCGTATTCACATCAAAAGAATGTAAATGCGACACTTCCATGCTAGGAAATAGCGTTTGCAGATGTCTACGTATCGTAGCAATAGAGTTCTAATGCTTCCGAAATCGCGATATCGCATCTCACTTCTATGTTTCATGGTAAGATATAATATTCATTGCGAATTGTCATGTATACCTCGTATTCACTTCAAAAGAATGTAAATGCGACACTTCCATGCTAGGAAATATTGTTTGCAGATGTCTACGTATCGTAGCAATAGAGTTCTAATGCTCCTTAAAACGAGATGACGTATCTCATTCCTATGATTCGTGATAAGATATAATATTCATTTTGGAGTGTTATGCATACCACGTATTCACATCAAAAGAATGTAAATGCGACACTTCCATGCTAGGAAATAGCGTTTGCAGATGTCTTCGTATCGTAGCAATAGAGTTCTAATGCTTCCGAAATCGCGATATCGCATCTCACTTCTATGTTTCATGGTAAGATATAATATTCATTGCGAATTATCATGTATACCTCGTATTCACTTCAAAAGAATGTAAATGCGACACTTCCATGCTAGGAAATAGCGTTTGCAGATGTCAACGTATCGTAGCAATAGAGTTCTAATGCTTCCTAAAACGCGATATCGCATCTCACTTCTATGTTTCATGCTAAGATATAATATTTATTGCGAAGTGTCATGTATATCTCGTACTCACTTCAAAAGAATGTAAGTGCGACACTTCCATGCTAGGAAATAGCGTTTGCAGATGTCTACGTATCGTAGCAATAGGGTTCTAATGCTTCCTAAAACGCGATATCGCATCTCACTTCGATGTTTCATGATAAGATATAATATTCATTGCGAAGTGTCACGTATACCTCGTATTCACTTCAAAAGAATGTAAATGCGACACTTCCATGCTAGGAAATAGCGTTTGTAGATGTCTACGTATCGTAGCAATAGAGTTCTAATGCTCCTTAAAACGAGATGACGCATCTCATTTCTATGATTCGTGATAAGATATAATATTCATTTTGGAGTGTTATGCATACCGCGTATTCACATCAAAAGAATGTAAATGCGACACTTCCATGCTAGGAAATAGCGTTTGCAGATGTCTACGTATCGTAGCAATAGAGTTCTAATGCTTCTTAAAACGAGATGTCGCGTTTCATTTCTATGTTTCGTGATAAGATATAATATTCATTTTGGAGTGTTATGTATACCTCGTATTCACTTCAAAAGAATGTAAATGCGACACTTCCATGCTAGGAAATAGCTTTTGCAGATGTCTACGTATCGTAACAATAGAGTTCTAATGCTTCTTAAAACGCGATATCGCATCTCATTTCTATGATTCGTGATAAGATATAATATTCATTTTGGAGTGTTATGCATACCACGTATTCACATCAAAAGAATGTAAATGCGACACTTCCATGCTAGGAAATAGCGTTTGCAGATGTCTACGTATCGTAGCAATAGAGTTCTAATGCTTCCGAAATCGCGATATCGCATCTCACTTCTATGTTTCATGGTAAGATATAATATTCATTGCGAATTGTCATGTATACCTCGTATTCACTTCAAAAGAATGTAAATGCGACACTTCCATGCTAGGAAATATTGTTTGCAGATGTCTACGTATCGTAGCAATAGAGTTCTAATGCTCTTTAAAACGAGATGACGTATCTCATTTCTATGATTCGTGATAAGATATAATATTCATTTTGGAGTGTTATGCATACCACGTATTCACATCAAAAGAATGTAAATGCGACACTTCCATGCTAGGAAATAGCGTTTGCAGATGCCTACGGATCGTAGCAATAGAGTTCTAATGCTTCCTAAAACGCGATATCGCATCCCACTTCTATGTTTCATGCTAAGATATAATATTTATTGCGAAGTGTCTGGTAGACCTCGTATTCCGTTCAAAAGAATGTAAATGCGACACTTCCTTGCCAGGAAATAGCGTTTGCAGATGTCTTCGTATCGTAGCAATAGAGTTCTAATGCTTCCGAAATCGCGATATCGCATCTCACTTCTATGTTTCATGGTAAGATATAATATTCATTGCGAATTGTCATGTATACCTTGTATTCACTTCAAAAGAATGTAAATGCGACACTTCCATGCTAGGAAATAGCGTTTGCAGATGTCAACGTATCGTAGCAATAGAGTTCTAATGCTCCATAAAACGAGATGACGCATCTCATTTCTATGATTCGTGATAAGATATAATATTCATTTTGGAGTGTTATGCATACCACGTATTCACATCAAAAGAATGTAAATGCGACACTTCCATGCTAGGAAATAGCGTTTGCAGATGTCTACGTATCGTAGCAATAGGGTTCTAATGCTTCTTAAAACGAGATGTCGCGTTTCATTTCTATGTTTCGTGATAAGATATAATATTCATTTTGGATTGTTATGTATACCTCGTATTCACTTCAAAAGAATGTAAATGCGACACGTCCATGCTAG
Source organism: Xylocopa sonorina (assembly GCF_050948175.1). Lineage (NCBI taxonomy): Eukaryota > Metazoa > Arthropoda > Insecta > Hymenoptera > Apidae > Xylocopa > Xylocopa sonorina. The sequence goes on from NW_027490094.1 coordinate 2,319,171, forward strand.
GAAATAGCTTCTGCAGATGTCTACGTATCGTAACAATAGAGTTCTAATGCTTCTTAAAACGCGATATCGCATCTCACTTCTATGTTTCATGCTAAGATGTAATATTTATTGCGAAGTGTCATGTATACCTCGTATTCACTTCAAACGAATGTAAATGCGACACTTCCATGCTAGGAAATATTGTTTGCAGATGTCTACGTATCGTAGCAATAGAGTTCTAATGCTTCCTAAAACGCGATATCGCATCTCACTCCTATGTTTCATGCTAAGATATAGTATTTATTGCGAAGTGTCAGGTAGACCTCGTATTCCGTTCAAAAGAATGTAAATGCGACACTTCCTTGCCAGGAAATAGCGTTTGGAGATGTCTTCGTATCGTAGCAATAGAGTTCTAATGCTTCCGAAATCGCGATATCGCATCTCACTTCTATGTTTCATGGTAAGATATAATATTCATTGCGAATTGTCATGTATACCTCGTCTTCACTTCAAAAGAATGTAAATGCGACACTTCCATGCTAGGAAATAGCGTTTGCAGATGTCAACGTATCGTAGCAATAGAGTTCTAATGCTTCCTAAAACGCGATATCGCATCTCACTTCTATGTTTCATGCTAAGATATAATATTTATTGCGAAGTGTCATGTATATCTCGTACTCACTTCAAAAGAATGTAAATGCGACACTTCCATGCTAGGAAATAGCGTTTGCAGATGTCTACGTATCGTAGCAATAGGGTTCTAATGCTTCCTAAAACGCGATATCGCATCTCACTTCGATGTTTCATGATAAGATATAATATTCATTGCGAAGTGTCACGTATACCTCGTATTCACTTCAAAAGAATGTAAATGCGACACTTCCATGCTAGGAAATAGCGTTTGTAGATGTCTACGTATCGTAGCAATAGAGTTCTAATGCTCCTTAAAACGAGATGACGCATCTCATTTCTATGATTCGTGATAAGATATAATATTCATTTTGGAGTGTTATGCATACCGCGTATTCACATCAAAAGAATGTAAATGCGACACTTCCATGCTAGGAAATAGCGTTTGCAGATGTCTACGTATCGTAGCAATAGAGTTCTAATGCTTCCGAAATCGCGATATCGCATCTCACTTCTATGTTTCATGGTAAGATATAATATTCATTGCGAATTGTCATGTATACCTCGTATTCACTTCAAAAGAATGTAAATGCGACACTTCCATGCTAGGAAATATTGTTTGCAGATGTCTACGTATCGTAGCAATAGAGTTCTAATGCTCCTTAAAACGAGATGACGTATCTCATTCCTATGATTCGTGATAAGATATAATATTCATTTTGGAGTGTTATGCATACCACGTATTCACATCAAAAGAATGTAAATGCGACACTTCCATGCTAGGAAATAGCGTTTGCAGATGTCTTCGTATCGTAGCAATAGAGTTCTAATGCTTCCGAAATCGCGATATCGCATCTCACTTCTATGTTTCATGGTAAGATATAATATTCATTGCGAATTATCATGTATACCTCGTATTCACTTCAAAAGAATGTAAATGCGACACTTCCATGCTAGGAAATAGCGTTTGCAGATGTCAACGTATCGTAGCAATAGAGTTCTAATGCTTCCTAAAACGCGATATCGCATCTCACTTCTATGTTTCATGCTAAGATATAATATTTATTGCGAAGTGTCATGTATATCTCGTACTCACTTCAAAAGAATGTAAGTGCGACACTTCCATGCTAGGAAATAGCGTTTGCAGATGTCTACGTATCGTAGCAATAGGGTTCTAATGCTTCCTAAAACGCGATATCGCATCTCACTTCGATGTTTCATGATAAGATATAATATTCATTGCGAAGTGTCACGTATACCTCGTATTCACTTCAAAAGAATGTAAATGCGACACTTCCATGCTAGGAAATAGCGTTTGTAGATGTCTACGTATCGTAGCAATAGAGTTCTAATGCTCCTTAAAACGAGATGACGCATCTCATTTCTATGATTCGTGATAAGATATAATATTCATTTTGGAGTGTTATGCATACCGCGTATTCACATCAAAAGAATGTAAATGCGACACTTCCATGCTAGGAAATAGCGTTTGCAGATGTCTACGTATCGTAGCAATAGAGTTCTAATGCTTCTTAAAACGAGATGTCGCGTTTCATTTCTATGTTTCGTGATAAGATATAATATTCATTTTGGAGTGTTATGTATACCTCGTATTCACTTCAAAAGAATGTAAATGCGACACTTCCATGCTAGGAAATAGCTTTTGCAGATGTCTACGTATCGTAACAATAGAGTTCTAATGCTTCTTAAAACGCGATATCGCATCTCATTTCTATGATTCGTGATAAGATATAATATTCATTTTGGAGTGTTATGCATACCACGTATTCACATCAAAAGAATGTAAATGCGACACTTCCATGCTAGGAAATAGCGTTTGCAGATGTCTACGTATCGTAGCAATAGAGTTCTAATGCTTCCGAAATCGCGATATCGCATCTCACTTCTATGTTTCATGGTAAGATATAATATTCATTGCGAATTGTCATGTATACCTCGTATTCACTTCAAAAGAATGTAAATGCGACACTTCCATGCTAGGAAATATTGTTTGCAGATGTCTACGTATCGTAGCAATAGAGTTCTAATGCTCCTTAAAACGAGATGACGTATCTCATTTCTATGATTCGTGATAAGATATAATATTCATTTTGGAGTGTTATGCATACCACGTATTCACATCAAAAGAATGTAAATGCGACACTTCCATGCTAGGAAATAGCGTTTGCAGATGTCTACGTATCGTAGCAATAGGGTTCTAATGCTTCTTAAAACGAGATGTCGCGTTTCATTTCTATGTTTCGTGATAAGATATAATATTCATTTTGGAGTGTTATGTATACCTCGTATTCACTTCAAAAGAATGTAAATGCGACACGTCCATGCTAGGAAATAGCTTCTGCAGATGTCTACGTATCGTAACAATAGAGTTCTAATGCTTCTTAAAACGCGATATCGCATCTCACTTCTATGTTTCATGCTAAGATGTAATATTTATTGCGAAGTGTCATGTATACCTCGTATTCACTTCAAAAGAATGTAAATGCGACACTTCCATGCTAGGAAATAGCGTTTGCAGATGTCTACGTATCGTAGCAATAGGGTTCTAATGCTTCCTAAAACGCGATATCGCATCTCACTTCGATGTTTCATGATAAGATATAATATTCATTGCGAAGTGTCACGTATACCTCGTATTCACTTCAAAAGAATGTAAATGCGACACTTCCATGCTAGGAAATAGCGTTTGTAGATGTCTACGTATCGTAGCAATAGAGTTCTAATGCTCCTTAAAACGAGATGACGCATCTCATTTCTATGATTCGTGATAAGATATAATATTCATTTTGGAGTGTTATGCATACCGCGTATTCACATCAAAAGAATGTAAATGCGACACTTCCATGCTAGGAAATAGCTTTTGCAGATGTCTACGTATCGTAACAATAGAGTTCTAATGCTTCTTAAAACGCGATATCGCATCTCATTTCTATGATTCGTGATAAGATATAATATTCATTTTGGAGTGTTATGCATACCACGTATTCACATCAAAAGAATGTAAATGCGACACTTCCATGCTAGGAAATAGCGTTTGCAGATGTCTACGTATCGTAGCAATAGAGTTCTAATGCTTCTTAAAACGAGATGTCGCGTTTCATTTCTATGTTTCGTGATAAGATATAATATTCATTTTGGAGTGTTATGTATACCTCGTATTCACTTCAAAAGAATGTAAATGCGACACTTCCATGCTAGGAAATAGCTTTTGCAGATGTCTACGTATCGTAACAATAGAGTTCTAATGCTTCTTAAAACGCGATATCGCATCTCATTTCTATGATTCGTGATAAGATATAATATTCATTTTGGAGTGTTATGCATACCACGTATTCACATCAAAAGAATGTAAATGCGACACTTCCATGCTAGGAAATAGCGTTTGCAGATGTCTACGTATCGTAGCAATAGAGTTCTAATGCTTCCGAAATCGCGATATCGCATCTCACTTCTATGTTTCATGGTAAGATATAATATTCATTGCGAATTGTCATGTATACCTCGTATTCACTTCAAAAGAATGTAAATGCGACACTTCCATGCTAGGAAATATTGTTTGCAGATGTCTACGTATCGTAGCAATAGAGTTCTAATGCTCCTTAAAACGAGATGACGTATCTCATTTCTATGATTCGTGATAAGATATAATATTCATTTTGGAGTGTTATGCATACCACGTATTCACATCAAAAGAATGTAAATGCGACACTTCCATGCTAGGAAATAGCGTTTGCAGATGTCTACGTATCGTAGCAATAGGGTTCTAATGCTTCTTAAAACGAGATGTCGCGTTTCATTTCTATGTTTCGTGATAAGATATAATATTCATTTTGGAGTGTTATGTATACCTCGTATTCACTTCAAAAGAATGTAAATGCGACACGTCCATGCTAGGAAATAGCTTCTGCAGATGTCTACGTATCGTAACAATAGAGTTCTAATGCTTCTTAAAACGCGATATCGCATCTCACTTCTATGTTTCATGCTAAGATGTAACATTTATTGCGAAGTGTCATGTATACCTCGTATTCACTTCAAAAGAATGTAAATGCGACACTTCCATGCTAGGAAATATTGTTTGCAGATGTCTACGTATCGTAGCAATAGAGTTCTAATGCTTCCTAAAACGCGATATCGCATCTCACTCCTATGTTTCATGCTAAGATATAGTATTTATTGCGAAGTGTCAGGTAGACCTCGTATTCCGTTCAAAAGAATGTAAATGCGACACTTCCTTGCCAGGAAATAGCGTTTGCAGATGTCTTCGTATCGTAGCAATAGAGTTCTAATGCTTCCGAAATCGCGATATCGCATCTCACTTCTATGTTTCATGGTAAGATATAATATTCATTGCGAATTGTCATGTATACCTCGTCTTCACTTCAAAAGAATGTAAATGCGACACTTCCATGCTAGGAAATAGCGTTTGCAGATGTCAACGTATCGTAGCAATAGAGTTCTAATGCTTCCTAAAACGCGATATCGCATCTCACTTCTATGTTTCATGCTAAGATATAATATTTATTGCGAAGTGTCATGTATATCTCGTACTCACTTCAAAAGAATGTAAATGCGACACTTCCATGCTAGGAAATAGCGTTTGCAGATGTCTACGTATCGTAGCAATAGGGTTCTAATGCTTCCTAAAACGCGATATCGCATCTCACTTCGATGTTTCATGATAAGATATAATATTCATTGCGAAGTGTCACGTATACCTCGTATTCACTTCAAAAGAATGTAAATGCGACACTTCCATGCTAGGAAATAGCGTTTGTAGATGTCTACGTATCGTAGCAATAGAGTTCTAATGCTCCTTAAAACGAGATGACGCATCTCATTTCTATGATTCGTGATAAGATATAATATTCATTTTGGAGTGTTATGCATACCGCGTATTCACATCAAAAGAATGTAAATGCGACACTTCCATGCTAGGAAATAGCGTTTGCAGATGTCTACGTATCGTAGCAATAGAGTTCTAATGCTTCTTAAAACGAGATGTCGCGTTTCATTTCTATGTTTCGTGATAAGATATAATATTCATTTTGGAGTGTTATGTATACCTCGTATTCACTTCAAAAGAATGTAAATGCGACACTTCCATGCTAGGAAATAGCTTTTGCAGATGTCTACGTATCGTAACAATAGAGTTCTAATGCTTCTTAAAACGCGATATCGCATCTCATTTCTATGATTCGTGATAAGATATAATATTCATTTTGGAGTGTTATGCATACCACGTATTCACATCAAAAGAATGTAAATGCGACACTTCCATGCTAGGAAATAGCGTTTGCAGATGTCTACGTATCGTAGCAATAGAGTTCTAATGCTTCCGAAATCGCGATATCGCATCTCACTTCTATGTTTCATGGTAAGATATAATATTCATTGCGAATTGTCATGTATACCTTGTATTCACTTCAAAAGAATGTAAATGCGACACTTCCATGCTAGGAAATATTGTTTGCAGATGTCTACGTATCGTAGCAATAGAGTTCTAATGCTCCTTAAAACGAGATGACGTATCTCATTTCTATGATTCGTGATAAGATATAATATTCATTTTGGAGTGTTATGCATACCACGTATTCACATCAAAAGAATGTAAATGCGACACTTCCATGCTAGGAAATAGCGTTTGCAGATGTCTTCGTATCGTAGCAATAGAGTTCTAATGCTTCCGAAATCGCGATATCGCATCTCACTTCTATGTTTCATGGTAAGATATAATATTCATTGCGAATTATCATGTATACCTCGTATTCACTTCAAAAGAATGTAAATGCGACACTTCCATGCTAGGAAATAGCGTTTGCAGATGTCAACGTATCGTAGCAATAGAGTTCTAATGCTTCCTAAAATGCGATATCGCATCTCACTTCTATGTTTCATGCTAAGATATAATATTTATTGCGAAGTGTCATGTATATCTCGTACTCACTTCAAAAGAATGTAAATGCGACACTTCCATGCTAGGAAATAGCGTTTGCAGATGTCTACGTATCGTAGCAATAGGGTTCTAATGCTTCCTAAAACGCGATATCGCATCTCACTTCGATGTTTCATGATAAGATATAATATTCATTGCGAAGTGTCACGTATACCTCGTATTCACTTCAAAAGAATGTAAATGCGACACTTCCATGCTAGGAAATAGCGTTTGTAGATGTCTACGTATCGTAGCAATAGAGTTCTAATGCTCCTTAAAACGAGATGACGCATCTCATTTCTATGATTCGTGATAAGATATAATATTCATTTTGGAGTGTTATGCATACCGCGTATTCACATCAAAAGAATGTAAATGCGACACTTCCATGCTAGGAAATAGCGTTTGCAGATGTCTACGTATCGTAGCAATAGAGTTCTAATGCTTCTTAAAACGAGATGTCGCGTTTCATTTCTATGTTTCGTGATAAGATATAATATTCATTTTGGAGTGTTATGTATACCTCGTATTCACTTCAAAAGAATGTAAATGCGACACTTCCATGCTAGGAAATAGCTTTTGCAGATGTCTACGTATCGTAAAAATAGAGTTCTAATGCTTCTTAAAACGCGATATCGCATCTCATTTCTATGATTCGTGATAAGATATAATATTCATTTTGGAGTGTTATGCATACCACGTATTCACATCAAAAGAATGTAAATGCGACACTTCCATGCTAGGAAATAGCGTTTGCAGATGTCTACGTATCGTAGCAATAGAGTTCTAATGCTTCCGAAATCGCGATATCGCATCTCACTTCTATGTTTCATGGTAAGATATAATATTCATTGCGAATTGTCATGTATACCTCGTATTCACTTCAAAAGAATGTAAATGCGACACTTCCATGCTAGGAAATATTGTTTGCAGATTTCTACGTATCGTAGCAATAGAGTTCTAATGCTCCTTAAAACGAGATGACGTATCTCATTTCTATGATTCGTGATAAGATATAATATTCATTTTGGAGTGTTATGCATACCACGTATTCACATCAAAAGAATGTAAATGCGACACTTCCATGCTAGGAAATAGCGTTTGCAGATGTCTACGTATCGTAGCAATAGAGTTCTAATGCTTCTTAAAACGAGATGTCGCGTTTCATTTCTATGTTTCGTGATAAGATATAATATTCATTTTGGAGTGTTATGTATACCTCGTATTCACTTCAAAAGAATGTAAATGCGACACTTCCATGCTAGGAAATAGCTTTTGCAGATGTCTACGTATCGTAACAATAGAGTTCTAATGCTTCTTAAAACGCGATATCGCATCTCATTTCTATGATTCGTGATAAGATATAATATTCATTTTGGAGTGTTATGCATACCACGTATTCACATCAAAAGAATGTAAATGCGACACTTCCATGCTAGGAAATAGCGTTTGCAGATGTCTACGTATCGTAGCAATAGAGTTCTAATGCTTCCGAAATCGCGATATCGCATCTCACTTCTATGTTTCATGGTAAGATATAATATTCATTGCGAATTGTCATGTATACCTCGTATTCACTTCAAAAGAATGTAAATGCGACACTTCCATGCTAGGAAATATTGTTTGCAGATGTCTACGTATCGTAGCAATAGAGTTCTAATGCTCCTTAATACGAGATGACGTATCTCATTTCTATGATTCGTGATAAGATATAATATTCATTTTGGAGTGTTATGCATACCACGTATTCACATCAAAAGAATGTAAATGCGACACTTCCATGCTAGGAAATAGCGTTTGCAGATGTCTACGTATCGTAGCAATAGAGTTCTAATGCTTCTTAAAACGAGATGTCGCGTTTCATATCTATGTTTCGTGATAAGATATAATATTCATTTTGGAGTGTTATGTATACCTCGTATTCACTTCAAAAGAATGTAAATGCGACACTTCCATGCTAGGAAATAGCTTCTGCAGATGTCTACGTATCGTAACAATAGAGTTCTAATGCTTCTTAAAACGCGATATCGCATCTCACTTCTATGTTTCATGCTAAGATGTAATATTTATTGCGAAGTGTCATGTATACCTCGTATTCACTTCAAAAGAATGTAAATGCGACACTTCCATGCTAGGAAATATTGTTTGCAGATGTCTACGTATCGTAGCTATAGAGTTCTAATGCTTCCTAAAACGCGATATCGCATCTCACTTCTATGTTTCATGCTAAGATATAGTATTTATTGCCAAGTGTCAGGTAGACCTCGTATTCCGTTCAAAAGAATGTAAATGCGACACTTCCTTGCCAGGAAATAGCGTTTGCAGATGTCTTTGTATCGTAGCAATAGAGTTCTAATGCTTCCGAAATCGCGATTTCGCATCTCACTTCTATGTTTCATGGTAAGATATAATATTCATTGCGAATTGTCATGTATACCTCGTATTCACTTCAAAAGAATGTAAATGCGAAACTTCCATGCTAGGAAATAGCGTTTGCAGATGTCTACGTATCGTAACAATAGAGTTCTAATGCTTCTTAAAACGCGATATCGCATCTCACTTCTATGTTTCATGCTAAGATGTAATATTTATTGCGAAGTGTTATGTATACCTCGTATTCACTTCAAAAGAATGTAAATGCGACACTTCCATGCTAGGAAATATTGTTTGCAGATGTCTACGTATCGTAGCAATAGAGTTCTAATGCTTCCTAAAACGCGATATCGCATCTCACTTCTATGTTTCATGCTAAGATATAGTATTTATTGCGAAGTGTCAGGTAGACCTCGTATTCCGTTCAAAAGAATGTAAGTGCGACACTTCCTTGCCAGGAAATAGCGTTTGCAGATGTCTTCGTATCGTAGCAATAGAGTTCTAATGCTTCCGAAATCGCGATATCGCATCTCACTTCTATGTTTCATGGTAAGATATAATATTCACTGCGAATTGTCATGTATACCTCGTATTCACTTCAAAAGAATGTAAATGCGACACTTCCATGCTAGGAAATAGCGTTTGCAGATGTCTACGGATCGTAGCAATAGAGTTCTAATGCTTCCTAAAACGCGATATCGCATCTCACATATATGTTTCATGATAGGAAATAATATTCATTGCGAAGTGTCATGTATATCTCGTCTTCACTTCAAAGGAATGTAAACGCAACGCTTCCATGCTAGGAAATAGCGGTTGCAGATGTTTACGTATCGTAGCAATAGAGTTCTAATGCTTCTTAAAACGAGGTGTCGCATTTCATTTCTATGTTTCGTGATAAGATATAATATTCATTTTGGAGTGTTATATATACCTCGTATTCACTTCGAGTGAATGTAAATGCGACACTTCCATGCTGGGAAATAGCGTTTGTAGATGTCTACGTATATTAGCAATAGAGTTATAGTGCGTCTCAAAACGCGATATAGCACCTCAATCCTATGTTTCATGATAAGATATAATATTCTTTGCGAAGTGTCATGTATATCTCGTATTCACTTCAAAAGAATGTAAATGCGACACTTCCATGCTAGGATATAGCGTTTGCAGATGTCTACGTATCGTAGCAATAGAGTTCTAATGCTTCTTAAAACGAGTTGTCGCATTTCATTTCTATGTTTCGTGATAAGATATAATATTCATTTTGGAGTGTTATGTATACCTCGTATTTACTTCAAAGGAATGTAAATGCGACACTTCCTTGCTAGGAAATATTGTTTGCAGATGTTTACGTATCGTAGCAATAGACTTCTAATGCTTCCTAAAACGCGATATCGCATCTCACTTCTATGTTTCATGATAAGATATAATATTCATTGCGAAGTGTCATGTATACCTCGCATTCACTTCAAAAGAATGAAAATGCCACACTTTCTTGCTAGGAAATAGCGTTCCCAGATGTCTACGTATCGAAGCAATGAAGTTATAATGCTTCTTCAAACGCGATATCGCATCTCATTTCTTTGTTTCATGATAAGATATAATATTCATTGCGAAGTGTTATGTATAGCTCGTCTGCACTTCAATAGAATGTAAATGTCACACGTCCTTGCTAGGAAGTACGTTTTCAGATGCCTACGTATCGAAGCAATAGAGTTCTAATGCTTCTTTAAACGCGATATCGCATCTCAATTCTGGGTTTCATGATAAGATATAATATCCATTGCGAAGTGTTATGTATAACTCCTCTACACTTCTGAAGAGTGTATATGCCACACATCCTTGCTAGGAAATGCGTTTCCAGATGTCTACGTATGGAAGCAATATATTTCTAATGCTTCTTAAAACGCGATATCGCATCTCATTTCTATGTTTCATTATAAGATATAATATTCTTGCGAAGTGTTAAGTATACTACGTCTACACTTCAAAAGTATGTAAATGTCACACGTCCTTGCTAGGAAATAACGTTTCCAGATGTCAACGTACCTAAGCAATAGGGTTCTAATGCTTCTTAAAACGCGATATCGCATCTCATTCCTGGGTTTCAAGATAAACTATAATATTCATTGCGAAGTGTTATGTTTACCTCGTGCACACTTCAACTGAATGTGAATGCGATACTTCCTTGTTAGGAAATTGCGTCTCCAGATGTCTACGTATCGAGGAGATAGAGTTATTATACTTCTTAAAATGCGATATCGCATCTCCATTCTGTTTCACGACAAGATATAATATGCTTTGCGAAGTGTTATGTATTCCTCTTCTACACTTCAAAAGAATGTAAATGCCACACATCGTTGCTAGGAAATGCGTTTCCAGATGTCTACGTAACGATGGACTAGAGGTCCTGTGCTTCTTAAAAAGCGATATCGCACCTCATGTCTATGCTTCATGATAAGATATAATTATCATTGCGAAGTGTTATGTATTCCTCGTCTACACAACAAAAGAATGTAAATGTCACACGTCGTTGCTAGGAAATAGCGTTTCCAGATGTCTACGTATCAAGGAGATAGAGTTATTATACTTCTTAAAATGCGATATCGCATCTCCATTCTGTTTCACGACAAGATATAATATGCTTTGCGAAGTGTTATGTATTCCTCTTCTACACTTCAAAAGAATGTAAATGCCACACATCGTTGCTAGGAAATGCGTTTCCAGATGTCTACGTAACGATGGACTAGAGGTCCTGTGCTTCTTAAAAAGCGATATCGCACCTCATGTCTATGCTTCATGATGAGATATAATTTTCATTGCGAAGTGTTATGTATTCCTCGTCTACACAACAAAAGAATGTAAATGTCACACGTCGTTGCTAGGAAATAGCGTTTCCAGATGTCTACGTATCGAGGAGATAGAGTTATTATACTTCTTAAAATGCGATATCGCATCTCCATTCTGTTTCACGACAAGATATAATATGCTTTGCGAAGTGTTATGTATTCCTCTTCTACACTTCAAAAGAATGTAGATGCCACACATCGTTGCTAGGAAATGCGTTTCCAGATGTCTACGTAACGATGGACTAGAGTTCCTAAGCTTCTTAAAAAGCGATATCGCACCTCATGTCTATGTTTCATGATAAGATATAATTTTCATTGCGAAGTGTTATGTATTCCTCGTCTACACAACGAAAGAATGTAAATGTCACACGTCGTTGCTGGGAAATAGCGTTTCCAGATGTCTACGTATCGAGGAGATAGAGTTATTATACTTCTTAAAATGCGATATCGCATCTCAATACTGTTTCATGATAAGATATAATATTCATTGCGAAGTGTTATGTATACCTCGTCTACACTTCAAAAGATTGTAAATGCCACACATCCATGCTAGGAAATGCGTTTCCAGATATCTACGTATTGAAGCACTAGCATCTCATTTCTGTGTTTCATGATAAGTTATAATATTCATTGCGAAGTGTTATGTATACCTCGTCTACACTTCAAAGGAATGCAAATGCCACACTTCTTGGCTAGGAAATTGCGTTTCTAGATGTCAACGCATCGAAGTAATAGATTTCTAATTCTTTATAAAACGCGATATCGCATATCAGTTCTAAGTCACATGATAAGATGTAATTTCAATGCAACGCGTTATGTATATCTCCTCTACACATCAAATGAATGTAAATGCATGACTTCCTTGCTACGGAATTTCGTTTCTATATCTGAAGGTTTAGAAGCAATAGAGTTCTAATGCTTCGTAAAACGCGGCTGCGCGTCTTACTTCTATATTTTATGATAAGATGTAATATTCATAGCATCGCGTTATGTTTATCTGCTTCTGCACATGAATTGAGTGTGAACCCTACACTTTCTTTCCCGGGGATAGCGTTTCTAGATGTCCAAGTGCCGAAGCATTTAATTTATCATGCTTCATGCACCTCAATATCACATTTCATATAAACAGTTCAAAGTAAGTTAGAAGGTTGGAAAGCTCTATGTATTGCTTTACGCTTATCTGCTTTTGTGCTTTATAATGCTCTGGGATGTGAGAAGGTTTTCAACCATCCTTAACCCCCTAAAGAGAAGTCAAAAGTCCAGCGGCCCTGCAGGTGGGCCATGGGAGCGCGGCGCGCGAGGCGCTACGCAATTTAAATTATCAGGAGGATCCCCTCAGTGACACCCAAGGGGGCGAGAAGAGGAAATCGCCGAAATCCACTGATCGATGGACTCGAACAATACCGAAGCCTACAGCCCACTCCACCAAGGAGCCCCGAGGAGGATGCAGGAGACCCGAGGACCACCAGCGAATTCAAGGAACCTGAAGAAGAGAACGTGAGAGCTTATTCGCTAAAGCGTTGCATTTCTTGTGTCGCATATTGTATATTGTATCTTATATCGTGAAGCAAGTTATGATACCCGGTAATTTGCGGCGTGTTGCGTAGTTTCCCGTAGCCCTTGTTAGTTAAACCCACGTCGAGACCATAAATAAACATGCCGTGACTTCAGTATCTCGCGACCTGAGTGTGTGTACTTTTCTAGGCATATTCGAGAGGAGGAGCCTTTCGAAGTTTCAAGGGTTGTTCCGCCCCATCGTTCCCGGGATCGTGTAGTCTATCCCTTTGCTACTTTCTGAGCAGCTGGCGCCCAAGAAAAGTTGTACGTGAGCGGATACCTTGGAACGATAGATCGCTTTAGATTAAAGTACGTTTTACACCTTAAAGCATTTAGATAATTAACCCCTTCGAGCTTCCCTGACTTACTATATATAGGTTTCCGTCACAACTAATAGGAACCATCACTTTACATAGATATATAGAACACACATAGTTTTAAACGTAGAACTGAGAATTTGAGAACTTACTTTGGAACGTTAGTAGTGAGAAATTCCATCGGATTTCATAGAAATTCAGAACTTACTTGCTATGAAACATAGGCAGATAAGGGCCATCGCGTTGCTTAGAACTTTAGAACTTGCTTACTTCAACAAAGATTTCTATTGATTTCGTCCGTTCTTTTAGAAGAGTTTTTGATAAACCACATACTTTTCACGCTTCTGATATCTTTGAAAGTTCGCGAGATGTAATCGTTTAAGTTTTAAAATGATTACTTAGTGTGGATTATTATTTAGTAACTCGCTCATAAACGAGTCTGCATAGGATTTAATCCATAAGTTTTTAAGCCTGGAATTTATGCAGTTATTTGTTATTCACTTATTGCTCAAACGACAAAGATTCTGACCACTTCAAAATGGTTGACTTTCATCAATTTTCTTAAAAATTGAAATACTGCCCAACTGCTTGCATTAAAGACTGTAATTAAAGCTTTCGAAACATTTTACCTCTTATAGATGAATTCTGGAATTGAAATTGAATGTTTGACTTTTCTAGCTCCTATTTAGACATCTTTCTATTGGAATGTTCAAGTATTTTTCATATTTGTAATTATTAAAAATGTTTTACTTGATTCTTTTATTTAATATTTAGAATTATCTGAGAAATATTTTTTATCGTAATGAATTATATAATTGCAATTATAATTCTTTATGAAATAATAATAACAGAAATGTATGTATCCATTCTTGTAGTTTTGTAAAGAATATTTAATCTTACTATCTAAAATGAAACATTGAGATCTGTTTACAATCTAATGGAATTTAATAACCTTTTGATTCAAATTCACAATGATAATCTTCCATAGTTCAACAATTTTGTGAGCTGTCCTCAGGAATCCGCAGCTCAGTACTTATAAAATGAACGACACAAAGAACAGTCTAACCAAACGTATTCGAACCGATTTTTCACTACTAATCTTATCATGTTTAACTTATGCTGCAAACTATTGAAATGCCCTTCGAAAAGTGTTTATTCACAGTGAAGTAAACGGTAAGTATTACGCCTTCCACCACTGTTTACGATACGTATGTTTCATTTACTATCAAAACCGTGAGTATTATCGCCTTTCTTTACTTTTTGTAACCTTCAATGCCTTCATGTTAGAGATCGTTAAACTTGCTTTAAAATGCTCTATCGTATTACGGAAGAATGGATATACCAATTCATTTAAAAAAATGAAGGTAACCTTCATATGTCCAACATAACTCCACTTACAAAAAAACCATTTTCATCATCGGATGGCCCCTTTGTACTATGCAATTTTATATTAGCAAAAACTTCTATGAAACTTATAGTTTCGTGGATATCTGAGGTGCTAATTATTACTGCCCCACCCTGTATATTGTTATGGATGTGTCCAACAAGGCAACGATGAACAGAGTTAAATTTAATATTATGATGTTTATTATTTTACTTACAGTATATTTGTTTTTCTGGAATTTTGCCAAAAAACAGTGTTCACGATGTCGACAGATGAATATATTTGCCTTAGAATTACAAGAGCCGACAATTTCGAAAGTAGAATATTACTTTACTTCGCTAACCGAATCACTGCAAACGTTAAGTAAAGTGCGTGCCTTTCAAAACAGTCAGATGCAACTTACGATACAACGTTTCCAAGAAATGGTACGTGCCACTGTTTTTTAATTTCCGTTTATTTAATCAAAGGAAATTTAATTGAAATATCCGCAAAATTTGAGGACAAAAAGTTATTGTAATTTTACGCAACACATATGATGGTGATAAAGGATAAGTATACGGAACTGAAAATGGAAAGTAGCGAGCAGAAAAAGAAACTGATGGAGCTACAAAGTAGATTGATACATCCGTCAAATGATGATTCTAGGTTAATAAAATCTGTTAACCGAAGAACTATTGCAAAAATCAAGTATAATCAATATTACTTCTGCTCAAAGGCTATAATAGAATTGGACCGAAATGGGTACGTTCTATTCTATGCAAAGGCAAATATTTCAAAGAGAAAAGATGTGTTACTTACAAATTACTTATGTTCCTAGAGATCTCACTAATTCAGGCTTTTTGTCTTGCAGAACTAATCATTCATTTAACATGTAAAGGGGTCCAAGAATAGTAAAAGATTTTTATATTTCATAGCCTCACTTGATACGTCGATTGGATCACGTAAAATATCGGACATTAATTGCATCTACATCTTCAGACCTTAAATATATAATTGCAACAACATATTTAATAGCGTTTTAATAACATTTTTCTAATTGTTTATATCTATGTCTAATAAATATATATTAATCGAATAAGTTGCTTTACCAAAGAATAAAAGTATCTGAGGCTTACAAATCGGAGCATTACATAACAAACGTGCATCACATATATAATATTACATGTAACAAAAGATGAAGACCAAAAAGATCGTACATAAGTTGAATCCACAATGCGGTCATAGAGATACAGAAACGGCAAAAATTCCAAATAATAATTTAAAAAATTCAAAAAGGGGGGAGTGAAAATCCATCTCCTTGACGATGATAAGGAACAAGTCTGCCTCATGCACTACAATATCCCAAACAGCCAGCGATTGGCACGCCAATGACAACGGAAGGAACGAATTCCGTGACAGAACTGTGCTAACAAAGTGCTCCTACTCAGCTTTCGAAATGGCATACTGTTAGTACTGGGGCGGCATTCGTATCACGGCACTATTAAAGCATCGAGATATAGCACACGGGCTACACGGCCGTGACAATGACACTATCAGCTCACCATAGCTACACGCGTGGTTGTGGCGTAGGCTGACATTTACTAATGGGGAAGCTGTTTCCATAAAAATTATAAGCAAATATGAAAAATGACTAAACTGGGCAATTTATTTATTTTGATTCCAATATAGATACACCGGCACAAAACAAAGATATAAGAACTCGATTTTATTATTTTCTATAAACTAGCTCGATAGGGCGATTTTTTCCATAAAGTCGATAATTACTTTGTCATAAAAATATGTACACTTATTTTATATATATTTTCTTCAATTTATTGTTACAAATTCATGCAATTGAGGGTTACATTAAATACGATGATAGCATGTTATTTCAAAAATTACACAAGGCGAAGTTAGGGACGCAACAGCATGAATTTTTATTTTATAAGTAATATTTTTTTTATAAATAATATTTTTAGTCTATGATGGATTGAAAGAAATATATACGACTCGCTCAATAACTATAAATATAGGAAAACGACCATCAAAATGTCTATCAATAGTCATATGCTGAACATCTACTGACATCTAACGGTTCTAATTTGTATGAAAGCACAGGTTCCCCATTGCCAAATGTGATCCTGCGTCATTGCTGAGGAGATTCATGAATGGAGCGATGATACGCGTGTCACCATGGTGCTGGTGCTGCGCGATTCGCTTGTCGAGAACGTGCTGGTAACACGTTCTGGCATTTTAGTTAACGAATCCGGTCACAGATGACTACGAATCAGTTGACACTCCTCGGAAGTGGCAATATAGTGCCGGCAGGGTGTCGCTACCATCTTGCCGTTTGTTATCTGGGATGCTTTTTAGTGCATTATTCGGAATTGAATTTGAACACATAGCTACTTAATCGCGAATTTGTATGTACATAATTATACATGACTGCATAAAAAGGATATCATATACTTTTATAATCAATGCGATATAAGAATATAAAACGAAGAACTATCCACTCCCATCAGGAGTAAAATCAATGTTTGGTACGCAAAGTTCATTGCAAAATATAATCAAGCAGTTAATATATGAAATCACAGCACACAATAAATCACTGAATGTATAACGATATGAATAGTAAGAAAAACATATTTACCTGTTAGATGTTTATAAATTCAAATTTAAAAGTCCAAGTCATATTTAATATATTATTGTTTAACAAGGTGATTTAATGTTGTTTCAAATAGGCGTGCAGAACTAGCTCGTACTTCTGTCAATGTAATTTCATTCAAAATATACAAAGGACAAGAGGAAATATTCTTCAATATATAACATATATAAATCAACGGATGCAAGAGAGAACACTCGATCTCGGTGTAACGAGACCGGGGCGTCATCCTGCAGTAATCGTATAACGCCTGTTCCGAAATGGTGTAGAAAGGGAATGTGGAGGGTGAAAAGCATAAAATAACAACAATGTAACTAAAGAGAAAGAGAAAGAAAATATGTGGAAGCATTGCATTTATTAAGAGGAAATCCTAGAAATATCAAACAACAGATTATATACCATACTGTAAGGGAAAGGTACAACGAAATAGACGATATCGTGAGAGAAACTAAAAAAATCGAGAAACTTAAAGAGAAAATAATAATTTAGATTGAGCGATTCAATATCACTGACCCCGGCAAGCTTAATGGAAAACGCATAACGATGAATCGGTTAGAGTATAAGATAGATGTTGGTCGCGGTTTGAGTGGCCCTGGGAATCCTTTGCCCGCATCAGGGCAGGCTGTAGGATGGTGGATGGCCTGCCCTCCTGTTGCTTGGATCTATAGAATTCACATTCTTTTGTAGAGTAGAAGCAGATAATTATAATGCTTTTCATAGAAGATTACAGCTTACTTAATTCGAAACGTTGAAATGAGATGAGTCATGGCATTGTATGATGCATTAGTACTCGATTGTCTCGACATGTAGACACTACGAAGGGCAATCCTGTTGCATGGAGCTGTAGAATTTACATTCTTATGAAGTTTTAAAGCAGATAAGCATAGAGCTATGCATAAGAGATTACAGCATTCTTACTTTGAAACGATGAAATGCAGACAAACATAACGAGATGTGTAGAGCATTTTTATCTACTTACATACTTCGAACTGTTGATATCAAACGCGATATCGCGTTTTATATAGCATTAGAAATCTATTGCTTCAATACGAGCACATCTGGAAACGCTACCTCCTGGCAAGATAATGTAGGATTTTTATACTGTTGACATGTAGATGCAGATAAACGTATCGCGTTTCATTGAATATTACATCTCAACATGCGGCATTGAAATGAGATGCGACATCGATCTGAATAAAGTAATAGAACTTTATTGCTTCGACAAGTAGATATCTAAAAACGCTATCCTCCTGCAAGGGAGTGTAGGGTTCACATTCAATTGATTTGCAGAAGCAGTTAAACATAACGCGATACAATGAATATTACATCATATCATGCGGCATTGAAATGAATTGCGACATCTCATTAAATGAAGTAAGAGAACTCTATTGCTTCTACGCGTAGATACCTAGAAACGCTATCTCGTTGGAAGAAAGTGTGGGATTTATATTCTTTTTGTATGCGGATATACAAAGCGCGTTGCATTGAATACTATATCTTAACGCGGAACAATGAAACGAGATGCGACATCGCGCGGAATCAGGAAACAGAACCCTGTTGTTTTTACACTTTGACATCTAGAAACGCTATTCTCTTCCGAGGAAGTGTAGCATCACATTGTTTTTCAGTGTAGAAGCAGATAAACATAGTCTGATTTATAGATCATTAAAATCTACATACATACTTCGAACTCTTGATGTGAAATGCTATATCGCGTTCCATGAAACATTAGAACTCCTTTGCCTCGATTCGTAGACATCTAGAAACACTGTTCCGTAGCAAGGAAGTGACGCATCCACTTTCATTTGAAGTGTAGACGAGATATACATAACGCGTTGCATTGAGATTACATCTGATCATGTGACATAGAAATGAGATGCGATATCGCGTTCTTTGAAGAATTAGAACATTATGGTTTCGATGCGTACACAACTAGAAACACTGTTCGGTAGCAAGCAAGTGCGGTATTTACACTATTTTCAAGTGCAGACGAGATATACGTAACGCATGCGTTGACGTTGCATCTTAATATGAGACATAGATATTAGATGCGATATAGCACTTTATGTAGCATTAGAACTCTAATGCTTCGATATCTGGTCATCCAGAAGCGCTATTTCGTAGCAGGGAAGTGTGAGATTTACATTCCTTTGAAGTGTTGTCGAGATATACGGAACGCGTTACATACAAATACATCTTGTCATTCTTCACAGAAATCATCTGCCAAATCGCGTTTAACGAAGAATTACAACTCTATTGCCCCGACACGTAGACATCTGCAAGCTATATTCCGTAGCAAGGAAGTGTGGGATTTACATTCATTTGAAGTGTAGACAAGATAAACGTAACGTGTTGCCTTGAATATTACATCTCATCATGAAACATAGAAATGAGATGCGACATCGCGTTTTAAGAAGCATTAGAAATTTATTGCCTCGATACGTAGACATCTGCAATCGTTATTTCCCAGCAAGGAAAAGTCGCATTTACATTCATTTGAAGTGAATACGGGGTATACATGACACCTCGCAATGAATATTATATCTTATCATGAAGCTTGGAAATGAGATGCGATATCTTGTTTTAAGAAGGTTCAGAACTCTATCGCTTCGATACGTAGATAGCTGCAAACGCTAATTCCTAGCAAGGAAGTGTCGCATTTACATTCTTTTGAAGTGACTACGAAGTATACATAATACTCCACAATGAATATTGTACCTTATCACGAAATTAGAAACGAGGTGCGATATCGCGATTTAAGAAGCATTAGAAGACAAATGCTTTGATACGAAGACACCTGCAAACACTATTTCTTAGCAAGGAAGCGTCGCATTTACATTCCTTTGATGTGAATACGAGACATACATGACACTTCGCAATGAATATTATATCTTATCGTGAAGCATAGATGTGAGATGCGAAATCGCGTTTTAAGAAGCATTAGAACTCTATTGCTACGATACGTAGACATCTGCAAACGCTATGTCCTAGCATGGAAGTGTCGCATTTACATACTATTAAAGTGAATACGAGGTATACAGGACACTTCGCAGTGAATATTATATCTTATCATGAAACATAGAAGTGAGATGCGATATCGCGTTTTGGGAAGCATTAGAACTCTATTGCTACGATAGGTAGACAACTGCAAACGCTATTTCCTAGCATGGAAGTGTCGCATTTACATTCTTTTGAAGTGAACACGAGGTATACATGACCCTTCGCAATGAATATTATATCTTATCATGAAACATAGATGTGAGATGCGAAATCGCGTTTTAAGAAGCATTAGAAATTTATTGCCTCGATACGTAGACATCTGCAATCGTTATTTCCCAGCAAGGAAAAGTCGCATTTACATTCATTTGAAGTGAATACGGGGTATACATGACACCTCGCAATGAATATTATATCTTATCATGAAGCTTGGAAATGAGATGCGATATCTTGTTTTAAGAAGGTTCAGAACTCTATCGCTTCGATACGTAGATAGCTGCAAACGCTAATTCCTAGCAAGGAAGTGTCGCATTTACATTCTTTTGAAGTGACTACGAAGTATACATAATACTCCACAATGAATATTGTACCTTATCACGAAATTAGAAACGAGGTGCGATATCGCGATTTAAGAAGCATTAGAAGACAAATGCTTAGATACGAAGACACCTGCAAACACTATTTCTTAGCAAGGAAGCGTCGCATTTACATTCCTTTGATGTGAATACGAGACATACATGACACTTCGCAATGAATATTATATCTTATCGTGAAGCATAGATGTGAGATGCGAAATCGCGTTTTAAGAAGCATTAGAACTCTATTGCTACGATACGTAGACATCTGCAAACGCTATATCCTAGCATGGAAGTGTCGCATTTACATTCTTTTGAAGTGAATACGAGGTATACTTAACACTCTACAATGAATATTATATCTTATCACGAAACATACAAATGAAATGCGACATCACGTTTTAAGAAGCATTAGAACTCTATTGCTACGATGCGTAGACATCTGCAAACAATATTTCCTAGCAAGGAAGTGTCGCATTTACATTCTTTTGAAGTGAATACGAGGTATACATAACACTCCAAAATGAATATTATATCTTATCACTAAACATAGAAATGAAATGCGACATCTCGTTTTAAGAAGCATTAGAACTCTATTGCTACGATACGTAGACATCTGCAAACGCTATTTCCTAGCATGTATGTGTCGCATTTACATTCTTTTGAAGTGAATACGAGGTATACATGACCCTTCGCAAATGAATATTATATCTTATCATGAAACATAGAAGTGTGATGCGATATTGCGATTTAAGAAGCATTGGAACTCTATTGCTTCGATACGCAGACATCTGCAAACGCTATTTCCTGCAAGGAAGTGTCGCCTTGACATTCATTTGAAGTGTACGCGAGGTATACATGACACTTCGCAATGAATATTATATCTTACCATGAAACATAGAAATGAGATGTGATATCGCGATTTAAGAAGAATTAGAACTCTATTGCTACGATACGTAGGCATCTGCAAGCGCTATTTCCGAGCAAGGAATACTCGCATTTACATTCTTTTGAAGTGAATACGAGGTATACATGACACTTCGCAATGAATATTATATCTTATCGTAAAACACAGAAGTGAGTTGCGATATCGCGTTTTAAGAAGCATTAGAACTCTATTGCTATGATACGTAGACATCTGCAAACGCTATTTCCTAGCATGGAAGTGTCGCATTTACATTTCTTTGAAGTGAATACGAGGTATACATGACACTTCGCAATGAATATTATATCTTATCATGAAACATAGAAGTGTGATGCGATATCGCGTTTTAGGAAGCATTAGAACTCTGTTGCTACGATACGTAGACATCTGCAAACGCTATTTCCTAGCATGTATGTGTTGCATTTACATTCTTTTGAAGTGAACACGAGGTATACATGACACTTCGCAGTGAATATTATATATTATCATGAAACATAGAAGTGAGATGCGATATCGCGTTTTGGGAAGCATTAGAACTCTATTGCTACGATAGGTAGACAACTGCAAACGCTATTTCCTAGCATGGAAGTGTCGCATTTACATTCTTCTGAAGTGAACACGAGGTATACATGACCCTTCGCAATGAATATTATATCTTATCATGAAACATAGATGTGAGATGCGAAATCGCGCTTTAAGAAGCATTAGAACTCTATTGCTACGATACGTAGCTATCCGCAAACGCTATATCCTAGCATGGAAATGTCGCACTTACATTCTTTTAAAGTGAGTACGAGGTATACATGACACTTCGCAGTGAATATTATATCTTATCATGAAACATAGAAGTGAGATGCGATATCGCGTTTTGGGAAGCACTAGAACTCTATTGCTACGATACGTAGAAAACTGCAAACGCTATTTCCTAGCATGGATGTGTCGCATTTACATTCTTTTGAAGTGAATACGAGATATACATGACACTTCGCAAAGAATATTATATCTTATCATGAGACATAGGAATGAGGTGCTATATCGCGTTTTGAGAAGCACTAGAACTCTATTGCTAATATACGTAGACATCTGCAAACGCTATTTCCTAGCATGGAAGTGTCGCATTTACATTCTCTTGAAGTGAATACGAGGTATACATAACACTCCAAAATGAATATTATATTTTATCACGAAACATAGAAATGAAATGCGACATCTCGTTTTAAGAAGCATTAGAACTCTATTGCTACGATACGTAAACATCTGCAACCGCTATTTCCTAGCATGGGAGCGTCGCGTTTACATTCCTTTGAAGTGAATACGAGATATACATGACACTTCGCAATGAATATTATATCCTATCATGAAACATAGAAGTGAGATGCGATATCGCGTTTTAGGAAGCATTAGATCTCTATTGCTACGATCCGTAGACATCTGCAAACGCTATTTCCTAGCATGTATGTGTCGCATTTACATTCTTTTGAAGTGAATACGAGGTATACATGACCCTTCGCAAATGAATATTATATCTTATCATGAAACATAGAAGTGTGATGCGATATCGCGATTTAAGAAGCATTGGAACTCTATTGCTTCGATACGCAGACATCTGCAAGCGCTATTTCCTGCAAGGAAGTGTCGCCTTGACATACTTTTAAAGTGAATACGAGGTATACATGACACTTCGCAGTGAATATTATATCTTATCATGAAACATAGAAGTGAGATGCGATATCGCGTTTTGGGAAGCATTAGAACTCTATTACTACGATACGTAGACAACTGCAAACGCTATTTCCTAGCATGGAAGTGTCGCATTTACATTCTTTTGAAGTGAACACGAGGTATACATGACCCTTCGCAATGAATATTATATCTTATCATGAAACATAGATGTGAGATGCGAAATCGCGTTTTAAGAAGCATTAGAACTCTATTGCTACGATACGTAGACATCTGCAAACGCTATATCCTAGCATGGAAGTGTCGCACTTACGTTCTTTTAAAGTGAATACGAGGTATACATGACACTTCGCAGTAAATATTATATCTTATCATGAAACATAGAAGTGAGATGCGATATCGCGTTTTGGGAAGCATTAGAACTCTATTGCTACGATACGTAGAAAACTGCAAACGCTATTTCCTAGCATGGAAGTGTCGCATTTACATTCTTTTGAAGTGAATACGAGATATACATGACACTTCGCAAAGAAAATATTATATCTTATCATGAAACATAGGAATGAGGTGCTATATCGCGTTTTGAGAAGCACCAGAACTCTATTGCTAATATACGTAGACATCTGCAAACGCTATTTCCTAGCATGGAAGTGTCGCATTTACATTCTCTTGAAGTGAATACGAGGTATACATAACACTCCAAAATGAATATTATATCTTATCACGAAACATAGAAATGAAATGCGACATCTCGTTTTAAGAAGCATTAGAACACTATTGCTGCGATACGTAGACATCTGCAAACGCTATTTCCTAGCATGGAAGTGTCACATTTAAATTCTTTTGAAGTGAATACGAGGTATACATAACACGCCAAAATGAATATTACACTTTATCACGAAACATAGAAATGAAATGCGACATCTCGTTTTAAGAAGCATTAGAACTCTATTGCTACGATACGTAGACATCTGCAAACGCTATTTCCTAGTATGGAAGTGTCGCATTTACATTCTTTTGATGTGAATACGAGATATACATGACACTTCGCAAAGAATATTATATCTTATCTTGAAACGTAGGAATGAGGTGCTATATCGCGTTTTGAGAAGCATTAGAACTCTATTGCTAATATACGTAGACATCTGCAAACGCTATTTCCTGGCATGGAAGTGTCGCATTTACATTCTTTTGAAGTGAATACGAGGTATACATAACACTCCAAAATGAATATTACATCTTATCACGAAACATAGAAATGAAATGCGACATCTCGTCTTAAGAAGCATTAGAACTCTATTGCTACGATACGTAAACATCTGCAGACGCTATTTCCTAGCATGGAAGTGTCACATTTACATTCTTTTGAAGTGAATACGAGGTATACATAACACTCCAAAGTGAATATTATATCTTATCACGAAACAGAAATGAAATGCGACATCTCGTTTTAAGAAGCATTAGAACTCTATTGCTACGATACGTAGACATCTGCAAACGCTATTTCCTAGCATGGAAGTGTCGCATTTACATTCTTTTGATGTGAATACGAGGTATACACGATACTCCGCAATGAATATTATATCTTATCATGAAACATAGATACGAGATGCTATACCGCGTTTTAGGAAGCATTAGAACTCTATTGCTACAGTACGTAGACATCTGCAAACGCTATTTCCTAGCATGTATGTGTCGCACTTACATTCTTTTGAAGTGAATACGAGGTATTCATAACACTTCGCAATGAATATTATACCTTATCATGAAACATAGATGTCAGATGCGATATCGCGTTTTAAGACGCATTAGAAGTCTACTGCTACGATACGCAAACATCTGCAAACAATATTTCCTAGCAAGGGAGTGTCACATTTACATTCCTTTGAAGTGAATACGAGGTATACATAACACTCCAAAATGAATATTATATCTTATCACGGAACATAGAAAAGAAATGCGACATCTCGTTTTAAGAAGCATTAGAACTCTATTGCTACGATACGTAGACATCTGCAAACGCTACTTCCTAGCATGGAAGTGTTGCATTTACATTCTTTTGAAGTGAATACGAGATATACATGACCCTTCGCAATGAATATTATATCTTATCATGAAACATAGATGTGAGATGCGAAATCGCGTTTTAAGAAGCATTAGAACTCTATTGCTACGATACGTAGACATCTGCAAACGCTATATCCTAGCATGGAAGTGTCGCACTTACATTCTTTTAAAGTGAATACGAGGTATACATGACAGTTCGCAGTGAATATTATATCTTATCATGAAACATAGAAGTGAGATGCGATATCGCGTTTTGGGAAGCATTAGAACTCTATTGCTACGATACGTAGAAAACTGCAAACGCTATTTCCTAGCATGGAAGTGTCGCATTTACATTCTTTTGAAGTGAATACGAGATATACATGACACTTCGCAAAGAATATTATATCTTATCACGAAACATAGAAATGAAATGCGACATCTCGTTTTAAGAAGCTTTGGAACTCTATTGCTACGATACGTAAACATCTGCAAACAATACTTCCTAGCAAGGGAGTGTCGCATTTACATTCCTTTGAAGTGAATACGAGGTATACATAACACTCCAAAATGAATATTATATCTTATCACGAAACATAGAAAAGAAATGCGACATCTCGTTTTAAGAAGCATTAGAACTCTATTGCTACGATACGTAGACATCTGCAAACGCTATTTCCTGGCATGGAAGTGTCGCATTTACATTCTGTTGAAGTGAATACGAGGTATACATAACACTCCAAAATGAATATTATATGTTATCTCGAAACATAGAAATGAAATGCGACATCTCGTTTTAAGATGCATTAGAACTCTATTGCTACGATACGTAAACATCTGCAAACGCTATTTCCTAGCATTGAAGTGTCGCATTTACATTTCTTTGAAGTGAATACGAGGTATACATGACACTTCGCAATGAATATTATATCTTATCATGAAACATAGAAGTGTGATGCGATATCGCGTTTTAAGAAGCATTAGAACTCTGTTGCTACGATACGTAGACATCTGCAAACGCTATTTCCTAGCATGTATGTGTCGCATTTACATTCTTTTGAAGTGAACACGAGGTATACATGAGCCTTCGCAAAGAATATTATATCTTATCATGAAACATAGGAATGAGGTGCTATATCGCGTTTTGAGAAGCACTAGAACTCTATTGCTAATATAGGTAGAAATCTGCAAACGCTATTTCCTAGCATGGAGGTGTCGCATTTACATTCTCTTGAAGTGAATACGAGGTATACATAACACTCCAAAATGAATATTATATCTTATCACGAAACATAGAAATGAAATGCGACATCTCGTTTTAAGAAGCATTAGAACTCTATTGCTAGGATACGTAAACATCTGCAACCGCTATTTCCTAGCATGTATGTGTCGCATTTACATTCTTTTGAAGTGAATACGAGGTATACATGACACTTCGCGATGAATATTATATCTTATCATGAAACATAGAAGTGTGATGCGATATCGCGTTTTAAGAAGCATTAGAACTCTATTCCTACGATACGTACACATCCGCAAACAATATTTCCTAGCAAGGAAGTGTCGCATTTACATTCTTTTGAAGTGAATACGAGGTATACATTACACTCCAAAATGAATATTACATCTTATCACGAAACATAGAAATGAAATGCGACATCTCGTCTCAAGAAGCATTAGAACTCTATTGCTACGATACGTAGACATCTGCAAACGCTATTTCCTAGCACGGAAGTGTTGCATTTACATTCTTTTGATGTGAATACGAGATGTACATGACACTTCGCAAAGAATATTATATCTTATCTTGAAACGTAGGAATGAGGTGCCATATCGCGTTTTGAGAAGCATTAGAACTCTATTGCTAATATACGCAGACGTCTGCAAACGCTATTTCCTGGCATGGAAGTGTCGCATTTACATTCTGTTGAAGTGAATACGAGGTATACATAACACTCCAAAATGAATATTATATCTTATCACGAAACATAGAAATGAAATGCGACATCTCGTTTTAAGATGCATTAGAACTCTATTGCTACGATACGTAGACATCTGCAAACGCTATTTCCTAGCATGGAAGTGTCGCATTTACTTTCTTTTGAAGTGAACACGAGGTATAAATGACCCTTCGCAATGAATATTATATCTTGTCATGAAACATAGATGTGAGATGCGAAATCGCGTTTTAAGAAACATTAGAACTCTATTGCTACGATACGTAGACATCTGCAAACGCTATATCCTAGCATGGAAGTGTCGCACTTACATTCTTTTAAAGTGAATACGAGGTATACATGAGACTTCGTAGTGAATATTATATCTTATCATGAAACATAGAAGTGAGATGCGATATCGCGTTTTGGGAAGCATTATAACTCTATTGCTACGATACGTAGACATCTGCAAACGCTATTTCCTAGCATGTAGGTGTCGCACTTACGTTCTTTTGAAGTGAATACGAAGTATTCATGACACTTCGCAATGAATATTATACCTTATCATGAAACATAGATGTCAGATGCGATATCGCGTATTAGGAAGCATTACAACTCCATTGCTACGATACGTAGGCACCTGCAAACGCTATTTCCTAGCATGTAAGTGTTGCGTTTACATTCTTTTGAAGTGAATACGATGTATACATGACACTTCGCAATGAATATTATATCTTATCATGAAACATAGAAGTGAGATGCGATATCGCGTATCAGGAAGCATTGCAACTCCATTGCTACGATACGTAGACACCTGCAAACGCTATTTCCTAGCATGTAAGTGTCGCATTTACATTCTTTTGAAGTGAATACGATGTATACATGACACTTCGCAATGAATATTATATCTTATCATGAAACATAGAAGTGAGATGCGATATCGCGTTTTAAGAAGCATTAGAACTCTATTGCTATGATACGTAGACATCTGCAAACGCTATTTCCTAGCATGGAAGTGTCACATCTGCATTCTTTTGAAGTGAATACGAGGTATACATAACACTCCAAAATGAATATTATATCTTATCACGAAACAAAGAAATGAAATGCGACATCTCGTTTTAAGAAGCATTAGAACTCTATTGCTACGATACGTAGACAACTGCAAACGCTATTTCCTAGCATGGAAGTGACGCATTTACATTCTTTTGAAGTGAATACGAGGTATACATGATACTCCGCAATGAATATTATATCTTATCACGAATCATAGAAAAGAAATGCGACATCTCGTTTTAAGAAGCATTAGAACTCTATTGCTACGATACGTAGATATCTGCAAACGCTATTTCCTAGCATGGAACTGTCGCATTTACATTCTTTTGAAGTGAATACGAGATATACATGACACTTCGCAAAGAATATTATATCTTATCATGAAACATTGGAATGAGGTGCTATATCGCGTTTTGAGAAGCACTAGAACTCTATTGCTAATATAGGTAGAAATCTGCTAACGCTATTTCCTAGCATGGAGGTGTCGCATTTACATTCT
This sequence comes from Xylocopa sonorina, assembly GCF_050948175.1. Lineage (NCBI taxonomy): Eukaryota > Metazoa > Arthropoda > Insecta > Hymenoptera > Apidae > Xylocopa > Xylocopa sonorina. The sequence continues at coordinate 2,348,575 of NW_027490094.1, forward strand.
CTTGAAGTGAATACGAGGTATACATAACACTCCAAAATGAATATTATATCTTATCACGAAACATAGAAATGAAATGCGACATCTCGTTTTAAGAAGCATTAGAACACTATTGCTACGATAAGTAGACATCTGCAAACGCTATTTCCTAGCATGGAAGTGTCACATTTACATTCTTTTGAAGTGAATACGAGGTATACATAACACTCCAAAATGAATATTATATCTTATCACGAAACATAGAAATGAAATGCGACATATCGTTTTAAGAAGCATTGGAACTCTATTGCTATGATACGTAGACATCCGCAAACAATATTTCCTAGCAAGGAAGTGTCGCATTTACATTCTTTTGAAGTGAATACGAGGTATACATAACACTCCAAAATGAATATTATATCTCATCACGAAACATAGAAATGAAATGCGACATCTCGTTTTAAGAAGCATTAGCACCTTATTGCTGTGATATGTAGACATCTGCAAACAATATTTCCTAGCAAGGAAGTGTCGCATTTACATTCTTCTGAAGTGAATACGAGATATACATGACACTTCGCAATGTATATTATATTTTATCATGAAACATAGAAATGAAATGCGACATCACGTTTTAAGAAGCATTAGAACTCTATTGCTACGATACGTAGACATCTGCAAACAATATTTCCTAGCAAGGAAGTGTCGCATTTACATTCTTTTGAAGTGAATACGAGGTATACATAACACTCCAAAATGAATATTACACCTTATCACGAAACATAGAAATGAAATGCGACATCTCGTTTTAAGAAGCATTAGAACTCTATTGCTACGATACGTAGACATCTGCAAACGCTATTTCCTAGAATGGAAGTGTCGCATTTACATTCTTTTGAAGTGAATACGAGATATACATGACACTTCGCAAAGAATATTATATCTTATCATGAAACATAGGAATGAGGTGCTATATCGCGTTTTGAGAAGCACCAGAACTCTATTGCTAATATACGTAGACATCTGCAAACGCTATTTCCTAGCATGGAAGTGTCGCATTTACATTCTCTTGAAGTGAATACGAGGTATACATAACACTCCAAAATGAATATTATATCTTATCACGAAACATAGAAATGAAATGCGACATCTCGTTTTAAGAAGCATTAGAACACTATTGCTGCGATACGTAGACATCTGCAAACGCTATTTCCTAGCATGGAAGTGTCACATTTAAATTCTTTTGAAGTGAATACGAGGTATACATAACACGCCAAAATGAATATTACACTTTATCACGAAACATAGAAATGAAATGCGACATCTCGTTTTAAGAAGCATTAGAACTCTATTGCTACGATACGTAGACATCTGCAAACGCTATTTCCTAGTATGGAAGTGTCGCATTTACATTCTTTTGATGTGAATACGAGATATACATGACACTTCGCAAAGAATATTATATCTTATCTTGAAACGTAGGAATGAGGTGCTATATCGCGTTTTGAGAAGCATTAGAACTCTATTGCTAATATACGTAGACATCTGCAAACGCTATTTCCTGGCATGGAAGTGTCGCATTTACATTCTTTTGAAGTGAATACGAGGTATACATAACACTCCAAAATGAATATTACATCTTATCACGAAACATAGAAATGAAATGCGACATCTCGTCTTAAGAAGCATTAGAACTCTATTGCTACGATACGTAAACATCTGCAGACGCTATTTCCTAGCATGGAAGTGTCACATTTACATTCTTTTGAAGTGAATACGAGGTATACATAACACTCCAAAGTGAATATTATATCTTATCACGAAACAGAAATGAAATGCGACATCTCGTTTTAAGAAGCATTAGAACTCTATTGCTACGATACGTAGACATCTGCAAACGCTATTTCCTAGCATGGAAGTGTCGCATTTACATTCTTTTGATGTGAATACGAGGTATACACGATACTCCGCAATGAATATTATATCTTATCATGAAACATAGATACGAGATGCTATACCGCGTTTTAGGAAGCATTAGAACTCTATTGCTACAGTACGTAGACATCTGCAAACGCTATTTCCTAGCATGTATGTGTCGCACTTACATTCTTTTGAAGTGAATACGAGGTATTCATAACACTTCGCAATGAATATTATACCTTATCATGAAACATAGATGTCAGATGCGATATCGCGTTTTAAGACGCATTAGAAGTCTACTGCTACGATACGCAAACATCTGCAAACAATATTTCCTAGCAAGGGAGTGTCACATTTACATTCCTTTGAAGTGAATACGAGGTATACATAACACTCCAAAATGAATATTATATCTTATCACGGAACATAGAAAAGAAATGCGACATCTCGTTTTAAGAAGCATTAGAACTCTATTGCTACGATACGTAGACATCTGCAAACGCTACTTCCTAGCATGGAAGTGTTGCATTTACATTCTTTTGAAGTGAATACGAGATATACATGACCCTTCGCAATGAATATTATATCTTATCATGAAACATAGATGTGAGATGCGAAATCGCGTTTTAAGAAGCATTAGAACTCTATTGCTACGATACGTAGACATCTGCAAACGCTATATCCTAGCATGGAAGTGTCGCACTTACATTCTTTTAAAGTGAATACGAGGTATACATGACAGTTCGCAGTGAATATTATATCTTATCATGAAACATAGAAGTGAGATGCGATATCGCGTTTTGGGAAGCATTAGAACTCTATTGCTACGATACGTAGAAAACTGCAAACGCTATTTCCTAGCATGGAAGTGTCGCATTTACATTCTTTTGAAGTGAATACGAGATATACATGACACTTCGCAAAGAATATTATATCTTATCACGAAACATAGAAATGAAATGCGACATCTCGTTTTAAGAAGCTTTGGAACTCTATTGCTACGATACGTAAACATCTGCAAACAATACTTCCTAGCAAGGGAGTGTCGCATTTACATTCCTTTGAAGTGAATACGAGGTATACATAACACTCCAAAATGAATATTATATCTTATCACGAAACATAGAAAAGAAATGCGACATCTCGTTTTAAGAAGCATTAGAACTCTATTGCTACGATACGTAGACATCTGCAAACGCTATTTCCTGGCATGGAAGTGTCGCATTTACATTCTGTTGAAGTGAATACGAGGTATACATAACACTCCAAAATGAATATTATATGTTATCTCGAAACATAGAAATGAAATGCGACATCTCGTTTTAAGATGCATTAGAACTCTATTGCTACGATACGTAAACATCTGCAAACGCTATTTCCTAGCATTGAAGTGTCGCATTTACATTTCTTTGAAGTGAATACGAGGTATACATGACACTTCGCAATGAATATTATATCTTATCATGAAACATAGAAGTGTGATGCGATATCGCGTTTTAAGAAGCATTAGAACTCTGTTGCTACGATACGTAGACATCTGCAAACGCTATTTCCTAGCATGTATGTGTCGCATTTACATTCTTTTGAAGTGAACACGAGGTATACATGAGCCTTCGCAAAGAATATTATATCTTATCATGAAACATAGGAATGAGGTGCTATATCGCGTTTTGAGAAGCACTAGAACTCTATTGCTAATATAGGTAGAAATCTGCAAACGCTATTTCCTAGCATGGAGGTGTCGCATTTACATTCTCTTGAAGTGAATACGAGGTATACATAACACTCCAAAATGAATATTATATCTTATCACGAAACATAGAAATGAAATGCGACATCTCGTTTTAAGAAGCATTAGAACTCTATTGCTAGGATACGTAAACATCTGCAACCGCTATTTCCTAGCATGTATGTGTCGCATTTACATTCTTTTGAAGTGAATACGAGGTATACATGACACTTCGCGATGAATATTATATCTTATCATGAAACATAGAAGTGTGATGCGATATCGCGTTTTAAGAAGCATTAGAACTCTATTCCTACGATACGTACACATCCGCAAACAATATTTCCTAGCAAGGAAGTGTCGCATTTACATTCTTTTGAAGTGAATACGAGGTATACATTACACTCCAAAATGAATATTACATCTTATCACGAAACATAGAAATGAAATGCGACATCTCGTCTCAAGAAGCATTAGAACTCTATTGCTACGATACGTAGACATCTGCAAACGCTATTTCCTAGCACGGAAGTGTTGCATTTACATTCTTTTGATGTGAATACGAGATGTACATGACACTTCGCAAAGAATATTATATCTTATCTTGAAACGTAGGAATGAGGTGCCATATCGCGTTTTGAGAAGCATTAGAACTCTATTGCTAATATACGCAGACGTCTGCAAACGCTATTTCCTGGCATGGAAGTGTCGCATTTACATTCTGTTGAAGTGAATACGAGGTATACATAACACTCCAAAATGAATATTATATCTTATCACGAAACATAGAAATGAAATGCGACATCTCGTTTTAAGATGCATTAGAACTCTATTGCTACGATACGTAGACATCTGCAAACGCTATTTCCTAGCATGGAAGTGTCGCATTTACTTTCTTTTGAAGTGAACACGAGGTATAAATGACCCTTCGCAATGAATATTATATCTTGTCATGAAACATAGATGTGAGATGCGAAATCGCGTTTTAAGAAACATTAGAACTCTATTGCTACGATACGTAGACATCTGCAAACGCTATATCCTAGCATGGAAGTGTCGCACTTACATTCTTTTAAAGTGAATACGAGGTATACATGAGACTTCGTAGTGAATATTATATCTTATCATGAAACATAGAAGTGAGATGCGATATCGCGTTTTGGGAAGCATTATAACTCTATTGCTACGATACGTAGACATCTGCAAACGCTATTTCCTAGCATGTAGGTGTCGCACTTACGTTCTTTTGAAGTGAATACGAAGTATTCATGACACTTCGCAATGAATATTATACCTTATCATGAAACATAGATGTCAGATGCGATATCGCGTATTAGGAAGCATTACAACTCCATTGCTACGATACGTAGGCACCTGCAAACGCTATTTCCTAGCATGTAAGTGTTGCGTTTACATTCTTTTGAAGTGAATACGATGTATACATGACACTTCGCAATGAATATTATATCTTATCATGAAACATAGAAGTGAGATGCGATATCGCGTATCAGGAAGCATTGCAACTCCATTGCTACGATACGTAGACACCTGCAAACGCTATTTCCTAGCATGTAAGTGTCGCATTTACATTCTTTTGAAGTGAATACGATGTATACATGACACTTCGCAATGAATATTATATCTTATCATGAAACATAGAAGTGAGATGCGATATCGCGTTTTAAGAAGCATTAGAACTCTATTGCTATGATACGTAGACATCTGCAAACGCTATTTCCTAGCATGGAAGTGTCACATCTGCATTCTTTTGAAGTGAATACGAGGTATACATAACACTCCAAAATGAATATTATATCTTATCACGAAACAAAGAAATGAAATGCGACATCTCGTTTTAAGAAGCATTAGAACTCTATTGCTACGATACGTAGACAACTGCAAACGCTATTTCCTAGCATGGAAGTGACGCATTTACATTCTTTTGAAGTGAATACGAGGTATACATGATACTCCGCAATGAATATTATATCTTATCACGAATCATAGAAAAGAAATGCGACATCTCGTTTTAAGAAGCATTAGAACTCTATTGCTACGATACGTAGATATCTGCAAACGCTATTTCCTAGCATGGAACTGTCGCATTTACATTCTTTTGAAGTGAATACGAGATATACATGACACTTCGCAAAGAATATTATATCTTATCATGAAACATTGGAATGAGGTGCTATATCGCGTTTTGAGAAGCACTAGAACTCTATTGCTAATATAGGTAGAAATCTGCTAACGCTATTTCCTAGCATGGAGGTGTCGCATTTACATTCTCTTGAAGTGAATACGAGGTATACATAACACTCCAAAATGAATATTATATCTTATCACGAAACATAGAAATGAAATGCGACATCTCGTTTTAAGAAGCATTAGAACACTATTGCTACGATAAGTAGACATCTGCAAACGCTATTTCCTAGCATGGAAGTGTCACATTTACATTCTTTTGAAGTGAATACGAGGTATACATAACACTCCAAAATGAATATTATATCTTATCACGAAACATAGAAATGAAATGCGACATATCGTTTTAAGAAGCATTGGAACTCTATTGCTATGATACGTAGACATCCGCAAACAATATTTCCTAGCAAGGAAGTGTCGCATTTACATTCTTTTGAAGTGAATACGAGGTATACATAACACTCCAAAATGAATATTATATCTCATCACGAAACATAGAAATGAAATGCGACATCTCGTTTTAAGAAGCATTAGCACCTTATTGCTGTGATATGTAGACATCTGCAAACAATATTTCCTAGCAAGGAAGTGTCGCATTTACATTCTTCTGAAGTGAATACGAGATATACATGACACTTCGCAATGTATATTATATTTTATCATGAAACATAGAAATGAAATGCGACATCACGTTTTAAGAAGCATTAGAACTCTATTGCTACGATACGTAGACATCTGCAAACAATATTTCCTAGCAAGGAAGTGTCGCATTTACATTCTTTTGAAGTGAATACGAGGTATACATAACACTCCAAAATGAATATTACACCTTATCACGAAACATAGAAATGAAATGCGACATCTCGTTTTAAGAAGCATTAGAACTCTATTGCTACGATACGTAGACATCTGCAAACGCTATTTCCTAGAATGGAAGTGTCGCATTTACATTCTTTTGAAGTGAATACGAGATATACATGACACTTCGCAAAGAATATTATATCTTATCATGAAACATAGGAATGAGGTGCTATATCGCGTTTTGAGAAGCATTAGAACTCTATTGCTAATATACGTAGACATCTGCAAACGCTATTTCCTAGCATGGAAGTGTCGCATTTACATTCTGTTGAAGTGAATACGAGGTATACATAACACTCCAAAATGAGTATTATATCTTATCATGAAACATAGAAATGAAATGCGACATCTCGTTTTAAGATGCATTGGAACTCTATTGCTACGATACGTAGAAATCTGCAAACGCTATTTCCTAGCATGGAAGTATCACATTTACATTCTTTTGAAGTGAATACGAGGTATACATAACACTCCAAAATGAATACTATATCTTATCACGAAACATAGAAATGAAATGCGACATCACGTTTTAAGAAGCATTAGAACTCTATTGCTACGATACGTAGATATCTGCAAACAATACTTCCAAGCAAGGAAGTGTCGCATTTACATTCTTTTGAAGTGAATACGAGGTATACATAACACTCCAAAGTGAATATTATATCATATCACGAAACATAGAAATGGAATGCGACATCTCGTTTTAGGAAGCATTAGAACTCTATTGCTACGATACGTAGACATCTGCAAACACTATTTCCTAGAATGGAAGTGTTGCATCTACATTCTTGTGATGTGAAATCGAGGTATACATGACACTTCGCAATGAATATTATATCTTATCATGAAACATAGATGTGAGATGCGAACTCGCATTTTAAGAAGCATTAGAACTCTATTACTACGATACGTAGACATCTGCAAACGCTATTTCCTAGCATAAGAGTGTCGCATTTACATTCGTTTGAAGTGAATACAAGGTATACATGACACTTCGCAATGAATATTACATCTTATCATGAAACATAGAAGTGAAATGCGATATCGCGTTCTAAGAAGCATTAGAACTCTATTGCTACGATAAGTAGACATCTGCAAACAATATTTCCTAGCAAGGAAGTGCCGCATTTACATTCTTTTGAAGTGAAAACGAGGTATACATGATACTCCGCAATGAATGTTATATCTTATCATGAAACATAGAAATGAAATGCGACATCTCGTCTTAAGAAGCATTAGAACTCTAATACTACGATACGTAGACATCTACAAACGCTATTTCCTAGCATGGAAGTGTTGCATTTACATTCTTGTGAAGTGAAATCGAGGTATACATGACACTTCACAATGAATATTATATCTTATCATGAAACATAGAAGTGAGATGCGATATGGCATTTTAAGAAGCATTAGAACTCTATTGCAACAATACGTAGACATCTGCAAACACTATTTCCTAGCATGGAAGTGTTGCATTTACATTCCTTTGAAGTGAATACGAGGTGTCACGTCCGGCGAAACTATTTTCCGTTGCTCCGGAGGCTTTACGTCACGAGCCTATTTTTCGGTAATTCGGTCCGCGGGAACGCGTTATGACCGGGTCCGACAATTTCGGCTGACGCGACACTAGCGAGAACACTCGCGATAATAAGGGAATGACCCTACCTTTCGATGTCTTCTCTCTCGATTTGTACGTGGAAACGGCGTGGAGGATCGTTCGCTGGGATCGTAGCGGATTTCGTTCTGTTGGCTGCTACGGAAATCTCGATCAGTCGCCAGCGAGGAGGAGAACGGCGGTCGGAGTTCAGCGATGATGCTGAATGTGACAGAATCGGCGTGATGCGTCTAGGTGTCTGGATCGGAAGCGTCGACGGTCGCTTCGGAAAGCGGCGTCTGGGCTGGTGCGAAGGCAGGTCGCTGGTATACGAGGACTCTCGGAACGCCCTCCAAATATTCACGCACAGGTGATCGTATGAAATTCTTCCTACTTGCACGTCGCGATCTTCGCAAACCGGAAGCACGATTCATTCACCAGGTTTTTCTGTACTTTCGACTAAGATCTGAAGGATAGGCGGCGGTCTCAACGTCACAAAGCCGATTTCTATACTCCTTCAATTTGAAGAAGAGCAACTCCAGTTGTATGGAAGAACCTGTGGAAGAATTCGTAGTTAAATGTAATGTTAAAGGTAGAACTAGTATTGTAAACACTTGATAAAATTAATGGATTTGGAAATAGTAGACTTGGTAAAAGAACTTGTACTTGGATATAGTAAAAGTAAAAATAAAATATATTCTAGGTTTGAAGTATACAAGAACTGGAATTATTCTAAGACTAAGGCTAAGTTAAAATGGAAATAGAAATACGATGCCTGAACCCCACATTGAAGTGGCTAACGATCTAGAACTAGAGGTTTCGACTCCTCGGTAGGAGATCTCGAGTCAGAGTGTGTGCTCTGGAGACGCGTCTCTGACCTCCACGGTTCGCGGGGCGCTACGGTCGCGGACGCTCGGGGTAGGGAGATTGCGGTCCCGCGAGTGGGGGACTCGCGTCTCGAGGCGGAGAGCGCGCGGTCTAGCGAGTGGGGACTCGCGGCTCGTGGTGGGGCTAGCGGCGCATGCCACTGGCCGGACGCATCTTACTTAGTGTAACTTAGATCTAGGAATTCTTATATATGCGTCATGATATGGTATGTATGTCCTAGCTTAGAAGTAATATATAGGTTCTAGCAGATCCGGTTCCCGGAATTGGAAAAGACCCCATTCAGGTGATGGGCTGCGGCTACGTCTTCCTGCAGGACGAATCCTCGGTGCGCGGGAGATAGGGCTGCCCGTCCTTGGTGCCGGCGAGACAGGAATACTCGGTGGTCCGAGTGAGACACTGGTGCCCGGTACGAGCGAGACAGGTATACTCCGCGGTGCGAGTGAGGCAGCGGAACTCGGTGTGAGTGAGCGCGTGCAGGTATGCGCGCACGAACACTTCTAGTTGCTGGTTCTGCAGGCGAGTTTGGCTGGTTGCATGCGTCCAGGGGTTGATGCTGGGGGGTAAGAGGAGGTTCCTTCCTAGAAAATTACGTTCCCAGATATCTCTGTATCGAAGCTATAGAGTACCAATGCCCCTTAAAACGCCATATCGCAGCTCATTTCTATGTTTCGTGATAAGATATAATATTCATTGTTGATTGTTATCTATACCTCGCATTCACTTCAAATGAATGTAAATGCGACACTTCCTTGCTAGGAAATAATGTTTGTAGATTTCTACGTATCATAGCAATGGAGTTCTAATGCTTCTTAAAACGCGATATCGCATCTCATTTCTATGATTCATTATAAGATATAATATTCATTGCGAAGTGTCATGTATACCTCGCATACACTTCAAATGAATGTAAATGCGACATTTCCATTCCAGGAGATAGCGTTTGCAGTTGACTACGTATCGTAGCAATAGAGCTCTAATGCTTCTTAAATCGCGATATCGCATCTCATTTCAATGTTTCATGATAAGATACAATATTCATTGCGAAGTGTCATGTATACCTCGTATTCGCATCTAAAGAATGTAAAAGCGACACTTCCTTGCTAGGAAGTAGCGTTTCCGCATAACTACGTATCGTAGCAATAGAGTTCTAATGCTTCTTAAATCGCGATATCACATCTCATTTCAATGCTTCATGATAAGATATAATATTCATTGTGAAGTATTATGTATACTTCGTCTATACTCCGATTGAAAGTAAATGCCATACTTCCTTGCTGGGAAGTATTCCTCGATTGCTTCGATACGTGGACAACAGGAAACGCATTTCCTAGGATGGAAGTGTGCAATTTACATTCTTTTGAAATGTACACGACGAACACATAACACTTCGCAATGAACATTATATCTTATCATGAAACATACAAATGAGATACGATATCGCGTTTTAAGCAGCATTAGAACTCTATTGCTACGATACGTAGACATCTGCAAACGCAATTTCCTAGCATGGTAGTGTCGCATTTACATTCTTTTGAAGTGAATAAGAGGTATACATGACACTTCACAATGAATATTTTACCTTATCATGAAACACAGAAATAGGTAGCGATATCGCGTTTTAAGATGCATTAGAACTCTATTGCTACGATACGTAGACATCTGCAAACAATATTTCCTAGCAAGGAAGTGCCGCATTTACATTCTTTTGAAGTGAATACGAGGTATACATAACAATCCACAATGAATATTATATCCTTTCATGAAACATAGAAGTGAGATGCGATATCGCTTTTTAAGAATCATTAGATCTCTATTGTTTCGACACGTAGTCATCTGGAAACGCTATTTCCTAGCAAGGAAGTGTCGCATTTACATCCTTCTGAAGTGAGTACGAGGTATACATGACACTTCGCAGTGAATATTATATCTCATCATGAAACTAAGAAGTGAGATGCGATATCGCGTTTTAAGAAGCATTAGAACTCTATTGCTACGATATGTAGACATCTGCAAACAATATTTCCTAGCAAGGAAGTGCCGCATTTACATTCTTTTGAAGTGAACACGAGGTATACATAACAATCCACAATGAATATTATATCTTATCACGAAACATAGAAATGAAATGCGATATCTCGTTTTAAGAAGCATTAGAACTCTATTGCTTCGATACCTAGACATCTGCAAACGCTATTTCCTAGCATGGAAGTGTCGCACTTACATTCTATTGAAGTGAATACGAGGTAGACATGACACTTCGCAATGAATATTATATCTTATCATGAAACTTAGGAATGAGATGCGATATCGCGTTTTAAGAATCATTAGATCTCTATTGTTTCGACACGTAGTCATCTGGAAACGCTATTTCCTAGCAAGGAAGTGTCGCATTTACATCCTTCTGAAGTGAGTACGAGGTATACATGACACTTCGCAGTGAATATTATATCTCATCATGAAACTAAGAAGTGAGATGCGATATCGCGTTTTAAGAAGCATTAGAACTCTATTGCTACGATATGTAGACATCTGCAAACAATATTTCCTAGCAAGGAAGTGCCGCATTTACATTCTTTTGAAGTGAACACGAGGTATACATAACAATCCACAATGAATATTATATCTTATCACGAAACATAGAAATGAAATGCGATATCTCGTTTTAAGAAGCATTAGAACTCTATTGCTTCGATACCTAGACATCTGCAAACGCTATTTCCTAGCATGGAAGTGTCGCACTTACATTCTATTGAAGTGAATACGAGGTAGACATGACACTTCGCAATGAATATTATATCTTATCATGAAACTTAGGAATGAGATGCGATATCGCGTTTTAAGAAGATTCAGAACTCTATTTCTACGATACGTACACACCTGCAAACGCTATTTCCTAGCAAGGCAGAGTCGCATTTACATTCATTTGAAGTGAATACGAGGTACACATTACATTTCGGAATGGATATTATATCTTATCATCAAACATAGAAATGAGATGCGATATCGCGTTTTGAGAAGCATTAGAGCACTATTGCTTCGATACGTAGACATTTGCAAACGCTGTTACCTAGCAACGAAGTGTCGCAGTTACATTCATTAGATGTGAATACGAGGAATACATGACACTTCGCAATGAATATTATATCTTGTCATGGAACATAGAAATGAGATGCGATATCCCGTTTTAAGAAGTAATAGAAAGCTATTGCTTCGGTACGGAGTCATCTGCAAACGCTATTTCCTAGCAAGGAAATTTCGCACTTACATTCCATTGAAGTGAATACGAGGTAGACATGACACTTCGGAATGGATATTATATCTTATCATGAAACATAGAAATGAGATGCAATATCGTGTCTTAAGAAGCTTTTGAACCCTATTGCTTCGATACGTAGACATTTGCAAACGCTATTACCCATCAAGGAAGTGTCGCATTTACATTCTGTAGATGTGAATACGAGGAATACGTGACACTTCGCAATGAATATTATATCTTGTCATGAAACATAGAAATGAGATGCGATATCCCGTTTTAAGAAGCGTTAGAACTCTATTGCTACGATACGTAGACATCTGCAAACGCTACATCCAAGCAAGGAAGTGTCGCATTTGCATTCATTTGAAGTGAGTACGAGGTAGACATGACACTTCGCAGTGAATATTATATCTTATCCTGAAACATGGAAATGAGATGCGAAATCGAGCTTTAAGAAGCATTAGAACTCTATTGCTACGATACGTGTATATCTGTAGACGTAATTTCGAAGCAAGGAAGTGTCGCATTTACATTCCTTTGATGTGAATTCGAGGTATACATACCACTGTTCTATGAATATTATATCTTATCATGAAACAAGGAAATGAGATGCGATATCGCTCTTTGGGAAGCATTAGAACACTATTGCTACGTTACGTACACATCTGCAAACGCTATTTCCCAGCAAGGCAGAGTCGCATTTACATTCATTTGAAGTGAATACGAGGTATACATGACATTTCGGAATGGATATTATATCTTATCATCAAACATAGAAATGAGATGAGATATCGCGTTTTGAGAAGCATTAGAGCACTATTGCCTCGATACGTAGACATCTGCAAACGCTATTATCTAGCAACGAAGTGTCGCAGTTACATTCATTTGAAGTGAATACGAGGTATAAGTGACACTTCGCAATGAGTAATAGATCTTATCATGAAACAAAGAAATGAGATGCGATATCGCGTTTTAAGGAGCGTTAGAGCACTACTGCCTCGATACGTAGACATCTGCAAAAGCTATTTCCTAGCAAGGAAGTGTCGCATTTACACTCTTTTGAAGTGAATACGAGGTATAAGTGACACTTCGCAATGAGTAATAGATCTTATCATGAAACAAAGAAATGAGATGCGATATCGCGTTTTATGGAGTGTTAGAGCACTACTGCCTCGATACGTAGACATCTGCAAACGCTATTTCCTAACAAGGAAGTGTCGCACTTACCTTCTATTGAAGTGAATACGAGGTAGACATGACACTTCGCAATGAATATTATATCTTATCATGAAACTTAGGAATGAGATGCGATATCGCGTTTTAAGAAGATTCAGAACTCTATTTCTACGATACGTACACACCTGCAAACGCTATTTCCTAGCAAGGCAGAGTCGCATTTACATTCATTTGAAGTGAATACGAGGTACACATTACATTTCGGAATGGATATTATATCTTATCATCAAACATAGAAATGAGATGCGATATCTCGATTTGCGATGCATGAGAACTCTATTGCTTGGATACGTAGACACCTGCAGACTCTATTTCCTAGCAAGGAAGTGTCGCCTTTACATTCGTTTGAAGTGAATACGATGTATACATATACGTAATAAGATATAATATTCATTGTGGAGTGTTATGTATACCACGTATTCACTTCAAAATGATGTAAATGCGACACTTCCTTGCTAGGAAATAGCGTTTGCAGATGTCTACGTATCGAAGCAGTAGAGCTCTAATGCTTCTCAAAACGCGAAATCGCATCTCATTTCTATATTCCCTGATAAGCTATAATATTCATTGCGAAGTGTTAAGTATTCCTCGTCTGCACTTCAAATGAATGTAAATGCGACATTTTGTTTCTAGGAAATAGCGTTTGCAGATGTCTACGTATAGAAGCAATAGAGTTCTAATGCATCGTAATTCGCGATATCGCATCTCATATCTATGTTTCATGATAAGATATAATATTCGTTGTGGAGTGATATATATACCTCGAATTCAACTCAAAAGAATGTAAATCCGACACTACCTTCCTAGGAAATAGCGTTTGCAGATGTCTCCGTATCGAAGCAATAGAGTTCTAATGCTTCTTATATCGCGATATCGCATCTCATTTCTATGTCTCGTGATAAGATATAATATTCACTGTGGATTGTTATTTATACCTCGTATTCCCCTCAAAGGAATGTAAATGCGACACTTCCTTGCATGGAAACAGCTTTTGCAGATGGCGACGTATCGAAGCAATAGATTTCTAATGTTTCTTAAAACCGGATATCGCATCTCATTTTTATGTTTCATGATAAGATATAATATTCATTGCGAAGTGTTATGTGTTCCTCGTCTGCACTTCAAATGAATGTAAATGCGACATTTCGTTTCTAGGAAATAGTGTTTCCAGATGTCTACGTATCCAAGCAGTAGAGTTCTAATGCATCGTAAATCGCGATATCGCATCTCATTTCTATTTTTCATGATAAGCTATAATATTCATTGCGAAGTGTTAAGTATTCCTCATCTGCACTTCAAAAGAATGTAAATGCGACATTTCTCTTCTAGGAAATAGCGTTTGCAGATGTCTACGTATCGAAGGAATAGAGTTCTATTGCATCGTAAATCGCGATATCGCATCTCATTTCTGTGTTCCATGATAACACATAATATTCATTGTGCAATGTTATGTATACACCGCATTCACTTCAAAAGAATGTAAATGCGACACTTCCTTGCTATGAAATAGTGTCTACAGGTGCCTACGTATCGTAGCAGCAGAGTTCTAATGATTCCTAAATCCGGATATCGCATTTCGTTATTATGTTTCGTGATATGGTATAATATTCATTGTGGAGTGTTATGTATACCTCGTAATCACTTCAAAAGAATGTAAATGCGACACTTCCTTGCTAGGAAATAGCGTTTGCAGATGTCTACTTATCGTAGCAATAGAGATCTAATGCATCTTAAAACGAGATGTCGCATCTCGTTTCTATGTTTCATGATAAGATATAATATTCATTGCGAAGTGTCACGTATACCTCGTATTCACTTCAGAAGAATGTAAATGCGACACTTCATTGCTAGGAAATAGCGTTTGCAGATATCTACATATCGTAGCAATAGAGTTCTAATGCTTCATAAAACGCGATATCGCATCTCATTTCTATGTTTCATGATAAGACATAATATTCATTGCGAAGTGCCATGTATACCTCGTATTCACTTCAAAAGAAGGTAAATGCGACACTTTCTTGCTAGGAAATAGGGTTTGCAGATGTCTACGTATCGTAGCAATAGAGATCTAATGCATCTTAAAACGAGATGTCGCATCTCGTTTCTATGTCTCATGATAAGATATAATATTCATTGCGAAGTGTCATGTATAACTCGTATGTACTTCAAAAGAATGCAAATGCGACACTTCCTTGCTAGGAAATGGCGTTTGCAGATGTCTACGTATCGTAGCAATAGTGTTCTAATGCTTCATAACACGCGATGTCGCATCTCATTTCTATGTTTCATGATAAGACATAATGTCCATGGCGAAATATGATGTATACCTCGTATTCACTTCATAAGAATGTAAATGCGACTATTCCTTGCTATGAAATAGCGTTTGCAGAAGTCTACGTATCGTAGCAATAGTGTTATTATGCAGCTTCAATCGCATTATCGTATCTCATTTCTATGTTTCGTGATAAGTTATAATAGTCATTGCGAAATGTCACGTTTACCTCCTATTCACTTCAAAAGAATGTAAATGCGACACTTCCTTGCTAGGAAATAGCGTTTGCAGAGGTCTACGTATCGTAGCAATAGAGTTCTAGTGCTTCTAAAAACGCAATATCGCATCACACTCCTATGTTTCATGATAAGGTATAATATTCATTGCAGAGTGTCATGTATACCTCGTATTCACTTCAAAAGAATGTAAATGCGACACTTCCTTGCTAGGAAATAGCGATTGCAGATGGCTACGTATGGTAGCAATAGAGTTCTAATGCTTCTTACAACGCGATATCGCATCTCATTTCTATGTTTCATGATAAGATATAACATTCATTGCGAACTGTCATGTATACCTCGTATTCACTTCAAAAGAATGTAAATGCGACGTTTCCATCCTCGGAAATAGCGTTTGCAGATGTCTACGTATCAAAACAACAGATTTCTAGTGCTTCTTAAAACGAGATGTCACATCTCACTTCTGTGTTTCATGATAAGGTATAATATTCCTTGCGGAGTGTCGTGTATACCTCGTATTCACTTCACAGGAATGTAAATGCGCCACTTCCTTGTTAGGAAATAGCGTTTGCAGATTTCTACGTATCGTAGCAATGGATTTTTAATGCTTCTTAAAACGCGATAACGCATCTCATTTCTATGTTTCACGATGACATATAATATTCATTGCGATGTGTCATGTATACCTCGCATACACTTGAACTGAATGTAAATGCGACACTTCCTTGCTAGGAAATAGCGTTTCCAGATGCCTACGTATCGTAGCAATAAAGTTCCAACTCTTCTTAAAACGCGATATCGCATTTCATTTCTATGTTTCACGATAAGATATAATATTCATTGCGAAGTGTCATGTATACCTCGTATTCACTACCAATGAATGTAAATGCGACACTTCCTTTCTAGGAAATAGCGTTTCCAGATGTGTACGTATCGAAGCAGCAGAGTTCTAATGATTCCTAAATCCGGATATCGCATTTCGTTATTATGTTTCGTGATATGGTATAATATTCATTGTGGAGTGTCATGTATAGCTCGTATTCACTTCAAGAGAATGTAAATGCGACACTTCCGTGCTAGGAAATAGCGTTTGCAGATTTCTACGTATCGTAGCAATGGATTTTTAATGCTTCTTAAAACGCGATAACGCATCTCATTTCTATGTTTCACGATGACATATAATATTCATTGCGATGTGTCATGTATACCTCGCATACACTTGAACTGAATGTAAATGCGACACTTCCTTTCTAGGAAATAGCGTTTCCAGATGTCTACGTATCGAAGCAGCAGAGTTCTAATGATTCCTAAATCCGGATATCGCATTTCGTTATTATGTTTCGTGATATGGTATAATATTCATTGTGGAGTGTCATGTATAGCTCGTATTCACTTCAAGAGAATGTAAATGCGACACTTCCGTGCTAGGAAATAGCGTTTGCTGATGTCTCCGGATCGAGGCAATAGAGTTCTTATGCGTCTTAAAACGCGATATCGCATCTCACTTCTATATTTCATGATAAGATATAATGTTCATTGCGAAGTGCCATTTATACCTCCTATTCACTTCAAAAGAAAGTAAATGCGGCACTTCCTTGCAGGGAAATAGCGTTTGCAGATGTCTACGTATCGAAGCAATAGAGTTCTAATGCTTCTTAAAACGCGATATCACATTTCATTTTTATGTTTCACGATAAGATATAATATTCATTGTGGAGTGTTATGTATACCTCGTATTCACTTCAAAAGAATGTAAATGCGACACTTCCTTGCTAGGAAATAGCGTTTCCAGATGACCACGTATCGAAAGAATAGAGTTCTAATACTTCTTAAAACGAGATGTCGCATCTCATTTCTATGTTTCGTGATAAGATATAATATTCATTGTAGAGTGTTATGTATACCTCGTATTCACTTCAAAAGAATGTAAATGCGACACTTCCATGCTAGCAAATAGCGTTTGCAGATGTCTACGTATCGTAGCAAGAGAGTTCCAATGCTTCTTAAAACGAGATGTCGCATTTCATTTCTATGTTTCGTGATCAGATATAATATTCATTGTGGAGTGTTATGTATACCTCGTATTCACTTCAAAAGGATGTAAATGCGACACGCCCTTGCTAGGAAATAGCGTTTCCAGATGACTACGTGTCGAAACAATAGAGATCTAATGATTCTTAAAACGCGATATCACATCTCACTTCTGTATTTCATGATAAGATATATTATTCATTATGGAGTGTTATGTATACCTCGTATTCACGTCAAAAGAATGTAAATGCGAGCCTTCCATGCTAGGAAATAGCGTTTGCAGATGTCTAAGTATCGTAGCAATAGAGTTCTAATGCTTCTTAGAACGCGATATCGCATCTCACTTCTATGTTTCATGATAAGATATAATATTCATTGCGAAGTGTCATGTATACCTCGTATTCGCTTCAAAAGAATGTAAATGCGGCACTTCCTTGCTCGGAAATAACGTTTCCAGATGACCACGTATCGAAACAATAGAGCTCTAATACTTCTTAAAACGAGATGCCGCATCACATTTCTATGTTTCGTGATAAGATATAATATTCAATGCAGAGTGTTATGTATATCTCGTATTCACTTCAAGTGAATGTAAATGCGACACTTCCTTGCTAGGAAATATCGTTTCCAGATGATCACGTATCGAAAGAGTAGAGTCCTAATACTTCTTATAACGCGATATCGCATCTCACTACTTTGCTTCATGATAAGATATAATATTCATTGCGAAGTGTCACGTATACCTCGTATTCACTCCAAAAGAATGTGAATGCGATACTTACATGCTAGGAAATAGCGTTTGCAGATGTCTACGTATCGTAGCAATAGAGTTCTAATGCTTCTAAAAACGCGATATCGCATCTCACTGCTATGTTTCATGATAAGATATAATATTCATTATGGAGTGTTATGTGTACCTCGTATTCACTTCAAAAGAATGTAAATGCGACATTTGCATGCTAGGATATAGCGTTTGCAGATGCCTACGTATCGTAGCAACAGAGTTTTAATGCTTCTCAATACGCGATATAGCACCTCATTCCTATGTTTCATGATAAGATACGATATTCTTTGCGAAGTGTCATGTATATCTTGTATTCACTTCAAAAGAATGTAAATGCGACACATCCATGCTAGGAAATAGCGTTTGCAGATGTCTACGTATCGTAGCAATAGAGTTCTAATGCTTCCTAAAACGCGATATCGCATCTCACTTCTATGTGTCATGATAAGATATAATATTCATTGCGAAGTGTGATTTATACCTCGTATTCACTTCAAAAGAATATAAATGCGACACTTCCATGCTAGGAAATAGCGTTTGCAGATGTCTACGTATCGTAGCAATAGAGTTCTAACGCTTCTTAAAACGAGATGTCGCATTTCATTTCTATGTTTCGTGATAAGATATAATCTTCATTTTGGAGTGTTATGTATACCTCGTATTCACTTCAAAAGAATGTAAATACGACACTTCCTTGCTAGGAAATATTGTTTGCAGATGTCTACGTATCGTAGCAGTAGGGTTCTAATGCTTCTTAAAACGAGATGTCGTATTTCATTTCTATGTTTCATGATAAGATATAATATTCATTGCGAAGTGTCATGTATACCTCGTATTCACTTCAAAAGAATGCAAATGCGACACTTCCATGCTAGGAAATAGCGTTTGCAGATGTCTACGTATCGTAGCAATAGAGTTCTAATGCTTCTTAAAACGAGATGTCGCATTTCATTTCTATGTTCCGTGATAAGATATAATATTCATTTTGGAGTGTTATGTATACCTCGTATTCACTTCAAAAGAATGTAAATACGACACTTCCTTGGCAGGAAATATTGTTTGCAGATATCTACGTATAGTAGCAGTAGATTTCTAATGCTTCTTGGAACGCGACATCGCATCTAACTTCCATGTTTCATGATAAGATATAATATCCATTGCGAAGTGTCATGCATACCTCGTATTCACTTCAATGGAATGTAAATGCGACACTTCCATGCAAGGAAATAGCGTTTGCAGATGGCTGCGTATCGTAGCAAGAGAGTTCCAATGCTTCTTAAAACGAGATGTCGCATTTCATTTCTATGTTTCGTGATAAGATATAATATTCATTGTGGAGTGTTATGTATACCTCGTATTCACTTCAAAAGGATGTAAATGCGACACACCCTTGCTAGGAAATAGCGTTTCCAGATGACTACGTGTCGAAGCAATAGAGATCTAATGATTCTTAAAACGAGATGTCGCATTTCATTCCTATGATTCGTGATAAGATACAATATTCGTTGTAGAGTGTTATGTATACCTCGTATTCACTTCAAAAGAATGTAAATGCGACACTTCCATGCTAGGAAATAGCGTTTGCAGATGTCTACGTATCGCAGCAACAGAGTTCTAATGCTACTTAAAACGAGATGTCGCATTTCATTTCTATGTTTCGTGATAAGATATAATATTGATTGTGGAGTGTTATGTATACCTCGTATTCACTTCAAAAGAATGTAAATGCGAAACTTCCTTGCTAGGAAATAGCGTTTCCAGATGACCACGTATCGAAAGAATAGAGTTCTAATACTTCTTAAAACGAGATGTCGCATCTCATTTCTATGTTTCGTGATAAGATATAATATTCATTGTAGAGTGTTATGTATATCTCGTATTCACTTCAAATGAATGTAAATGCGACACTTCCATGCTAGGAAATAGCGTTTGCAGATGTCTACGTATCGTAGCAATAGAGTTCTAATGCTTCTTAGAACGCGATATCGCATCTCACTTCTATGTTTCGTGATAAGATATAATATTCATTTTGGAGTGTTATGTATACCTCGTATTCGCTTCAAAAGAATGTAAATGCGGCACTTCCTCGCTCGGAAATAACGTTTCCAGATGACCACGTATCGAAACAATAAAGCTCTAATACTTCTTAAAACGAGATGTCGCATCACATTTCTATGTTTCGTGATAAGATATAATATTCAATGTAGAGTGTTATGTATATCTCGTATTCACATCAAGTGAATGTAAATGCGACACTTCCATGCTAGGAAATAGCGTTTGCAGATGTCTACGTATCGTAGCAATTGAGTTCTAATGCTTCTTAAAACGCGATATCGCATCTCATTCCTATGTTTCATTATAAGATATAATACTCATTGCGAAGTGTCATGTATACCTCGTATTCACGTCAAAAGAATGTAAATGCGACACTTCCTTGCTAGGAAATATTGTTTGCAGATGTCTACGTATCGTAGCAGTAGAGTTCTAATGCTTCTTGGAACGCGACATCGCATCTAACTTCCATGTTTCATGATAAGATATAATATCCATTGCGAAGTGTCATGCATACCTCGTATTCACTTCAATGGAATGTAAATGCGACACTTCCATGCAAGGAAATAGCGTTTGCAGATGGCTGCGTATCGTAGCAAGAGAGTTCCAATGCTTCTTAAAACGAGATGTCGCATTTCATTTCTATGTTTCGTGATAAGATATAATATTCATTGTGGAGTGTTATGTATACCTCGTATTCACTTCAAAAGGATGTAAATGCGACACACCATTGCTAGGAAATAGCGTTTCCAGATGACTACGTGTCGAAACAATAGAGATCTAATGATTCTTAAAACGCGATATCACATCTCACTTCTATATTTCATGATAAGATATATTATTCATTATGGAGTGTTATGTATACCTCGTATTCACGTCAAAAGAATGTAAATGCGAGCCTCCCATGCTAGGAAATAGCGGTTGCAGATGTCTAAGTATCGTAGCAATAGAGTTCTAATGATTCTTAGAACGCGATATCGCATCTCACTTCTATGTTTCATGATAAGATATAATATTCATTGCGAAGTGTCATGTATACCTCGTATTCGCTTCAAAAGAATGTAAATGCGGCACTTCCTTGCTCGGAAATGACGTTTCCAGATGACCACGTATCGAAACAATAGAGCTCTAATACTTCTTAAAACGAGATGTCGCATCACATTTCTATGTTTCGTGATAAGATATAATATTCAATGTAGAGTGTTATGTATATCTCGTACTCACTTCAAGTGAATGTAAATGCGACACTTCCATGCTAGGAAATAGCGTTTGCAGATGTCTACGTATCGTAGCAATTGAGTTCTAATGCTTCTTAAAACGCGATATCGCATCTCATTCCTATGTTTCATTATAAGATATAATACTCATTGCGAAGTGTCATGTATACCTCGTATTCACGTCAAAAGAATGTAAATGCGACTCTTCCTTGCTAGGAAATAGCGTTTCCAGATGACCACGTATCGCAAGAATAGAGTTCTAATACTTCTTAGAACGAGATGTCGCATCTCATTTCTATGTTTCGTGATAAGATATAATATTCATTGCGAAGTGTCACGTATACCTCGTATTCACTCCAAAAGAATGTGAATGCGATACTTACATGCTAGGAAATAGCGTTTTCAGATGTCTACGTATCGTAGTAATAGAGTTCTAATGCTTCTTAAAACGAGATGTAGCATTTCATTTCTATGCTTCGTAATAAGATATAATATTCATTATAGAATGTTATGTATACATCGTATTCACTTCAAAAGAATGTAAATGCGACACTTCCTTGCTAGGATAAAACGTTTGCAGATGTCTACGTATATTAGCAATAGAGTTCTAACGCTTCTTTAAACGCGATATAGCACCTCATTCCTATGTTTCATGATAAGATATAATATTCATTGCGAAGTGTCATGTATATCTCGTATTCACCTCAAAAGAATGTAAATACGACGCTTCCATGCTAGGAAGTAGCGTTTGCAGATGTCTACGTATCGTAGCAATAGAGATCTAATGCTTCCTAAAACGCGATATCGCATCTTACATATATGTTTCATGATAAGATATAATATTCATTGCGAAGTGTGATGTATACATCGTATTCACTTCAAAAGAATGTAAATCCGACACTTCCATGCTAGGAAATAGCGTTTGCAGATGTCTACGTAACGTAGGAATAGAGTTCTAATGCTTCTAAAAACGCGATATCGCATCTCACTGCTATGTTTCATGATAAGATATAATATTCATTATGGAGTGTTATGTATACCTCGTATTCACCTCAAAAGAATGTAAATGCGACATTTGCATTCTAGGAAATAGCGTTTGCAGATGCCTACGTATCGTAGCAATAGAGTTTTAATGCTTCTCAATACGCGATATAGCACCTCATTCCTATGTTTCATGATAAGATACGATATTCTTTGCGATGTGCCATGTATATCTTGTATTCACTCCAAAAGAATGTAAATGCGACACTTCCATGCTAGGAAATAGCGTTTGCAGATGTCTACGTATCGTAGCAATAGAGTTCTAATGCTTCCTAAAACGCGATATCGCATCTCACTTCTATGTTTCATGATAAGATATAATATTCATTGCGAAGTGTTATGTATACCTCGTATTCACTTCAAAAGAATGTAAATGCGACACTTCCTTGGTAGGAAATATTGTTTGCAGATGTCTACGTATCGTAGCAAGAGAGTTCTAATGCTTCTTAAAACGAGATGTCGTATTTCATTTCTATGTTTCATGATAAGATATAATATCCATTGCGAAGTGTCATCCATACCTCGTATTCACTTCAATGGAATGTAAATGCGACACTTCCATGCTAGGAAATAGCGTTTGCAGATTGCTGCGTATCGTAGCAAGAGAGTTCTAATGCTTCTTAAAACGAGATGTCGCATTTCATTTCTATGTTCCCTGATAAGATATAATATTCATTTTGGAGTATTATGTATACCTCGTATTCACTTCAAAAGAATGTAAATGCGACACTTCCTTGCTAGGAAGTATTGTTTGCAGATGTCTACGTATTGTAGCAGTAGATTTCTAATGCTTCTTAAAACGCGATATCGCATCTCATTTCTATGTTTCATGATAAGATATAATATCCATTGCTAAGTGTCATGCGTACCTCGTATTCACTTCAAAGGAATGTAAATGCTACACTTCCATGCTAGGAAATAGCGTTTGCAGATTGCTGCGTATCGTAGCAAGATAGTTCTAATGCTTGTTAAAACGAGATGTCGCATTTCATTCCTATGTTTCATGATACGATATAATATTCATTGCGGAGTGTCATGTATGCCTCGTAACCACTTCAAAAGTATGTAAATGCGACACTTCCTCGCTAGGAAATAGCATTTCCAAATGTCAACGTATCGAAACAATAGAGTTCTAATGCTTCTTGAAGCGAGATGTCGCATATCATTTCTACGATTCATGATACGATATAATATTCATTGCGGAGTGCCATGTATACCTCGTAACCATTTCAAAAGAATGTAAATGCGACACTTCCTTGCTAGGAAATAGCGTTTGCAGATGTCTACGTATCGAAGCAACAAGTATCTACTGCTTTCTAAATCGCGATATCGCATTTCACTTCTATGTATCGTGATAAGGTATAATATTCATTGCCCAGTGTCAATTATACCTTGCATACACTTCAAATGAATGTAAATGCGGTCCTTCCTTGCTAGGAAATAGTGTTTGCAGATGTCTCCGTATCGAAGCAATAGATTTCTAATGCTTCTTAAAACGAGATGTCGCATATCATTTCTATGTTTCATGATACGATATAATATTCATTGCGATGTGTCATTTATATCTTGCATACACTTCAAATGAATGTAAATGCGACACTTCCTTGCTCGGAAATAGCTTATCCAGATGTCTACGTATCAAAACACCAGATTTCTAGTGCTTCTTAAAACGAGATGTCGCATCTCATTTCTATGTTTCATGATAAGATATAATATTCATTACGAAGTATCATGTATACCTCGTACTCACTTCAAAGGAATGTAAATGCGACACATCCTTGCTAGGAAATAGCGTTTCCAGATATCTACGTATCGTAGCAATAGAGTTCTAACGCTTCCTTAAACGCGATGTCCCATCTCATTTCCATGTTTCATGATAAGATATAATATTCTATGCGAAGTGTCATGTATACCTCGTACTCACTAAAAAAGTATGTAAATGCGACACTTCCTTGCTAGGAAATAGCTTTTCCAGATGTCAACGTATCGAAACTATAGAGTTCTAATGCTTCTTAAAACGAGATGTCGCATATCATTTCTATGTTTCATGATACGATATAATATTCATTGCGATGTGTCATTTATATCTTGCATACACTTCAAATGAATGTAAATGCGACACTTCCTTGCTCGGAAATAGCTTATCCAGATGTCTACGTATCAAAACACCAGATTTCTAGTGCTTCTTAAAACGAGATGTCGCATCTCATTTCTATGTTTCATGATAAGATATAATTTTCATTGCGAAGTGTCATGTATACCTCGTAACCACTTCAAAAGTATGTAAATGCGACACTTCCTTCCTAGGAAATAGCTTTTCCAGATGTCAACGTATCGAAACTATAGAGTTCTAATGCTTCTTAAAACGAGATGTCGCATATCATTTATATGTTTCATGATACGATATAATATTCATTGCGATGTGTCATTTATATCTTGCATACACTTCAAATGAATGTAAATGCGACACTTCCTTGCTCGGAAATAGCTTATCCAGATGTCTACGTATCAAAACACCAGATTTCTAATTCTTCTTAAAACGAGATGTCGCATCTCATTTCTATGTTTCATGATAAGATATAATATTCATTGCAAAGTGTTGTGTGTGCCTCGTACTCACTTCAAAAGAATGTAATTGCGACACTTCCATGCTAGGATATAGCGTTTGCAGATGTCTACGTATCGTAGCAATAGAGTTCCAATGCTTCTCTAAACGCCATATCGCATCTCATTTCCATGTTTCATGGTAAGATATAATATTAACTGCGAAGTGTCATATATACCTCGCATACACTTCGAACGAATGTAAATGCCACACATCCTTGCTGGGAAATAGCGGTTCGAGATGTCTACGTATCGAAGCGTTAGATTTCTAATGCTTCTTATAACACGACATCGCACCTTTCTTCGATGTTTCATGATAAGATATAACATTCATTGCGAAGTATTATGTATACTTCGTCTATACTCCGAATGAAAGTAAATGCCACATTTCCTTGCTGGGAAATATTCCACCATTGCTTCGATACGTGGACAACAGGAAACGCATTTCCTAGGATGGACGTGTGCAATTTGCATTCTTTTGAAGTGTACACGACGTATACATAACACTTCGCAATGAACATTATATCTTATCATGCAACATAGAAATGAGATGCTATATCGCGTTTTAAAAAGCATTAGAACACTAATGCTCCGATACGTAGACATCTGAAAACGCATTTCCTAGCATGGAAGTGTGGCATTCACATTCTTTTGAAGTGTGGACGAGGCATACATAACACATCAAAATGAATACGATATCTTATCATGAAACATAGGAAGGATATACGATATCGCGTTCTAAGAAGCAATAGAACTCTTTTGCTCCGATACTTAGACATCTGGAAACGCTATTTCCTAGCAAGGACGTGTGACATTAACATTCATTTGAAGTGTAGACGAGGTATACATAACACTTCGCAATGAATATCATATCTTATCAAGAAATATAGAACTGAGTTGCGATATCGCGTTTAAGGAAGCATTAGAACTCTATTGCATCGATACGTAGACATCTGGAAACGCTATTTTCTAGCAAGGAAGTGTCGCATTTACATTCTTTTGAAGTGAATACAAGATATACATGACACTTCGCAAAGAATATTATATCTTATCATGAAACATAGGAATGAGGTGCTATATCTCGTTTTAAGAAGCGTTAGAACTCTATTGCTACGATACGTAGACATCTGCAAACACTATTTCCTAGCATGCAAGTGTCGCACTTACATTCTTTTGAAGTGAATACGAGGTATGCATGACACTTCGCAATGGATATTATATCTTATCATGAAACATGGAAATGAGATGCGACATCTCGTTTTAAGAAGTATTAGAACTCTATTCTTTCGATACGTGGTCATCTGGAAACGCTATTTCCTAGCAAGGAAGCGTCGCATTTACATTATTTTGAAGTGAATACGAGGTATACATGACACTTCGCAATGAAAATTATATCTTATCACGAAACATAGAAATGAAATGCGACATCCCGTTGTAGAAGCGTTAGAACTCTATTGCTGCGATACGTAGACATCAGAAAACGCTATTTCCTAGCATGGATGTGTCGCATTTACATTCCAATGAAGTGAATACGAGGTATACATGACACTTCGCAATGAATATTATATCTTATCATGAAACATAGGAATGAGGTGCTATATCGCGTTTTGAGAAGCATTAGAACTCTATTGCTAATATACGTAGACATCTGCAAACTCTATTTCCTAGGAAGGAAATGTCGCATTTACATTCCAATGATGTGAATACGAGGTATGCATGACAATTCGCAATGAATATTATATCTTATCATGAAACATGGAAATGAGATGCGACATCTCGTTTTAAGAAGTATTAGAACTCTATTCTTTCGATACGTGGTCATCTGGAAACGCTATTTCCTAGCAAGGAAGTATCGCATTTACATTCTTTTGGAGTGAATACGAGATATACATGACACTTCGCAATGAATATTATATTTTATCATG
This sequence comes from Xylocopa sonorina, assembly GCF_050948175.1. Taxonomy (NCBI): domain Eukaryota; kingdom Metazoa; phylum Arthropoda; class Insecta; order Hymenoptera; family Apidae; genus Xylocopa; species Xylocopa sonorina. The sequence goes on from NW_027490094.1 coordinate 2,376,405, forward strand.
AAACATAGAAGTGAGATGCGACATCCCATTTTAAGAAGCATTAGTACCCTATTGCTGTGGTACGTAGACATCTGCAAACAATATTTCCTAGCATGTAAGTGTCGCATTTACATTCTTTTGAAGTGAATACGAGGTATGCAAGACACTTCGCAATGAATATTATATCTTATCATGAAACATAGATGTTAGATACGATGTCGCGTTTTAGGAAGCATTAGAACTCTATTGCTACGATACGTAGACATCTACAAACGCTATTTCCTAGCATGGAAGTGCGCATTTAAATTCCATTGAAGTGAATACGAGGTATGCATGACACTTCGCAATGAAAATTATATCTTATCACGAAACATAGAAGTGAGATGCGATATCGCGTTTTAAGAAGCATTAGAACACTATTGCTGCGATACGTAGACATCTGCAAACAATATTTCCTAGCAAGGAAGTGTCGCATTTACATTCTTTTGAAGTGAATACGAGGTATACATGACACTTCGCAAAGAATATTATATCTTATCAAGAAACATAGGAATGAGGTGCTATATCGCGTTTTGAGAAGCATTAGAACTCTATTGCTAATATACGTAGACATCTGCAAACGCTATTTCCTAGCATGGAAGTGTCGCATTTACATTCGCTTGAAGTGAATACGAGGTATACATAACACTCCAAAATGAATATTATATCTTATCACGATACATAGAAATGAAATGCGACATCTCGTTTTAAGATACATTAGAACTCCATTGCTACGATACGTAAACATCTGCAACAGCTATTTCCTAGCATGTATGTGTCGCATTTACATTCTTTTGAAGTGAATACGAGGTATACATAACCCTTCGCAATGAATATTATATCTTATCATGAAACATAGTAGTGTGATGCGATATCGCGTATTAGGAAGCATTACAACTCTATTGCTATGATACGTAGACACCTGCAAACGCTATTTCCTAGCATGTAAGCGTCGCACTTACATTCTTTTGAAGTGAATACGAGGTATACATGACACTTCGCAATGAATATTATATCTTATCATGAAACATAGATGTGAGATGCGATATCGCGTTTTAAGAAGCATTAGAACTCTATTGCTACGATACGAAGACATCTGCAAACAATATTTACTAGCATAAAAGGGTCGCATTTACATTCTTATGAAGTGAATACGAGGTATACATAACATTCCATAATGAATATTATATCTTATCATGAAACATAGCAGTGAGATGGTATATCGCGTTTTAGGAAGCATTAGAACTCCATTGCTACGATACGTAGACATCTGCAAACGCTATTTCCTAGCATGGAAGTGCGCATTTAAATTCCATTGAAGTGAATACGAGGTATGCATGACACTTCGCAATGTATATTATATCTTATCATGAAACACAGAAGTGAGATGCGAAATCGCGTTTTAAGAAGCATTAGAACTCTATCGCCTCGATACGTAGACATCTGCAAACGCTATTTCCTAGCAAGGAATAGTTGCATTTACATTCTATTGAATTGAATACAAGGTATACATGACAACTCGCAATGTATATTATATCTTATAATGAAACATAGAAGTGAGATGCGATATCGCGTTTCAGGAAGCATTAGAATTCTATTGCTACGATCCGTAGACATCTGCAAACGCTATTTCCTAGGATGGAAGTGTCGCATTTACATTCTTTTGAAGTGAATACGAGGTATACATAACACTCCAGAATGAATATTATATCTTATCAAGTAACATAGAAAAGAAATGCGACATCTCGTTTTGAGAAGCATTAGAACTCTATTGCTACGATACGTAGACATCTGCAAACGCTATTTCCTAGCATCTAAGTGTCGAATTTACATTCCTTTGAAGTGAATACGAGGTATACATAACACACCAAAATGAATGTTATATCTTATCACGAAACATAGAAAAGAAATGCGACATCTCGTTTTAAGAAGCATTAGAACTCTATTGCTACGATACGTAGACATCTGCAAGCGCTCTTTCCTAGCATCTAAGTGTCGCATTTGCACGCTTTTGAAGTGAATACGAGATATACATGACACTTCGCAAAGAATATTATATCTTATCACGAAACATAGAAATGAAATGCGACATCTCGTTGTAAGAAGCATTAGAACTCTGTTGCTACGATACGTAAACATCTGCAACCGCTATTTTCTAGCATGTATGTGTCGCATTTACATTCTTTTGAAGTGAATACGAGATATACATGACACTTCGCAAAGAATATTATATCCTGTCATGAAACATAGAATTGAAATGCGACATCTCGTTTTAAGAAGCATCAGAACTCTATTGCTACGATACGTAGACATCTGCAAACAATATTTCCTAGCAAGGAAGTGTCGCATTTACATTCTTTTGAAGTGAATACGAGGTGTACATAACACTCCAAAATGAATATTATATCTTATCACGAAGCATAGAAATGAAATGCGACATCTCGTTTTAAGAAGCATTAGAACTCTATTGCTACGATACGTAGACATCTGCAAACGCTATTTCCTAGCATGGAAGTGTCGCATTTACATTCTTATGATGTGAATACGTGGTATGCGTAACACTCCAAAATGAATATTATATCTTATCACGAATCATAGAAATGAGATGCGTCATCTCGTTTTAAGAAGCATTAGAACTCTATTGCTACGATACGTAGACATCTGCAAACGCTATTTCCTAGCATGGAAGTGTCGCATTTACATTCTTTTGAAGTGAATACAAGGTATACGTGACACTTCGCAATGAATATTATATCTTATCATGAAACATAGAAGTGAGATGCGATATCGCGTTTTAGGAAGCATTAGAATTCTATTGCTACGATCCGTAGACGTCTGCAAACGCTATTTCCTAGGATCGAAGTGTCGCATTTACATTCTTTTGAAGTGAATACGAGGTATACATAACACTCTACAATGAATATTATACCTTATCACGAAACATAGAAATGAAATGCGACATCTCGTTTTAAGAAGCATTAGAGCACTATTGCTGCGATACGTAGACATCTGCAAACGCTATTTCCTAGCATCTAAGTGTCGCATTTACATTCCTTTGAAGTGAATACGAGGTATACATAACACTCCAAAATGAATATTATATCTTATCACGAAACATAGAAAAGGAATGCGACATCTCGTTTTAAGAAGCATTAGAACACTATTGCTACGATACGTAGACATCTGCAAACGCTATTTCCTAGCATGTAAGTGTCGCATTTATATACTTTTGAAGTGAATGCGAGGTGTACATGACAGTTCGCAATGAATATTATTTCTTATCATGAAACATAGAAGTGAGATGCGATATCGCGTTTTAGGAAGCATTAGAACTCTATTGCTACGATACGTAGACATCTGCAAACTCTATTTCCTAGCATGTAAGTGTCGCATTTACATTCTTTTGATTGAATGCGAGGTGTACAAGACAGTTCGCAATGAATATTATATCTTATCATGAAACATAGAAGTGAGATGCGATATCGCGTTTTAAGAGGCATTAGAACTCTATTGCTACGATCCGTAGTCATCTGCAACCGCTATTCCCTAGCATGGAAGTGTCGCATTTACATTCTTTTGAAGTGATAACGAGGTATGCATAACACTCTACAATGAATATTATATCTTATCACGAAACATAGAAATGAAATGCGACATCTCGTTCTAAGAAGCATTAGAACACTCTTGCTGCGATACGTAGACATCTGCAAACGCTATTTCCTAGCATGGAAGAGTCGCATTTACATTCATTTGAAGTGAATACGAGGTATACATGACACTTCGCAGTGAATATTATTTCTTATCATGAAACATAGGAATGAGGTGCTATATCGCGTTTTAAGAAGCAATAGAACTCTATTGCTACGATACGTAGACATCTACAAAGGCTATTTCCTAGCATGGAAGTGTCGCATTTACTTTGTTTTGAAGTGAATACGAGGTATACATAACACACCACAATGAATATTATGTCTTATCACGAAACATAGAAGTGAGATGCGATATCGCGTTTTAAGAAGCATTAGAACTCTATTGCTACGATACGTAGACATCTGCAAACGCTATTTCCTAGCATGGAAGTGTCGCGTTTACATTCTTTTGAAGTGAATACGAGATATGGATGACACTTCGCAATGAATATTATATCTTATCATGAAACATAGGAATGAGGTGCTATATCGCGTTTTGAGAAGCATTAGAACTCTCTTGCTAATATACGTAGACATCTGCAAACTCTATTTTCTAGCATGGAAATGTCGCACTTACATTCCATTGAAGTGAATACGAGGTATACATAACATTACACAATGAATAGTATAGCTTATTACGAAACATAGAAATGAAACACGACATCTCGTTTTAAGAAGCATTAGTACTCTATTGCTGTGATACGTAGACATCTGCAAACAATATTTCCTAGCAAGGAAGTGTCGCAGTTACATTCTTCTGAAGTGAAATCGATGTATACATGACACATCGCAATGAATATTATATCTTATCATGAAACATAGAAATGAAATGCGACATCTCGTTTTAAGTAGCATTAGAACTCTATTGCTACGATACGTAGACATCTGCAAACGCTATTTCCCAGCATGCAAGTGTCGCATTTACATTCTTTTGAAGTGAATACGAGGTATACATGACACTTCGTAATCAATATTTTATCTTATCATGAAACATAGAAGTGAGATGCGATATCGCGTTTTAAGAAGCATTAGAACTCTATTGCTACGATACGTAGACATCTGGAAACGCTATTTCCTAGCATGGAAGTGTCGCATTCACATTCTTTTGAAGTGAATACGAGATATACATGACACTTCGCAATGAATATTATATCTTATCATGAAACATTGAAATGAGATACGACATCTCGTTTTAAGAAGTATTAGAACTTTATTCTTTCGATACGTGGTCATCTGGAAACGCTGTTTCCTAGCATGGAAGTGCCGCATTTACATTCTTTTGAAGATAATACGAGGTATACATAACACTTCGCAATGAGATTATATCTTATTACGAAACATAGAAATGAAATGCGACATCTCGTTTTAAGTAGCATTAGAACTCTATTGCTACGATACGTAGACATCTGCAAACGCTATTTCCTAGCATGCAAGTGTCGCATTTACATTCTTTTGAAGTGAATACGAGATATACATGATACTCCGCAATGAATATTATATCTTATCATGAAAAATAGGAATGTGGAGCTATATCGCGTTTTGAGAAGCATTAGAACTTTCTTGCTAATACACGTAGACATCTGCAAACTCTATTTCTTAGCAAGGGAATGTCGTATTTACATTCCATTGAAGTGAATACGAGGTATACATGACACTTCGCAATGAATATTATATCTTATCAAGAATCATAGAAGTGAGATGCGATATCGCGTTCTAAGAAGCATTAGAACTCTATTGCTACGATACGTAGACATCTGCGATCGCTATTTCCTAGCATGCAAGTGTCGCATTTACATTTCATTGAATGAATACGAGGTATGTATGACACTTCGGAATGGATATTATATCTTATCATGAGACATAGGAATGAGATCCGAAATCTCGATTTGAGAAGTATTAGAACTCTATTCTTTCAATACGTGGTCTTCTGCAAAGGCTATTTCCTAGCATGGAAGTGTCGCATTTACATTCTTTTTAAGCGAATACGAGATATACATGATACTTCGCAATGAATATTATATCTTATCATGAAACATAATAATGAGGTGCTATATCGCGTTTTGAGAAGCATTAGAACTCACTTGCTAATATACGTAGACATCTGCAAACTCTATTTCCTAGCAAGGGAATGTCGCCTCTACATTCCATTGAAGTGATTACAAGGTATACATGACACTTCTCAATGGATATTATATCTTATCATGAAACATAGAAATGAGAAGCGACATCTCGTTTTAAGAAGTATTAGAACTTTATTCTTTCGATACGTGGTCATCTGGAAACGCTACTTCCTAGCAAGGAAGTGTCGCATTTACATTCTTTTGAAGTGAATACGAGGTATACATGACACTTCTCAGTGAATATTATATCTTATCATGAAACATAGAAGTGAGATGTGATATCGCGTTCTGAGAAGCATTAGAACTCTATCGCTACGATACGTAGACACCTGCGAACGCTATTTCCTAGCATGGAAGTGTCGCATTTACATTCCATTGAAGTGAATACGAGGTATGCATGACACTTCGCCATGGATATTATATCTTATCATGAAACATAGAAATGAGAAGCGACATCTCGTTTTAAGAAGTATTAGAACTCTATTCTTTCGATACGTGGTCATCTGGAAACGCTATTTCCTAGCAAGGAAGTATCGCATTTACATTCTTTTGAAGTGAATACGAGGTATACATGACACTTCGCAGTGAATATTGTATCTTATCATGAAACATAGAAGTGAGATGCGATATCGCGTTTTAAGAAGCATTCGAACTCTATTGCCTCGACGCGTAGACATCTGCAGACGCTATTTCCTAGCGTGGAAGTGTCGCATTTACATTCTTTTGAAGTGAAATCGAGGTATACATGACACTTTGCAATGAATATTATATCTTATCATGAAACATAGAAGTGAGATGCGATATGGCGTTTTAAGAAGCATTAGAACTCTATTGCTTGGATACGTAGACATGTGCAAACGTTATTTCCTAGCAAGGAAGTGTCGCATTTACATTCATATGATGTGCACACGAGGAATACATAAGACTTCGCAATGAATATTATATCTCATCATGAAACATAGGAATGAGATGCGATATCGCGATTTAAGAAGCATTAGAACTCTATTGCTTCGATACGTTGACATCTGGAAACGTAATTTCCTAGAAAGGAAGTGTCGCATTTACATTCTCTTGAGAGGAATACGATGTATACTTGACACTTCGCAATGAATATTATATCTTATGATGAAATATAGAAATGAGATGCGATATGGTGTTTCAAGAAGCATTAGAGCTCTATTTCTTCGATACGTAGATATCTGCAAACCTTATTTCCTAGCAAGGAAGTGTCGCATTTACATTCTTCTGAGGTGAATACGAGGTATCACGTCCGGTGAAACTATTTTCCGTTGCTCCGGATGCTTTACGACACGAGCCTATTTTTCGGTAACTCGGTCCGCGGGAACGCGTTAAGACCGGGTCCGACAATTTCGGCTGACGCGACACTAGCGGAAACACTCGTGATAATAAGGGAATGACCCTACCTTTCGATGACTTCTCTCTCGATTTGTACGTAGAAACGGCGTGGAGGATCTTTCGCTGGGATCGTAGCGGATTTCGTTCTGTTGGCTGCTACGGAAATCTCGATCAGTCGCCAGCGAACAGGAGGACGGCGGTCGGAATTCAGCGATGATGCTGAATGTGGCAGAATCGGCGTGATGCGTCGTGGTGTCTGGATCGGAAGCGTCGACGGTCGCTTCGGAAAGCGGCGTCTGGGCTGGTGCGAAGGCAGGTCGCTGGTATACGAGGACTCTCGGAACGCCCACCAAATATTCATGCACAAGTGATCGTATGAAATTCTTCCTACTCGCACGTCGCGTTCTTCGCAAACCGGAAGCACGATTCATTCACCAGGTTTTTCTGTACTTTCGACTAAGATCTGAAGGATTGGCGGCGGTCTCAACGTCACAAAGCCGATTTCTATACTCCTTCAATTTGATGAAGAGCAACGCCAGTTGTATGGAAGAACCCGTGGAAGAATTCGTAGTTAAATGTATTGTTAAAAGTAGAACTAGTATTGTAAACACTTGATAAAATTAATGGATGTGGAAATAGTAGACTTGGTAAAAGAACTTGTACTTGGATATAGTAAAAGTAAAAATAAAATATATTCCAGTTTTAAAGTATACAAGAACTGGAATTATTGTAAGACTAAGACTAAGTTAAAATGGAAATAGAAGCACGATGCCTGAACCCCACAATGAGGTGGCTAACGATCTAGAACTAGAGGTTTCGACTCCGCGGTAGGAGATCTCGAGTCAGAGTGTGTGCTCTGGAGACGCGTCTCTGACCTCCTCGGTTCGCGGGGCGCTACGGTCGCGGAGGCTCGCGGTCCCGCGAGTGGGGGACTCGCGTCTCGAGGCGGAGAGCGCGCCGTCCAGCGAGTGGGGACTCGCGGCTCGTGGTGGGGCTAGCGGCGCATGCCGCTGGCCGGACGCATCTTACTTAGTGTAACTTAGATCTAGGAATTCTTATATATGCGTCATGATATGGTATGTTTGTCCTAGCTTAGAAGTAATATATAGGTTCTAGCAGATCCTGTTCCCGGAATTGGAAAAGACCCCATTCAGGTGATGGGCTGCGTCTTCCTGCAGGACGGAATCCTCAGTGCGTGGGTGATAGGGCTGCCCGTCCTTGGTGCGGGCGAGACAGGTATACTCGGTGGTGCGAGTGAGACACTGGTGCCCGGTACGAGCGAGACAGGTATACTCGGCAGTGCGAGTGAGGCAGCGGAACTCGGTGTGGAACCAGCACTTCCAGTTGCTGGTTCTGCAGGCGAGTTTGGCTGGTTGCATGCGTCCAGGGGTTGAAGCTGGGGGGTGCGAGGAGGTTCCTTTCTAGGAAATTACGTTCCCAGATATCTCTGTATCGAAGCTATAGAGTACTAATGACCCTTAGAACGCCATATCGCAACTCATTTCTATGTTTCGTGATAAGATATAATATTCATTGTTGAGTGTTATCTATACCTCGCATTCACTTCAAATGAATGTAAATGCGACACTTCCTTGCTAGGAAATAGCGTCTGTAGATGTATCGTCTATGTATCGTAGAAATAGTGTTCTAAAGCTTCTTTGAACGCGATATCGCATCTCATTTCTATGATTCATGATAAGATATAATATTCATTGCGAAGTGTTATGTATTCCTCGCCTAAACTTGAAATGTATGTAAATGCCACACTTCCTTTCTAGGAAATAGCGTTTACAGATGTCTACGTATCGAAGCAATAGAGTTCTCATGCTTCTTAAAACGCGATACCGCATCTCATTTCTATGTATCATGAGAAGATATAATATTCATTGCGAAGTGTCATGTATACATCGTATTCACTTCAAAAGTACGTAAATGCGACACTGCCTTGCTAGGAAGTATCGTTTGCAGATGTCTACGTATCGAAGCAGTGGAGTTCCAATTCTTCTTGTAACGTGATATCGCATCTCATTTCTATGTCTCATGTTAAGATATAATATTCATTGCGAAGTGTTATGTATTCCTCGTCTATACTTCAAATGAATGTAAATGCGACACTTCCGTTGCAGGAAATAGCGTCTGCAGATGTCTACGTATCGTAGCAATATAGATCTAATGCTTCTTAAATCGCGATATTGCATCTCATTTCTATGTTTCGTGATAAGATATACTATTCATTGCGAAGTGTCATGTATACCTCGTATTGACTTCAAAAGAATGTAAATGCGCCACTTCCTTGCTAGGAAATAATGTTTGCAGATTTCTACGTGTCATAGCAATGGTGATCTAATGCATCTTAAAACGCGATATCGCATCTCATTTATATGATTCATGATAAGATGTAATATTCATTGCGAAGATGTGTAATGATATGTAATATTCATTCTCTTAAACGAGATATCGCATCTCATTCCTATGCTTCATGATAAGCTATAATATTCATTGCGGAGTGGCATGTATACCTCGCATACACTTCAAATGAATGTAAATGCGACACTTCCTTGCTAGGAATTAGAGCTTGCAGATGTTTACGTATCGAAGCAATAGAGTTCAAATGCTTCTTAAAACGGGATACTGTTTCTCATTTCTATGTCTCACGATAAGATATAATATTTATTGCGAAGAGTTATGTATTCCTCGTCTACACTCCAAAGGAATATAAATGCGACACGTCCTTTCTATTGAATTGCGTTTGCAGATGTCTATGTACAGCAGCAATAGGGTTCTAACGCTTTTAATATCGCGGTATCGCATCACATTTCTATGTTTCATGATACGATATAATATTCATTGCGGAGTGGCATGTATACCTCGTATTCACTTCAACGGAATGTAAATGCGACACTTCCTTGCTAGGAAGTAGCGCTTGCAGATATCTACGTATCGAAACAATAGGGTTCTAATGCTTCTTAAAACGAGATATCGCATCTCATTCCTATGCTTCATGATAAGATATAATATCCATTGCGGAGTGGCATGTATAATTCCTCTACACTTGCAATGAATGTAAATGCGACACTTCCTTGCTAGGAAATAACGTTTACAGATGTCTACGTATCGAAGCAATAGTTTTCTAATGCTTCTCAAAACGCGATATCGCATCTCATTTCTATGTTCCCTGACAAGATACGATATTCATTGCGAAGTGCCATGTATATCTCGCATACACTTCAAATTAATGTAAATGCGAATCTTCCTTGCTAGGAAATAGCGATGGCAGACGTCTACGTATCGTAGCAATAGAGTTCTATTGCTTGTTAAAAGGCGATATCGCAACTCACTTCTATGATTCATGGTAGGATATAATATTCATTTCGAAGTGTTATCTATACCTAGTATTCAATTCAAATGAATGTAAATGCGACACTTTCTTGCTAGGAAACAGCGTTTGCAGATGTCTACGTATCGAAGCAATAAATTTCTAATGCTTCTTAAATCGCGATATCGCATCCCATTTCTATGTTTCATGATAAGATATAATATTCATTGCGAAGTGTCGTGTATACCTCGTATTCACTTCAAAAGAATGTAAATGCGACGTTTCCATCCTAGGAAATAGCGTTTGCAGATGTCTCCGCATCGAGGCCATAGAGTTCTAATGCTTTTTACAACGCGATATCGCATCTCTCTTCGATGTTTCATGATAAGATATAATATTCATTGCGAAGTGTCATGTATACCTCGTATTCAATTCAAAAGAATGTAAATGCGACTATTGCTTGCTGGGAAATAGCGTTTGCAGATGGCTACGTATCGTAGCAATAGAGCTCTAATGCTACTTAAATCGCGATATCGCATCACATTTATATGTTTCGTGATGAGATATAATTATTCATTGCGAAGTCTCATGTATACCTCGTATTCACTTCAAAAGAATGTATGTGCGACACTTCCATGCTAGGAAATAGCGTTTGCAGATGTCTGCGCATCGAGGCCATAGAGTTCTTATGCTTCTTAAATCGCGATATCGCATCTCTCTTCTATGTTTCATGATAAGATATAATATTCATTGCGATGTGTCATGTATACCTAGCATTCTCTCCAAACGAATGTAAATGCAACACTTACTTCCTAGGAAATAGCCTATTCAGATGTCTACGTATCGCAGCAATAGAGTTCTAATGCTACTTAAATCGCGATATCCCATCTCATATCTATGATTCGTGATAAGATATAATATTCATTGCGAAGTGTCATGTACACCTCGTATTCACTACAAAAGATTGTAAATGCGACACTGCCATGCTAGGAAATAGCGTTTGCAGATGTCTACGCATAGAAGCTATAGAGTCCTAAAGTTTCTTATAACGCGATTTCGCATCTCATTTCTATGTCTCATGATAAGATATAATATTCATTGCGAAGTGTCATGTATACCTCGTATTCCCTTCAAAAGAATGTAAATACGCCACTTCTTGGCTAGGAAATGGCGTTTGCAGATGTCTACGTAACGATGCTATAGAGTTCTAATGCTTCTTATAACGCGATCTCGCATCTCATTTCTATGTCTCATGATAAGATATAATATTCATTGCGAAGTGACATGTATATCTCGAATTCACTTCAAAACAATGTAACTGCGACTGTTCCTTGCTAGGAAATAATGTTTGCAGATGTCTACGTATGAGAGCAATAGAGTTCTAACGCTTCTTAAAATGCGATATCGCATTTCATTTCTATGTTTCGTGATAACATATGGTATTCATTGCGAAGTGTCATGTATACCTCGAATTCACTTCAAAAGAATGTAAATGCGACTATTGGTTGCTAGGAAATAGCGTTTGCAGATGTCTACGTATCGTAACAATTGGGTCCTAATGCTTCTTAAAACGAGATGTCGCATCTCATTTCTATGTTTCGTGATAAGATATAATATTCATTGCGAAGTGTCATGTATGCCTCGTATTCAATTCAAATGAATGTAAATGCGACACTTTCTTGCTAGGAAATAGCGTTTGCAGATTTCTACGTATCGTAGCAATGGAGTTCTAATGCTTCTTAAATCGCGATATCGCACCTCATTTCTATGTTTCATGATAAGTTATAATATTCATTGCGAAGTGTCATGTATACCTCGTATTCCCTTCAAAAGAATGTAAACACGCCACTTCCTGGCTAGGAAATGGCGTTTGCAGATGTTTCCGTATTGTAGCAATAGAGTTCTAATGCTACTTAAATCGCGATATCGCATCTCATTTCTATGTTTTGTGATAAGATATAATTTTCATTGCGAAGTGTCATGTATACCTCGCATTCACTTCAAATGAATGTAAATTCGACTATTCCTTTCTAGAAAATAGCGTTTGCAGATGTCTACGTATCGTAGCAATAGATACCTAACGCTTCTTAAAACGCGATATCGCATCTCTCTTCTATGTTTCATGATAAGATACAATATTCATTGCGAAGTGTCATGTATACCTCGTCTTCACTCCATACGAATGTAAATGCGACACTTCCTTGCTAGGAAATAGCGCATTCAGATGTCTACGTATCGTAGCAAAAGAGTTCTAATGCTACTTAAATAGCGATATCGCATCTCATTTCTATGTTTCATGATAAGATATAATATTCATTGTGAAGTGTTATGTATACCTTGCATTCATTTCAAAAGAATGTAAGTGCCACGCTTCCTTGCTGTTAAATAGGGTTTGCAAATGTCTACGTATCGTAGCAATAGATTTCTAATCCTTTTTAAATGGCGATATAGCATCCCATTTCTATGTTTCATGATAAGATGTAATATTCATTGTGGAGTGTCATGTATGCCTCGTACTCACTTCGAAAGAATGTAAATGCGACACTTCCTTGCTAGGAAATAGCGTTTCCAGATATCTACGTATCGTAGTAATAGTGTTATAATGCTTCTTAAAACGCGAAATCGCATCTCATTTCTATGTTCCATGATAAGATATAATATCCGTTGCGAAGTGTCATGTATACCTCGTATTCACTTCAAGTGAATGTAAATGCGACACTTCCTTACAAGGAAATAGCGTTTGCAGATATCTACGTATCGAATCAATGGGGTTCTAATGCTTCTTAAAACGCGATATCGCATCTCACTTCTACGTTTCCTGATAAGATATAATATTCATTGCGAAGTGTCACGAATACCTCGTATTCACTTCAAATGAATGTAAGTGCGACACTTCCTTCCTAAGAAATAGCGTTTCCAGATGTCTACGTATCGTAGCAATAGAGATCTAACGCTTCTTTAAACGCGATTTCGCATCCCGTTTCTATGTTTCGTGATAAGATATAATATTCATTGCGAAGTGTCATGTATACCTCGTATTCACTTCAAAAGAATGTAAATGCGACTCTTTCTTGCTGGGAAATAGCGTTTCCAGATATCTACGTATTGTAGCAATAGAGTTCTAATTCATCTTAAAACGCGATATCGCTTCCCATTTCTGTGTTCCATGATAAGATATAATATTCATTGCCAAATGTCACTTACACCTCGCATACACTTCAAATGAATGTAAATGCGACACTTCCTTGCTAGGAAATGGCGTTTGCAGATATCTACGTATCGTAGTAATAGTGTTCTAATGCATCTTAAAACGCGATATCGCATCTCATTTCTATGTTTCATGTCAAGATAAAATATTCATTGCGCAGTGTCGTGTATTTCTCGTAAACACATCTAAAGAATGTAAATGCGACATTTCCTTGCTAGGTAATAGCGCTTGCAGATCCCTACATATCGTAGCAATAGAATACTAATGCTACTTAAATCGCGATATCGCATCTCATTTCTATGTTTCGCGATAAGATGTAATATTCATTACGAAGTGTCATGTAAACCTGGAAATCACTTCAAAAGAATGAAAATGCGACACTTCCATGCTAGGAAATAGCGTTTGCTGATACCTCCGCATCGAGGCAATAGGGTTCTAACGCATCTTAAAACGCGATATCGCATCTCACTTCTATGTTACGTGATAAGATATAACGTTCATTGCGAAGTGTCATGTATACCTCGTATTCACTTCAAAAGAATGTAAATGCGACTCTTCCTTGCTAGGAAATAGCGTTTGCAGATGTCTCCGTACCGAAGCAATAGAGTTCTGTTACTTCTTAAAACGGGAGACCGCATCCCATTTCTATGCTTCAAGATAAGATATAATATTCATTGCGAAGTGTCATGTATACCTAGTATTCACTTCAAAAGAATGTAAATGCGACTATTGCTTGCTAGGAAATAGCGTTAGCAGATGTCTACGTATCGTAGCAATAGAGTTCTAATGCTTCTTAGATCGCGATATCGCATCTCATTTCTATGTTTCGTGATAAGTTATAATATTCATTCCGAAGTGTCATGTAAACCTGGAAATCACTTCAAAAGAATGAAAATGCGACTATTGCTTGCTAGGAAATAGCGTTTGCAGATGTCTACGTATCGTAGCAATAGTGTTCTAATGCTTCTCAGAACGCGATATCGCATCTCATTTCTATGTTTCATGATAAGATATAATATTCATTGTGGAGTGTTATGTAAACCTCGTATTCACTTCAAAAGAATGTAAATGTGACACATCCTTGCTAGGAAATAGCGTTGGCAGATATCTACGTATCGAAGCAATAGTGTTCTAATGTTTCTTAAAACGAGATATCGAATCTCATTCCTATGTGTCATGATAAGATATAATATTCATTGCGAAGTGTCATGTATACCTCGTATTCACTTCAAAAGAATGTAAATGCGACTCTTCCTTGCTAGGAAATAGCGTTTGCAGAAGTCTACGTATCGTAGCAATAGAGTTCTTATGCTGCTTAAATCGCGATATCGCAACTCATTTCTATGTATCGTGATAAGTTATAATATTCATTACGAAGTGTCACGTATACCTCGTATTCACTCCAAAAGAAAGTAAATGCGGCACATCCATGCTAGGAAATAGCGTTTGCAGAGGTCTACGTATCGTAGCAATGGAGTTCTAACGCTTCTTAAAACACGATATCGCACCTCATTTCTATGTTTCATGATAAGATATAATATTCATTCCGAAGTTTCACTTATACCTCGTATTCACTTCAAATGAATGTAAATGCGACACCTCCTTTCTAGGAAATGGCGTTTGCAGATATCTTCGTATCGTAGCAACAGCGTCCTGACACTTCCTAAACGCGATATCGCATCTCATTTCTATGTTTCATGATAAGAGATAATATACATTGCGAAGTGTCACGTACACCCCCTATTCACTTCAAAAGAATGTAAATGCGACAATTCCTTGCTAGGAAATAGCGTTTGCAGAGGTCTACGTATCGTAGCAATTGAGTTCTAACGCTTCTTAAAACACGATATCGCATCTCATTTCTATGTTTCATGATAAGATATAATATTCATTGTGGAGTGTTATGTAAACCTCGTATTCACTTCAAAAGAATGTAAATGTGACACATCCTTGCTAGGAAATAGCGTTGGCAGATATCTACGTATCGAAGCAATAGTGTTCTAATGTTTCTTAAAACGAGATATCGAATCTCATTTCTATGTGTCAGGATAAGATATAATATTCGTTGCGAAGTGTTATGTATACCTCGCATACACTTCAAATGTATGTAAATGCGACACTTCCTTGTTGGAAGTAGCGCTTGCAGATGTCTACGTATCGTAGAAAAAGAGTTCTAATGCTTTTTAAATCGCGATATCGCATCTCATTTCTATGTTTCATGATAAGAGATAATATTCATTGCGAAGTGTCATGTATGCCTCGCATTCGCTCCAAACGAATGTAAATGCGACAATTCCATGCTAGGAAATAGTGTTTGCAGATGTCTCCGTATCGAAACAATGGTGTTCTAATGCTACTTAAAACGCGATATCGCATCTCATTTATATGTTTCGTGATAAGATATAATATTCATTGCGAACTGTCATGTATACCTCGTATTCTCTTCAAAAGAATGTAAATCCGACGTTTCCATCCAAGAAATGGCGTTTGCAGATGTCTACGTATCGAAGCAGTAGATTTCTAATGCTTCTTAAGTACCGATTTCGCGTTTCATTACTATGTTTCGTGATTGGGTGTAATATTCATTGCGAAGTGTCATGTATACCTCGTTTTCACTTCAAAAGAATGTAAATGCGAAACTTCCTTCCTAGGAAATGGCGTTTGCAGATGTCTCCGTGACGAAGCAGTAGAGCTCTAATGCTTCTTAAATCCCGATATCGCATCTCATTTCTACGTTTCATGATAAGATATAATATTCATTGTGCAGTGTTATGTATACCTCGTATTCACTTCAAAGGTATGTGAATGCGACACTTCCTTGCTAGGAAATAGCGTCACCAGATCTCTACGCATCGTAACAATAGAGTTCTGATGCTTCTTAAAACGCTATATCGCATTTCATTTCCATGTTTCATGACAAGATATAATATTCATTGCGAAGTGTCATGTATACCTCGTTTTCACTTCAAAAGAATGTAGATGTGACACATCCTTGCTAGGAAATAACGTTGGCAGATATCTACGTATCGAAGCAATAGTGTTCTAATGTTTCTTAATACGAGATATCGCATCTCATTTCTATGTGTCAGGATAAGATAGAATGTTCGTTGCGAAGTGTTATGTATACCTCGCATACACTTCAAATGTATGTAAATGCGACACTTCCTTGCTAGGAAGTAGCGCTTGCAGATGTCTACGTATCGTAGAAATAGAGTTCTAATGCTTTTTAAATCGCGATATCGCATCTCATTTCTATGTTTCATGATAAGATATAATATTCATTGTTTAGTGTTATGTATACCTCGTACTTACATGAAAAGAGTGTAAATGCGGCACTTCCTTGCTAGGAAATAGCGTTTGCAGATGTCTACTTATCGTAGCAATAGGATTCTAACGATTCATAAGACGCGATATCGCATCTCATTTCTATGATACATGAAAAGATATAAAATTCATTGTGGTGTGTGATGTATACCTCGCATACACTTCAAATGTATGTAAATGCGACACTTCCTTGCTAGGATGTAGCGTTTGCAGATGTCTACGTATCGTAGCATTAGAGTTCTAACGCTTCTTAAATCGCGATATCGCATCCCATTTCAATGTATCGTGATTAGATATAATAATCATTGCGAAGTGTCATGTATGCCTCGTATTCACTTCAAATCAATGTAAATGCGACACTTCCATGCTAGCAAATAGCGTTTGCAGATGTCTACGTATTAAGGAAATAGAGTTCTAATGCTACTTAAATCGCGATATCGCATTTCATTTCTATGTTTCATGATAAGATATAATTTTCATTGCGAAGTGTCATGTATACCTCGTATTCACTTCAAAAGAATGTAAATGCGACTATTCCGTGCTAGGAAATAGCGCTTGCAAATGCCTAGGTATCGTAGCAATAGAGTTCTAATGATTCTTAAATTGCGATATCGCATCTCATTTCCATGTTTCGTGATAAGTTATAGTATTCATTCCGAAGTGTCATGTATACCTCGTATTCACTTCAAAAGAATGTAAATGCGACGCTTCCTTGCTAGGAAATAGCGTCTGCAGATGTCTACGCGTCGAGGCAATAGTGTTCGAATGCTTCTTAAAACGCGATATCGCATCTCACTTCTATGTTTCATGATAAGAAACAATATTCACTGCGAAGTGTCATGTATACCTCGTATTCACTTCAAAAGAATGTAAATGCGACTATTCCTTGCTTGGAAATATCGTTTGCAGATGCCTACGTATCGTAGCAATAGGGTTCTAATGCTTCTTAGATCGCGATATCGCATCTCATTTCTATGTTTCGTGTTAAGTTATAATATTCATTCCGAAGAGTCATGTATACCTCTAATTCAGTTCAAAAGAATGTAAATGCGACACTGCCATGCTAGGAAATAGCGTTTGCAGATATCTCTGCATCGAGGCAATTGGGTTCTAATGATTCTTATGACGCGGTATCGCATCTCACTTTTATGTTACATGATAAGATATAATGTTCATAGCGAAGTGTCATGTATACCCCGTATTCACTTCAAAAGAATGTAAATGCGAATATTCCATGCTAGCAAATTGCGTTTGCAGATGTCTTCGTATCGTAGCAATAGAGCTCTAATGCTTCTTAAAACGCGATATCGCATCTCATTTCTATGTTTCGTGATAAGATATAAATATTCATTGCGAATTGTCATGTACACCTCACACTCACTACAAAAGAATATAAATGCGACACTTCCATTGTAGGAAATAGCGTCTGCAGATGTCTACGGGTCGAAGCAATAGAGTTCCAATGCTTCTTAAAACGCGATATCGCATCTCACTTCTATGTTCCATTATGAGATATAATATTGATTGCGAAGTGTCATGTATATCTCGTATTCACTTCAAGGGAATGTAAATGCGACTATTGCTTGCTACGAAATAGCGTTTGCGGATGTATACGTATCGTAGCAATAGAGTTCTAATGCTTCTCAAAACGCGATATCGCATCTCATTTCTATGCTTCATGATAAGATAAAATATTCATTGCGAAGTGTCATGTATACCTCGTATTCACTCCAAACGAATGTAAATCCGACACTTCGTTGCTAGGAAATAGCGTCTGCAGATGCCTACGTATCGTAGCAATAGAGTTCTAATGCTTCTTAGATCGCGATATCGCAACTCTCTTCTATGTTTCGTGATAAGATATAATATACATTGCGAAGTGTCATGTATACCACGTATTCACTCCAAAAGAAAGTAAATGCGATTATTGCTTGCTAGGAAATAGCGTTTGCAGATGTCTACGCATCGAGGCAATAGATTTCTAATGCTTCTTAAAACGCGATATCGCATCTCACTTCACATGTTTCATGATAAGATATAATATTCATTGCGAAGTGTCATGTATACCTCGTATTCACTTCAAAAGAATGTAAATGCGACACTTCCTTGCTAGGAAATAACATTTCCAGATGTCTACGCATCGTAGCAATAGAGTTCTAGCGCTTCTTAAATCGCGATGTCGCATCTCACTTCTATGTCTCGAAATAAGATATAATATTCATTGCGAAGTGTCATGTATACCTCGCATTAACTTCAAAATAATGTAAATGCGGCATTTCCATGCTAGGAAATAGCATTTGCAGATGTCTACGTATCGTAGCAATAGAGTTCTAATGCTTCTTAAAATGAGATGTCGTATTTCATTCCTATGTTTCGTAATAAGATACAATATTCACTGTGTAATGTTATGTATACCTCGTATTCACTTCAATGGAATGTAAGTGCGACATTTCCATGGTAGGAAATAGAGTTTGCAGATATCTACGTATATTAGCAATAGAGTTCTAATGCTTCTCAAAACGCACTATAGCACCTCATTCCTATGTTTCATGATAAGATATAATATCCATTGCGAAGTGTCATACATACCTCGTATTCACTTCAAAAGAATGTAAATACGACACTTGCATGCTAGGAAATAGCGTTTGCAGATGTCTACGTATCGTAGCAATGGAGTTCTAATGCTTCTTACATCGCGATATCGCATCTCACTTCTATGTTTCGAGATAAGATATAATATTCATTACGAAGTGACATGTATACCTCGTGTTAACTTCAAAAAAATATAAATGCGGCATTTCCATTCTAGGAAATAGCGTTTGCAGATGTCTACGTATCGTAGCAATAGAGTTCTAATGCTTCTTAAAACGCGATATCGTATCTCACTGCAATGTTTCATGATAAGATATAATATTCATTATGGAGTGTTATGTATACCTCGTATTCACTTCAAAAGAATGTAAATGCGGCACTTCCATGCTAGGAAATAGGGTTTGCAGATGTCTACGCATCGTAGCAATAGAGTTCTAGTGCTTCTTAAACAGCGATATCGCATCTCACTTCTATGTTTCGAGATAAGATATAATATTCATTACGAAGTGTTATGTATACCTCGTATTATCTTCAAAAGAATGTAAATGCGGCACTTCCATGCTAGGAAATAGCGTTTGCAGATGTCTACGTATCGTAGCAATAGAGTTCTAATGCTTCTTAAAACGCGATATCGCATCTCACTTCTATGTTTCATGATAAGATATAATATTCATTGCGAAGTGTCATGTATACCTCGTATTCACTTCAAAAGAATGTAAATGCGACTATTGCTTGCTAGGAAATAGCGTTTGCAGATGTCTGCGTATCGTAGCAAGATCGTTCTAATGCTTCTTAAAACGAGATGTCGCATTTCATTTTTATGTTTCGTGATGAGATATAATATTCATTGTGGAGTGTTATGTATACCTCGTATTCACTTCAAAAGAATGTAAATGCGACACTTCCTTGCTAGGAAATATTGTTTGCAGATGTCTACGTATCGTAGCAATGGAGTTCTAATGCCTCTTAAAAGGCGATACCGCATCTCACTTCTATGTTTCATGATAAGATATAATATTCATTGCGAAGTGTCATGTATATCTCGTATTCAATTCAGAAGAATGTAAAAGCGGCACTTTCTTTGCTAGGCGGTAGCGCTTGCAGATGTCTACGTATCGAAGCAATGGTGTTCAAATGCTTCTCAAGACGCGATATCGCAACTCATTCCTATTTTTCATGATAAGATATAATATTCATTCCGATGTGTCATGTATATCTCGTATTCACTTCAAAATAATGTAAATGCGACACTTCCATGCTAGGAAATAGCCTTTGCAGATGTCTACGTATCGAAGCAATATATCTCTAATGCTTCATAAAACGCGATATCGCATCTCACTTCTACGTTTCATGATAAGATATAATATTCATTGCGAAGTGTCATGTATACCTCGTATTCACTTCAATGGAATGTAAATGCGACACTTGCATGCTAGATAATATCGTTTGCAGATGTCTACGTATCGTAGAAATAGAGTTCTAATGCTTCTTAAATCGCGATATCGCATCTCACTTCTATGTTTCGAGATAAGATATAATATTCATTGCGAAGTGTCATGTATACCTCGTCTTAACTTCAAAAGAATATAAACGCGGCATTTCCATGCTAGGAAATAGCGTTTGCAGATATCTACGTATCGTAGCAATGGAGTTCTAATGCTTCTTAAAACGCGATATCGCATCTCATTGCTATGTTTCATGATAAGATATAATATTCATTATGGAGTGTTATGTATACCTCGTATTCACTTCAAAAGAATGTAAATGCGACCCTTGCATGCTAGGAAATAGCGTTTGCAGATGTCTACGTATCGTAGCAATAGAGTTCTAATGCTTCTTAGAACGCGATATCGCATCTCACTTCTATGTTTCATGATAAGATACAATATCCATTGCGAAGTGCCATGTATACCTCGTATTCACATCAATGGAATGTAAATGCGACATTTCCTTTCTAGGAAATAGAGTTTGCAGATGTCTACGTATATTAGCAGTTGAGTTCTAATGCTTCTCAAAACGCGATATAGCACCTCATCCCTATGCTTCATGATAAGATATAATATTCATTGCGAAGTGTCGTGTATACCTCGTATTAACTCCAATGGAATATAAGTGCGACATTTCCTTGCTAGGAAATAGAGTTTGCAGATGTCTACGTATATTAGCAATAGAGTTCTAATGCTTCTTAGAACGCGATATCGCATCTCACTTCTATGTTTCGAGATAAGATATAATATTTATTGCGAAGTGTCATGTATACCTCGTTTTCACTTCAATGCAATGTGAATGCGACACTTCCTTGCTAGGAAATAGAGTTTGCAGATGTCTACGTATATTAGCAATAGAGTTCTAATGCTTCTCAAAACGCGATATCGCATCTCGTTCCTATGTTTCATGATAAAATATGAAATTCATTGTGAAATGTTATGCATACCTCGTCTAGACTTCAAAATAATCTAAATGCCACATTTCCTTGCTAGGAAATGTGTTTCCAGGTGTCTACGTATCGAAGCAATAGAGTTCTAATGCTTCTTGAGACGCGATGTCGTATCTCATCTCCATGTTTCATGATAAGATTTAATTGTTATTGCGAAGTGTTAGGTATACCTCGTCTTCACTTCAGAATAACGTAAATGCCACATTTCCTTACTAGGAAATAGCGTTTCCAGATGTCTACGTATCGAAGCATTAGGTCTGTAATGCTCCTTAAAACGCGATATCGCATCTCAGTTTTATGTTTCATGATAAGATATGAAATTCGTTGTGAAATGTTATGTATACCTCGTCTGCACTTCAAAATAATGTAATTGCCACATTTCCATGCTAGGAAATGTGCTTCCAGGTGTCCACGTATCGAAGTAATAGAGTTCTAGTGCTTCTTCAAACGCCATATCGCATCACATTTCTATGTTTCATGATGTGATTCAATATTCATTGCGAAGTATTATGTATACCTCGTCTACACTTCAAAATCATGTAAATAACACACTTCCTTACTAAGAAATAGCGTTTCCAGATGTCTACGTATCGAAGCATTAGATCGCAAATGCTTCTTAAAACGCGATATCGCATCTCAGTTTTATGTTTCACGATATGATATGAAATTCATTGCGAAATGTTATGTATACCTCGTCAACACTTCAAAAGAATGTAAACGCGACACTTCCTTGCTAGGAAATATTGTTTGTAGATGTCTACGTATCCTAGCAAAAGAGTTCTAATGCTTCTTAAAACGTGATGTCGCATTTCATTTCTATGTTTCGTGATAAGATATAATATTCATTTTGGAGTGTTATGTATACCTCGTATTCACTTCAAAAGAATGTAAATGTGACACTTCCATGCTAGGAAATAGCGTTTGCAGGTGTCTACGTATCGCAGCAATAGTGTTCTAATGTTTCTTAAAACGAGATGTCGCATTTCATTTCTATGTTTCGTGATAAGGTATAATATTCATTGTAGAATGTTATGTATATCTCGTATTCACTTCAAAAGTATGTAAATGCAACACTTCCATGCTAGGAAATAGCGTTTGCAGATGTCTATGGATCGCAGCAATAGTGTTCTAATGCTTCCTAAAACGCGATATCGCATCTCACTTCTATGTTTCATGATAGGATATAATATTCATTGCGAAGTGTCATGTATATCTCGTATTCACTTCAAAGGAATGTAAACGCGACGCTCCCATGCTAGGAAATTGCGGTTGCAGATGTTTACGCATCGTAGCAATAGAGTTCTAGCGCTTCTTAAATCGCGATGTCGCATCTCACTTCTATGTCTCGAAATAAGATATAATATTCATTGCGAAGTGTCATGTATACCTCGCATTAACTTCAAAATAATGTAAATGCGGCATTTCCATGCTAGGAAATAGCATTTGCAGATGTCTACGTATCGTAGCAATAGAGTTCTAATGCTTCTTAAAATGAGATGTCGTATTTCATTTCTATGTTTCGTAATAAGATACAAT